>NW_022145597.1:18908867-19586367 GCF_000002235.5 Strongylocentrotus purpuratus | reverse complement strand
AAACAGGAGAACCAGTATGGTGAAAGTTTCATATAAATTGACCTATAATAAGGAACTTAAAAGTGTTTGAAATATGAGATCACTATATCTATGCGAATCTCAAATTGGCAGTTTGGTCAGTGGATTGTGACATATGCACAGATTATTCTCCCGTTTGTCAATAAAAAAAGTGTTTTCTGTTTTTCTCCAAATGCTTTTCTTTCTTAAGGCAATACTGAACATTTAATATGGATAACGTTTCATTACCGGTCCTCTAAAAAAAGATAAAAAGAAAGACCCTCCTGAGTTATACATTTTTGGAAATAAATGACATATTAGTCATCTTGTGTCTTGAATGAATGGGTATTAGTTGTCCTCTACTACATCACAGTGACATTACTTCTTCAGCCAATTTAAAGTGCTCATACGTATAGTGATTACGACTCTCAACAATTCATAACTTTATTATATTCACTCAGATTTAAATGAAACTTACATCCACTTGCTTCTCTGATTTTTCTGCTTTCGTTTAGAGTACCGGTAGTTGTCTATTTGGGTGGGTAATGTATGGATCATAGATGATGATTGGTAGGTAACCAAGGTGGCTGAGTGAAATGCTGTGGTGCGAAAAGGCGCATCCAAAACGCAAAATGCATAACACTTATATTTTATTGGATTGGTATTCTTTTCGTTTTAGCAAGATTTTATATCTCATCAAAGACACGCCTTTTTGTGATGCGATAACCAGATAAAAATGTTCATAACAAAATTTCACTCTCAGCATTTAAAGCTCCACTGCACTTCTTATAGCTATTTGCACCCTCTATATAGTAAACAATGCCTAACGGTGACCATTGGTCCCCCATGATCCTCTTTTTCTTATGTTAAGTGAGAGCTGATTTGATGAGATAACCACCTGTTCAGTGACCTTGCAGGGTGGTCTAATCCCTCCTGTAAACTAGTACAGATGGGCTTTAATGTTCAGCCAATAAATTCACTCTCTGCAGGTTTATAGGGCAAGAGAGCTTGAACGAGATGTTTTTAAATTTTCCACTATGAGTGTTTCAAAGCGCTAATAGTACACCTGTCAGATGGACGAAATTGACCAGAAGCAAAATACATTCCCTGCATCCATGGACAAGCTGTGCTTACCTGGTAGTGTTGTAGATGTGGTGGTCATGTTGCTGGGAGAGGTAGTCATGTTACTGGGTGCGGTAGTCATGTTACTGGGAGCGGTAGTCATGTTGCTGGGTGTGGTAGTCATGTTGCTGGGTGCGGTAGTCATGTTACTGGGTGTGGTAGTCATGTTGCTGGGTGTGGTAGTCATGTTACTGGGTGTGGTAGTCATGTTGCTTGCTGCTGTGGTCATGTTACTTGTAGTTGTAGTTGTTGGAGCTGCAGTGGTTGTTGTAGCTGCAGCGGTTGTTGGAGCTACAGTGGTTTTTGGAGCTGCAGTGGTTGTTGGAGCTGCAGTGGTTGTTGGAGCTGCAGTGGTTGTTGGAGCTGCAGTGGTTGTTGGAGCTGCAGTGGTTGTTGGAGCTGCAGTGGTTGTTGGAGCTGCAGTGGTTGTTGGAGCTGCAGTGGTTGTTGGAGCTGCAGTGGTTGTTGGAGCTGTAGTGGCTGTTGGAGCTGCAGCGGTTGTTGAAGCTAGCACTGCAAACATTTTGGAGAAAAATCAAAACAATTAAAGAAATAAGAGATGGACAAGTAAACTACCGGTACAACAAATACAAGGAAAATCTAACATTAATAGCAAACTATTTTTTAATGGAGAGCAGATAAATCAGAGAAGCACACTAGTGAAATTTGAATAAAATCAGACAAAAAAAAATCAGACAAATTATGAATTTGTGCAACTTGTAATCACTACACGTATGGGAACTTCAAATTGGCTGAATTAGTAATGCCACTGTGATGTAGTACCAGACACTAACTTTCCCATAATTTGTTCCAACACGCAAACTTTCAAAAAGCATTTTTTCCAAAATGTATGACACAGGGGATTCTTTTCTTTCTAGAGGGCCTATGATGAAATATTATCCATAATATATTTTTAGTAGTGCCCCGAGGGAGAAGGCACTTTGGAGAAAAATATAAATTAATGATATTTTTGTAAACAGAACAAACAGGAGAGTTATCCATGAATACGTCACATTTCACCGACAAAATTGGCAATTTGAGATTTGCATAGCTTTAGGGATTTCATATTACAAGCAGTCATAACTCTTTTATCATGGATATTTTAATCTGTTTCCAAGTTAGCATACAATCAATACAGTCAGATAATGTGTATTTTTCTTCCTTAGTTCCCTTTACATTATTTATTTATGATCACACACGTAGCGCATGACAGTACACCACCCATGCCATAAATTTTGAAATGATATGCAACTAAAATTATGAGATTAAAGTCTAAAGTTTGTGTGGGCAAAGTCATAATTTCAGCACAAAACAAAGCTACACATTGCATACGTCAGATATATGTCTACTACACACTATCACAGTGGTGTACATTTTTCTAGGTCAAATAACATTTGAACATGTATAACATGTAATCAACACAGGCTTCATCTATTCAGCATTTGATAAACAGTTTAACATTCTATAGCATCATCTGTTGGTGTAAAAAAAAAAAAAAAAAAAAAAAGTTGGGACACTTTAAAGTGTTGATTGGTAACTCTAATTAAATAGACCCTACATAGATGTAATGTATGAAGGGGTGACCCAAGTTCGCGGGCATTTTAGAACATATTACAAAATGTGATATTCGATCTATGATTTCTCATATTCTACACAAATTCAATTATTTCAATTATTACCAAATGGACGGCAAAGTTTTTTTACTACAAATTGGTTCAAGTAGAAAATTTATCGTCGAAGGATTTCAAAGATATAGCGATCTAAAAATTCAATATCCGATCGTGCGTGTGGGCTACATAAAAAAAAGTCTTAAAAACAACGAGACCTAAACTTCACGCACAGGGGTTTAGATACAGCTGATGTATACAAAAATATGATACATCAAAAATAAGGTAAATTAATAATTTGCAAGGCAAGATATCATATCAGTAGACTGTAGGCCTACCACTTATTACTTACAATTTTGAGGATATCTGGTCTCAAAATGATGATTTCCAGACCCTTATTGGTAAGTTGATAATTTTTCTGAACGAACGCAAAAGACTGCAAAATTTTCTGATCTTTTGACTTTTTGACAATATTTTCAAAATTTCACACCCAATTCTAAAGAAAATTTCGTTTTGATTTTCGAAATCTTACCGATTTTTAGAGAAAGTGAACTATTCTAGACTCTAGGTCTAGGTCACGCGCGAACTTTGGTCACACCACCATATGTCTACATATGCCTGGCAACATTATTTCTAGATCTAGACCTAGATCTAGAGTAGTAGATCTAGATCTAGATCTACTAGAGGGGTCTAGAGTCTCATTATCAATTTGAAATATTTTTCCAATAACGTAGTCTCAGCAGAAAACCCAATAATAGGCCTAGTTATAATTATATCAGCTATCAGACTCAGTATCAGATCAGAGATTGAAGCTTTTGCCATTTTGGCCTAGATTGTAGGCTACATCATACATATTGCATGTAAGATGTGTAGCCTACACATGCACACTGCACTGTCTGTAGGCCTACCAATACTAGAGGTCCGACATCGACATCAACTTGAGAACCTTTCCGGGCTAATATTACTTGCTTTAGATGTTAAGTTTTTTTAACATTATAATTCAGAACTTTAACTGTCATATGACTTACCCAGAAAGACTAACGACAGTTTCCATGAAAAACGCGCCATGATTGGGAGCTGGAGTGGAATTTCTGTTTCGGTTTCTCCGGTTCAAAAAAAATTCAGCTTGGAAGTCAACCATTAATTTTCGGAAATTACTCTCTAGTAACCTTGTCACCTGACGCCAGCGCACTCACGTGACATTCATCACGCATGCACACACACACACACACACACACCCATCTCAGCTTGAGTTTCTGATGTTATTAGCGAGGTCTTGAGAAGTTGGGTTTACCGATCGAATTGATGAAATAAGTTGAAACTATATATCACATTATCTGTGGCAGATCCAGGGGGTAGTTGCTACTCAAGAAGTTATCATCACCGCCACCACCATGAGCACTGATTAATCATCATCATTACCATCAACATCAGCACCTTCGGCACTATAATAATTATTATTAATAATATTATGAGCGTGGTTAAAATGTATTTTCGATGGAAAAGATATATGATATATTTAGGTAGTCACTGTGTCATCTCGTTGTCAAATAGAAAGATATTCGGGCACCTCGATAGTTACCATCACATTTGGAGGTATTGCCTGAAATCATCCTATTTTGATTTTAAATGTTGCGAGGGAGGATAACGAGAGAGAGAGAGAGAGAGAGAGAGAGAGAGGGGGGGGGGGGGGGGAGAAAGAAAAGCTCTTTATTATGTTCAAAATGTTATATTCTCTCGTTGTTTCTAATATTCAGTTCTCAAGTTGAAATAGACGTTATTCCATCAATATGTTTTGCTATTATATATATATTTTAGATATAACCCAATCTCACATGGCATCCCTAGAGGTGCCTTGCGGCCCCCTTGCGGCACCCTTGCGGCATCCCGATTGAAAACGCTATACTACATGGTCAAAATTTGCGAGGGCAGATTGACCAGGCCGGGAGAAACTATATACCCCATTGCTGGATATGAATCATTTTAAAGTATAATGGACACACATAATATTAATAATATTCCGCTTTTAAATAGCGCTTAATACATCGATGATGTCTCTAAGCGCTGTACAGAGGCCCGGTCATCGGATTCAGGCCTTTTCCCGCACACAATTATTATGCACATTCTCCATTTTCGCATCCTACCGGATACACCTGGGTGGAGAGTGGCAAATGTAGATTAACGTCTTGCCAAAGGACATCAGTGCCGCGGCGGGACTCGAACCCGGTATCATGTGATCTGCAGGTACTTATATCCACTAGACCACAACACCTACACATTATATACTCTCTCTCTCTGTCTCTTTATTCGTACGTCTGGTATCTTTCACCCCCATCTCCAATCGTTTTTTCTTCACTGTTGTAGGCCTACACTACAATTACTATAGGACGCCGATCTGATCACCCCAAAGAATTTTTCGATAATTTGACAAAAAATAGGTATATTCCCAGCGAGATGTGAGTTTTTACAGCTAATATCTTCCTGTACTGATGAATACTTTGTCAACTATTTATGTTAGTATTGATCGGGTAGGCCCTCTTGTGCCTTGACTAAACTTTACCAACTATTACATAAAGTATGTCCTCATACAATAAACTGGATTTGAACTTGATGCCGACCACATTTACCCGGGAGTTTGCAGCTTATTTCAATATAATTATATGCAACAGTCGAATATACTAATGGCGCCCATCCAACAGAACTATAGCATGTATAGAGTTCGAAACATTTTTCGTACCTATTAATTTAGAATATGTCATACGCTGTGAGATAATGTGTCTGTTATTTCAACCTTGAAACTCTTGTCCCTGTTTTCCCAGCTATATCTATAGGCAAACCAAAAACACTACATCGGAAGATCTGCTTACTTAATAACCCACATAGGCCTCTAATATTCACAAGCCCCAAACTTGACTATCAAATTTATTTGATGATATCAAGAAACACTGTTGTATGGCTGTTATACTTCCTCAATCCAGAAGTTATTATTACTATTACTATTACTGCAGTATTATCATAATCACTTTCATCATTGCTTTAAAGGTACTATGTCCCATTTGCAGGCCAAAAAAATGAAAAAGTTAAATTCCAACTGCATTTGAAAGATAATACTAATTTAGAACTTCCCTTTGAAAAGAAAATGTTATTTTATGAAGACTGGTATAAAAGTGGTATTATATACTTAAATGATATCTTTAAAGATGGTACTTTTGTTTCAGTAAATGAATTATTTATCCGCCTTAATACTAGAAGAAGTAAACAATTTTGATTTTTGACTATACAAAGCTACAAAAATCAATTCCAAAAATTTGGATAAATGATAAACATAGGGTACCTTTGGTTTTCAAAGACCATAATCTCTCTATATATCCCCCACTTTGTATTTGGAAAATCAGTTAAGCCTGTTAGTCTTTTGAGTAGTAAACAGTGGTATAATATGATCAGTTTTGAACAAATTAAAATAAATAAATGTTGTTTGTATTGGGAAGATGTCTTGCAGAAGGACGTTAAATGGTCTTCTGTTTTTAATAGGAATTTGATTGGGATAAAAGATTTTCGTCTACGAGAATTTAATTTCAAGCTTTTATATAATATGTTACCAGTCCGTAACAATCTGTTCAAGTGGGGTCTCGCATACGATAACCTTTGTTTAAAATGCAAAAAAACTGAAGATGTGCTTCATGCTTTCATTTCATGTAAGGCAAATGAAAGGTTCTTTAAGTATTTAAAGGACTTAGTTTTACGTGCTTTCAATCTTAGAATAGAGATAGATATTGTTTTATTACTCAAAATGAATTCGCAAACCGAAATCGATTTGATAATGACTATTGCTTTTTGGTCGATTTATAAAATGATTATTTTTCGTAATAAGTATGGATATGATAATAGAGATTTGAGTTTGATTTACTTATTTAAGAGAGAAATGACTGACAGAATAGAAATAAACGAACATTTGAAAGTACAAAATATGAAATTTCCTGCGAACTTGCTTAGTTATATTTGAGTAAATAACTTGTGTATTATTGATGTTCCATTGATTTGCTAAATTGTAAGCAAAATTATGTTACTGTTTGAATATTGAATAAACACCTCTAAGAGGCAAAGAGAAAAAAAAAATAATTTAGAACTTCCCTAAAAAAGGTGGGGCTTGAAAATGTCTTCAAGTGGGAAAATAACGACTATTAGTTGTCAAATCGACTTTAGGGCTATAGAGCCCCAAAGTAATAGTCTTGATTTTCAGACAATAATTGTACCGAATGGTCATACGTTTTATGCTGCGCAAAGATCCAATCAGTTTAATCTTGGCCATCACAAGAAGTGGGTTATTGATGTAGACAAGTGCTCATGTACCCTTTACAACTGTTTTCATGTATAGTTTCATGTATGTATGTACCAAAGAAGAAAAAAAGCCAGTCAGTCACTCAATAGTGTCTGACAGTGAAGTCTAGCAAGTAAACGGGTTTCCTTGCATAATTTTAATACGAGGACACTGCTAACGTTTAAATTTCACAGATAGGATATACATGACATATTCATAATTCCTGCATAGTTCTACAGAATTTGAGGTTGGCTGCAAAAGGGACATAGTACCTTTAACTATCAATTTTGGGATCACATTATAAGCAAAGATATTGAAAATACCATAGCTAAACCTAAGTTGTTGAAAAAATAGAATTCACTCAATAAAAAACCCAGAATCTGTCTTTTACGACCACATAGGAATTGTCTGGGAGGGGATCCTATTTTAATTAGTTTCAAGTTCTTGCTCTCTGGCTTTTTTAAAAATCAACCTACATCTTCCCTCTCTCTCTCTCTCTCTCTTTCCTCAATCTTCCCCTCCCCCTCTTTCTCTCTCACCCTGTTTGAGTCAAGTTAAATTCACTCCCCGAACCTTGTATCTTAGTATTTCTTCTTATCCTCCCTCTGTCTCATCTCTCTTTCTCTTTCTCTATCTCCCCATCTCTCTCCTCCATCTCTATCTTTATCTCATTTTCTCACCCCTCTCTCTCTCTTTCTCTTTCTCTCCCCCCCCCCCTGTCTCATTTTCACTATTCGATTGGGGCAGACAAAACTATCACGGTGTAGAACCAGGGAACAAAATACCACCAAAAGATATAACAAATGGAATGGGTTTGTTGAAATTTTTTATTAAAAATACAACAAAATGAAGAATTGATGCGAAGACGATGCTGCTATCCAATGTTATTATGTGAATTGATCTTAATATATACAGTCCATAAACATAATAATTATGATAAAATAGTAAACTATCAATGTCAAAAGATAGTGAAATACTGATTTGGTAAAATCTAATCGCAGAGCGTCCTCTTTTGGTCGATTTCTGTAAAACACCTTCGATCAGAATATTAAGAGGTAATCTGAAAAACACAAAGTGCATAATAAAACACAGATCCTCAACAGCGTGTGCTTACTGTTTATTTTCATTTGCTAAAATATTCCATTAAAAAAGACATGTACATGTTCTTTTGCCCAAGTCGAGTCAAATGCTGGGACTATTTCAAGTTCGTGATTATAAAAAATGATTAAAATTTTGTATCTATAAAAACTTCAAATAACAGAGATCACAAGGGGCCGCGACAAGTATTTGTAAGAGTTATACTTTAAAATGCCATGATATGGATAATCATTTAAAAACTGTTCCAATCATTGCAATGAAACCATCCCATTCATACAAAATAAAATAAAATGTATTAATTGAATTCTATAATCTATTATTTTCATGTGTTAAAAAACGATAAAATACATTAGTATTGAATATAAAGACTGTTTAAAATGATTTTTATTAAAACACCCGCGGATTTGTTTCCACCCACAACTGTTTTTATATGAGTAAATTGAGGTGAACTATCTCTTTATGCGTCGGGTTGTGGAGCGAAGCTCTGCTCGTACCTCGTCCATTTATCCTGTCCAACCCTGCAAAATAAAGAAGAATGAGAATTTTATGAATAAGAATAAGAATAAGAATCACGACAGAGCACTTAATTCGTTTGACAAGGCATTAATCTACATTGGCCACTCCATACCCGGGGGCTAATTTTTTTTCCAAACAGGTTTGCCAATGCTAATACTTCCGGTCATCTGATTAGCTGATATGTTACGTCATTATCAATGACGTTAGGGTGAGTGATAGGGTTATAGAAATCATGCAAAATCACCTTTCATGAACTCGGCGTTGGCTTAATCAGTAAGATCAGCGTAATACTATCTAAGAGTTGTGGGTTCAAGTCTCATTTTTTTCATTTTTTTTGCCTTTATAAATAGTGAGGCAGAGCAATAAATAAAATCAAAGTCTAATTGTTTGTGACCTCTTTCCAAGCTGCTAATGACGTAAAACATATCAGCCATTGAGAAGAACGGAAATATAATAAATTGCAAACCTGTTTGGGAATAAAAATTTCGCTACCCGGGAGGGGGGGGGGGATGGGGACCTGGTAGAATGACGAAAGTCTTTGTGACAGTAATTGCCATACATAATTCCAAAATTCAAAATTCAAAATACTGTTAGTACATGTACCAATAAAAGAATCAAAAAAGGGAAATGATTAAAAAAAATGAGGGGGGGGGGATAAGAGCACAATTTTTTGTTGTTGTTGTTGTCACGGAAATTTGACAATTTGGCCGACCGATATTCAGTTAGGGGGATGGGGGGGGGGGGGGGTTAAGGTCACTTTTTTTGGTCACCCTTTAGCACCCTTTAGCACCCTTCTAACCCATCCAAATCACACACATACACACATACAAGCGTACGCGCCTGGTCATACTGCAAATGGGCTAGATTATGGCGGTCTAGATCGACGGCTGGAAAAGCATCCTTAATTCCGCGGAGCACGGAATAGCCATGGCTGTGTACATACACATGTTGATGGTGAATTAAACAACCCTTGGTGGAAACATTTCCTATTCGTATCATCAACATTTCTCCATATACTCACTTGTTAGCTCTCTTGATCTCCTCACAGGTACTGACCATGCTGCTCTCGATCCATGTGGTGTATAAGACCTCTTGACCATCACATAGATGGCACTGACCAGTCCAGCTGGTGGTCGTACGTCCATTATCACGGACCACGGTGATTCCGAATGATGGGAAGTCGTAATTGTTGCTGGCGTATCCGACCATCACGGTAGGGGCTGAATAAAATGATAACAGTAATAATGATAACGATTGAAATAACAATAATATCATTAACAATAATTACATCAACAACAAAAATAATAAGAAAACCTTTTTACTACTACTACTACTACTACTGCTGCTACTACTACTACTACTACTACTACTTCTACTACTACCACCACTACTACTAGTGCTAGTACTACTACTTCTACTTATACCACTGCTGCTACTATTTAATTTAATTCAATTCAATTCAATGTATTTTCCATCATTAAAAAGAACAAGTATAACATAATATTAACACATCGTATTAAAATAAACATAAACAATGGAGGGATACCCTTAATAAGCAAGTTGCTTGTGAGCGAGGCCCCGGCATACAATATACAATGTACCACTTTGTTACTACTCCTAGTTCTGGGCCCTGTTTCATAAAACTTGATATCAATAACAAGTTACAAGCTACTGTTATAAGCTACTGAAATCATGGCATCTGATTGGCTGAGAGCAAATTTGTCATAGAAATTTAGCAGTTGTTATAGATAACAAGTTTTGTGAAACAGGCCCCTGGCCCTGCAGGAAGTCTAATGTGTTTGTATGTACCTGCGACTCCGAGTTCACGTTCAGTGAAGGTCATGTGATCTCCAAGCATCATTCCTGTCGAGGTCTTGATGATGGTGATCTGATCATTACACTCGTTATACCACAAGCCTTCCAAGTCACAGAATCCAACTGAAAAGAAACGGTAAGAAGAAGTTGATATGAGGTGCGAGATTATAATTATCATCATCATCACCTTCATTTATTAAAGTTGGTATTTTCTCTTCGACGAGGGGTTACTGACTTTTCCACCAGGATGACGCTCCCATCCTCCACCTCCTGTCTCGAGCATCCTCCTCATTTAGACCAACCTTGTTGCTATCTTAGTTACAATATAATTATATAGCGCCATTTTCACTGGGTGCAATGTGATTTAAGATGCAACCCCCCCCCCCCCCCCCCCCCCCACTTAGTGTTGTTTAGGGTACGCGTATATTATGCATGTTCACTCCTTTGAAAAGACCCCCTAAGTCCGGTGTGTTAAGTCAATATGGGCCGATTTTTTTTTGTGAGTTACGAGCCGGACTTTGCTGCGTGAAAAGTACCCCTTTACCGGACATTTTGGGAACATAAATGCGGTCCGTTCCCGGAGTGGGGGGGGGGGGGGGGTGCATTCCTTGGTCAATGTTCGAGCTGAAATATTAACAAGTTATCGTAGATGTTAAGACACTCTTCCACATAGTAGTAAGCATAATGAAAAGGCTCACAATTTACTCAATCTTACTAGAGTTGTCTTATAAAGAGTTATGATTGGTCTGAATTGATCGTAAGTCCTCCAATCAATCGCCGAAAACTTATCAACTCGTATTACTTTTATGAAGAGTTACGAACGATTTGAATCAGTCGCATGACTCAAAGAACTCAAACTTTTCTTTTTAAAAGACCCTTGAAGGTGTGTCTATATAAGCGGGTAAAATATCCTTATTTTCATACCTTCCTCGCAGTTCACACCGGTGTATCCTTGGCGACATTGACAGATGTACATGGCTATACCGTTGATACATTCGCCACCGTTCTGGCACGGTAGACTAGCGCATTCGTTAATATCTGGAATAGTAAAATATAAAATATTAGGACAACTGATAATAATAATATTTATTCATTTATTTACAGTTTTATTTCAGCAGAGTTTCCTATTTAGTTTACAAACTGCTATCCCCGAGGGCCCTGTACAATTAAAACAACGTATATAAAATATTTACAGATCTAATACCAGTAAGTACAAATTGAACACATAGATACCATTAGAAAAAAAAATTATGAAAACAAAGATAAATGACATAAGAAGAAATATTATGAATACAACATTGTAAAGTTTGAATGATAATTATAAACATATGATATGATCATAGGCAACCTCAGTGGTTATCAAGATATCAAAGTTAATGGTATATTTAAGAGAGTAACACATTACGCATAGTATTTCAAAATACTAAATGATTTTGCGACAAGGACCTAAAGATATGATAATATCGTTGATTTTATAAATCTATATTGCTATATAGATAACATTAGGTTAACATAAACGTGCTAAAACTTCTATATTTCAGCTGTTTGTGTGGGTAATCTTGACAAAAATTGACAAGAGCTGTATTTGTTTTATATACTAAAGACAAAGAACATGTGAACGGTAAATTTCCATTTATGCTAAATCAGAGAGCCTTTGTAATTTCATTATATTCCTGTGACCATTATGAATGCAAAGTTTTAGACACACACATTACATGCTACATTATCCCTCTCTAATAATTAAGACGAGTTGCCGATTTGATCATGAAATGTATTCTTCCAATACGTACCGATTTCGCAATTAATGCCAGTATATCCTGGTAGACATTCACAAACGTAATCGCCGCCAACGTTTGTACATACTCCACCGTTTTGGCACGGCAGACTCACGCATGCATCCAGTGCTAACAAAAGAACAAGAAAGCATAACGGTTTAGAAATGACAAAGTACTTGGTTCGATTCCCCACACGACACTTTGGAAAGAAATTGATATAAATTTCTCACTCTCGACTCAGATAGAGTAAACGTTTTCTTTTTTTATGAAGAAATTCCGAAATAGTTTAGGGCATTAATAGGGTGGCTCAGGTCTGGGGTGGCTTGTTCAGGCCGGAGTATGGAATTTAGACAATTCTATTCCTTTATCTGTATGTCTATAGAAAATATAATGTTTTTTCAGCTTTTCATTTTAACACAAAACCATATATTTCTACCGCCGTAATAAAGCACGGTGTAATCAATAGACAGTGGCACCTTGGTACGTCTGATAACGGTCTGAACGTGACCTCAGACAAAACATTGGTGCATTAAATGCAAATGATACTGAAAGTGTTAAAATAAAAGTTCAGTCAAACAGTTTATACTTACATATCTCGCAGCGAGTCCCCGTGTAGTTTGGAAGACATTGACAGACGTAACCATCAACTCCATCCAAGCACGAGCCTCCGTTAAGACAAGGACTGCTGGCACACTCGTTGATATCTAATATTAAACGGAAAATATAAGGAATATTGACATTTTTTGTGAAATATTGAACTAAAGATTGTCTTTAAAAAACATTAAAGATTCAAGATTTATTGTTTACATACAATACAGATTTTTGTTTTTCTGTGGTGTTACTTGCGATGTAATCACGTGATCTTGTGCTGAGAGCCAGAAGGGTGGTAACACTGTGTTAAAATACAGGAGTAATTACGCCCTTCCGGCTCTGGGCAGAAATAAGTGTAACAGAGAGAAGATAATAACAAAATAACCAAGAAGAAAATCTTTAGAAGGCTTTGAAATATTAAGTTTACAAAACAGATCACTTTTTTTTTTCTTAGATGATTTTGAATATTAACGAAAACATAATTCGAGCAGCGGGAGCCTGTCAGAGAAAATGTATATCTTTCGAATGAATCCTCAGGTCTTTTCTTTTCAATGATATTCATTCAGTAATATTCTTTAACGAGCAAAATACCCCCCTCCAAAAAACAAAAACAAACAAACAAACAGAGCATTTTATTTTTTTAACGAAACAGGTCAACATAAGTCAAGAGATTAAAACGTTATGGTCAGTTTGTCGGGGGGGGGGGGGGGGGGGTGGGGAATAAATGCGTAACCTATTATAGATTGACATAAAAAAAAAACACCTGTAAAAGGCAATTCATACTTACTTGTCTCACAGTTGCTTCCAGTGAATCCAGCACGACAATCACATGTATATCTGTTCACAGCGTCAGTACAGGAACCGCCATTTTGGCATGGGCTGCTTGCACATTCGTTAATGTCTGTATGATGTTGATTAGGGATTTAGGGAAGAAGCAAATAACCGTCAACTCTAATAATGATTAATACGATGTTTTCCTTTCCCCTTCTTCTTTCATGTCTTTGGGTGTTGATGATTTTGTTTCACTTGTGCCGACACCCTAGCCCCGCCATAGAATCCTGGATAAGCTACTTTTAATATGCTAACGAATCAAACTAAATCAAATTAAAAATCGGTCTCATATCTGAATTTCAACGTTTTCATTTTCTTTAACATGATAGTAATTTTACGTCAATATATGTGATTTTATACCCATATTAGATAACAAGTTCAAAACTTGTTTTACAACATAAGTATCTAAATGCACAGGAGTGGAAAATAAACTATTTGTGGAGTCATTTTGTTTGTAGTGGAAATACTCTACCCTAGAGTCATTTAACCACTACTTTGGAGCGGATTCACTTAACATGGAATGTTATCAATTCTGAAGGACAGTGAAGGAAATGAATCCTTGGTGTTACTCATTAATTTAAAATGGATTACAACTCCCCTGCTTTATGATAGTGTCTTCTACGTAAATTTACAGACATTCTGACAACAAAGTGATTGGGTAGCGTGCGATATAATCATGTATATTCAAAATCACAGATTAAATTCACGGGAAAGTATACCTTAAATAAACAAACAAACTAATAGAGTCAGTCACACCGCCAAACCGTTTCCAACCAGACTCAGACCGACACATTTTGGGCCGTAGGGTTAATGTTATTTTTTAATCTATATCCGTTGTCGGTCTGGTGTCGGCATTGTTGATGTGACTGAAGTATAAATTGTTACCGGTTTCACAAAGGATTCCCGTGTATCCAGGGAGACAGGTGCAGGCGAACTGGTTGATACCATCCACACAGATCCCTCCATTCAGACAAGGAATGCTGGCACATTCGTTGATATCTGGTTAAGAAAGCATCGAAATAAACATGAGCATATTGTTTGTTTCAGTTATCATTTTAATCAGGGAAACCTCATCAGCACCACTGCATTTCTTCCCGAGGGCTCTGTTATTATCATTATCCCAGCAATTGCCAGGCACCCATTTACACCTGGGTGAAGAATGGCTAATATGGATTAAAGTTTTGCCAATGGACGTTGGTGCCGGGCTGGGATTAAAACCCTGAACCATTGGATTAAAATTCAAGTGAATGACCTACTATACCACTCAACTTTCACTTGTGTTGTCTATTTTTTTTTTCGTGCTATTTATGTCAGTTCAGAAGAATAAAATAGTAGAACATTAATGTCCCCTGAAAAAGTAATGGTCTTCACATGCCCTCATATTCAAAATAATGAAGAGAAACAGCTGAACGGTTTGGACCAAAGCCTTACAGTGTACATAAAATCAAATTTCTTATATCATCAACATTCGCCTATAGAGCTTCTAGGCAGAAAATTAAGAGAAACGATTAAAGTGTTCCCGGTCAGGTCAAACTCCAATGACAAATAATTCAGTTTAAGATTCACAAACAAAACATTTAGTGACATCAACTTTCATCAGATTCACAACTTTGAGTGAAGTATCAGCGATACTTTTTCATGGTGGATGTATTGAATTGTAGGTTTAAAAAAAAAATCAGGGTTACAAGATGTCATCCTCTTAAATGAATAAGAGCCCTGAAAAGGGCTGGTTAGCTCCGCTAATAGCTATGTCTTATCGATATTTCGATCAGTATGCATCGATCTTCGTCAGAAGATTATATTCTGATCGAAGAGTCAAGAACCCAGAACTCTTAGCGGAGCTTACCACCCCTTTTCAGGGCTCTTATGCCTTTGAAATGATTACAATTCACAACTTTTTATAATTGTTTTGTTAATACTTTTACAAATCTGTTTCATTGTTGTTGTTTTTTCTCGCGTAATTCAACTAACTGAAACTGAAAACTGAAACCTATTTTCATGATTAGTATAAAAACGGCAATTTAAAAACGACAAAGAGAAAAATGTTCTTCCTCACAATATAAAACAAGAAGAGTACTTACTGTTTTCGCAGTTGACTCCATTGAATCCAGGAATACAGTTACAGGTGTATCCATTGACCTGGTCTACGCATGCACCACCGTTACGACAAGGGGCGCTAGCACACTCATCAATATCTGGAAGATTAATGGTGTTAAACAGAATTTTGAAATGACTCATGACTTAATCCATATTGGATGCCTGAAATCATATGTTAGGTAATTAGTAGGAAGTTAGAAAGTACTACTATCGGGTATATTTGGTCAGAAGTACCCTTTCCTGTGTCTGATGAATTTACATGTATGGATGTTTCTTTGCAGAACTTCCACATGAAGAATTACTAAATGAACCTTTATTTATAAAACATCATCTTATCAACCCACCCACCCCGAAAAAAAGAAAATAAAATCCACAATTCATTTAGGCCTATCAGTTATTGCCTTGCTAGGTCGAAAAAACATCATCTGACAAGTTTCTCGTCGTCAATACAAGCTTCACACGCGTGAGAAACAATCTAAAGTAATTCAATATTGTCAGTCAAACTCTAGTTCATTTTACTAATTTTTGTTAATTTTTTCTTGGTATATGTTTGTGATGTTTGACTAAAAAAGATTAAACTGGTAAAATCAAAAAGTAGGATAAGCAGGATTCTTTATAAGGTATGTGTTGTAGCATTGTATAAGTATCTCCATTTTGACAAGGACTATGTTGAAGGTTGGAGTGAGACATTAATTTTTCTGGAATGAACATTTATTTTATCAATAAAAGATCACGAAAGATGATCGATTACGTAGGTAAAATTTATGATTATTAATGGGTAATATTAAGGATAGGATAAGAAGAAAAGGTAGGGACTGATCCTGGATTCTTTGAAGGGGGATACGACCCCCTCCCCAAAAAAGCTTTTGAAAAGCTTTGATTTTCTTCAACAACAAAAATCACAGACAAACCAAAAACAAATTGAATAGACAATTTTTAGGTGCCTATGGGTATAGAATTTTAAGGGGGGATAGACAATATGATTAGAGGGGAAGATGTTTTTTAATGTAAGGTATGATGGATTGAGTTTTAATGGGGGCATAGGGCACTTGTGTCCCTTGAAATCCCTCATTTGTCAAGTCAATGCTTACCTGTTTCGCAGTTATCTCCGGTGAATCCAGCTGGGCAGATACATTGATAATCATTGACTTGGTCAACGCAAGTGGCGCCATTCAGACAGGGGTTAGGGGTACAGTCGTCTCCATCTATTTTAAGGATACCAGATAAAGAGTTATTATGTATACGGTTTGTATAAACCCGAACCCCTACAAAGGTATACCGTCCATAACTTTATTACGTTAACGTAAATTAATTCATAATCCTTTCCAACCGCCGCTATAGTTCTCTCTTTAGAACTATAAGCTCAAGGAAGATTACCAACGGTCCTTTTCAAGACTACACACATACTCAAGAAAGAAAGATTACCGACAGTCCTTTTCAGGACTCCCCAATCCCCCCCCCTTTCTCTCTCTCACATGGTTCAACCGTAAGCCTATACTGTATATCTACATCACCATGCAAGCCGATACTTATAAGCAGCATCTAATCTGACTTGTTACACACTATAATAGTAAACCTCCAACCTGGTATGATAAATAAGTTAAGACTATTACTCTATAATGATTTCATTATCTTTTTGACGTGATATAAAATCTTTGCTGATACGATTTAGATATTTTAATTACAATTTACTAATGAAGTAATTGTATTTTAGAAACGGTTAGAGCTAGATGTTTCCATATTTTGTTTTGTTTCACTGGATGTTTTCAACTAATCAACCAATCATATTACACGGTTGGACCGGGACAAAGAATCGGTAAGGGAATATCAATGTCACCGGCCAACATAAAGTGTAATATACGCATCAACCAACCCTCAGACCACAAATCGACCGGCCCTGACGCCAAAATAAAATCGAGCGACCGGTGTGGGGAGCCTCCGCAAGCTTTTCATGGCAAGACCGCGACGCCCCTTAATATATGGGTCGATCTTCTAAGGATATGTTTATGCTCAACTTTTTCTGGCCAGAATCAGGCATCTGTTACGCGTTTAGTTCAAAACACGGTTGCGTCCTTTCTCACTTTCGTAGAATCACCGAAAAACGGCGATCACGAACGCCGATCGTAAACTCACAAAAAGGTGCGTTTACAATTTGTAAACGCGTTTAAATGGGGTCAACGCACTGACCTCTAGTGGGTCTACGTAGCATGCACAGTGCAGGTTTGCGAATCCAGCTGCAATGCCAATTAAGGCCACCCAGCGAGAATTGCCTGGAGTAGCCAGAGAAATGAGCATAAACAGTACACCGTGGAACTGCGATTACGATGAGCGTTTAACGATGAGCGTTTCAAATCGTTCATTCTGCCTTCAAAATTCAGCTTAAACGCGCCCTTAAAAAAAAATCAGAGCATTATCGCCTGACTACGTTGGTATCTTACCTGATGAGAATGTGATTCTGAATCCCTTCCGGGGGATGTTACGATCTGTCGAGAAGATGAACCAGGCTTGCTCTCCCTGGACTGAGAACGGAGGTGGGACCTGGTTATTTGCAGTCAGGTTTCCTTCGAAGGTTGCCAGAGCTTGGTTGAAATCAGCGACAGGGCCCACACCGTACTCAACAGCATCTGTGAAAAAGAAAAGATGGGGGTTGTTAAAAGTGTATATTTCAGACTGAGTGCCTAAACGACTTAATCCCATTGTGAATACAGGCGCGGTTTTACAAAAAAGAATGAGAGAAGGGGGGGGGGGTTTAAGTTCTTGCCCTCATCTTTATGATCCTCGCTTAAATTCAGTAGCATTATATAAGCAAGATTTTTTGTTTGGGGGAAGGGAGGGGGTTTGAGCTGCTGAAGCCCTCTGCCCTATACTGTGTATGATAGCAAACGTTACATTTCTGTTTCTTTCTTTTCATTATTCCCTTCTGGGCCATTAAGCCTTTAGACAATATTGTCAAAGCCAACTTCCAGGAGGGAATTTTTGACTTTTTATGACAAATGCTTTGTATGACACCCGACACCACATGATCAGGGTTCTGTGATCAGATTCACAGTAATTTACGTGTGAACACGCGCTTGCCCTACCTACTTCCACTTTCACATTACTTTTAAAGACCATTTCACATTACAATTGCAGACCTCATTCACAATACATTTTCAATGCCTCTTTCACATTACAATTAAAGACCTCTTTCACATTACCATTAAAGACCCTTTGAAATTTCCATAAAAGACCTAGCTCGGTCATAAAGTCCTCTTTCACAAAACAATTCAACGACCTCTTTCACAATACCTTTTAAAGACCCCTTTTACATAACCTCTAAAAGATTCCTTTCACATTACCATTAAAGACTTAATTCATAATACCTTTAGAAGACCTCTTAAACATTACCATTAATGACCTAGCTCGGTCATAAAGTCCTCTTTCACAAAGCAATTCAACGACCTCTTTCACAAAACAATTCAACGACCTCTTTCACAATACCTTTTAAAGACCCCTTTCACATAACCTCTAAAAAGTTCCTTTCACATTACCATTAGAGACGCAATACCTTTAAAAGACCTATTTTACATTACCATTAAATACCTAGCTCGGTCATAAAGTCCTCTTACACAAAACATTTAAACGACCCCTTTCACAATACCGTTTAAAGACCCCTTTCACATAGCCCCTAAAGACCCCTTTCACATTACCTTTAAAGATCTCGGTCGCGAAATCCTCGATGGTAAAGGTTATGACACGTGCACCCTTGATCCGGACGAGGTAGAGACAGTCGGCTCGGTTATTGTAATTGGCCGGGTAGTTGGGAGACTCGATCACTCCAGTCGATTCGAAGATATTATATCCGCAGTTTGCACCTAGATATTTTTAAGGAAAGCAATAATGTTGAATAGATAAAGTAAGATGCATGATAATGATCAATATATAAATCGAAAGATAGATAAATAAATGAATGACTAAATAAATGAATACATAGATGAAATAAACAAAATTAAAGTCATAAATGGAAGCATAAATAAATTGAATGCTTCAAGCGCTGTGCTAAAGCAAAGGTAATAATACTACTTGGGGGGGGGGGGGGCTTTGAGCATCTGCAGGGGTGAATAGGTGCGAAATATAAATGGAGCTGTGATTATTATCATTATTATCATCATTATTATTATCCTTATTATAAACGTTTTCATTATTATTGTTACCGTTAATATGGTTGTTTTGTTAATGTCATAAAAATTATTATTTCATTATTATAATATTATCATTGTTGTTTTCATTATCATTATCATTTTAAAAACTGAAAACTTCAATTTCATTACCTGTGAAACGATCGCAGTTTTGCCCATCATAGCCCATCTGGCATTCACAGATGTATGTCCCTTCTCCGTCTCGACACACTGAGCCATTCTCACACGGGTTACTGCCACATTCACCTGCAGAGAGAGAGAGAGAGAGAGAGAGAGAGAGAGAGAGAGAGAGAAAAGAGAGAGAAGTAGTAGTAGTAGAAGAAGAAGAAGAAAAAGAAAAAGAAGAAGAAGAAGAAGAAGAAAAAGAATAAGATGGACAAAAAGAAAGACGAAATAGAAAATTAGAGGGAAAGTGAGAGAGAAAGCGAGAGAGAGAAAACGAAGAAGAGGAAGAAGAAGAAAGAAAGACGAAATAGAAAATTAGAGGCAAAGTGAGAGAGAGAGCGAGAGAGAGATAGGGAGAGATAGAGGAAGGGAGGGAGGAAGGGAGAAGAGAGAGAGAGAGAGAGAGAGAGAGAGAGAGAGAGAGAGAGAGAGAGAGAGAGAGAGAGAGGGAGAGAGAGAGAGAGAGGGGGGGGGGGGGGGAGAGAGAGAGAGAAGTTAAACATGAGGGTGTAAACGAGATATCGTAATAAAACGATCTTCATTTTTTATTTGTTCATCTCGTGAAATGTATTTGTAATTCCATTTAATTTTTTTTAAAAACAAACAGACTCTTTTTTGTTCTCCCTTTCTCTTTCTTCGTGTTGATGCATGACCAATATTTTTGAATCCTTCGAGAAAACAGAACACCTTCTCCATTTCCAAAGACGATCAGGGCTAGTAAATTTAAAGAGAAGGTTGAGTTCTGGGAAGAGGTGAAAAATAATTTGTGAACATTACTCATTCTTATTATGTAAGTATGGAAGAACATCAGTTAAGACATGTTCCCTGAAAAGCATGGCTCTTCAAATGCCTTCATATTCTAAATATGCATGTAACATCGTAAAAATCGGGGGCCGGCTTTTTACACCACGTGTTCGTGTAGTCCCAAATACATCTTTCTGTGCAAGTGTTTGTAACTTTACCAAGACTTGGCCACATTTCTTATCATTTTGATGATTCCAGAACCTTAAAATACACACAAATTCTTATATGCTAGATGATCAACCTTTTCTGGTCGGTTCTACACCGTTTCTTTCACAATGCAATCGCATGACCAGAACTCAACTTCATCTTTAAGTATTGTATTATATGTTGAGACCCCACACTTAAAAGTACCAGCAAGAAAGATACTAATAGGCCTACTTAAAAACTCGCTATTAAAAATGATCAAGAGGTTTAAGAATACATAGAACTCTGGAGGACAAAGACTAAATCGCTTTAGGCATATCAGGCTATCTCCTTGATCAGACACATATTATACGGTTGGCAGTTAATCTATAATGGTTATAATTCACATTCCAGTCTATTCATAACCGTGACTCAGAGTGAATTTTCTTTGTAAAGAACTAACATCCTATTAAAGGCTATAAAGGCCAAAACGTAATCTCCGAAAATTCTAATTACCTTGTCACACCGCCCAAACTACTCCACCCCAACTCCAAACCGACCACGTCTTGGTTGTCAGTAATGTTTCTAATCTTCTTTATTTTGTTTAAACCTTAAAAAAATAATTTAAAATTAAAATTAAAAATAAATAAATCAAGAAACTAACTAGGAAATGAATGCAAGAACACAAATCATCTCTAAAAGCCCCCCCCCCCCCCCCCTAACAAAAAAAATCGCACTAGTTGGCCATTCGGGGTAATATAATAACAATTTCCCGATCGGTTTGTTGTTAGCCATGTCGGTGTGGCCGGGGTTTCATCAAGGTGGGTCTAATCATGGACCTATTCGTAGTAGGTCCATGGTCTAATCCAATCCCGGAATCCAGTCCTTTAATGGGTTTCGCAATATGGCGCTAACTGAAGCGGCTCATAGGCCATTCTCATTTAAGAAAACAAATCCTTGCTGTACAACCATTCAAGCGGGCTAAGTGATCTAGGAATTGTGCTTTTTGAATAGGTTCATTAAAAGAAATCCAAACAACAACCCCCTTCAGGAGACTTATGCTAAGCCTAATCCCACATAAGAGGGATCTCGATGAGTCCCTATTTGCAGGGAAACAGCAGATTTACGCTGTAGGGCGCTTGACATGGGAAAATTGTATGAAAGGCAATGTTATATTTGTTTTAGTTTCTTAAGCAAAATAGCAGCTCTTTACAGTTTTACTTTACAGCTTTACTTAACAATGTATCTACTTCAGTAAGGATAGTTTTGCATATTAAGTACTGCAAGGTATTTCTTTTTGTTGATTGTCATTGCGGAAGGGGAACTTTCGTTGAACTCTTTTTATTTACATTTGAATGCATAGAGGGTAGGTGTTCGAACAGATTTTTTAGCACCTCTTTATAAGTACAACAAACACAGGGGATGCGATTTATAGTCCACTCTGTATGGTCTATCTAAAAGCTTGCACGACAGAAGACAATACTGAATAAAAGAATTGAACTAAAAAAATACCCAATCTGAGAATACATATTTGTCCGACCAACTTGTGATGAGCAATTATATTCCAACTGGTGTGACTTTTGCTCGATTGCTGTTGTAAAGGTAAAACGTAGCCCATGTTTCGGCATAAACTTGTCTGAAGTCTGTTGGCTCTCATATTGGGCAATTTAAGATAAACTTGAGTTCTGGTTATAAAAAAAGAAGATGAATTCTCACAGAGCCAAACGAAACTTACATTAAATGTTCAAGATTACAAATAAATGTCATTTGCTAAACAATTTTGGTAGAAGGTGTATACTGGCTGAGTAATGAGCATAGAAAGATAAGGAAATCAAGGTAAGTAGGGGGTAAGTAGCCCGGCCCTACACCATTTGTGTAGAGTTCCATACACATCTTTCTGTGTACAGTGCTTGTTGCTTTACCAAAATTGGGCCAAATTTATTATGATTCTGATGACTCCAGAATCCTGCAGTACACCCAAATACTTACATGCTACATGATCAACTTTTTCTGATCCATTCCACACCTTTTCTTTCACAATGCAATCGCATGACCAGAACTCAACTTTATCTTTAATCCATTCGGATTATTTAAAAAAAGATCACCACTTAAAGCCATCACCAATTACCCTCAGATAACTACCAATGAAGTAATAAAGGGGATAGCAATCGGGATAGGTATTGTTCGGGGTTGTATATAGGGGTCGTTTATTTAAAGGGTGTAGTTAACGAGGGGTGATAATCCTGGGCGTTCTAGAATGAAATGGGCCATAACGCTAAATTCTTAACTCCATCACTGTTCTCAGTAAATCCATAACCAAGGCGTTCGAGAAGTAGTTATTAACTTTTGAAAATTTAGAAAACGCATATAATTACCAAAATCTTTTAAGAACAGATGGAGTTCTGTTCAAGATAAAAGGTAATTTGTGAGCTTTCTTATTCTTCGTATGTCAGTTAATTGGGAAGAATATTATAGCAGAAATGTCCCCCTAAAGGATTACTCTTCAAATCCCATATTCGGAAAATGAATGGCAAGAAGTAGTGAGACATTGAAGGCCACTCCTTCAGGGGAAATTCTTACATAGTATTTTTTCAAACGGAAATAAAAAAGAAAAGGAAGGTTACAATTCCTTTCCACCAGAATTCAACATTCTCTACAAGGGAATACCGGTTATACTTTGTTGGTTTTTTAATGTATCGAGGCGATAAAAGGGTCACATCAATAAGAACATTGTGTGTACTCCTTTGTTCAACATGCGCTTTAGGTTCTGAGCGTATGTTCCCCGTATTAAATAGAGCATTGTAAATTATTCAAGGAAAAATCGATGCACTCACAATCGTACATGTACAGTATAAACATATAAACAGAGAAGAAAGGGGGCATATAATTAGGACAAAATGTAGTGACATAATCTCAGGCTATAGGTCCAATCCGTCCCGTAGTGATAATTTAAACTATCATTCGTTTGGAGGTGTATGAAAAATGAAAAAGCCCTTCACTTGTTTGTAAATAGCATATATCCTCGCATTAAATGAAGTACTATATTATAAATTATTCAAGGATCAATCCAAGATTCACGCACATTAATGAACACATATAAACACATAAACAGAGGAGAAATCGCAAAAACAACTGGGACAAACACGGTCCCACAGCACGATCTTGTCAATGGCGATAACTAACACTTGTATTCCTGAATGAAATGCTCTTTTGTAGCCGGTGCTATAAAGGTTTCTCTGCATACTTTCCTGGGGCTAAATACATTATTCAAGAACCAATACAAAGAGATACTTACAAATAAAGAACATGGAGAAGAAAGGGAAAGTAATTGGGACACATGTAGTGATTCAACCTATCAGAAATAAGGTCCAATGACGTAACAATGACAGGTAATCTTCACTTAAGAATGAAGGCATGCACTACACATCTTTCATCCACCATCTACATTAATTGGGGTTGGCCTATCGAAGATCTAATATATTAGTTACGATTTGTGTTGCTGATGGACTGGTTTCTTTTTATGTTATGTAAGAGCAAGCAAATTAAACTTATCTTTTTAAAAATAATGATTAAAGAAATGAAGACAAATAGAATGGGAAAACTCATTTCTAAATACACTAAAATGAAATTTGGGATGGATATTTCCATTACATGCTTCCCCCAAAAGTGTATTATAAAAGGTATTACCTTTTATAATACACTTTTTATAGGATCATTACTTCAACTACTGTTATGTTTTACTCAAATAATATGATTGTTCATTTAATATCGGCCCATGCTGTTCATTTTTATCATTGTTAACGCTATCGTGCTAGTGAACTTAGGACTGGGGTTTAAAATTACATCCCGAGTTAGAATACATTCTCGAACACAGAACTTCAAGAGTGTAACAATTAATGGATTGACCTCTTTACAATATATTCAAATATTCAAACACCTTTTCTACTTGTTGAATGCCGACATGGTTATGGTTTGTAATTGCAAAATATAAATATTTATAGAAAAAATAATGAAAGAGAGAGAAACAAAGAGAAGATGAGGAAGGTGTCTTCGGATATCTTACCTTGCCCGTATGTTGCAGCAACAATACCGAGAAGCAAAACGGCTAGTAAAGACACCTTCATGTCGAAGCCTCAGAGGAGTCAACGTCTCAAGTCGAAAGCGGAGAAAGCTGCGATGCCTTGTACTTGCGCGATGTCTTCGCTATGTTCCCAAGACGCTCTCGAACCCTCAACATCAAACCACGGAGTGACACACCTCAGAAACCTTCCTGATTAAAATGGCGAGAAAATGCCAGCTCAGAGACTGGTCAGAGACTGGTCAGTTGGAGGGATGAAAGCGTGTGTGTCACCCTATTCACCCTCTATAAAGATGCACCCAGTTGCGCAACATCTTTTGTTGTTGAAGTAGGACAGATACATGACAGTCGTAAACAAGACATTGGGTTCGTTGATGCGTGACGATGTATCCCCGCAATGACCGCACCCATCCTCTGTGATATTCTTTGTTCCTATCGATCCATCGCCTGATTCGCCCCAGTCACACTGGATTCATGTTGTTTTTCAGAAGGCTCATCGTCAGATCATTCCAAAAATAAAATATTCAACTCGCTCAATTTACTTCGCAATATAAATTTCAAAGTAACAGTAAATGTTAACTATATTTACAAAGGTTGTATGCGGGGCTTTCCATGAAGGTTGCGTAAACCTGTTAAGTTGGATCGCTCAATACAGAATGAAAAGCAAACAAAAAGAAATACAAAATATTATAAGCACACAACAATAAATTAAGTAAAAAAGGCAGAATATAGACACTTCAACTATTTATAAGACGAGAGAAAGTGAAGTAGTGAAATAGAATCCTCTCGGAACAATGAATCCTGTTTTATTTCGGCAGAATTGACTCCCTTTCTGAATTATGAACCCGGCTCAATTCATTTTCGGAATCATTAACCCATTTCCATTTTTCGGAATTATGAACCCTCAATTCATTCTAGGAATTATGCACTCTTTTTCATTTTCGGAATCATGGACCCTATTTCATTTTCGGAATTATGCAGCCTATTTTATCATTTTAGAATTATGAACCTTTAAAACAAAACTCGAAATAATGAATCCTTTTACATATTCGAATTCACAAACCCTTTTCTTTTTTTCGTTTTCGGAATCATGAACTGCTTCTCATATATGGATGAATAAACCTTATTTCAATTTTGAAATTATGTACCTTATACATTTTTTTTTTAATCATGAACCTCCTGGAATAGGAAAAATTGTGTTTCGGAATTAAGAAGATTTGAACTTTCGGAAAAAAGGAGTAACCCCGTCATATCGATGAGACCGACCCCAGAAAACCAATGCAAAAGCCGATACATGTCACCGAATGAACAAGAATTGCCCGGAGTTGGATTGGTTTGGAGTTTTTTGGCAGAGTGCGTAAAGTTTTGCCCTTAAAATGGCAACTGCCCCTTAGACAATTTCCCCTTCGGACAACCATTCCTGGACAACTACCAGGAAAAAAAAGACCAACCCCTATGTCCATTAACTTATAAAGATACATTGAAAGTAAGGCCGTATTTGGAACAAAGTGTGCCTTGAATCATGCTAGGATATGTCGAGCAGCTTAGAATACCCCCACAATAAAAGTTGATAAGTTTGCTACGTGATTGCCGCTTCACCAACGTCAATGAAGCTATCACATTCAGCGCATGGTTCCTATAGCTCAAATATATATTTTCAAATATAAAGTGAAAGGCGTAAATATTCCAAAAAAAGAATGAAACGCCGATAATACTAAACATTAACAAATAGCACACCCTATAACCTCAACCCACAATCCGAACGCTATAACCCTTACCCTAAGCATAATCACAACTTTAACATTGTGCGTTGGTCGTCTATATACTCGCTGTTGGTTGGGGGTCGTAAAGTTAAGCCAGGGACGTGTTTCTTTCACCTCCCTGGTTAAGCCTGTCATTTTTCTTTCTACTAATTCGACGAGGGACAATTTGAATCAGGGTACACAATATGTCTTGGACACACCCTACACATACAGGCTCTTCACGTTGGCTTGTTAACCCTAAACCTTTTTACACCTTTCGAACCATTGTTATTCAGTGAAAGGGAATTTATGTGTGTGCCTTCAGGCGACAAAATCATTTCTTTGTAGTAGATTCAAAGACATTGTCATTGATTGGAGTTTAAAAGGTCTGGTTCCATGAAAGACCAATTATACCCTAGCCACGCTAGCAAAACTAAGTCCACGTCCTCTCCAAGCAATAGGCCATTTTCGTATTGTAACCAAATTTAATGCATAAGTCTTTGTGAAGTGCCTCAATACATATTATTTCATTCACCTGAAAAGAATAATATTATTGCAATAGACAGAATTCGAACTGCATGCATTAGTTGTTGTCAGGTTGGACAAACATCATGGCTTGACCTCCCAAGCAACACTTAATATATGCAGTTTGCATTCTGACTATTGAAATACTATTTATATTCTTATCAGGTGAATGAAATAACTTTTATTGAGGCACTCCACAAAGACTACGAAAATGGCCTATTTTTGGCGCGTCGGTCTCGTTGGTGTAACTGAGGTCTAATGATAACGTCCTTATTGTTTTAGTGTTGTGAAGGGCGGAAGGAGGGGGGGGGGGAGTAGATGTTCTCTTTCTTTTTCTTCTTTTATCACATATCTTTTGCCTACTTTTTATCATAACCCTTTGTTTTCACTTTGAAGGAAATTTTGAAAAATTATCGTGGAAAAGACGTGAAACAATTGGAAATCAATATGCAAGCTGGACGAGGAAATATTGTAAACAATTTTAGGTCCGATTTGTTTAAAATGTTGAACTATAATTTTGTTTATGTGGATATTTTCCTTCTTAATGTGTAACTTCATCTACAAATGAATTAAAAATGAACAATTTATTGGTAACTTTAAAGTAAATGTTCACTTGCAAAGTTGAAGATTATTTGTTATAAATTTTCTTTATGAGAGAAATGAATAAAAATCTATGAAGAAAAAAAAGGGGGAAAAAAGAGACGGTTTCCTTCATGGGCCCTGTCTTTCAAAGAGTTACAATTATTGATCCATACTGATCGCAAGTCCTCCAATCAATTGCAAACTTACTAAATCCTAGTATCTCCTTGGGACAGGGTTGCGAGTGATATCAAGTGAAATGGAACGGATTTACACCTTGAGGCGACAAAATCATTTCACATTGTTATCGTATTCAAAGGCATTGACATTGATGGAAGCTTAAAGGCCCGGTCACACTGCCAAACCGACTCCACATCGATCCATTTTTCTTGCCCTTCGTGGTAAGGTATCTTTTTGTTTGGTCTGTGGTCGGTTTCCTCGGTGTGACTGACGTATAACGGTATCGCTCCCCAAAACAATTTCCTTCATGTGCCCTGTCTTAATAAGAGTTGCGATTGATCCAGATTGATTGCAAGTCGTTCAATACATCGGAAACTCACAAAGTCTTGTATCTCTTTAGTAGAGTCGCGATTGATCGAGTTGTGATTGATTTGAATAAGTTGCAACTGTTTATAAGATAGGGCCTTGAAATTTATTTTAAAAAGGGTATTATTTTGAAAAAGGGTATTGGACATGCCATAATGTTCAAGAAAACCGGCCCTAAAGACACACTGCCACTGGCATAAATTGGAGAGGTGAGAGTCCCCGCCCCCCCCCCCCCCCCCCCCCGTCCCCCCCGCCCCCCACCTCCGGGGTCGGAATGACCGCATGCGTGTTACCAAAATGTCCGGTAAAGGGGTACTTTTCACGCACCAAAGTCCGGCTCGTACATACATAAAATTGACTTTACACACCGGACTTAGGTGGTGTTTTCAAAAGGAGGGAACACGTATACGCGTACCCTAAATAACACTGAGTGGGGGGCCGGGTGAGAGTCGCAACACCGATATCCTCTTGCCACATAAAGTTTAGGAGAGTACGGGGTGCATATATCGTTGGTTTTCATTGTAATTTAGATAGATAGATAGTTTAGATAGTTTATTGGTTTCCATAATATCTCATTTTACAAAGAGTGTAACAACATATTGAAAATGATTATAATATACATGTATACAATACCGGAACAAACTATTCACAATATTGCCCATTAAGTTGAACTTAAGAGATATAGTGGCGGAGCCTATGGAAAAGCAGAGCTTGTTGTGGATATGCTCCTTAAACTACAAATGACATAATGAACTAAAGTAAAGTTTATAAAATACAATATACACACTAAAACAGGGAAAGGGAGATTACAGGGATACAAGAACCGATACTCACAATTAACTCCAAAAGACAAGGAAAAGGGAAGGGAATATTATCTGCAGCTTAGTAAAACAATATTACAATATAGTTTGTTCTCGATATGAGTATATTATAAACAAATTGCATGGTCATACCGTTATTTACTCATTGTAATGAACATAAGTATATAGAGCTTGGAGATAAGAATATTCAGGAATCAGGAATGACAATATGTATTTAAATAATAATATTTCAATTTTCTTCTGAATACATGTACACTTACAGACCTCTTAATCACAGAATTGAGAGAATTCCAGAACTTAGGACCTGTATTATATTAAGGTATTTTGAGCAAAGCGTGTTCTCGTTCTAGGAAGGTGATAGGAAAACGCATGTCGGGTAGGATAGTCGTGGACTTGATTTCTTTTCTTAAACAAATAAGATAGTGCCTGGGGCAGTTCGTTGTTATTCAGCTGAAACATGAGGCATCCTAACTGTAAATTAAAAATATCCCGAACTCTCAGTACTTTAGTATTAAAGAAAAGAGGGCTCGAGTGAGTACGAATAGGTACATTGAAAATTGTTCGTATTACTCTTTTTTGAACAACCAGGATTTTGTTCGGTTGAAGTTTCATTGAACTACCCAGGCAAGAATACCATAGTTCAAGTAGGGCAACATTAAAGTGGAGTACAAAATTTGCAATAAATATGATGGGAACATAGGTTTAAGTTTGTATATCACACCAGCATTTCTTGATAGAAATGACCACAAATAATTTGTATGTATTTTCCAGGACATTATATCATCAATAAACAGGCCAAGAAACTTGGTCGATTTTACTTTCTTAATTTTGAAATTGTTGAAATAGATATCTCCAGGTAAATCGGAGATTGAATTGCTAAATAATATGAAATTAGTTTTGTCCAAGTTAAGTGACAGTCTATTCGCAAAAATCCACTGTGCAATATTCTCAAGTTCCAAATTTACAGTTTCAACAAGAATTTGAGGATTCTCATGAGAATAAATTATGCTTGAGTCATCTGCGTATAGTATAAATGACAATAGTTGGGATGAAAATTTTAAGTCATTTATATATGTTATGAATAGTAGAGGCCCTAAGAGAGATCCCTTAGGAACACCGCACGTGACAGGCTTGACACTCGATGCAATCCCATTTAATGAAACAACTGAGTTCGACTACTGAGGTAACTTTTGTACCACTCCAACGCCTTACCCCTGACACCACACTGTGATAAGGGAACCGCCCTATACAATTAGTCGTTTTCAAAACATATCCACTCATTTTCATCTTATCTATCATATCTTCGCACATCATAGAGAAGTAAGGAATCCTTATTACGGGCATAGCAAAGGTAACGACATACAGTCATGCTGTTATTAAAAAAACTTCGAATGTTCGCAATGTTTTCAATATATCAGTTCGTATTAAGCTTTAGTACAAATGACCCCCAAACATCCCCTGATCCTTTACTCACGGACACGACACACTTTGTGCATTTTAGAACAATCACTGCCAGTCATAATAAATGGCTTTCATTTGCCCTCTTAAAAAGAATATTTTACAACCTGTGTATCATAGAATGTACGTCATGAATGCATAAATAAGTGCGTTCAGAAATGATGATTACATAACTGTCATGAAAATATATCCAGCAGTTGTCTCGATGTGTTTTGTAAAAATGACCTTTGGCTGCCCCGATGCTAAAATCGTTATTCCGAACTGGCTTCTTATTTGCCTGGTTGTAGAAAGGGACACTACTTGGGTCGCAGAGCCATCTAAACACAGAGTTTGGCCAACTTGGTTTGACTGGGTCACGACATGGCGTATATTCTTTTGTTTTGTGCTTGCCAAACAAAGCAGTAGTCGCCATATCGTGTCCAACTCGAACCGGGTTGGCCAAACTCTCCTAATCAATGGCACTGCTGTGTCGGAGTCAACTACCCCATCTACGGCAAATCCAGGTAGTCGTGCTTAGTTCACTGATCGAGATGTTCATCAAGCAGTCAGCCAGTGGGGTAGCTCTACAAAGCTATAGCTGTAGCTTAAGAAAGGGGCACAGGCTTCATGAGCCCCCGATCAAATAGAGATTCAAATTCGGGGGGGGGGGGGTGAGGAGAGAAAGAGAGAGAGAGAGAGAGAGAGAGAGAGAGAGAGAGAACGAGAGGGGAAAAAGCCGCCATCTTCTGTTAAATATCCTTCTCTAGGATCGTACATCTTTAATAGTGCAGAACAGATTATTTCTTCAAAAGAGTAACGGCACATTTACTTCCTCATCCCTCTTCGCTTAAGAAAAGTAAAGCCATGTTCTTGTATATTTAGAAGGTGTGAACCTTTTAAATGGAGTTGGCACTCTGACATATAGATTATATTAAAACACCTGTCTAATAATATGCTCTAGCTCAGCATGTTATTAATGCGTAACATTTCATCACGACCGTGACTGTGGCCTCTTGTCTCCCGCTCATTAAGTAAGCCCCAGCCACACAATGCTAATGCGAACCCTAACCATCAAAGCGATTCCAACTTCCTGCTCATACAGTACTCTGTCCAGGTTGTCTGTAACAGCCTATTTTTTTGTTGCGAATTTCAGATTTTTGAGGATTTATTAATACGAATGTTCATTTTTTTGATGTTCAGTGATGGTTCTTTCATCGGTATTTCTGATGCTGTATAGTTCGTGAAGTTCATAGTTTCGAAATGAAATAAAATAGAATGGATTCATTATGATCATGATTATGAGCAGAGAGAGAGAGAGAGAGAGAGAAACGAGAACAGAATGAGGAAGAAAAGGAGAGGAAAGAATGGAGAAAGATTTTTTTTTAAAGATAAAGAGAGAGAGAGAGAGAGTGTGACTGAGGCGAAATTGAAAGAGAGAGAGAGAGAGAGAGAGAGAGAGAGACAGAGACACACACACACACACACACACACACATCCACACTGAGGAAAGGTGGAGAGGAAGGAAGAGAGAGAGAGAGATAGAGAGACACACACACACACACACACATCCACACTGAGGAAAGGTGGAGAGGAAGGAAGAGAGAGAGAGAGATAGAGAGACACACACACACACACACACACACACACATCCACACTGAGGAAAGGTGGAGAGGAAGGAAGAGAGAGAGAGAGAGATAGAGAGACACACACACACACACACACACATCCACACTGAGGAAAGGTGGAGAGGAAGGAAGAGAGAGAGAGAGAGATAGAGACACACACACACACACACACACATCCACACTGAGGAAAGGTGGAGAGGAAGGAAGAGAGAGAGAGAGAGAGATAGAGAGAGGGGGAGAGAGATTGATACTTGTGTGCCTGAACTATCATACCCATGCTCATCTCTGGTAGCTCGCTCCGAACGCCTGCCTTCTTTATAATGAGGTCTTAATGGCCCCAATAAGAATGGTTTCATCATACTGACGGCCCTGCCATTTGGCAAACTCGTCAACATGATGAAGCTGAAAACCTATACAGTCTTTGTCTGTAAACCACTGTATTCCTACACGTACACCATGCAAACAGGGGCCTTAGTAGAGGATTAATATTCAGCGACCTGCTGATGATATTCATTCAGTGACATTATGCTTACGGTGGTGATGCTGATCATTTTTAAAATCCTATAATTTCAGAATTTTATTTCAATGCATTATTCAAAATTTGAATGGTATCTTGACTGACTATCAACTCTCTTCAGTGTTTGCATTTTGTGAGAAGGCGGAAACGAGCGGGCAAAGATGCTGACATTTAATCATGTCAAGAACAACCTTTAGAAAAAACAAGAATGAATGGAAAATTAGATACGCTGGGAAACCGGTCTATTGGTGTATCGTTAAATGGGAAGCCATCCATGCGCCGAGTTCCTAACATTATAATATTTATACCAATTTCCGTCCCGCGTGTTTGCCGACCCTCACAGGCTTAGCATATCAATTGAAATTACCCCGACAATGGAAATTTTCCCTACGACTCGCTGTAAGAATCCCCTATCTACGTCTTTGATCTCTCAATTGTCCTCATTTTGAAGCTAGAGTGCCTAGATACGATCTGCGCATGTGCAAATAAAGGCAATTTGTATGAAAATGGTGAAACCCACCGAGACAAAAATGCTGGATACGTGCACATGAAAGTTATGATGAACAGTACAGTACAGTGTGTGGAACACAGGTGGAAGTACTCTTCTACAGAGGGCAAACAAAATGTATCTTGGAGCACCCCCATGACTTTGGTAGTGATTATTCTCAAATGCACAAAATTGGACGTCTCTACGCGTAAAAGATCTGTGGATATTTGGGGTCATTGTACTGTTTGTAATACGAAGATGCGAACAAATTAGATGGTGCGCCCGCACGGTCTTCCCGCGGTGCACTCGACTCTTTTCTTTGTTAAAAGGTGGCTCTTCGAATCCTATTGATGCATGCCCTTCGATCAATCGTAAAAAACTGGCGATAAATATACCTCCTTGGAACACCAATATTTACTCGTAGAAGAACCATAGAACATACACCGGGAATGAAGGACTATGTGGAAAATGACACGATGGAAGTGGGAGAGGAAAAGAAGGTAGAAGAGGAGAGAGACGAGAAGAGAAGAGAGAAGATGGCCGAGCGCGGAAATTGGAGCGGCAAGTTGGATTTTTTTCTCGCGCTTTGCGGTTCCTCTGTCGGTCTTGGAAATGTGTGGAGGTTTCCGTATCTATGCTACAAGCACGGAGGGGGTACGTATTTCTATGCATGGCTGGAAGATTTCTAGCCATTCGAACCATATCACGATTTATCAATACTAAATTGCTTATCCATGTTATGTTTGCCCCATCATTACTACATTTCTCCCTTTCCCTGTTTTCCTTTTGCATTTCTCCTGTTTCCTTCGGCTTATAAATCACTGCTTATAAATAACAAACGATACAATCCTTCGTACACCATGTATTATAAATCCTTTTGATTGATGTTAAGGTTAATGTTGAGCGCAAGTCTATCGCTCATTATGTATTGATCAAACGTAAAATCAATCGTAACTGTTTATAATATCTCAACTACTAGCATATGTTCTGCTTGCCTCTTTCTTTTGTCTGTTTGCATGTCTATCCATTTACACAATATATTAAATTACTGTACACATTTCTCAACTGCAATTTACGCCTTATTCACCGGCGGTGATTTGCACGCCAACTTTCCCATCCTACCAAAACGGCTCTTTTCAGAGCCAACACATACCCAAGAAAGAACACTTGTCCAAATGCACTCATGAGATACTATGATTCTGATTAAAACAAAAAATGTAGATGATAACATAACATTTGGCGTTCTGCCCTGTGCGTGCCATGTACTTATAGTATTAATAACTCAGTTACACTTCCAAACAGAATAAAGACCGACTAAGAACCGTCAGATCTTTGTTCTGCCATAGGGCTAATGTAATTTATTTATTTAGTCTGTTGTCCGTCTTGTCGATGTGACTGTGACTGAGGATCATGAAATGGTGATTTATTTTCCCCTATTTTGGGAGAAGTTTTAATTGTTGTTAAGAAATTGTAATTGATTCCGCTCGGTTGATAAATTCAATTTTCCGAATGATTAAGCTGAGAAATTTGACATTCTCACGACTAACGACCTTGCATTATTATTCTTATTTGTTCTTATAGTCTCTACGATGCTATTTGTAAAGCGCTAAGAGACATTTGTATTAAGCGCTATATAAAAGCTAAGTATTATTATTATTAATATTATTATTATTATTTGAACAATATTTGATAACAATAAACGGCACTCCGGTACTATTTTCATGTAGCGTCACGTTGTAATCACGTGGCAGATAAATGATCACCAGCACCCACTTCGACATATTATTATTATATTAAAGTTACGAAGAGTGATCCTTACCCTTGGTTAATGAAGAAGACAACGACCCCCTCCCAAAGCCTCCGCACTCACATTCCGAGGAACGTTACTTTAATGTCAAGTGAATTAATGACGTCAGATGCGATAGAGCTATATAGGTAAATGTATAAAGCACATAGGCCAATGCACTTCGACCGCAAAGCTAGCTTTCAATGCAACCGAAACCGGGCTGACCAGATTAAACAGAAAAAACGAAGTTGTAAACCATCAAGAGACTCATAATAAATTGCGATACTGGTGAAGTAATTATATTATTACAATTTGTTATTTGAAGTTTTCTTTATTGATGACTGAATTTTCTTATGTAACTGAAGATATGGCGAATATATTCAGTACTGAATGAACGCCATAAAATAACTACCAACAACAACAACAACAACTTCGATCACTATTACGCACTGGTGTGGGCCTATGCTAGAGGTGTGTAAGTGTGTGTGAGTGTGTGTGTGTGTGTGTGGGGGGGGGGGGAGGGGTAGCCGACGGTGTAGCCCCTTAGACAATTTTTTAATCACCTCATACTCGAGGAATGAGGTGATTTTTTTGTTGATTTTCTTAATATGTAAAATATTAAGATATTAAAATGAAATTTACACTATGAGAAAATAACTCTTATGCAAAATGTAGAAACTCGAAAGTTTAGATTGGGGCAAACGGATAATAACCCCTGGTGAATTATTTCATCACCATCATTTTTACAGTTATCATCATCACCGCCATTATCATCACCAGCATCATTACCATCATCATCACAATGGTCATTACCATTATCATTACCATCAGCATCTTCATCATCATTATCATCATCATTACCATCATCATATAACCATCATCAACATTATAATGAAGCATGCTTTATAATGTTCCGTTACTGAACTGCATGCAGGCTTACTATGAATTTAGTAGAAGAGAATGTCAAGGTAAGAAAGAAACAATCAACAAATATTATCATGGAGTTAGCAAGAGCTTTCAGGTAAAACAAACATAAGGGGTGAACGACCGGTTTTCAGTTATAGCATATATGAATCACCGGTACATCATTTTTACTCGATACCGTAATCCAAATAACCTAGATGCCACAGGGGTTAAGAAATGATAGAGGGGAGGGGGAGGGGGGGGGGGGGTGCATTCCTCTTGTTTATAAGGAGAAACTATGCATGTAATCGTATGGTAATAATAGTCGTTCCTTATAATGATTATCCAAGTCCGATTTTCTTAGATGTTTAGTATGTTGTCAAACACTACCGGAAACCGTTGAAAAACCTTTTGTTACAATTTTTGAGGGGTTGGTGACATTTTTCAATAATTTAATCCGACTATAACATGCATAAAGCGTTTTGCAAGCGTTTCTTCTCTTTCTCAACCCCTGCGTATCACTACTATCCCGTCCCTCATCTATAATCTCTCATCTCTCTTCTCACCAGGCTTCCTCCTTTTCTTCTCTCTCCCCTCTCTTTATTTCTTTCTCTCTCTATCTCCCCTCTCTTCATCTCTCACTGTCTTTCTCTGTCTCCCCTCTCACTTCTCTTTCCTCTCTCTCACTTCTCTTTCCTCTCTCTCACTTCTCTTTCCTCTCTCTCACTTCTCTTTCCTCTCTCTCGCTTCTCTTCTCTCTATCTCACCTTTCTTAATTTTGTTTAAGTCCCCCTCTCTCTTTCCCGTCCCTCTCCCCCTTTTCCCCTCTTCTCCCCTATATCCCCTCTCATTCTACCTCTCTCTGAACTTTTAAAATGACAAGTTCCTAGAAAACCATCCATCATCGTAAATCTTCGGGGATCAGACATGATATTGTTCGAGGGTCCTGGGTATAAAAATGAGTCATAACTACGTGACACTAGAAACTCAACACAGAGACAAATTCAGGATTCCTTAGCAGGCCGGGGGGGGGGGGGGGTACAAATCCTCTAACAAGACCCTTCCCACCAATATTTCCCATGTTCATGTGCCTGTTTATCAAATTTCTTTCTTTTGCAGAAGGGTGGTAGGGAGGGGGGGGGGGAGCTTGAGACAGAAGGGGAGGGGGAGGGGAAGTCCACAGAGTCTCTAATAAGACCCCCACGCCAAAAAATGTTATCCATTCCAAAGTACCCCATTGTCTTAATTATCCAACAGACTATTAAGTATGATTATGAACATGTAAACAGTGAAATTGATTATTATATATTTGAGTGAACTTATTGTCGACACAAATAGCGGGGGGGGGGGGGGTCGGAGGGAAGGAATTATGCGAACATAATTGTGTGTATTATTTTTTGCACAGTTTTACAAATGTACTTAACGTAAGGTTTGGCAGGTTATGTTGCGCCGGGAAAGGGGGGGGGGGGGGGAGGATACCCAAGAGCATCCCAGGCTTCCCCATTGCCAAACCTAATGTAACTATTAATCCCTTGGGGGGGGGGGGGAGCAAAATCTAGCACATCCACGTATAAGATAAAGGAGATTAAAAGGCGTCTTAAGTGATATATAGGAGATTAATAGGGATCATGTTGTCTGAGCCCCAAGAGGAGCAAGTCCGTGTTTGACAAAAAATTGATTCGATTACTCTTCTTTGGCTGTGAAAAAAGGCTACAAGTTCAAAAAATAAAAGGCTAGTCTACAACTACTTGTACTTGTGCATGATGTATGCTGTGACATTGCAAAAAAAAACGTCAGTCAAGTACAAAATATGTTAATACAATGCATGATATTTTGAAAAATAAATTACAGCAACGAAATTACATACTTAACATGACCGCAAAGTCTTAAGGGCAATTTCAATAGCCTACTCCTTGGCTTCTCAAAGTCCGGCCCGCAGGGCATGCCAATCATGGGACAGCTAGAGTCTCCAATTGCCTTATTTTTAAGGAAATTACAGAATTTTGATATTGTCAAGGAAAAAGAGAAGAAGAGAGGAAAAGGAAAAAATATACTAATAAAATAAAAATTGCTACTCCGAGTAATGGGTCGGCAACGTATTAGATAGGATGGAAACCAAATCCCAGCTCAAGTTATGCGTATTGCTTTCATCGGCTTATCCGGGGGGGGGGGGGTGGGGGGGGGGAGCGAATTAGCCGCAGCCCTCCCTCTTTTTTGGCGACTTAAAACAAATGGAAATGGGGAAAAGAGAGAACAATGGAAGGAAAAATGAGAAGAGAAAGAGAGAAAGAAAGAAAAAAGGAAGAACATGAAACTTAAATTTACACTTACAGATTACATTTCCGATGAGATGGCTCGACATGTGCCTATAAAGAAGTCTGCGGACGAAAGTACAACAATACGAAAACAAACTTTCTATAAAGAGAGAGAGAGAGAGAGAGAGAGAGAGAGAAATGTTATTTCTAAAATGAAGTGTAAGGGGCTAGTGCTATGTGACTTTCAACGAGGAAATTACAATTTTTATCGCTCGTCTTTTTTTTTGAATTTCCTGTTTTAATTTTTTTTCAAGAACTTCCTGGGGCTCCGCCCCAAGACTCCCGGCAAAGGCTCTCCCCTGCACCCCATCCGTGAAGATAGAAGTCGTACCCAAGACAACGTTTTGTTGTAAAAACTGGAGAGAGTGTGGCTTTTATGTAGTCATACTCATAGGTTCTAACAACCACTCCGATCCCGTGGAACTTTTATTATTTACACTATTTCTTGCTCTCTGCTGCCTCGAGATCACAGGAGCGAAGAAAGGCAATTATGTATAGCAAGAATCCCTATTCAGCGAAGGATTTAGCCTTTTTATGCAGATGGATTCTTCCACCATTCTTGACCAGTATGACGTTTCAAAACTCAATGATGTGGGCATCATCCCATTGAATCTCGTGTCAAGTAGGAATGGCGTTTCTGCTACATGCTGCCTAATCGGAGGGCTTTTTTGTGCTCTTTAAAAACAGCGCAGAATAGGGGCAGTGCAATTTAAATATCAACGGATGTATTAGAGTTTATTTCTAAAATGAAGTAAATTTTTCTCTCTTGAAAGTTAAACAGCGAAAATTATTGTGTGTATTATATTTGCACAATTTTACAAAATGTACTTAACTTAAGGTTTGGCAGATTATGTTAAGCCATGAAGGGGGAGGGGGAGTACCCCCGTGCATCCCAGGCTTCCCCATTGCCAAACCTAATGTAACTATTAATCGCTTGGGGGGGGGGGGGGGAGCAAAATCTAGCACATCCACGTATAAGATAAAGGAGATTAAAAGGCGTCTTAAGTGATATATAGGAGATTAATAGGGATCATGTTGTCTGAGCCCAAGATAAGCAAGTCCGTGTTTGGCAAAAAAAATATTCGATTACTCTTCTTTGGCTGTGAAAAAAGGCTACAAGTTCACAAATATAAAATACTAGTCTACAACTACTTGTACTTGTGCATGATGTATGCTGTGACATTGAAAAAAAAAACGTCAATCAAGTACAAAATATGTTAATACAATGCATGATATTTTGAAAAATAAATTACAGCAACTCAATTACATACTTAACATGACCGCAAAGCCTTAAGGGCAATTTCAATAGCCTACTCCTTGGCTTCTCAAAGTCCGGCCCGCAGGGCATGCCAATCATGGGACAGCTAGAGTCTCCAATTGCCTTATTTTTAAGGAAATTACAGAATTTTGATATTGTCAAGGAAAAAGAGAAGAAGAGAGGAAAAGGAAAAATATACTAATAAAATAAAAATTGCTACTCCGAGTAGTGGGTCGGCTACGTACTAGATAGGATGGAAACCAAATCCCAGCTCAAGTTATGCGTATTGCCTTCATCGGCTTATCCGGGGGGGGGGGGGAGTGAATCAGCCGCAGCCCTCCCTCTTTTTTGGCGACTTAAAACAAATGGAAATGGGAAAAAGAGAGAACGATGGAAGGAAAAAATGAGAAGAGAAAGAGAGAAAGAAAGAAAAAAGGAAGAACACGAAACTTAAATTTACACTTACAGATTACATTTCCGATAAACTGGCTCGACATGTGCCTATAAAGAAGTTTGCGGACGAAAGTACAATACGAAAACAAACTTTCTATAAAGAGAGAGAGAGAGAGAGAGAAATGTTATTTCTAAAATGAAGTGTAAGGGGCTAGTGCTATGTGACTTTCAACGAGGAAATTACAATTTTTATCGCTCGTCTTTTTTTTAAATTTCATATTCTAATTTTTTTTCAAGAACTTCCTGGAGCTCCATCCCCAAGATTCCCGGCAAAGGCTCTCCCCTGCACCCCATCCGTGAAGATAGAAGTCGTACCCAAGACAACGTTTTGTTGTAAAAACTGGAGAGAGTGTGACTTTTATGTAGTCATAATCATAGGTTCTAACAACCACTCCGATCCCGTGGAACTTTTATTATTTACACTATTTCTTGCTCTCTGCTGCCTCGAGATCACAGGAGCGAAGAAAAGCAATAATGTATAGCAAGAATCCCTATTCAGCGAAGAATTTAGCCTTTTTATGCAGATGGATTCTTCTACCATTCTTGACCAGTAGGACGTTTCAAAACTCAATGATGTGGGCATCATCCCATTGAATCTCGTGTCAAGTAGGAATGGCGTTTCTGCTACATGCTGCCTAATCGGAGGGCTTTTTTGTGCTCTTTAAAAATAGCGGAGAATAGGGGCAGTGCAATTTAAATATCAAGGGATGGATTAGAGTATATTTCTAAAATGAAGTCAATTTTTATCTCTTGAAAGTCAAATAGCCCTTTCATTTCATTTTAGAAATAACCTCTTTTTCTCTCCTTAAGACATTTTCTCTCTTGAAAGTCAAATAAACTCGAAGGCATCCTGGGGCCCCGCCCCGGAACCCCCGGTAGGGGCTCTGCCAGGTTTCTAAAGCTCTACCATGTTATTAGAAAGCAAAGCAAAGTAGCTCACTCAATAATTGATATATATATATATATATATATACACATTCAAACGTCATAGCGATTCATCCAAGACTGGCATTTTGAAAGTTTTAGGAACATTCCTTCAAATTCCAGGAAATTTGGTGTTTTCTCAGGAAATTCATATTTTTCTATTCAAACGAGTAGAAGCACTGGCGGCTCTGTTTTTATGCCTCCGCCACCGAAGGTGGTGCCGGAGGCATCATGTTTTCGGGTTGTCCGTCCGTACGTCCGTCCGTCCGTCCCGTTTGACCGTTATCACAATATCTCAAGAACCATTTAAGATTTAAACTTAAGACTCGGGAATAGTATTAATCACCATAGGAAGACGATCTGATTAGATTTTGGAGTACGTAGGTCAAAGGTCACAGGTCACAGAGGTCAACTTATGAAATTCCTTGTATTGAGTTTGTTAGCGCGATATCTCAAGAACCATTTGAGATTTAAACTTCAAACTTAAGGATAGTATGTATCACCATAGGAAGACGATCTGATTAGATTTTGGAGCACGTATGTCAAAGGTCAAGGGTCACAGAGGTCAACTTATGAAATTCCATACATCGAGATTGTTATCATGATATCTCAAGAACCACTGGAGATTTAAACTTCAAACTTAGTGCTAGTGTGTATCACTATAGAAAAACAATCTGATTACATTTTGGAGCACGTAGGTCAAAGGTCAAGGGTCATAGAGGTCAACTTATGAAATTCCATACATTGAGATTGTTATCATGATATCTCAAGAACCACTGGAGATGTAAAAACTTCAAACTTAAGGATAGTATGTATCACCGTAGGAAGACGATCTGATTAGATTTTGGAGCACGTAGGTCAAAGGTCAAGGGTCACAGAGGTCAACTTATGAAATTCCATACATTGAGATTGTTATCATGATATCTCAAGAACCACTGGAGATTTAAACTTCAAACTTAATGATAGTGTGTATCACCATAGGAAGACAATCTGATTAGATTTTGGAGCACGTAGGTCAAAGGTCAAAGGCCACAGCGCACATTATGAATGCAAAAACAGCTTGTGATCGCGTTATCTCAAGAACCGATTGATGGATTCATGCCAAAATTAGGTCATGTTTGTTACTTGCAGAGCCAATGAACTGAGTAGATTCTTGGTTCATAAGGTCAAAGGTCAAAGGTCATGGGCCCATTATGTATGCAAAAATAGCTTGTGAACGCATTCTCATTAGAACTGACAGATGGATTACTATTTAACTCAGAACATCTTGCAGAGCCAATGAACTGAGTAGATTTTATGGTCATGAGGTCAAAGATCAAAGGGTCATATATGTATATGAGAAATTGCTTGTAATCACAATATTCTGAGAACCTGTCAATGGATTACCATTGAACGTGAATTCAATTTTTTTTTCTGTTTTGGTTTGTAAAATTGCTCTATAACGGAGGCATCATTTTCGACTGCGCGCAGTCGAATTCCATCTAGTTTAAAACTGTAACAATTCTCCTTGGATCAGATACAGACCAAAAACAAGCCTCTTTATATTTAGTAAACAAGTGTCATTTCGGACCTTACAGCTTTCATAGAAATCACTTCTGGACCGTCTGGCCATATGGTCATATTAATTATGTAACGTCCCATTTTTACGGTCGCACTTTTCAAAATTGGTGACACACAAGACTAATGACATTGTCTGAGGTTGCCTTTTTTGTGGAAAGCATTTGCGATCATGTTTAGAGTGAAGTTGACGCTAATGCTTCTTGACACTAGCGCGCTTCTGACTTACTCATTTCCGATAATTAATGCTATGCCAATTGAGCAGCCCCCCAACACGAAACAGCATTATCAAGGTGAACTGAAAGACATATGTACAAACATTGGGCATCGCCTGGTGGGAGAAATGGTATCATGGGAAAGGGGGGGGGGGGGTGGTGCACTATGAACATGACGGACAAAGAAAGCGGAAAAATATACAGTTCCTCATTCTACCCTCAACAATTGCTGTGGTAGACAAAGGAACACCGCTTCACTGCTATCATGTACAAATGTGTAGGCAGGTGAATATGTATGTGACACCTGTTTTACAAAGTTTTACATAATAGCAGTGAAGGGAAACCACACCTTGAATCTCGCTCTATTGATCAAAGAACATGAATCTATCATCAAAGAGTTTCCGAAGAACCAGGACAGGGGAAATTAAAACTTCCTTTCACCTTTTCGTTCAGCACTCCCCCCTTTCCGGTTCTTGAACGATCCAAAATATGTCTAGACCATGTTTTCGAAACTTGCACTAAGATATTTTTCTTTTCTTTTTATGCCTCCGCCACCGAAGGTGGTGCCGGAGGCATCATGTTTTCGGGTTGTCCGTCCGTACGTCCGTACGTCCGTCCGTACGTCCGTCCGTCCGTCCGTACGTCCGTCCGTCCGTCCCGTTTGACCGTTATCACAATATCTCAAGAACCATTTAAGATTTAAACTTAAGACTCGGGAATAGTATTTATCACCATAGGAAGACGATCTGATTAGATTTTGGAGTACGTAGGTCAAAGGTCACAGGTCACAGAGGTCAACTTATGAAATTCCTTGTATTGAGTTTGTTAGCGCGATATCTCAAGAACCATTTGAGATTTAAACTTCAAACTTAAGGATAGTATGTATCACCATAGGAAGACGATCTGATTAGATTTTGGAGCACGTATGTCAAAGGTCAAGGGTCACAGAGGTCAACTTATGAAATTCCATACATTGAGATTGTTATCATGATATCTCAAGAACCACTGGAGATTTAAACTTCAAACTTAGTGATAGTGTGTATCACTATAGGAAAACAATCTGATTACATTTTGGGTCACGAGGTCAAAGGTCAAAGGTCACAGGGCTCATTATGTATGCAAAAACAGCTTGTGATCGCGTTATCTGAACAACCGATTGATGGATTCCTGCCAAACTTTGGTCATGTAAGTATCTTGCAGAGCTGATGAACTGATTTGATTTTGGGGTCACGAGGTCAAAGGTCAAAGGTCACAGGGCTCATTATGTATGCAAAAACAGCTTGTGATCGCGTTATCTGAAGAACCGATTGATGGATTCCTGCCAAACTTTGGTCATGTATGTATCTTGCAAAGCCAATGAACTGATTAGATTTTGGGGTCACGAGGTCAAAGGTCACAGCGCACATTGTGTATGCAAAAACAGCTCGTGATCGCCTTATCTCAAGAACCGATTGATGGATTCCTGCCAAACTTAGGTCATGTATGTTACTTGCAGAGCTGATGAACTGATTAGATTTTGGGGTCATGAGGTAAAGGTCAAGGTCATGCGGCTCATTATGGATGCAAAAATAGCTTGTGATCGTATTATCATTAGAACAGATTGATGGATTCCTGCCAAACTTAGATCATTTATGTATCTTGCAGAGCCAATGAATGGTTCATAAGATCAAAGGTCATGGGCTCATTATGTATGCAAAAATAGCTTGTGGACGCATTCTCATTAGAACTGACAGATGGATTACTATTTAACTCAGGAAATCTTGCAGAGCCAATGAACTGAGTAGATTTTAGGGTCATGAGGTCAAAGATCAAAGGGTCATATATGTATATGAGAAATTGCTTGTAATCACGATATTCTGAGAACATGTTAATGGATTACAATTGAACTTCAATTTCAAAAAATTTCTTCCGTTTCGGTTTGTAAAATTGCTCTATGACGGAGGCATCATTTTCGACTGCGCGCAGTCGAATTCCATCTAGTTTCTTTCTTTCTCTCCAACCTTTTTTTTACGAGCTGTGATTTGTAAAGGAGATGTACATGAAATGAGGGCATGCCTGAGGTGAATTTCGTCCGTTCATTCCTGACGTAATTAAAATGTCTAGTACAGTCAAACCTGTCTATATATAGCGACCGCACAAGTGAAACACAAAAAGTGGCCTTTTTTTAGACAGATTCCCTTAGTACATGGTTCAACGAAAAACAATTTTCGAGGGAAACAACAAATGTGGCCTTTGTAGACAGGTGGTTTTTGTAGACAGGTGGTCTTTGTAGACAGGTGGTCACTACAGCAGGTTTGACTCTATATTCGATGATTTAAAACCCTTGGCAGGGATTTGCCAGCCCCCAAAACGCGGCAAGATGAGTTCATGGATGTAGGTGCAAAATTTCAGATCGAAATTTTTCTCAATCTGTTAAGATTGAAGCCCTCGTTTTGTACACAACAAATATTAAGGTGAATACAAAACTGCCAATTTCACAATTTAAATACGAAAACAATAATGACCGTAATTGTGCTAATAAATGGAAAATTTGCAAGATACCTTTAAGAAAGTTTCCAACCATCATATTTCAAATTGTGTTCCTTTTTGAAGTTTCGAGATATTCACGGTGCAACTGCCTGCAACGCTCTTTTAATCAAGTTTTACTATAGACCCCGGAGCAGACCAAATGACAAGAAAAATGACGATTGCCATGAAAAAAGTTTCCTTTATTCTCGGTAACCTATAGAACATCAAATGACCAAATATATTGGACTTGCCCAATTAATAACCCTCCGTTACAATACATGAGCAACGAGGTAAATTTCTCATTATTTGGGGAACATTTTTCTGATCATGAAAGCTTGACAAAAACCTGCTGTTTATGTGTTAAACAACAGAAAGTCAAAAACGAAAATGCACCTTGTTCATCGGAATGACAGCATATCACACGTCCATGGGGGTAACCCGACACATGCTCCGCCGACGATTGCTCCGCCGACATTTACTCCGCAAAACGCGACAATTGCTCCGCGACATTTGCTTCGCCGACAATTGCTCTGCCGACATTTGCTCCGCCGACAATTGCTCCGCCGACATTTGCTCCGCCGACAATTGCTCCGCAAAACGCGACAATTGCTCCGGTGACAAATGCTCTTCGAACGACAGTTGCTCCGCCGACATTTGCTCCGCCGACAATAATTGCTCCGCCGATATTTGCTCCGCCGACAATTGCTCCGCCGACAATTGCTCCGCAAAACGCGATAATTGCTCCGGTGACATTTGCTCCGCCGACAATTGCTCCGCCAACAGTTGCTCCGCCGACATTTGCTACGCCTGAAGCGACAATTGCTCCGGTGACATTTTGCTCAGCCGACAATTGCTCCGCCCCAAAAAGTGTCCCATAAAATACAAATGTTACTAGTACTACGACAAATGCTTCGCCGACAATATTTTTTTTTCACGGGTTATTTTCGTTTCTTTTTGTTCTTCATTTTCTGAATGCATTTCATGAAATGAAATGAATGAATGTTGATGATAATAATAATGACTAGATTTGTAATACTTGTTTTGAACAAGTATAGGTGGGCTGGTCTAACTAAAATTTGAGACAAAATAAAGGGCAAATTTAAGATAGCTTATTGTCTCAGCTAAAACATACTCGAAGTTCAGCGTAAACGAAGCTAAAACGACGGAGATATTGCTCGCGAAAGACGGGAATGTAGAATCCAGTTTTTAAAAAAGTCATGTCCCATAGAGAATACACGCAAAAAGTGAAAAATTGATATTCTTCCTGATAATAAAGGCAATTTTAACAAAATTATAAGGTGGTCTGTACGATATACAGCCCACCTGATGAATAAATAAATAATAAAGGCAATTCTAACGAAATTATAAGATGGTCTGTACGATGTACAGCTCACCTAACAATAAAGAATAATAAAGGCGATTTTAACAAAATTATAAGGTGGTCTGTATAAGATACAGCCCACCTGATAATAAAGGCAAATCTAACGAAATTATAAGGTGGTCTGTACGATCTACAGCCCACCTGATAATAAATAAATAAATAAACAAAGGCAATTCTAACGAAATTATGAGGTGGTCTGTACGATATACAACCCACCTGATAATTACAAAAATAACATTAGTAACACCACCAACCGTAATAATCATTGTTGTCATTATTATTGTGATACTGCTTCTAATACTACTCCTACTACATGTACTAGGAAGAAGGAGGGAAAGAGGAAGAATCTTATTGTTTATTTTTTGTATTATCGAGGCATACAAATGCATAGGGAGGTAAGAGAGGGAAAAGTAAGGCGACGAAGAGGGAGAGAGAGGGAGAGAGAACGAGAGGGGGTAGCCTATGGCCCGGGTTCAAATTCAGTTCTCTTAAATTCATTTGACCCAGTACTGATGATCATTATGTTATCTACCACGTGATTGCCATGTGTATGCCACACCGAATAGCACTAGCTCACATTTTGTTATTGTTGTCAAGAACTTATTGGCATGCAGCCAGTAGATTTTCATCATGTGTTTGATCTTGTATTGAAAAAAGATCAAACACATCATCATGATCTACAGAGTGCAACCAAAAATTTCTTAACAACAATTGAAATTTCTTTCAGGAAGCCTAACACTAAAAGCTGTATTTGATACAAAGAGCATCGTAGAGACGATGAACAAATAAGAATAATATTACATTCACTTCTATTTTCCCCGCCAAATGATACGAACAAAAAAAATCAACCGAGGGTAATCAACTGTTAAACGAATTTATCATGAGTCCTCGAAAAATTAATTAATACTGCTTGTCAAATATTATTGAAGAACACCAAAGGCGAACGCGATTGTCGCTACAATTCAGAAATTATTGCTTGCATTGCTTTTCTCTCAAAATTACCGTGAGATATCAAGCTACATAGAACTATGATCGACAAAAAAGATGTTGTCTTGAAAACAGTCAGAAACATTAGAACTTGAATGAATAAAACATAATACAAATGAATAAGACTAGAATGAATAGGACACAAGTTCATTTCTACCATTTAAATCATCACGTACCAAATACCTAAGCAAAATACGAACCAGATACATTTAATGGTAAGCTTAAAGACAATGATTCATGACAATTGTAAATTGTCGTGAGTTTATCGTCTATGTAGACGTATTGCAAAAGATAATAAGGATCAGAATGATACCTCTACTACTAGGCCTACTTCTACATGACTATCAGGGGCGTACGCAGGATTTTTTCAAGGGGGGGGGGTTTTAAAATATTTTGCTCCCGAAAATTTGAAAATCGCGCCGGCCGAAAAGTCGCTCAGTGGGGGGGGGGGGGGGGGGGGGGGGGGGGGGGGGGGGGGGGGGTAAGCGGACACTTTTTCTTTTTTTTTTGGAGGTAAAAAAAAATCGCAACGACTCAGCCAGCCGAAAAGTCGCTCAGTGGGGGGGGGGGGGGGGGGGGGGGGGGGGGGGGGGGGTAAGAGGAGACATTTTTTTTTTTTGGTCTCGAAATTTCAAAATTTGACATTTTTTGTCGTTGGGGGGGGGGGGGGGGTAAGGTCACCTTATTTAGGTTAGCCGTGGGTATAATTATTTTTTAGGGGGGTTTACATACATAAAAATACCAAAGGGGGGGGGGGTTTGAACCCCCAAAACACCCCCCTGCGTACGCCCCTGATGACTGTACTATACTACTGCCATTGTAGAATATGCTAATAATACAGATGATAATAATGATATGATTAACAATTATAACTAGACTTTAATTCGTCACTTTGACGAATTAGGTGATACGTATGCTAGTTTGTATCATGAAAGTGTGCCGATGATGATCTAATGATGATATTCATAAATACGATAATAAAGATATTGATGATGATGATTTATTTGTTTTAAATGACGATGACAATGATTAAAAGTGGTATAGCGCCCCCTTCAGGTATTCGATAGGCAATTGTTATATGATTAATTTACTAAACAAGCTCAAATTTTCGCCTGATTGCAGAGCCTACCAATCATTGAACTGATATTTCGACGCACTACATGCGCAACATAATGGACAAGTCTAGACTGGAATGTAGTATCATTCACCTCCCATAGGCATAAGACGCATATTAAGCAAACAATCTAATGACATCATCAAAATGAATAAATATTGGTAATAATCTTGTGAAGAATTGTCTCAGCTACAACGTATCAAAATTTAGAAAAAAATTGATCAATATTTGCAGAGATACAATTATTTTCTGTAAATATGTTGACGTCATAATATGCAAATTCGTATTTTGACTTCCAAGGCCATTGTGATGACGTTAAAATGTACTTAATGGCCAAATGAGAAATGAAATCATATCTCCGACTCATATAATCAAAATAAAAGAACAATCGGGGGTCTAGGTGCATCCCAAAGAGCTGTGATGGATTTTGTGTAATCATGTTTTTGCCTATATTATGCAATGTATTACATGTGCTCGTGCGCACTGCAATTTATCTTAAACGGACGCGCATTCCGTTATGAAATATCATGAAAGAACAAAAAATTGCGTTTCTTTGTTGTGTAATGGCGTTACACGCAAAAACGCCCGTGCATAATTTTCGAAATTCTTTAAATGGCCTAGAACATACTCTGTTTTGATTAAAAAGTGAATTTGAGCATTTTAAAATTCAGACGCGCGCGGATTTTGATGAGATATTATGTCGAACGAACCTTGACCTGAAGTTCATGTGTTTTAAATATGGTTCAGTTTTGGTGACTCGTTATGAAGATATGATTAAAAGTTGATTTCCACAAAATAGCGCCTGGATGACGTCACGATGATTTTGAGTTACTGAAAAGTGTCACAATTCTAAGTTATGCTAATATTAATCATCATGGCAAGTTTCATGATAATGGCTTTATTCATTCATGAGATATCCTGCGAACAAATTATTGGCAGAATAATGAATGGGAATAATAATAACTTGAATTTGTCACTTTGACAATTTAGGTTATACGTATGCTAATGTTTTAAATAATGAAGAATGTATTTTCACGATTTTATATTATCTTCTAAAATGCTCTTCCTATTAAAGGTAAAAACCAGTATTGGAAACGCCCCAATTTCAAAATATGAAATGGAAGCTCTTATTACCAAGTATGTGAAAGAATATGTTTTTACTAATACATGATGATAACAATGTTGCCGGGAAACCGCCTACTAATTGATATGTTTGGTAAATTAGTTTATCTACATGATCTGTGAGAGATAAACGCACCTGTCGCGCACGTGTGCGTATAGTCCCATATACATCTTTCTGTGTACAGTGCTTGTAACTTTACGAAGACTGGGCCAAATTTCTTATCATTTTGATGATTCCAAAACCTTGCAGTACACACCAATACTTATATGCTAGATGATCAACCTTTTCTGATCGATTCCACAACGTTTCTTTCACAATGCAATCGCATGACCATAACTGGTCTTTACCTTTAAGGTCTATCCATATGAAAAGTTTCAACTGTGTAGTATATTGACCATTATGGATCTATGGAAGATAGATTGAGACGATATATGACAACTAACCCCATACAATAAGCCGTTACACCTTTGACCGTAATTGACATAACGAAGAATGCATTTTCACAATTTCATCTTCTTCCATGAAATGCTCTACCCGTCATGTTTACCTAGATTGTGCTGCGCATAGATTAAATCGGATTATTTTGGGCCATTACAAGAAGTGGGTTATTGATGTGGACAAATGCTCATGTACCCTTTAAGCTCATATAATGTATTTTATTACCAGAGGAAAAAAAATTGGTCAGTCATTCAATAGTGTGTGACAGTTAAGTATAGGAAGTAAAGGGGTTTCCTTGTTTAATTTGAATACTAGAAAACTGCTAACGTTTATATTTCACAAATAGGACAAACGTGACATATGCATATTTCCTACAATGTTCTACAAAATTTGCGAATTTAACTTTCAATTGAAAATTTCAACATGATCCCACCATCTGATCAAAAAACAAAAGACACAACTTTTATAGCCCATAGTCTCAGCTATAACATACCAAAATTTGGGAGAACATAGAGCACAAATAAGCTAGATAGTACTCGAAGATTAATGTCATGTAGATCCATGATTTGAACTAAATTGGCACCTTCCACAGGCTTAACACGCAAATTAAGAAAATCTGTCAAGTTACCTTTAATCACAATTTTCGCTATGATGATGTCATCAAAATGAAAAATAATATGCAGTTAACTTGTAGACAATTGCCTCAACTACAAGATATCAACATTAAGAAGAGAATCAATCAATATTTACAGAGATACAATCAATTTTCCATAAATATGCTGACGTCATAATATGCAAATTCGTATTTTGAGTTTCAAGGTCAATATAATGATGACACGATATACTTAATGGCCAAATGAGACATGGAATCACATCTCCGACTCATACTCTATCCGAATATGAAAAAAATTGAGGGTTCCCGTCCATCCCAAAGAGTCATAAGGGTTCTGTGTAGGCATGTTGTGCCCATATATGCTATGTATTACATGAGCACGCGCGCACGGACGTTTATCTTAAACGGACGCGCATTCCCTTATTATTATAATTATTATTAAATCATTCATTTATTGCAACCATAAGTTGGATTTCATACAGTAAAAAGGGCAGGCATATAAATGGTTCACACCCAATAAACAAAACACTAAAAATTAACCTCTTTGGGAGTGTATTTTAAGTGATTTTAAAGTATGGTGCCTTTTGAACTAAATTTAAACGTTATCGACACGTGCTTTCATTTAAACAAAAAAGGTACTCCTGTTCACGTTTGCATCTAACCTAAAAACCACCAATTTATCACGCGACTGGAGTAACGTGATTCCACGTACCTCTGTAAATCACGTGTTTATGACCAAATAACCACTTGACCAAGCAACGAGTTTTTTGTCCGTTAACCGATGGTGGTGATAAATAAGTAAATATTTGGTCTTGTAAGCACCTTAATCGATTGGTTTCACAGGTTATCCAAGGTTGATGGTAATAATCACGTTACTTACACCGGCTAATCGTCTTATTGTTCTGTCCGTGAATCTCTGGTTATATTAAATTTGTAATTCTGAGGTGTCTTACACACCTCTTTAAATGGTTTCAAAGTTACCATAACTTTCTTGGTTATGATCACGTAGCTAAATCTGATTACTAATCTAAGCTGTGAATCCGTGATATTTAGGTGTGAAAAATTAGTAATTATTAGGTGTCTTAAAACACCTATTTAAATGGTAGTCAAAGTTGCCAGCAGTTCCGCGGTGATGATCTCGTGACTCAAACGGATTATTAATCTAAGCTGGGCATAAGTGACTTTTAGGTGTGAAAAATTAGTAATTATTAGGTGTCTTAAAACACCTTTTTAAATGGTTCAAAGTTACCATAACTTTATTGGTGATGATCACGTTGCTAAAACTGATTACTAATCTAAGCTGTGAATTCATGATATTTAGGTGTGAAAAATTAGTAATTATTAGGTGTCTTAAAACACCTATGTAAATGGTAGTCAAAGTTGCCAGCAGTTCCGCGGTGATGATCTCGTGACTCAAACGGATTATTAATCTAAGCTGGGTATTCCGTGATTTCCAGGTGTGAAAAATGAGTTATTCTTGGGTGTCTTGATGGTTTCACAGTTACCATTTAAGTTCCGTGGTGATAATCCCGTGTCTGTTGGCATATTTCTATTTTCACCAGTTGATAACTGACTGTTGGCATCTTTTCATTGCACCAGTTGATAACCGGTCTGTGTGCATATTTCCAGTTGCACCAGTTGATGACTGCTGGCTGACTGTTGGCATGTTTCCAGTTGAACCAGCTGACACAAATTAATTTGCATATTGAATATGGGGTGCGTGCAGATCTATGTTTTTTAAACAGTTTATCTGAATTTACTGCATATTTCTTAATTACTGATGATTTAGTTATATGCAATTCATTTCGAAAATACTACAAATATAAATTACCAGTTATTAGGACATTTCGCTACTTCGTATAAATTACATTTAATTAAACATGAATAAGGAAAACATTAACTAGAACTAAAATAATTTCAATAAAATACAAGTATATGAAAAAATTTCGATTAATTAATTATGTAAGTCTACTTATTACCAATGCCTTTACATTGGAAATACAGACGTACCAGTATTGAAGTGTTGTTGCCGTTCAACTGGTTGGTAGTTTTACCAAATGGTTCTAATGGCTCAGCTAGACCAGTTGAATTCTAACTGGTCTGGATCAACTGGATCATTTAGCCCATTTCAATTTCCGGGGTTACCAGTTGGCATTAACTGGTTCATCAACTGGACCATTTGCAACTAGCTTTCTCCTCTGGGATGTTTGCAACCACCCCCCCCCCACCCCTCTAATCCCAAACTGCTTCCGGCGCGCCTTATTATGGAAGATCCAAAACACGATGTTCAGAAACGGGATGAGAACGTCATTATTTTGGTTTATTTATTGTGTAACATTTGCGTAATTATCGGGTTGAACGCGGGTTACAGTAATATATTTCCTCTTCGACGTAATATTCACGTGAATTTCACGCAGATATTTTGACGAAAACAATCACTAACGCTTCACGTGTTTTTGTGACGCGATAATTTCGTTTATGAAGATGTAATTTCATAACCAAAAAAACACGGGAGTATTAGGTTTCCAAACCATGGTCTCCAAGGTAGGGATAATCACGTTATTATAATGGTGATATTGCAGTGACAATTGCGTGATTTAGTGTACGTGTGTTTTAAGTGACCTAGTGCAATAAACGTATTAACACATTTACGTAAATGTCCGGTGTTTAAAGAACGTAACTCTCCTCAAGTCGATACCTTGATATTGACGTGATTTTCACGTGATTTTGTTTATTGGGCAATATAGTTATATGTATATATACTTTGTACAATAAAACTGTATAAATTGACACTTTAAATACATAGATATGAAAAGAAGAAAAAAAAACACTCAAGAGCAATCACATTTAAACATAATTAAAAGGTACATAGGACTTCACAGGACCAATAATCATATATCAACTGACATCAACGTATTGTCCAACAATTAAAATTGAGAAAGGTTTTGAAAGAAAGAGAGAGACAGTAAACCCAAATTGAGTGGTGGTATAATGCATTATCCGTATTAATATATATATATATATATATATATATATCAAGTCAAATTCAATTGGTATTAAATTTGTTACATTATAAATTATTATAAAATACATATAATAAACAAGTGTGCAATTTTAAGTAAAACATCTACACGGCACCTCAATGCAATATAAAATTGGCAATAATGATTATTAATTAAATGTAATACCATGTACAAAGCTTGAATACAAGTACCCCCAAGTTTGATACTGATAAACCGGTGTCGTATAATAATAACAGATATGTAAAATAAGATTTAAACATAAATATATGTACCAATAATCATATATCAACTGACATCAACGTATTGTTCAGAACAGTTACAATTGAGGAATATTTTGAAGGAAAAAAAAAAAGACAGTAAACCCAAATTGAGTGGTGGTATAATGCATTATTTGTAAAAATTAATCCAGACAAATTCCATTGATATCAAATTTGTTACATTCTCAATTATTTTAAAATTCATATAATGAACAAGTGTGTAATTTAAGTAAAATGTCTAAACGGTAGTTTAATTCAATATACAATTGGCAATAATGATTATTAATTAAATTTAACACCCTGTACAAAGTTTGAAGACACTAATAAAACGGTGTCGTATGATAATCACAAATATGTAAAATAGGATTGATGTCTTCTTATTAAAATTATCACATTTGATTAACGAGAATATACTCAATAAAAAGGACAATAAAAATACATTAAATTTGGCAAGATCATTGTAGATTAAACAGACACCAGGGTATGAAGCTATTTTTGTATCTATTAGTTTTGCATTTGGGAGGGTACAGGTCTTTGCTGTTCCGAAGAGAGTATATATATATTAATGGTCATAAAGAGATAAACATGGTATCAAATTGTTCGGGAAAACATGAGGAATACTGTGTCAAAAAAAAAAATCCAGGATGAATTATTTAGCGTTCGGCCGTGACAAACGAAAACGCGCGCGCATGCGCGTGCCCGCGATTCTTTATGAAATGCTTTTGCTAATAATGGCGTACGCTCGCATTTTTTGACGTGAAATTGACCGGACTGATATTGACTTTGATCCTGGTAAATATGAATGAGAAATGTCTTTTCGTTATGAAGATAATTATGATCATATTTTGATTTTCACAAAATTGCGCCTGGATGACGTTATCAATCAAGGTCAAGGTTGAAAACCTTATTGTGCTCTTTCCTCATGCTTATACATAATGTGTGCCAAATTTCAAGGCATTTGATTGAGCCATTTTCAAGTTATCGTGCTAACAAAAAAAATGGTTAGAAATAAGAAAAATATTCTAACGAAAACATAAGGTGATCTGTATTATATACAGCCCACCTGATAATACATTACATTTATAATGCGCTTCATACAATGTTTCTAAACGCAAGAGAAAGAAGAAAGGATAAGGATGTGGGAGGAAAAAGGAGTTACCTAGAAGCCATTTCGAATATACTGAAATAACTTTCCATCTATCACTGTACGTCCCATTTGATGTACACTGAACACTCATTCCATGTCGTGGGAAGTTTTTAAAAAAAAGTAGAGCAGCAAGCCTCATTCCCCAATACGCGCATACCTCCTAGTTAATTTCAAACAGCTCATCAATATGTAAGACCTGAAATGACCTCAATGCAAGCAAGCACATGCATCTTACTAGGTAAACTATCTGCATCTGCGTCGCCAAGGGGGGGGGGGGGGGGGGGGGGAGGTGTGGGGGTGCGATACCCCCCCCCCCACCTCTCAGGATATTATCGGTAAAATGGCGCTGCCGTCGGGAAAAAAGAGAAAAGGGGGAGGGAAAAAAAGAGAGGGCAAGGGAAAGAAAAGAAAAAAGAAAAGAAAAAGAAAAGAAAGTAAGGAAAAGAAAGGAAAGAAAGGAAAAGAAAGGAAAGAAAGGAAAAGAAAGGAAAGAAAAGAGAAGAAAGAAAGAGAAGAAAAAAAGAGAGAGGAGAGGAAAGAAAGGAAAAGAAAGAAAAGAAAGAGAAGGAAAAAAAAGGAAAAAAGAGAAAAGGGAAACAAAAGAAACGGGGGAGGGGGGGGGTGTGAAAGAGAGGAGGGGGAGGTAAGAGCCTGAGAAAGCAGGAGTGGGGGTAAAAGAAAGGGGGTTCGTTGGATGGAGTCGTCTCGTCAAGGAAGCAAAAAAGACACGGGTAAATATGTTGCTGTGTCGGGTCAGCTGTGTCGGTATTTTTGCTCGATCCTCGTGTACTATATCAATGCAGAAGTTTGAGGTCGGTGAGATGTATATTGTCGGTCGACCGACAATTTTTTTTCCCTACGAACTGTGACTTTGTATCCACTGTGACGACTTCGAGAGTGACTACAACTACAATACTTGTATTTTCTCGAAGTTTCACTTTCCTATAATATCAGCTAAGGAAATCAGAGATTTAACATTTTCAGGGAAACTAAATTCAAACAAGGATTAAGAGTCAACAACGATACGACGAATCGTCTTCCTTTCTCTATATTTTGATGAAACGCCAAAATTGCCTTTCTGCTTATTCCCATTTATACAAATCATTTTGCTGCAGTTTGATGTCAGTTCTTCATGATAAGTCAATTGCTCTTCTTCCGGTGGTTCCGTGAGTCCCTTAAAGTCAGTGAAAACAAAGTACTCGAATGAGACGGGGTGTTTTACACACTAATATATATAATAGTAAAGCTACATACACTTAACTGAAGGAAAGAAACCTATAGAAAACGGACTGGATATTATTGAAAATACTATTCTAAACAAGAATGTACTACATTACGTTACAATTTTACGAGAGAAATAGAACTCGAGAGGGGAAGAAAAGAAAAAGTGATGAAAATGAAAGAAGACTAATAGCATGAGAGGAAAGAAAAGAGCTAAGAAGACAAGAAAAGGGTATAAAAAGGAAAAGGAAAAGCAAGAGTGAGAGAGAGAGAGAGAGAGATATATATAGCCTTGAGCTTTGGATCTGCTAATGAGTAATAAATGAAACAGATTTTGAGCGGAGTAATTATCTTTCGCCGGAGAACTTGCATAAGGAGCTAAAACTTAATGTTTTTTTAAATCAAACATTATGGGGAATAGCAAAAAAAAAGGCTGAGCATTTATTGCACTAATTGCCAGAGGAGCATCCATGTCTTCCACGAGGCCGCACTTTTGGATCAGAGAGCAATTTAATTGTCGGCGGAGCATTGTCTTTTGCGAGGTACTTTTGGGGAGGAGCAACAATTATTGTCGTAGTAGCCTTTGTATTTTATGGAGCTCTCACACTCTGCCGTGTAGGCCTACCGTCCACCTGCCGGGGTATTAAAAAAAAAAAAAAGTCCAGAACGTTGGGTTTTGAGCGAACTTGTCCCCGGCCGCAAAAAAAAATTCATAAAATTAATCTTTTCACCGTTTCGTTGCCATCTTCTGACCGTTCTCACCGGGCGCATACCGGGTGTTGAACGTGCTTCTACCGTCTTCACCGCCCAGATTGACTTTTGTTGAAAATTTTGGCCGTTTCCATACCGGGCCCATACCGGGTCTCGAACGTGTGCACCGGGTTTGTAGCAGCCACCTACCAGTCACTTAGCGTCCCCTCACCGCTCGGAGCGTCCTGTGAGCGAGTCCCCGGACTGCTGACGTCATGACACGACTGCCATAAATACCCCGATTTGAACGGCAACGGTCAGTCCGCTCTCCATTTTTCATCACCGTTCTGTAACGGGTTATGAGCGTATTGTGAACGTGTTCATACAGTGTGACCGTTTTCATAACGTATTCACACTGTCCTCATACCGTTCAACACCATCCTCTTGCCGCTTACTTGCGGCCGGTGCCAGCCGGCCAAAGTTTTGAACATGCCCAAAACTTTCGCCGGGTCCCACCGGCTGTAAATAAGCGCCAACGCCCTATTAATGTGTTGCCCGCTTTGATAACGAACCACCGTGTGCCCTCGCCGTTCTCCACCGTCCGCAGACATTTTCGCGCACGGTGGCACACGGTAGGCCTACACGGCAGAGTGTGAGAGTCACTTTACGGGGCACTTTTTTAGCAGAGCAAATGTCGGTGGAGCAATTGTCGGCGGAGCAAATGTCACCGGAGCAATTGTCGCGTTTTGCGGAGCTAGTCGGCGGAGCAATTGTCGGCGGAGCAAATGTCGGCGGAGCAAATGTCGGCGGAGCAATTGTCGGCGGAGCAAATGTCGGCGGAGCAATTGTCGGCGGAGCAAATATCGGCGGAGCAAATGTCGGCGGAGCAACTGTCGGCGAGGCAACTGTCGCGGAGCAAATGTCTCGGAGCAATTGTCGCGTTTTGCGGAGTAAATGTCGGCGGAGCATGTGTCATGGAACCTCCAAAGGGGTAGCATGTGAACAAAATCAATATACTGTAATTAACGGTGTATAAACCGCACTTTTTGCCGCCGAAAAAAGAGGGGTGCGATTAATACACAAGGGCGGTTTATACACCGTTAATTACGGTATGCAATCTTTCACCCATTGATTTTCACTCCTTATCTTGATTTAACGTACTATTGAACTGTATTATATTGTTTAAATATGCTAGTTCAGTTCTTGTATAGCGCATAATACGTTATGAAATAACATCTCTATGCGCTTCCAAAGAGCTATTACCCTAGCTTTAGCTCCGGCAGCCTTATCAGCGCACAGTGCATTTCAAGGAATAACCCTACCAGGTACCCATTTACCTCACCTGGGTTGAGTGTGGCAAATGTAGATTAATGTATTGCCAAACTAAAGGACATTAGTGCCGCGGCGGGACTCGAACCGCGGACCTTGTGATCGACAGTCCGGTGACATATTAGCCTCTTGTCGATGGCCCTCGCGTTGTTGGAGTCTGTAAATTCTGGCGAGCGAAGCAAGCCAGAAAAACCGCGCTCGGTTTCTCAGGCTCGCTTCGCTCGCCAGAATTTACGGACTCCAACAAGACGAGGGCCATCGACAAGAGGCTAGTGACGTATCCACTCGACCACAACACGTTGTGAACTATAATTTTATAAAACTGAGCCCCTACTCACAAGCAGTTCCACAAGCAATATCCCAACTTTTTATATTGTGATTTTATTGCTGTATTTTGCCCTCGTGTTCACATCATTTCAAAATGGAAAATAAATAAATTGAAATTTCACTCCCGAATTTAAAGGGCATCATATGAGATTCTCTTTGTCACTTTGAACCCCAACACCTACCCAAAGTAATAGGATTTAATTTTCAGTTAGAGCTCGAAAAAGGTACATTTTCTAATCATTATATATTACCTCTTTATCAGTTGGTTAGGAGCACTCTGATGAGAAATACATCATTTTGAAGATGATAATGCTTTATTTAGAATCGGACCTAAACTGTAAATATAGATTCAATAGTCAAATGAAGATTTTGAATGATCGAAATGAAAACAATTAGACTTAATCTTAATGAAAATCGCAAACAAAACATGTCTGGCGACTTTCGGGAGTACTTAATTGAAATGGAGGTCCGTGAGAAAAAGGGAGTCATCACCTTTGCATTTTAAAAACCTTCTCCATTCATCGCATTTGTAGAGGTGTTGTGGACTACTGGATAAGTCACCCGACTGCAGATCACAAGGTAGGGGGTTCAAGTCCCGTCGCGGTACTAATGTCCTTTGGCAAGACGTTAATCTACATTTGCCACTCTCCACCCAGGTGTAAATGGGTACCTGATATGCTTGATCGCTAGTTACTTTGGCAGCTCGACTACGACCAGGGTAATATATGTAAAGCGCCATGAGCGTCAGAACCTGACGGATACCGGCGCTATATAAATAACCATATTCTTATTTATTTTATTAAACATACATTTTAATATCATTTATATCGTTAAGAATAATCACAATCATCTCCATAATCATTTCAGGTGCGTTTCTCATCCCCTATTTCCTGAGTGTGTTCTGTGCGGGGATCCCCCTCCTGGTGATCGAGATAGGGCTTGGGCAGTTCACGGGGCAAGGACCAGTCACGGCATGGGGGATGATCAGCCCCCTCTTCAAAGGTAAGCTCTGAAAGAGGGGGGGGGGGGGGTGTTATGCGAGATTCAGTCCCTAACTGCAGTGATGAGCATTTGCCAGTCTAAGGTATGAAAGCTTTCTGGGTCCTGTCTCGTTTAACAATGTTATCAGTGTCTGTGATATGGTGTAATATTGAATCCCTAAAAAAATATTGCGCTTCAAAATGACCATGAAGTGCCTCAAAAAATTAAAAATCTTTGAGTGACCGGTTTTACCATACTCATTTGCCCCAATAGACTGTAGTGTTCTGAAAACTGTTAGGCAAACGCAAAATTAAATTTCGATTTTAAATCATAAATATCTTGATAATCAGACAGGCGATCGGCTTGTAAAAGTCATGAGATTCCTGAATGACCTAAAGGTCTTAATTATGATTGCAGCATGAGCTAAATCAAGGATTTTGTTTAAGGATCTGAGACAAAGTTACCGGATCCCTTTAAACTATCTATCTATCTATCTATCTACATTGCTTTATTTCTTTTTTCTCTCTTCTACCTTATATTTCTTTCTTTTCTTTCTTTCTTTCTTTCTTTTTCCTATTTCTTTCTTTCTATCTCTCCTGTTTTCTTTCTTTCTTCTTTGTTTGCCTATTTCTTTGTTTGACGTGTGCTTTTTCTAACTTTCTTTCTTTTATTCTTTCATTCTATCTTTTTCTTTCTTTCTTTCTTTCTTCCTAAATTTAAGAGATATCACCAGACATATGAATCACTAGTTTTATTTATCTTCTATTTCAAGATTCTTCAACCGCAAACAGGTCCAAGGAATACGAAGAATAACAATGTCTTAATTTATTTTGCCTTCTGTTTTGTACAAGCATAATTTTTCCACTCAGGGGTCCTTAACCGTATGCATGTTATATTTAGATCATTTTACGTACACAATAAACATTACATCTCTTTTAATATTCTGATTCCTCGAGCGAGAGATCGAAAAATAATTGAATTATTTGTTTTTTTCAGGCATTGGTTGTGCCGGGCTCGTCATCCAAGTCTTCCTCGACACCTATTATGTCGTCATAATGGCTTGGGGCTTATACTATCTTCTCTTCTCCTTCAACGCCGTCTTACCCTACTCAACGTGCTCCAACGATTGGAACACGCCTTGCTGCTTCGTCCAGGCGGCGAAAGAACAAGTGATCGACGTCGATACGAACGGCAGCATGACCAGGGATACGATGACGGGGATTAATGGGACGATGGCGACGATGATGTCGGGTTCGTTTTTCAATATGAGCGAGGAATGTCCGAATGGAACGACGTCTCCGACTGTCGAGTTTTGGAAGTAAGGGCTGTTTCATGTTCAATAACTTTTAATTGGATAGATAAACAAGTTTGGGGGCAGGGGCGTCGATCCACAAAGATGGCGGGGGAGGGGGGGGGGGGGTTGATGTAATGAGAATTATACCCTGCATGCAAAGTATACTCATTTAAAGCTTATCTGTAGTACTAGTTTATAGGAGGGATTAGACCACACCGCAAGGTCACTGGACAGGTGGCTATCTCGTCAACTCAGCTCTCAATTAACATAAGAAAAGAGGATCATGGGGACCATTGGTCACCGATTAGGCATTGTTTTCTATATAGAGGGAGCAGGTATAGCTACAAGTAGGACAGTGTGGCTTTAAATCACATGGGTATGGCCAGCTACAGCCTATGCTTGGCCGGTTAGGGAGGGGGGGGGGGTTGTCGAAACAGGGAATGATATTCTGTTGTACCTATTTAATACCGAAATATCTTTTTGAGAGGAGAGGGGGGGGGGGGGACGTAAAATTAATTAGATAAATACTGCGGAAAAAATAACCAGAATGGATTATTCTCCTGAAAGAGAGCATGAACATGCTACTGGAGGAAATGCTAACGTCGGGATTATTTTGCCACCCCCCCCCCCCCCCCAATTTCAACGACACTGGATCCACTCGGGTAGTGCACCTCAATAGATGCCCCAAGGACAAAGACGGAATCAGAACGAAAAAACAGCGCCTGCATATGGCGTACTTGCGTTTGGCATTGCGATCATCGAGCTGGTGGCGGTGGCACACGACTTTAGCGCATGTGTAAGCGACGTACCACAACGGTATTATAATAATCTTTTTGACAGAGTATGTACCGACTTTATATGAATTACTAGGGTCTGTGGTTATCATATACCTCACACCTGACGTGATATACAGTGTATGATTCATCCCTTACACGTACCTAGCTGTTCTTCGCCCCCTTGCTTATCACACAAGCCACTACAGGGGGTTCAACCATGAACAGGGAATTCTCAGGTGTCTACAAAGTTTTATTTCCTTGTTTCCGTTTTTGGAAGGGGGTGGGGGGGGGGGGGGTGCACCTGTAATTTTAATTGGACGAAATAGGAGAGAACATTTACACTGAGTTGGGGATATATGAGAGGGGGTCGGATCGTATTGGGCTTCCCTCTGTTGTATCCTTTTCTTTCTCTCAATTTATCTCCCTATCTCCATTTGTCGTGTGTAGTAGATCAGCCGAAACACGATTTTGTTACAGTTTGGACTGCATTCTGGGGGTAATGCATGGTATCCATGCTAAAAATCTTGCAATAATACTAAGGAATAAGAAGATGCCACGCGCATGTTTTTACTAAAAATGCCATTTTTTAGCTTAACATTTGAAAGAATGTCAAAAATCATGATTTCAATTTTTTCGACCGAATATAAATTATCTGATAAACAAATTCAAATTTCAATATAGTTTTCATTATGAGTTTAAAGTAAAAAAAAAAAAAAAAAAAAAAAACTGTTAATATACATTTTAATGTTGGATATTACACACATACCATATTATGTATGGCGTAATGAAATATAAAAGTGTGATTTACTGAGAATATTGGGTTACACAAATTAATCATTTGTTAAAGTTTTTGACACCATAAATCTGTCCATTGGAACTCTTTAAAAGAAAATTAAACAAAAAAAATGATATTATAAAATTATGTCGTTATGACACACCCAGACAAGAAATGATCAGATAATGTGATTGATAATTAATTGATGTCTTTTTACAGGATTAACATTTTGAGCGGAAACATTTTTCACCATTCATTCGGGAGAGGCACTTGTAAAAGAATCTTCCGAACTAACTCCAAATTCATAAAAATCACTGGTGTTTTGGCTCAGTCAGTAGAGCGTCCGCCTCACAACCGGGAGGTCGTAGGTTCGAACCCCGGCCGCGCCATATACCACAAGACGTTAAAAGACGGGAGTTGCTGTTACCTTGTTTGGCGTTCAACATTAAAGGAATAGAGCAACGTCGATCTGGCGCTGTTCAGTGGCTGCCGGGCTCACGATCAATTGGGCAAAAAGAATTTCCATTTTCGGTTTAATACAATTTGGAGTGGACTTTAAAAGATTATTATTATTATTATTATTATTGAAGTGGATAGTATTCTCCTTTCCATCATTTCTGTGTCAAAATCTTATCTCAATTAAGGATAAGTTGGAGGAAGATGTCGGATTCGGGAAGAGAAGGAGGTTTAATACATCTTTTTTTATCATTGTAGCACCCTCTCTTTATTTAAGTGGGGGGTAATGTCAATTTTGTTTTGCCCAAATGGTTTGTACTGCATGTAATTTAAAAGTCTCGGGCCTCAATAAGTAAAAGCTCGTCTGTCCTAGTTTGGCCAGGGATGATTAGACCTCCCTGCAAGGTCACTGACAGGTGGTAATCTCATAGAATCAGCTCTCAATTAATATAAGAAAAAGGGGATCATAGGGGACCAACAGGCATCGATTAGGCATTGTTTGCTATATAGAGGGCGCAAGTAGCTATAAGTAGTGCAGTGAAGCTTTAATATTCATTCCATAAAATCGTCGAACATTCTCGTTCTTTCATTGAGAGCTGGGAGCTCAATAGAACAGACAGTAAATTAGGAGCCCTTCCTTTGAAGATGTTTTCATATTTTTTTCCTTCTTTCTTTCACATCCGGGTTTGAAGCCCCTGAGAACTGACTGATGGAAATAATAATCTTGCTAACCCCGTCCTTGTAAGTTGTTGTCAAGGTACATGACTATGATTCACAAAAAGGAGATCCAGCGGTTTTTAAAAGTTTATTAAGGGGTGGGGATATAGACCCAAACTTTGTGAGTACACACTGGTCCGAGTACATTCTTCTTGCGTAATTTTATTTCTTGGTGACCCTTTGCTCCGGCAACATCTGATCTGACCCGGTGTTTCTTAACCCTAATAAGGCCGGGGGGGGGGGGGGCCATTATGGCCCCCCCTCCACAATTTTTCTGATTGTTCGAGAACGCATATGGATGGCGCCTCGCCGCTCGCTGACTTTTTTCTTTAGAGTCTTGCGCATCTTTAAAAAAAAAAAAAAAAAAATCGGACCTATAGTTACAAGGTCACGTGACCTTTTGTCTTTGCATGTCAGCCCGAAAATTTTTGTGATTTGTGTACAAAACATATGGAAATGTCATTTTTCCTAAAAATAGATCAAACATTGGTTATTGGGTCTTGTTTAAAGTTTAGGTGGTTGTTTTGGGAGTCAAAATAGTTGAATTGTAGGAAGAAATAATAAAAAAAAAAAAAACAATAACATAAATAAGTTAAAAAAACAATGAAATACATAAGAAATTATCAAAACAAGAGATAACATAAGGAATAAGCTGGCTCTTCCAATTTTGTTTGTCGTATTATTGTTCCAAATGGTCTAATGAATATATGTAGTGAAAAAGAATGCTTAAATATGAATAATATAGGATTTATGGGTAAAAATGTGATTTTATGACGTTATTTGCATAAATTACCATAAATATGCAAATGAGGGATTTTTTCAAAAAATTGAAATTATCATATTGTTCTATACACTTCACTTGACATGCGTGCAAATTTTCGCGGAGATCGGCCGTTTCACGGCCGAGATCTTAGGGGGGGGGGGGCCATAATGGCCCCCCCCCGGCTGTAGTAAGACTTCAAATAGCCCGGCCTTATTAGGGTTAAAGGCCCACTGCACTACTTATAGGTACTTGCGCCATCTATATAACAAACAATGTCTAATCGGTGACCATTGGTCTCCCATGATCCTCTTTTTCTTATGTTAATTGAGAGCTGATTTGATGAGATAACCACTTTTCCAGTGACCTTGCAGTGTGGTCTAATCCCTCCTGTACACTAGGACAGATGGCCTTTAACTAAAAGATGTAGAGTTAGGGTTGGGGTTGCAATTAATTGGGTTTTAGGCTAGGGTCATTGTTACGTTTAGGGTAAGGTAAAGTGTTCGGTCTAGGATTGAAGTTAGGAATTTGGTTAGTGTATGTTGGAAACTGATCGCTGTGTAATTATCATTGGATCATGTGTCGTAATAGCTCTTTGGAAGTTGGTCAAACACTGAAGGAGGAGGATGCCTGCTTCCTGTGCCCCCTCCTAGATCCGAAAAAGGATTCATGATCCCCATCATCGAACATGAAGTGGTGTCATGACGATGACGATGCTTAAACACAACTGACCCCGAACTGAACTGTCTGATAGTCTGAACGGGAAGATTTGGTTGTTCGTGAGTTCCCTTGTGACGTTTACCAAGGATCCGATCAAAATATGTTACAATTCATTTATCATTTTGTAGACAATATGGATTATTGGTTAATTCATTCGTGGGGGTGTTCCTAGGTTTTCCCAGACAATGCAATACAAGTAATTCTCTCGTTAATAATAGATTTGTTTGCCCAGGGAAGCCTCATCAGCTTCGGCTACTGTTCTTCCAGATGGCGCACTGCAATTATTATGACCCCAGCAATTACCAGATACCCATGTGCAACTGAGTGGAGAATGGCAATTGTGGATTGATGTCTTGCCAAAGGACGTCAGTCCCGGGTTGAGATTCGAAGATTAAACCCTTGGATCGAGAGTCATGTAAATGACCACTATATACCACGACAAAGGTGGCCGCACTTCCTAGCATAATAAGTGAAAATCAAGTCCATGATATACCATCTACAACTAAATTATTCATACCACTTGTGAATTTGATGTTTTATTTTTATTTTTCGTAACTCAAGATATAAAGGTGGACTGGTTGAATTTAATTCGCTCGTATTATCATTTTCCCTCTTGTCCGTTTGTACATATCATATATTTTCCTTTTGATAACTGTTTCTATTTACCTTTACCTTTACCCGAGATTCTGGAAGAATGCAGTCGGGCTTCCAGTTCAATTTCATTTTCTTCCTTCTCGTAGTTGGGTGTCTTCATCTTGGTAAGTTTGTCTGGCTCAGTTCTGTGTCGGGTATTCTACTCATATGGGGAGCAGAAACGCTTGTCTGTCCATATACCCGATCCAATCTGGCTTTAAAGGCATTCACTGTGGTACTAGTGACTATTTAAACCATTTTCTTCTCGTCTTCTCTAATTTGTCTCCTGATCAGTCGGAAGGTTCTTCAGATCCATCTTTCTGAGGGTATCCATGATGTAGGAGCAGTGAGCTGGCAGCTCTTTCTCTGTCTCATTCTCGCCTGGTTCCTTATCTACCTCTGTATATGCAAGGGAGTCAAATCATCGGGGAAGGTGAGCCGGGGGCGTTTCACAAAACTTGTTATCAGTGACAAATGACAGTTTTTGTAATAAGCTTCTGAAATCCGTGCTTGTGATTAGTTATCAGCAGATTTGTCACTGATTTTTGTCATTTGTCATTGAAAAAAGGCTTTGTGAAACCCCCCAGGTCATTTTATAATAATAATAGCATGATATCAAAATATGTCTCGTTCACCAAGGGTATAGCCTCATCAGAATTAACCCATTGCTTATTGAAACCTGGTGGTCCCTGTGTTAAGTCTATGTGAATTAGATAATTCAGTAGTCAACGGGTTAAACATGTTCTTCCCGAGGGCCCTGCAATTATATTATTACCCCGGCTTTAGCCGAGCTACCATAAAAAAAGGGATCAAGTATTCAAGGAGCGGAGTGTGACAAAATAATGTAGATTAATATATTACCAAAAGACATTAGTGCCGAGGCGAGACTCGAACCACGAACCATGCGATCCACAGTCTGGTGACGTATCCACTGGACCTCGACACCTCTTACATTTGCCGCTCCGTACCCAGGAGAGGAAAGTGGAAGATGTGGCCCCCTATTCAATGGAGTTGCAACTGATCTAAATTTTTATTTTATTTTTGTTTACATAACCAACATTTCCCCTCCTCGCTTTTTCTCCTTTTCTCCTTCTTCTTCACCTTCTTCTTCTTCTTAATTTTATTCTTTTTATTATCATTTTTCTCATTCTTCTTTTCATCATCCGTCACCTTCCCCTTCTCCTCCTTTGATGTGTGTGTGTATGTGGGGGCGGAGGCGGGGGGGGGGGGGGCGGTGGTGCAACGTCATTCCCCATCTTCCATAATTCCTGGCCCTGCTCTATCGCTCCTGACATAATCTCTCTGGTATCCTCATCATGTCGAGACTTTTAATTACACAAAATCAATCGTCTGGAATTCTGCTTTTGATACAGGTAGTGTATGTGACGGTTCCGTTCCCATATATACTTCTCACCATCCTTCTCGTACGTGCTGTGACCTTGCCAAATGCTGTGGATGGAATCATCTTCTACCTCAAACCGGATACATCCAAACTGAGGGACAGTCAGGTAAGGCTTCGGTCAAATCGATATGTGTCAAGCCATGTGGTCACTCAGCACTCTACGTTGTATGTCTGTCCCGCATAACCGAGAAAACCCGAAGTCCACCGATCACTTTACGATCCGACATTTGGCAGAATCGGGATGAATCTACCATTCGAATACATCATACCATACTATCAATTTCTGATATATAATGTAGTCGTAGTCGGGTTGTAATAAGTGTAATAGCCTTTAAATTGAATGATATATCAAGTATCACATATCAAGTATAATTTCTCCTAATTTTGATTAAAACTCATTAGCATGCAACTGAGTTTAAACAGTTTATAGAATGAAAACATTCTACATGGAATACATAAATTCCTATTTAGATGACTATCGCATCCGTCACAACTTACCTAAAAAAGATATTTTTCAATCAACGTCTTGAGGTCAATTTTTGTCATAAATGTCATGCAGGCATTCACCTATTTTACCTATAACGTACTTTTAGATTAATCATAATTATCATTGTGACAACACAGCACTATGTGAGCGTAAAGTAACGCCCGGCTGGAATGCTCCCCAGGGAGTGAAGATTGTGCACACAGTGTGTGCGGGCAAGCACTGAATCCAATGACCGGAGTAATAGTATATTTGTAAAGCCGGCGCTTAGAGACATATGTATTAAGCGCTATATACAAATTAAGTATTATTATTATTATTATTATTATTATTATTATTATTATTATTATTATTATTATTATTATTATTATGTCTTCTCGAGTAGGTCTGGCTAGATGCTGCAACACAGATCTTCTATTCCAATACACTAGGACAAGGATTCTTGGTCGCTCTCGGAAGCTATAACAAGAGAAATCACAACTTTGTCAGGTAAATATTACTTCACCAGGAGAGGGGCGGATCCAGGGGGGGAGGGGGGGGGGGGGGTTATTATTTATTCCGGAAAACTATGGCAGTATAATACATTTATATGGGACATTACATGAATGGCGAGCGCCTTTAATCCAGCCTATTTGAAGTCGGGTTTTATTTGATTGAATTACACAATTATTAACGGGCATTTTTAAAAGTATTTATGGTATACACTTTTGAAATGAAAGACAGGCAAAGAGATAGAGAGAAAAGGAGAGAGAGAGAGAGAGAGAGAGAGAAAGAGAGAGAGAGAGAGAAAGAGAGAGAGAAAGAAAGAGAGAGAGACGGAGAAAGAGAATCTTCCATCAATACCAGGGGCGTTGGAAAATGCAGAAAAACAAATAGTACAGGGGGACTCGGGGGGGGGGGGGGGTCTTACCTACTGTGCCAACAAAATTTATTCACAGGAAAACACAGGTTGTCAAACAGCCAACATGATGGCGAAAAATATAATCCTGATTTGTCAGTTTGCTGACAAGGGTGAACAGTCTTCATCATCTACGAAATTACCTGCCACGTACTATTAAGGAATCAAAACTACTGGGCCAGAAGGGATTAGACCACACAGCGAGGTCACTGACAGGTGGCTATCTCATTAACTCAGCTCTCAACTTACAAAAGAGGATCATCGGGGACCAAAATGCACCGATTGTGGAAGTTTTCTATATTGAGGGAGCAAGGGAGCAAGTAGCTACAAGTAGGACAGTGGGGCTTTAAGTAATCAAAACTCATGTCATATACGATGGATATACTAACCGGAACTAGCGTATAGTCATACGCATGCAATTTGAAGTGTTGTTCAAAACGTGTCAACAATATTTGCAAATAGATGAAGCTACTTCAAGTAATACTGGTGGTGATTTACAGAGAGCCTGTTCCACTGGAAAAAAAGAATGCTTTGAGATGTCATCGGTGTTTAGTATCGAAGTGCGTGGCCAGGCATTAGGGACTTTTAGATTCGCACGAAGACAATGGGGATTGCTAAGGTCGACGTCCTTTTAATGCACTGCCTTGAATGGACGTCACACGTATCAGTCCACGCAAATATAAAAGTCCCTATTGAGGGGCACTGGTCACTTGATCCACAAACGCTCCCTGAATCATCTAGGTACCGGTGTCGTTATCATAATTAAGGGCGGGGGGGGGGGGGGGGGGGCACCGATCTCACCTGTCACTCGATTGGTGAAAGCAGTGTCATTGAATAGGAGCAGAGCATTAGGGAATGGGTCCTATCGTCTTTATTTATTCGCTTCCCGTGAATTCCCTCCTTAACTTTCCTGTCGTCCCCTTTTATCATTTTTACTTCCCCCAATTTTCTTCCTTCGCCATGGGGGGGGGGGGGGGGGGGGTAACGTACTAATGTATTTCCGCCAAATTCCCTTAATCAGCTTTGGATTTGGAACATGTATTATGTACTTATACCGCATAACATGACATGGTTTTTAATCTATGCATATTTAAATGAGAATTGAATTACACAGACATTATTTTTTTCCATCCAGGGACACCTTGCTGTATTCATTGACAAACAGCGCCACCAGTTTGTATTCAGGGTTTGTCATCTTCGCTGTGCTCGGTTTTATGGCGGGTAAACAAGGAAAAGAAGTCGGCGAAGTCGCAAAATCAGGTATGAGGCCCATCGCACCCAATGGCTAACGTGTGCCTATCCAGAGTGGGGGCAGTTATGTCACTGGGGGGGGGGGGGGGGGGGGTTGAAATATGGCATCTTGACATTAAGGTGGATGAAATGCAAGATAATAAAACAATTTATATACCTCACTTAAGTAATCCAGCAATCTGATTGGTCGAAATTGCATTCATAAACTTTAACTGTTCCCGAAAATTCCCGGTAACCATGGTTAAAAAACAGTTCAAAATCCCAATAACCATGGTTATTGGGAAAATAGGTCAGTCTCCATGGTTACCCAATAGGTTTACATGTTAAAAAATGGTCTGAGCGATCGAGGATACCGTACGTGTGCGAAGAATTGGTCGGTAATTTCAATACAATTGAATCTCGATCGATCTTACCGACAATTTTATCTTGCATTGTTGACATTAAGACGAAAATAAACTTCCAAAAACAAAAAAACAACATCTGCCGATAGATCTTGATCTAAATTCGTGCCAATATGCATTGCAAAAGTAAAAGAAGGGCTTGTTTAATGGAGCAGCCGCGAAGCTTCCACCACGCGAAGCCGTTTTCAATCCATTTTAATGTATATATATAAGAAAAAAAAAACGGCTATGTAAGGGAACAGAGCGCGATAGCCGAGCGGTTTAAGGCGGCGGTTTGCGTTACATCACCTTTGGTAGGCAAGAAATCGAATCCCATCTTCGACAAAAGTTTTTTTTTTTTTTTTTTTTCGGCATATAAAAGTATTAATGACTGCTTTAATATTCGAGAAATAGTTGTTTTTATACGCTTTCAGGAAGGTTACAATTGGGCTATTGCCCTCGGCACGCCTCGGGGCAATAGCACAATTCTAACCTTCCCTTGAGCGTATAAAAACAACTATTTCTCTCAAAGCAGTCATTAATACTATAATAGTGAGGGGAAGGGTGAGGAAGGGGGGTTAACATCTTTTTATATTTATTTCTCTCGCTTTTCTGTCTTTTTCGCCATTTGATTTAAAGTGTGGGGTCGTGCATTCATAGCGACGCCACATGAAAACATACAGAGGGGAGAGACCAACAACAAAAAAGGGCACCTACAAACCAAAAGTATACAATTTAGTTAGTCTTTGGTATATTATACCCCTACATTGTAATAAATACATTACGACGGATGATTTCAATGTTTGTTTCTCTCATTAAATGGACCAAGATAATGCATTAACATTATACTTTGCAGTTGGGTGTGATGTTCAAGACGAAATTCAAGAAAAATTAGCTCTTAAAATTAAGGTCACATGTTATTGGGAAACGAAAAGGGGGCATTTATCAGAAGGGAAAAGGAAATTTACACGAATGTGGAATGGGCATCTATCATAAAGAAAAAGGGGCACTTATCTGAAGTAAAAGAGTGCACTTTTCTTGTGTTAAAACACAGCAAAACACCAATATTATGAAATGATAATTATAAGACAGATGGTCGTATTGTAGAGGAGGTCCGACTATTCAATCGTTGTTCTTATTCGTTGTTCTTGTTTCTTATCAGGTCCTGGACTGTTTATTCCTTGTTCTTATTCCTTGTTCTTATTCCTTGTTCTTATTCCGTGTTCTTGTTCCTTGTTCTTGTTCCTTATCAGGTCCTGGACTGTTCATTTCTTGTCCTTATTCCTTGTTCTTGTTCCTTATCAGGTCCTGGACTAGGTTTCATTGTCTATCCAGAAGCAATCACTGAGATGCCTCTCTCTACTCTCTGGGCGATCCTTTTCTTCTTATGTCTGCTCTTCCTTGGTATTGATAGTGTGGTGAGTATCAAACAGAAGAATATACGAAAACCTACCGCCGCCGGAGTCCCAATAGCATTATCCAGCCGTTGAACTATATGCCCCTCCTCCTTTTAACCCAAAACGAAATTTAACTTTCAACCAATCAGGATCACGTATTTGGAACCATGTTTTTATGCAAGGGGCCCCCAGCATAAAATTGATTTTGCAATGGAACTATAGCTGCATCGGGGTTCCAAACATTATTACCACGCCCTCACTTTGGTTTGGTTAGATGGCGCTATTAAATCTCTGGGGATTTCCCGAACTAAAGACTAAAAAGGATCGTCAGTTTTATTGTACCCCTTTAAAGACCAATATCTAGAGCTACTATGTTCCCTTATAAAGACTCTGACCTGTGTCCATGTAGTCAAATTCAGTTGAGCATGTTCTGAATGAGTGTGGTTTAGCATGACCCACATATCTCTCACTGATATTGACAACCAACAACTGGTGTACATGCCAGTTTCAAATAGCTATGGTTAATATACGAAATTTAAAAAATAATAACATCAACCCACTTCGTCTATGATTTTGTTTATTAATGGTTATCTCTATATAATCCCAATTTATTTCCTGTACCTCAGTTCGTGGTCGTCGAAGGTTTCGTGACGACGATCGTTGATATCTTCCCGAATACACTCCTGAAAGGCCACAGACGGGAGTTCTTCTGCGCAGGGTGTTGTCTATTCTTCTGTATGGCGGGAATACCCATGGTGACCTATGTAAGTCAGAATTCATTCAAGACTTCCAAAGCTCTATTCTAAACAATGAAGTGCTTTTGAATAAAAATTGCTTTTTGTTTGGTTTCCCGGATGGTACGCAATCTATCTTTAATTTTGTCATTTTATATGCAAAACAATATTCTCTGCGAAATACAAAAGGGAAATGCTATCTTTGAATTCTTTTAAGAAGATGCTCAAACGTTGTTATGAAGTTGAGCGGGTTCTTTCTATCAAACGCAATAAATTCGTTGTATTACTTGATAAATGGTGACATGTGCAACCGTTGTAAAATGTTTGTTTTACCGATATGTCACAACATGTACTTTGTTCAAATGTATTGTTTGGTTCTTGCTCAAGAATGATTGAATAAATTTTTCTTTGGAAAAAAAAGAAAAGAAAAGAAAAGTCAGAATGACTGTAAATCTTCAGAGGCCGAACGTGCCTCACAGACATGACAGAAGAACATGCCTTTTTTGTCTTGTCATAGACTTTGGACGCATTTATATTTAATACGGAAAATCCACGTACACTTCCCTTTCGGAGATTATGATTTAAGAAGGTATGTGGCCCATAAAGTACATACATGCTAATTCTAAAACGATGTATTTGTTTGTTTCAATTTCCGTATACAGAGTTGTTCCGTTTTTTAAAAAAATCTGTTTTGTTATTCTTAAAACATCATTTTATCCAGAAACATCGCGCCGTAGCTATAGTTGCTGTCGGCACTATTTATATCCTGGGACCATTTTTTTTTGTTCATGTTAGGAATTGACTGCAATTGTCATTGTATTCGTTCATTAATCTCTTTACATTGTCTGACATTATTCTGTGTCTTCTTTTATTTATAGGGCGGCATGTTCATCTTTCAACTGTTCGACTTCTACGCAGCAAGTGGGTTTGTCCTCCTCTGGGTCGCTCTCTGCGAGAGCTTAGTCATAGGATGGGTGTACGGTAGGTACCAGTCTATCTTAGCCGGACTAGTATCCCCGGACAACTACTAGTGTCTTGAATCCCCGGACAACTAATAGTGTCTTTTATCCCCGGACAACTAATAGTGTCCGTTAGGACAATACAGTGGCGGATCCAGGGAAGGGGCTGGCCCCCCATATTGCTCCGATTGTCTCATTTTCGCTCGCGTGAACATTGCCAGCACAAACCACTGACCTCTACCTCCTGAACGGATCATCGCACATTCCCATTCACTATACGTTACGTACTAAAAGGCTGTATTGTCTGACCGTTCATGAATATTCATGTTTTTGCTAAACTCGGCAAAATGTTTGCTTTTACTAAATGGAAAAATTACGGTGGGGGGTTGGATGAAATGGACAAAACGAAATAGGCAGAAGTGATCTATGATAATTCATGCTTTTTATGTTTCGTGTGCTCGACCTATAATCTTCAAATCGCTTGGTAAACTGAGTCCAAAGTTAGACTTGTTTCACATGTGTATTATAGGCAATGCCGAGCTTGCAACCTATTTTGAAAAATTACAGTGGGTGAACTTTCAAAAGTCAATGAGACATGAGGGCTCCAATGAAAGAGCTAGTGATAACGTACGTCGGGGTGGATGTGCTTTTCGTTTAAACAAAAAAATGAATTTTTAACGATTTTTAAAAAAAACGTCCATAGGCTAACATGTTAGGCTGCTGACGCTGACCATGCTCTGACGATAGGGGGCGTCGTGAAATGAGACTAAACGGAGCCATATGCGCCCCCTGGGGAAAAAACGTGTATTACACGATAATTTTACTTTTTTACTTTTTTTTTTACAGATGGGCCCCCTCCCATGGCGCTCAAGGGAGGGGGGGTGTGCGATTTTGTTCAAATTTTCGAGAGCCCCCCCCCCCCCCCACTGAGCGAATTATCGGCCAGCGCGATTTTCAAATTTACGAATAGGGCCCCTCCCCTGCCGCCGGCTGGATCCGCCCCTGGGACAATTATCCCATGACGTCAACCCTTACACAATGAAGGCAATCACACCTTGGAAATTATGTCTGCATGACCTAGTGTGAAGTTGAGTTAGACCTAGAATATCCTCCCTACTGGCAATTATTGTTGGACAACTGCGGGGGTAATGTTATAGGGGTATAGTCCCTCTACCCCAAATATGTCCCCCCCCCCCTCCCCCTATGGACGAACGCTCCTTTGTGAGATACAGTACAATAATTAATCGTAGCCTTTGTTTTGTTATTACTATTTTAATTTTTAAAACTTTCTTTTACATACTCCGTGTTTGTTTTTCCAGGCGGTAATCGGTTCATGCAAGATATCATCAACATGATAGGCAAGGGTTGGATCAAACCGTACATGCTGGCTGCATGGATGTTTATGACGCCTCTGTTTGCCGGGGTGAGTTCTTGGTGCGCATGGAGATGATACAACTTACAACTAGATCGTAATCAGGCGCGGATCCAGGATTTCTTAGGGGGGGGGGGCCCAAATTTGAAATCATGCGAGCCAAATATTGGTACGTTATGGTGACCAGCAGTGACGTAATTGGGGGGGGGGGGTGGGTGCAGGGAGGGGCGAGTTTCCCCCTCCCTCCTCCGCGAAGCGCGGAAGCTTTGACATTTCAATCAATTATTAGAGAAAGAAGACGATTCGTTGTACCGTTCCCAAATATAATCCTCGTCTGAATTATGTTTCCTCACCTCCCGCGCGAAGCGCGGAAGCTTTTACGTTTCATTAAGAGAAAGAAGACGATTCGTTGTGTCGTTATCGACTCTTAATCTTCGTCTAAATTCAGTTCCCCCCCCCTCCCGCGCAAAGCGCGGAAGCTTTTACGTTTCATTAAATCATTGGCGAAAGAAGACAATTCGTTGTAGGCCTACCGTTATTACTTTTAATCCTCGTCTAATTTCATTTTCCCCCTCTCGCGCGAAGCGCGGAAGCTTTTACGTTTCATTAAATCATTAGAGAAAGCAGACGATTCGTACCGTTCTCGACTCTTAATCTTTGTCTGAATTTCAAAAATGTTCTTCGTCTACTCCCTTTTCTTCCTACGTCCTTTTCCTTTTCACTCCTCTCTTTTTGGCCGGCGTTTTGGGGCCCCCCTTTGTGAATATAATGCATTTAAACGCAACGAATTTTCTTTTGGACCAATAAAATTGAATTTAAGAATTCAATATTGTACCCCCATCAAATCTGAAACAAAATAATATAGATATGTGACTCAAAGTGATATACCGGTTTTTACCGATATACCTGATAATAATATAATATGTAAAACATGGAAAAAAAAAACTTTATTTATTGTTAGGGTTAGGGTTAGAGTTAGGTTAATACGGACCTTGGTTTCCTAGGGTAACGCAGGGGCCCGGTGTCCTAGGGTAACGCGGGGCCCGGTGTCCTAGGGTTAGGGTTATAGTTAGGGTAACGCAGACCCTATTGCTAGGAACCAATAATTGCTTGACTTTGTAAAAGGCATCAAATTAAAACAGCAAATTTAGGGGCGAAATTACCAAAAAAGCTGGGGCGAGCTGACCAAGAATCCCCAAATCGCCAACAACAAAAATCGGGGGGGGGGGGGGGGGAAGGGGGGACATGACCAATTGAGGGCGACTTTGTAAGGGGGCGGACCGACATTGGGCGACCTGAAATGGAACCGCCTGTATAGCCTACCAGGCTCACCTAAAATTCTTGCGTTCGCATTGTTTTCTTCTTCCTCTCCCAACCTCCCTTTCTACGCCTTTGATTTCATACACTCATTATGCTACCAGCAAAAGTTTAAGGAATAAAGCGACAATCAAGTTCAAGTAAAAAGATTGAAGCTTTGCGTCGCATGATTCTTTTCATTTGTTTTGATTGGCGTGTTGAGGTCAAGAGATATCTCGACCCTTTATGGTGGCTCCAATTCGAGCTCAAGGCTATGAGTGTGTAATCGTAGACACCTCTTAGTATAGAAAGCTCGAAACAATATATACAATCTACTTGTTAACATGTAGTTCAAGTGAACAAGTGAACAGGCGCGGATCCAGGATTTCTTAGGGGGGGGGGGGGCCCAAATTTGAAATCATGCGAGCCAAATATTGGTACGTTATGGTGACCAGCAGTGACGTAATGGGGGGGGGGGGGGGTGGGTGCAGGGAGGAGCGAGTTTCCCCCTCCCTCCTCCGGGAAGCGCGGAAGCTTTGACATTTCAATAAATTATTAGAGAAAGAAGACGATTCGTTGTACCGTTCCCAAATATAATCCTCGTCTGAATTATGTTTCCTCACCTCCCGCGCGAAGCGCGGAAGCTTTTACGTTTCATTAAGAGAATGAAGACGATTCGTTGTGTCGTTATCGACTCTTAATCTTCGTCTAAATTCAGTTCCCCCCCCCCTCCCGCGCAAAGCGCGGAAGCTTTTACGTTTCATTAAATCATTAGAGAAAGCAGACGATTCGTACCGTTCTCGACTCTTAATCTTTGTCTGAATTTCAAAAATGTTCTTTGTCTACTCCCTTTTCTTCCTACGTCCTTTTCCTTTTCACTCCTCTCTTTTTTGGCCGGCGTTTTTTGGGTGGACCACCCCACCGCCCCCCCCCCCCTCCCCCCTGGCTACGCGCCTGCGGTCAGATGAACATATGTTGATACCTTGTCTGCCCCCGGAACTCAGGGGTTTAAGGCAATAATTTACGGTCAGATTAGCATTCAGGTGTCCGCCTTTGGGCCCTAGGCGGGTCCAGGGAGCAGAGCCCCGGAAGTTCAGGGGTTTTAGGAATTTTATTAAGGTCAGATGAGCATTGTTTTGATACCTAATTGTGACACTGGCAGGTCACTAATTGGCGTGGGGTTCAGGGGGCGGAGCTCCCGGAATCTCAAGGGTTTTAGGCACTCAATTACGGTCAGATGAGTATCAAGAGGCCCGCCCGTTAGGGCTCTTGGTTGGGGTCAGGGGCAGAGCCCCCGGAAGCTCAGGGGTTTTAGGCGTTTAATTACTGTCAAATGACCATCTAAGGGCCCACCTTAGGGCCCTAGGTGGAACCCAGGGGGTAGAGCCCTCGTGGTTTTAGGCATTTAATTTAATCATGGTCAGATGAGCATATTTTGATACCTCATTATAATGTGACACTGGCATTTAACTATTTTTTCTTTCTTGCTCTCTTTCTTTCTATTTCTCTTTAATATACTTTTTCAAAAAAAGTGGGGGGGGGGGGGGGCTCGAGAATCCCGATCCCCGCCGTTCCGCGGGCCCTGACATGTAGGCATCTCAAGAAGCATTTTCTTGCCTGGCTATAAATTTAGGAATTTGTCATTTTCCAACAAACGCATAAAAAAGTACAATTTACTTAAAAGTGAGGAAAAATTGGGGAAAATTATGTCATTTCTGCATTATTTGTAAACCACCGTTATGGAATTAGAAAAAAAACACGTTTGAATTTGATTTCCCCAAAGCCCCCCCCCCTCCCCCCCTCCCCTATCAGTACGTCAGTGCCCCCCCCCCCCCCCGATTTACACCTTGTTGACGAGAAAATTACAACTGATATCCCTTACCTTTCTTCATTCTCTGTTTGTTCTTTCCCTTTCTCTCCTCTTTCCCTTTCCTTCCCTTCCTTCTCTCTCTTTTAGGTTTGCTGGGGGGGGGGGGGCAAGGTCATTTTGACCCCCACTCCGCTCCACACATTGTTGACTGATCTCCCCTTCTTTTCTTCTTCCTCTTTTTTGTTCCCTTTTAGCTCTCCTCTTTTCCTTTTCCTTCCTTCTCTCTTTGTTTAGCGGGGACGGGGGGGGGGGGGGGGAGGCAAGGGCCTTTTGCCTCCCCTCGATCCACAACTTGTTGGCGGGAAAATTGCAACTGATATCCCCCTTCTTTTCTTTTCTTCTTCCTCTTTTTTCCTTCCCTTTATCTCCTATTTTCCTTTTTTCTTTCCCTTTCCTTCCTTCTCTTTTATTTTTTGATTGGAGGGGGAAGGTTGGTCCTTTTGCCCCCCCCCGATCTCCTTCTTCCCGCTCTTCTTTTCTTCTTCCTCTTTTTCCCCTTTCTCTCCTCTTTCCCTTTCCCTTCTTTTCCTTTTCTCTCTCTCCTTTTTTTTTTTTTTTTTTTTTTGCGGGGGGGGGGGGGGCAAGGCCCGCTCGGCCCCCTGGATCCGCGCCTGATCGTAATCACATGATTGGTCAAGCCCGGTCACGTGTGATTCACTTAAATACTGAGACTATCACTCGTTTTTTTATGAGAAAGTGTGCAATAACTTTAGTTCAGCTCACCTCAGTTCATTTCAGTTCACTTAAGTTCAGTTTGATTCAGTTCAGTTCAGTTCAGTTCAATTCAGTTCAACTCAATTCAAGTCAATTCATTTCCATTTAGCTCAATTCGATTCGCATAACTTCACTTCACATCACTTCACTTAAATCCAATTCACATCAGCTCGATTCATTTCAACCTCAAGTCAACACAGTTCAATTCAGTTAAGTTCTCTTTCTTTCTTTATCACACAGACCATCTTCATCTACAGTATAGTATACTACAAGCCCTTGACCTATGAAGATGATTATGTGTATCCCTGGTGGGGATACATGTTGGGTTGGTTTATGGCTCTCTCCTCCATCCTCACTATTCCAGTTGTCTTCATCTACCAGTTCGTCTTCGTGAGCAAGGGGACACTGATGGAGGTAATCTTTCAAAAAGAAATGAAGAGTTCGAAGAGTTTCGGAGTAGAAATGCCCCACGATAAGGATTGTTATTCAAGCGCCCTGATATTTAAAATATGACGAAAAATACCTTAAAGGTTTTGAACAAACTTTCACGATGGAGATCATCTTTCAAAGAGATGGTTTGAATTGTGGTGAAGATGACAATTTGAGGCTTTTCATTCCTTAATTTTTTTTTACAGACGTTTAATTGAAAGAGTATCATATATAGTAGAAATGTCCCCTAAAAGAGATAGCTATTCTAGTACCCTGATGTTCGAAATATGATAAGAAATATCTTAAAAGTTTGCACCAAACTTTCATGCCACATGGGGGGGGGGGGGGGGGGGGGGTCGAACTCCCTCAGTTTTTTTAATGTGTGTGTTTTCGACGACCCCCCCCCCCCCCCTCATATAAAAAAACCTTAACCCCCCCTCTAACTGAACGAAATATCGGTCGGCCAAATTTTCAAATTTCCTAGAGAAAAAAAAATGTGAGCGAAATTTAAAAATTTTAACCTCCCCCCCCCGTCAAAAAAAATCCTGCGTACGCCACTGTGTAGTCTTATTTACTCATGCATCCGTTGAAAACTGTATGTGATTACTGTAAAGCGCTCAAAGACGTCGTTCATGTATTCAACGATATTTTATAAACCCATCTAATTAAAACTGTGTAATTAATTTTCCTTTAGCGATGGGTGGACGGGACTACATCGCGAGTACCAGAGATCCAACAAGATGGCCCATTGGACAAAAAGGACCACTCATACGGAGAATTGGAATTACGATGATTCGATCCCCAAGTTAGAAGACAGTGGATGATTAATAAATGCCGGATTTTGGGAAGCATTTATAAATGTTTATAACTAAGGATTCTTTAAACAAATGTAGTCTTTGCTTTCATTATTCATACTTGCAATTTGTTCGACACCCCCACCCCCTCATTCGAGGGCCTTTTGGGAGCGTCATCACCCCTTGCATGCAATGTTATAGGAATTAGGATAGTCTGTAGTATGTGTAGTGCGGTAGTTTCAGAGAGGAAGAAAGCATATACGACATATGCTCCGGTGACAAGTCACTATGAATATGACGGACAAAGAAAGAGGACAAAATAAACAGTTCCTCAGGTAGATAAAGGAACATTCCATCACTGCTATTATGTAAATATGTGTAGAACAGGTGTCACATGCATATTCACCTGTTCTACACATTTTTACATAATAGCAGTAATATAAGGGATGTTCCTTTGTCTACCTGAGGAACTGTATATTTTGTCCGCTTTCTTTGTCCATCATGTTCATAGTGAGTGCTCCTGCCCAATATTCTAAACCATTCAAATTATTGATTGACCCCTTGACCAACAGTTAACATTTAATTTAATTCAATTTAAAATAATGCATACATGCATACTAATGAATTACCTATATATGCATACTAATGAATAACCTACGCATACTAATGAATTACCTATGCATATTAATGAATTACATATGCATAATAATGAATTACCTATGCATACTAATGAATTACCTATGCATACTAAATTAATTACCTATGCATACTAATTTCCTATGCATACTAATGAATTACCTATGCATACTAATTATTACCTATGCATACTAATTAATTACCTATGCATACTAATTAATTACCTATGCATACTATTGAATTACCTATACATACTAATGAATTACCTATGCATACTAAAGAATTTCCTATGCATGTACCCTTCACGTGATTTTCATATTTGTTATCATACGTGGGGGTTATTAGTTATTTTGGGTTACATATCATGTGAATGAAGTTTTCATAATACGTACAAAATACCCCAAAATACAAATGTATTCTTTCCTAACCTTAAACCTAACCAAACACCCAACCGCACCCCTAACCCTATATCTTTTGACAAAATGAAGTCCGGAGCAATTGTCAATTACTTGTCGTAGGAGCATATGATGTACGACCTCGTACTGTTACCCAGTAATAGGCTAGCTGGTAGGTAACTTGTGATTTGGTGATACAGTACGAATGATTTATTTGAAAGAAGGTGTTTGATGTTTAAGTGACATACCGGTATAATAATAATAATAATGATAGTAATACAATATTTCTAAAGCGCATAATAAACAAAAGTTTCTCTATGCGCTGTACAAGCATGAATGACGAGAAATATAATCACATAAAAGGAATCAACAAAGAGAAATATACAAATCTTATAACTACTAAAATGACTAACTTAACATAGTAAATAACATTATAAAGAGATAGCTAACATGGTCAAAACAAATAACGTAAGTAAGGATAGTTTAAGCTAATTAATTAAAGGTAAAGAACAGTATTGGAAACGCCCCAATTTCAAAAAATGAAATGGAAGCTCTCATATTGTGAAAGAATATGTTTTGACTAATACATGATGATAAAAAATTTGCCGGGAAACCGCCTACTAATTCATATATTTGGTAAATTTGTTTCTCTCATGGTCTGTGAGAGATATAGGGTAGTCCCATATACATCTTTCTGTGTATAGTGCTTGTAACTTTACGAAGAATGGGCCAAATTTCTTATCATTTTGATGATTCCAGAACCTTGCAGATGCTAGATGCCAGGTGATCAACCTTTTCTGATAGATTCCACAACGTTTCTTTCACAATGCAATCGCATGACCATAACTGGTCTTTACCTTTAAGGCCAAAGAGGTGCGTTTTAGGTGTATGCATCTGGTATTTTGGTGAACGCTCTTGATTCTCTGAAGGGAAACATTGCATGTATAAGACTTTATAGGTACATGCATCTGACGTTTTTGTATCAGAAAGGATGGCATGGAAGTACAAATGTATACATCCGGTATTTTTCTTTTTCATGAGTTGACATCCTTGGAGGCTTGGACATGGTGTTTTCCCACACTCTTGGCCCAGGGGGTGTTTCACATAGACCTTAAGCCGAACTTATCTCTAAGTTAGACTTAAAAAATATGGAGAGCCATTTGTAGCCTTAAAAATAAAATCTATTCAAAAGCGAAAATTCAAGTATTTAAGACTTTTTTTTTACAAATTTCACGTCAAGAACATGAAATCTCCTTGATAATAGAAAATGTGAAAGATTTGAATCAACATTTTATGCTTTTTAAAATAACTTTTACAAAATATTTTCAAAGATGTCGATGGCTTTCCATAATTGTTAAAGGGATAGTTGAGTTCTGTTGCAAAGGGCGCTACAAGTTGAAAGCCGTTGAAAAAACAAAATAGCGCCTTTTACGTTGGATTGCAGCCACTGGTGTATTGAATGTTGTACTTGGTTATGCTGCATGGGGGTAATAATAACCTCAAGAGACTGATCTATGTACGTACTGTGCACACAATATCTATGAACTTGCTGCTTATTTAAACCTGCAGCATCTATACATTTCAGTTCACTCGTGGTCCCAAAAGTCTTTCTGACTTATTTGCTATTCAGAATGTGCATTGATCTCAAACAGTGGGAATAAAAGCCGAAGTCTTTCTCAAACAACTACCTTAGATATTGTAGTACCCATTACTTCTAGGACTTGCTAATAAGAAGTATAAGAGGTGGCTTGCATGAGACCAGGGGGAAAAGAAAGGAGGGGAAACTTGAATCTTGAAAGGGCTCAGTGGTCGGTTTACTATTACTGATATTCAGTAACAACTGCCGTCCCATACCCAGGGGAAGATCAATGTATGGATACAAGTGCAAGGGCACTAATTTTTCTTACTGAAATGAATGTTATGATGTGTTTTGTGTTATCCAATTGCATGCCATAGAAATATACATCGCTACAAATAACATCAGGTGATAAAAGGGCCGTTATTTATAATAATACGTTTTAATAAGAAGACAGTATTATGTATAGATGATGATAAAAGGGCAGTTGTTTCTAATAGAAGTCAGTATTATGTATAGATTTTAAAAGGGCAGTTGTTTCTAATAGAAGTCAGTATTATGTATTTTAAGGCTTAAAACGACGTGTTTGAAGCTTGCTTCGTTTAAAGCTTATCTGCCGTAGTTTATAGGAGGGATTAGACTGCCCTGCAAGGTCACTGGACAGGTGGTTATCTCATCAACTCAGCTCTCAGTTAACATAAGAAAAAGAGGATCATGGGGGACCAATAGTCACCGATTAGTCATTGTTTGTTATATAGAGGGCGCAAGAAGCTATAAGTAGTGCAGTGTGCCTTTAAGGATTAGACTGGTTTACTAACATATTCAAATTGTATGCATATTTTTTAAAACAAAGGTTGTTCTTGATAATCTGATATCTAATCCTATACTTGCCCGACAAAGCATAGAGGAATGTATGCAGACTGGATTCCGAGAATTGAAGTTCATTCATTAATAGCGTGTTAATGGTATAATTCGTCACTATAGGTACCCAGGGAAGAAACATTTATAAATTTGAATATATTAGTAACCGGGTTTACTGTATAAAATATTGCGATGAAATCATATTGGCATGTCGAATGAGAAACCCAAAGATATCGGTTACAATTGAAAAAGCAAATTCAGAGGGCACTCCTTGCAAGGGCCAATTGGCTAGTGAAATAATCAAGGTTTAATAATGTTCGTCGCGCACGAGGCGCAATTTCGAATGCGCTATTACCTGCGTTGATAAAATCTATGAAGGTTATTAGCCCTTACTCCCATCGGTTGTTGAACGTATCGGTTGTATTATTCATTTGTAACTTTTTTGTTGTTGATGATGTAAGCCTCATATGGTGCGTCAAAGACAGCACCAACTACTGACGCAATCCTACGTCATCAAATTGACGCATCATCTGCGCCAAACATAAGAAGGACAATCATTTGAAAAAATAATGGATATGCGCTATATCATGTTTTCAGGTATGACGCAATTTATTTGACATGTAACAGAACAACATGTTTTATAGAAGCCAACACCACTACTTAGCATTATGCCCGTTGGACTCGAGGCGTCATTTCGATTGCGTTGTTATACCTACGCTAATCAAGCATTTTACAGCGCCAATAATGCGTCAGTATTGGGTCAGTATTGCAGTGCTATTTGCATTCATTTCCTACACGATTTTATTCTCACAAGGCGCGTCAAAGCCCGCGCCAGTCGGTGAAACAGGCTTGCGTCAGCATCAGAGACCGCGTCAGTCGCTGAGACAGACCTACGTTAGTAAATGACGCGACAAACGCTACGGGCATTATGTTTTTTCACCCTAAAGAGTCAATTTGTAGTGCCTCAGTCACACCGCGACACCGACTCTGTATTGACTTCAAACCGACCGATTCTCGGCCATTCTGGGTAATGTTACTTTATTGTTTGGTCTGGTGTCGGTCCCGTTGGTGTGACGGAGGTCAGGGAGTTGTCCTCCTTGAGTACTAAGATCTTGATATAAAACGATGGCAACTATTTTCAGAGAAATCACCTTAAGGCAGTTTCAATAGTCTTGCGCGTCACCCATTGAAATGTGTGAACATGACCAGGGGGGTGTTTCACAAAGATCCTAAGTAGAACTTATCTCTAAGTTTGACTTAAAAATTATGGAAAGCCATTAGCATCTTTGAAAATATTTTGTAAAAGTTATTTTGAAAGGCATAAAATGTTGATTCAAATCATTCATATTTTCTATCATCAAGGAGATTTCATGTTCTGGATGTGGAATTTATAAAAAGTCAAAAATACTTGAATTTCTGCTTTTGAATATATTTCATTTAAAGGCTCAAATGGCTGTCCATAATTTTTAAGTCCAACTCAAGAGATAAGTTCAACTATAGGTTCTTTGTGAAACACCCCCATGGCGTATTGCGTAATCCAAACATGATTTGTATAGGACATACAATAGGGTATTACAGATGCCCTTGGTTTGGTTTGTGGAAAATAGTTGCGATCGTGATTATCCTAATTTGTTTTTTAAAAATCATGTGATTTTGTGCAATAAATGGAAAGGTGTTCTCTATATAATGAAATATTGGTAAGTGTATTAATGCGTATGTTAATAGGTGTCGCTATATTTGAGAGAGAGAGAGATGAAGAGAGAGAGAGAGAGGTAGAGAGAGAGAGAAGGGGGAGAGAGGGGGAGGGGGAGAGGGAAGGAGAGAGAGACAGAGAGGGGGAGAGAGAGACAGAGAGGGAAAGAGAGGAAGCGAGAGGGAGAGAGAGAGAGAGAGAGAGAGAGAGAGACAGAGGGGATAGGACAGGCGTAGAAAGAAAGAGAGAGAGAGGGCGGAAAGAAAGAAATAAAAAGGACAAAGAGAAAGAGATATAAAATTAGAATATTATTAGAAAGATAGACAGATATACATATACATATACATATTATATATATATATATATATATATATATATATATATTGTAGAGAGAGAGAGAGGGAGAGAAGGGGGACGGAAGGGGGAGGGTTTAGAAGTTAGAAGAGGCCTGCAAGGCGCATTTATTCTATATTAATTCATTAATGATAATAATAATTCTGTCTAAAGTTTATTCATTCATGTTGTTGGGGGAAAAAAACTACACACAAAAAAAAAATAGAAAGTGGACACTTATTTATAGATTCAGATTTTTGAATAAATATTTGATATGAACCCTCGTTAAAATGATACGCAATAGAAAAATTTGGTAATTTAATCAAATTCAACGCATAAATCTTTGTTAAGTGCCATGTTACAAATTATTCAATTCACCTGTTACAACTAATTGTATTTCACTGGTTAGAATGCGAATTGCATGCATTCCGTGGTGTTAGGTAAGAGAAGTCATGTTTGTCCTACCTAGCAACAATTAACGTATGCCATTCGCATTCTGTATATTGAAATACAATTAGTTGTAACATGTGAATTAAATCATTTGTGACATGGCACGTAACAAAGATTTATGCATTAATTCTGATTACATTACGAAAATGGTCTATTCATTATGAATATGACGGACAAAGGAAGAGGACAAAATATACAGTTCCTCAGGTAGATAAAGGAACATCCCTTCACTGCTATTATGTAAAAAAAGTGCAGAACAGGTGAATATGCATGTGACACCTGTTCTACACATTTTTACATAATAGCAGTGAAGGGATGTTTCTTTGTCTACCTGAGGAACTGTATATTTTGTCCTCTTTCTTTGCCCGTCATGTTCATAGTGATTAGAAGTATAAATTTTCTCTAATCTGCTATGATAATAATAATAATAAAAACGTTACTTATAAAGCGCTTACTATTTTATTATGTTTTATTGATGGTTTATATGTAAATTTTAAACGATAAAGAGACCAGTATACACTTTCTTTTTTTGCTGAGTGCACATCAAAGAAGATTAAACGCCATATTTGTTTTTGTAGTGTTATACAAATTAAGTTGATCCATACCCAGCATTTAAGATAACTTTTAAATAAAATAAAGGGAATTTTTTTACTCAAGTTTAACCATGTTTCATTAATTTTAGCGGAATAATGAGTTCGAGTCCAACCAAACCAACTCGGCCAAACCCTTTGTATAAATGGCTCTGCATGCTGCATGACGGAGCCGTATATCAAGGCGTATGTTCTTTTGTTTTCTGCTCGCCCAACACAGTATTTTCCAAATAAAATTGACCTAGATGCCCAACTCATACCGGGTTGGCCAAACCCTCCTAATATTTGGCTATGCTACATGATAAACAGCGCTCTCACTCGTTGCCATGCATATCGCACTCTCTTAAATCCCATGACGTGTATTGCTTGGCAGCTGCAGTGGGTATGCCAGTAAACGTCTCAACTCTAGTTGTATATTTACCAGCGGGTCATAGGCCTACGTATATGAGCGGGGGATCACGCCATAGACCGTGGGTTGGCAATAGCGTGGATATATTGCACTACCACAATGAGTCAGCAATTTTTCATGACAAAATATCACTTTTTATAGATCTGCCTCGATAGTTTCTGAACCATTCATAATGATGCATGCACTCTGAGGGATGCGTTTATAAATTAGTCGGATCGCGTCGGAACTGCGTACTACCTTGATCCTACAAATGACCTTGTGACTTATTCATCCTGGAAATGATCCCGGACGAAAAAGGAAGGAGAAGGCAAGCACATGATCACCATCATTCATAACAAAGACTTTATATTGCAAGGATATACCAGCGGAGATCTCACCGAAGTTCATATATCGGTGGCCTAGTTTTAAACTCACATCTCGCTGGCAGATATACCAGCTAGATAACGACAGGAAGGAGATCCCATCTTTGGTGTGGTTATACGAGTGCGATACATATACGAAGACAAGCATAGCAGCCTATCATTGATGAGAGCATACTTCGCCAGCCAGGCGTTGTAGAATTTGGATTTCCCTTTAAAACTCCTTGCTCCGAGTATATAGTGCTGTGCTACCTTATCTCATATTACTTTCTATACAAGGACCGCGTGAGGTAGCTTGACTCTCGGTTTCGACATTCTATATCTCAAGACCCTTATAGTTGATTAATGGACTTTAATATAGAAGAGTAGATTCGACACCTAAATAGAAGGTAAGTTATATACTGTTGAACGTGTGATCATTGATTGTATTTCGGGTTTTTTGAGTTAGTCTGACAGGCCAAAAAACAAACAAACAAACAAACAAACACCATGATCACAAATATCAAGGGTGATTTCAATTCACTGAAGTTGTTTATTCCATCAAAATTGAGGCTGTTGGAAGTCTTTGTTATCATGATAACAAAGATAACAAACAAGTAACCAACATCAATATTTCCCCTGATTCATTTCAAATTTTCTTGGACATCATTCATCGCAAACTCGGGCTAAACGATATTTACATGTTATCAAAAAAACATAACACGTACGTACGCTCAGTGGTCCATGGCATAATGATATTTCCCCCAAATCTTTAATTAATTGGTCCCCAAGATACATTATTTGGGATTTGTATGCGGATTTCTTTATCGTAATGTTTGAGTCAGTACATCATATAAGATAATAGGTATGTCTAGGTTTATATTGGATTCGTTTGGTGATGAGATGGCAGCTGTATATCAATCACTGTAGCGCGTGTCTCTGAGATGATTTGTTTATTTATGTTTAATTCACGTTTATCTCTGAAATAGCATAAATCCTAATTACAACGTGTAAACGCGGACATGGACGGATTGATGATGGTAATATGCGTTGTCCAGACCCCTCTCCCAACCCATCTAGTTCTACAGGGTACTGGTAGCAGCTGTACGTGTAGATATATTCCTCCTTTAAAGCCACAATTACGTCTCCTTCGCTTGTTCAACAGAGAACTTATCATAAATATACCACAAAAATAATGATAGGAATATCATTTATTCTATAGCTAAAGACATGTCCTCTACCACACACGGATATCATATTATACCTTATTCGATCAGTACAACTGTATGAAAGTAAATCATTTCCCCCTTTCCCTTTTTATTAAGAAATAAATAATCTAAAAACAGTACATAGTTTTTTATGCAATCACCGGAAAAAGACTCTTATATACAGGAAGACCTTCCTGTCTAGTCTCCAAATACTTTAATGTTTGTTCCTCCTTGTTCTTGATGTCTTCTCCGCGTGTGTTATTCTCATGTTGTATATTGATACATGTACTATATTTTAACTTTTATATGTTTGTGTTAGTAATATTTAAAACGTACTTTATCCCTACCCACACAACTATACAGGCCTGGGGCGGCTTAGGGATTTTGTAAAAGAGGGGGAGGGGGGGGGGGGGATACTACCACTATTCTGAGAAGTGATAATAATAGTTTGTATAATATTATAATAACAGTGCAAGTAGAATGAAATGAATGAACATAAACAAGTTATCGAGCATGAAAGGAGCAAGATCCAATTTCCCTTATCTGACTAAAGCACCCCCCCCCCCAAAAAGAAGACAAGGTTATCGAGCATAAAAGAAAGTGTTTATATTTCCAAAAATATCTCACAAACAAAGAAGGGGGAAAAGGAGTATTCGCATTTACCTTTACTCCAGATATGGCAGAAATACCATTCGACCTAGACTAGAGCCCCACCATCAAATTACCATTGATTTCTTAATGATGATGAATTGATGATGATGATGATGATGATGGTGATGCTGCTGCTGCTGCTGATGATGATGATGGGGATGTTGGTGATAATGACGATGTTAATGATGATGATGACAATAATAAATATAATTATTACAATATTATTTTGTACTCCGGCCAAAACCCAACCATAACTGTATTTCCTTTGACTGTCTCCTCCCCACCTCACTCCAGCTCGCCCGTTTCATCCAAATGACGACGTGATCGAGAAGTCCATTTATCAAAATAAATCATTCACCAATTGCTCTCTCACTTCCCGCTCCATGTAACCAGGCAATTTGTTGCAGGGTCCACGAGTCAGTATATTGCCGATGAGCCAATAATGATTAACATATAGGTGTAGCCGTGTAAGTGATTATCTAAACAGAGTTCTTACATTGAGTGTTTATTAGATGCTATAAGGAATTTTGGGATGGTGCATGGTCAAAGCGTTAAATAGTTTTATTTATTCAACAAATATTTAACAAAAATTAAGATAAGGATTTTTATCGCAATGATTATAAAAGTAGACATTGTTACTCAACGCCTTGAAAGGAAGATACTAGTTATTTCAATAAAATAATAATAACAATAATAATGGTAATGATAACAATAATAAAAGGGTGCTTTTAAAGCACTTTCCATCGAAGTCTCTAAGCGCTAAAAACAAATAAAATATAATGACAGACAATCATATATTAATTAAAAAATACAATTGAACAATGTTACGAAGTCCCTTTAATACATTGTTGGTGAAAAAAATCAGACTCAGAATGCCAGTTCGGATGGTCATCGTTGAATCTCTGACATTTATTTACCTCTGATATGGCACCCAATACTACCCCCCCCCCGATCAAAATTATGTTTAAAGTTTTCAATAAAAGAATTCTGCACATCATTCCGCCCCTCCCCTGTAAAAAAAACATTGATCTGCCACTTATTATGTCACTAACAATCTCATCTTCCACTAGACTGTCACACCTCTGCCTCTATTTTCTCTCCCTCTCTCTCTCTCTCTCTCTCTCTTTCTCTCTCTCTCTCTCTCTCTCCCCCCTTTCTCTCCCCCTCTCTCTCTCTCTATCCCCTCTCTCTCTCTCTCCCCCTCTCTCTCTCCCTCTCTCTCTCTCTCTCTCCTCCCCCTCTCTGTGTTTCTCTCCTTCTTATTATTGTATGACTTTGATGTGTGTATTGGATTTGTAACATATTTTTTTAACGTGATTTTAATAATAATAATAATAATAGTGGGTTCGTGTATAGCGTTCATGTCTGTCATACGTGACACTCCTGGCGCTCCCAATTATTACCCTGGCTTTAGCACGGCGCTTTAGCATTTCAAGGAACCCATTTACATCATTTACTTTGTATTCTCCATGTAATTCACCCTTTGGGCTGCCATGTGTATTAAAAAACAACAACTAAATACTATTTCATAGATACAATCTGCGCATGGGCAGATAAAGGTTATTTGTACCAAAATGGTTAAACCCACAGAGATGAATACTGGATATGCGCTCATGAAAGTTATGTAACATTATTCATTTATGCACCAACGGTACATTCTATGATACGCAGGTGGAAGTATTCTTTTCAAGAGGTCAAACAAAAGGTATTCATGAAGCACATCTAGGACTTTGGCAGTTATTATTCTATTATGCTCAAAGTGGAACTTCTCCATGTGTATAAGATCTGTGGATATTTGGGGTCATTTGTACCATGTGCTATCTGTAAACTCCCTTATTCAATTCAAAGTCACCGATAACTAATCACAATTACAATATTTCAAGAGGTTAGTAGGTGAAAGTGTACGAGTGTGATTATGAATAATGCAAAGCCAAGCCGCCATAAAGATGGTACATCCGGGAGAGTAAAATGGCTTCCTTCCGCTATGACGTAATAATATGTGCATTGAGTTGTGCATATTTATTAAGCAGGTTGAGTTCAAGCACATTTAAAAAATAATTGATGAGCTATCGCATTGGAATATTTGATGCTCCCACTTAGAAGACTATGCCCATTTGGTTGGGATATAATTTAGCGCAGGTAAGTAGTATTACCATACTACCATTGTCAGTTGAGAGGGCTTGCTTTTAAAATGTTAATTACACATTCAAGTTGGTAAGGTTTTATTTGTTTACAAATTAATATAAGGATACGATGATTAAAAAGTCAGTCCTGTTATCTTGTCTATTACGTGTAAACCGAATAAAAGAGATTCAAGATTCAAGATTCAAGATTATTTTATTGGTCCATGCATGCAAACATTACATAGAAATTTTGCTTCCAATGGCTTTTTTGACAGTGAAAATACAAATGATAGAAAATACAATATAACATTTAACAATAGAAAACTATGTACATAAATATGGATAACTGTTTATAGTGTGCATATGCCCCTCAATTTCCTATTGCCTACATTTAGCATGCGTCATAAATTAAAATGTCTCATAATATAATATAGTATTTCTCGTCACCACCCCCCCCCCCCCCCATCCGCTAGCTCCCGATCCACAGATGGTTTGGATTTGCCGAAAAATAACAGTAATAAATACATTTACATTCAGATTTCATAATTATAAATACGTGATATAATTACGCAACACTTCTACAGTAAAATGAACTCTTAACGATTGAAAAAGTTAAGTTAACAATTTACCGGCACAGTCGTATAAATAAATAGGCCTGTACGTGTGCATGGTTACAATATATGGATAATGGCATTTTCAGGGTGTCTTATTGTTCACCTTCCAAAGAAATGTGTACTACAATAGCCTTTAACTGGACACATAAAACTTGCAAATATTCCAGAGCCGGGCATGTATTCCCAAGCTTGGCAAACTAAATGTCAAATATTAGTTTGCACAACAACGGGTGGACTTTTTATGCGAACTTGACCCAATATTTTCTGACAAAAAGAGGGTCCATTCACGATGCATTTTCTTTTTATCTCCCTATAAAGAAGAACAAACATCGATAATCTAATTTCGAAGCATCCATTCGCTTAGCCAGTGATGTCGGACGATGCGACATCGCCCTCGAAGGAAGGGTCGGAGCAACCCGATGCCGACGTCGAGCTCGTCAAGATGAGGAGGATCGACTCCGACGACAACATCCGAGAGAGGGATCAAGAAACTGGTGAGTGATGAAGAGAGAGAGAGAGAGAGGGAGAAAGAGAGAGAGAGAGAGAGAGAGAGAGGGGCGAGAGAGAAAGAGGGAGAGAGGAGAGAGAGAGAGAGAGAGAGAGAGAGAGAGAATGAACAATTATTGTCGTTATTATTATTATTGTTATTATTATTATTATTATTATTATCATTATTATCGTTATTATCATTATTAATAGTATAGTTCATATCAGTTTAAATTTAAAAACCGTTCCTTTAAACATTTCTTGCTCTGAATTATTGCAAGTCATCTTCATAAAATGAGAAATTGTCGTTAGTCATGGTCTTAGAAATAGGAACATCCGATGAACTGTTTTTTGTAATATCACCTTTTTAACCTCTAACCCATAAGATGTATGCATATCCTCCCTGAATGCATTTTATTTTTATTTAATAATGATGGAAATTTAGCAAGTCATCTTCTTCTGTCAAAAGAAATTATTTACATTTTGTTTTAATAGTTAGGAATACTCATGCCTCATGACTCGTAAGCATATTTACTCAGCCACCGCTGTCTACATTGTTGACTGGGTAGACCATTTTTTATACCGTAATGTCAATGTTAATATTTGTATTCATGGTATTAAAATGAAAATACTTACAGGCGCATTTCAAGAAGAATATATAATTCAAATGGCATTCCATTGACACTAGACGGGAATAATTTTTAGCATGTATAATGTACAACTGTATTCATGGAAAAGCCCCGGTACGATTGTGCAGTGAATTGGAAATGGTTTTTGACAGACTTGGTTTTAACACTAGACTTGCCAATACGTTGAATGTTGTTTTACCAAAGCCTACTCTTGAATGTTTTAAGAATTGTTTTAGATACGCTGGTGGTAAAATCTGGAATAACTGTTTACCTTTTGCTTTTCAAAATGCTATATCTATCAATGTCTTTAAACGTATGGACAAGGACACATTTTTTTAACCTTGCCAATTCATATACTGCTATAAACGGCCATTCCCAAATCAAGCCCCCCCCCCTCCATAACAACTACTGATAGTTGGCTATAACTCCATCAGATTAAATTACTCACTGGGTCCCTTTATAGTCCCATAGACCTACTATTCCATAAATATAACCTTTTATAGACACTCTGACGTAATAAATGCATAAAATAAGGTTCCTGGTTGATGTCTGTTATCACTTCCTGCCACAGGTGTATTGGAGTTGATTACAGATTGAAATGTTTTAAATAATAAATGTAGATTTCTACTTATTTTATGTGTAATGGATTGTTGAGTTTAGAATAAAACAGAGAACATTTATTTATATTATACATTATCTCTTATAACTACTTTGTTTGTTGCCACTTAGATAAAGTGGTGCATGGTGGTAGTAGTAGTAGTAGTAATAGTAATAGTAGTAGTAGTAGTAGTAGCAGTAGTAGTAGTAGCAGCAGCAGCAGCAGTAGTAGTAGTAGTGGTAGTAGTAGTAGTAGTAGTAGCAGCAGCAGTAGTAGTAGCAGTAGTAGTAGTAGTAGTAGTAGTAGTAGTAGTAGTAGTAGTAGTAGTAGTAGTAGTAGTAATATTAGTAGTAGCAGTAGTAGTAGTAGTAGTAGTAGTAGCAGTAGTAGTAGTAGTAGTAGAAGTAGTAGTAGTAGTAGTAGTAGTAGTAGTAGTAGCAGTAGTAGTAGTAGCAGCAGCAGTAGTAGTAGTAGTAGTAGCAGCAGTAGTAGTAGTAGTAGTAGTAGTAGTAGTAGTAGTAGTAGTAGTAGTAATTCTGTATGAAATTGACGCACTAATAATATTCAATACTCAATTGGTTGTTTTCTTTTATCAGCGGATGTAGCAGGAGTACAGTTTGTAGGGATGAAACGAATCGACTCCCGAGAAAACTTCAAAAATGATCAAGGTAAGATCATTTATTTATTCTATTGTTTTCTTTGATCATGAAAAGAATTCTTTATTCTAATCATACCCCAATTCATTACATCCTTCAGAATCATCTCTTGTCTTTTCTTTCCTTCCTTCCTTTCCTTCATTTTTTCATTCTTTTTCTTGTTTTCCTTTCCTACTTTCTTTCCTACTCTAATCCCTTTTTTCTCCCTTCCTTCCTTTCTTTCTTTCTTTCTTCATTTCTTTCTTTATTCCTTTCTTTCTCCCTTCTCCTTTTTTTTTTTATCTTTGCCTTCGACAGGGACCGGTATAATCCATCATTTCCTACAAGTGTCTTTATGAGACCATTACACACATTGCACGGTACCAGTGAGCTTTACAATCGTCGGGTGCTTGCGAGCAGGAAGGCAGTTATTGGGAGTTATTGCCATAAAAGCTTTTACGGCCATCTTGCAGGCTGCCCACAAAATGCTTTGATACATATCGGACTATTCATATTCACGTATTTGATGAATACCTGCAACTATTAAAAAGTCGTTATTTATGCCAGCTCCTCCGCCGTTTTTATGCTTTTTTAAGAAATCGAAATTGTTTTGTTTTGCTGCATGCTCAATCTTCCCGAAACAACAAAACCATTTCAAATGTCAGTCATTTTCATATTTGATATCTTCTTTTATTTTCATTCTGTTTTATTTTCTCATTCCAAGTCTAGATTTCATTGTTCTTTGATTTAATTTCTTTCAGTTCTTCTTCTTTTTCTTCTTCTTCTTCTTCTTTCTTCTTCTTCTTCTTCTTCTTATTATTATTATTACTCTCCTCTTTCTTCTTCTTCTTATCATTATGGTTCAAGGCATGGCCACATAGAGGATTTTTTTTCTGTTGGGGACCGGGGGAAAATGCAATGATTTATTAATAATTTATTGCATTTTCTTTGTTTTGTTTGTTTGTGGGGGGCTGCCCCCTACCCTAGCCCCGCTGCGTACAGTCATGATTCAGTGGCAAAGCAAGTGCCTTTTAACTGTGAGGCCCCATGATCAAAACCATGTCGATGTGCTATATTAGTGCCCTTTTGTGAGGCATTAATCCTCATTACTGTCAGTTATGCCTTAAGGACGTAGGTCCCCTAATTGATAGCATAGTAGCATACACATGCTTTAGCAGTCACGCAAAACAACACTCATTAATTATCATTCAATAAAATATGAGAATGTAAACTAATATCTAGATCTATGAAAGGAATAAATCATTGTCAAAATCATTTAATAAATTGGGGTAAAAAAAATCCACCTCCATGACCAACAGTGTTATAATAATTATATTCCGCGTATATAGCGCTTAATACAATGTCTCTAAGCGCTTTACTATCATTTTACTAAAAGTTTTCATTCTTTCTGCTAAGGTAGTATTAAAAGCTATATAAATGTGACTATATTATTGTTACAATTTTTTCAGCGACCAAGAAGGCTTCGTCGGTGATGTTCGCATCGATGGGCGAGCCGACGAATGACGGCTACGACTACGATGACGACGAGGATGTCGTGACAACCAATCCTTATCTTAGATACGGAGAGAAGACCGGTTTTCGATATAAACAGGGCCTAAAACTGCTATCCCCGTTTAGATTCAAGCCTTCGTAAGTGCGTTGTGTGTGTATTGGGTTTTTACAGACGTGGGACCGACCTTTAAACGTCACCATCAGAAAGACGTGACTCAGTTTTGAACCTGTGTCATCGGCTGAATCAGTTTGTAACTTCCACTTTTAGCTGGATTACAGGCGCACGACACAACGCCTAGTTAAAGTTGCAATTTATATATATATTTTTATAATTAGTTTATTTACAGTGAGCGTCTGAATTGTTTGGATATGCATTAAGCACGCATTCAATAGTGGTATACTTTCTGGTAAAACATGAATATTGAAATCACTATTTGATAGCCTGTGATACAAACCACAAGATAAGTAATGCAGGTATGGTACATGTAAATAAAAAATGTGTATCAATATCAATTATAGTTCTGAAATAATATATTTGTATCAATCCGGTGTCCAAAGACAATTTAATTCTAAACATATTTTTTCTTTCTTCTATGTCTGTCTGTCTCCTTCCACTCTCTCCTCTCTCCATCACACGCCCTCTCACGTCGCTCTCATTCTACCCTTCTCATTCGCACTTTCACCACTTCTCCCCTCGCTTTTATTTCCTTTCCTCTTTTGCCTCCTACGTTTGTTTCCTCTTCCGCTTTCGCTTCTATGTTCCCTATCACGCTCCCTTTCATATTTCCATATTTTCTATTTCACTCTCCTCTGCCTTTCATAATGTCTCTAATCCTCTCATTCTCTATCTTTCATCATTATACTCCCCCATCTCCCTCGTATTGCTCTCTCTCTCTCTCTCTCTCTCTCTCTCTCTCTCTCACTCTCTTCCTCTTACCCCTCTCTCTTTCCCTCCCTTTTATAATTTGTATGCACCCTCTCACTTCTCTCCCTTTTTCATAATATACACCTCTCCTTCATTGACCTCTCTTCTTTTTCTCTCTCTATTCTCTTTCCCATTCGCCCTTCCCTCCCCTCATCTGTCTTTTCGTTTCCTTTCTCTCTCCCTTTTCTTCCTCTCTCTCTCTCTCTTAATTTTCTCCCTCTCCCTTCCCTCTATCCACCATTCTCCTCTCAGCAAGGAGCAGTATTCACCCCTGGACTACAGCGGTTTCTTCTCATTCGCCTGGCTGTCTTGGATGTCACCCTTATTCTACAAGGCTTACAAGAGGTCACTAGAGTACACCGACCTCTGGAATATATCTGACTACGACAGAGGCGACTACAATGGCGACAGGCAAGTACAGCACCGCCAAAACGACTCCATCCAGGGAGATGAGAGTTTAAAGCCGTTTGAAAAACGAAATAGCGCCCTTTACGTCGCATTTCAGTTTAAACTCTCATCTTCCTGCTCCATCCAAACAAACTGATGCTACTGTCTCAAAGGTTCGTACGAACCATAATTTCGTTCGTACGGCGTTCGTAACAGTTCGTAATGGCATTTGTGACCGAGGCTTAATATAGAAGAAATATCACAAATAATTAATAGGGATTTTCTTTTGCAGATTGATTCCCGAGGACCCATATTAAGAATCATCCTATAAATCGATCACTTTTAATGATACAAATATTATCTGGTATTTCGCCACTATTCTGATGACGTATGCTATAATTATAAATTAGGCTTTTAAAAGACATTCTAGAGAATATGATTATCGTCATTGCAATGTAATATTTTGATATTTAATCTAGAAATTGTTCAATATGCTTCCGAGTTTCCTTTTCACACTGCACCAGGTTGTGTGCTGAAATTGAAGCCCACGAAATAACTCGTAATAGTTCGTGGCAGCTCGTATTTGTCCGTAGGGATCAGTAGTAATTCGTTGCAATTAGTAGTACGTAGTAGTTCGTCGTTACTCAACACCGTTCATAACTCGCAGTGTCTCTTGTTGAATTCAAGAAGCTCGGAAGATTCTGGGAAAGTTAAGTTTTCAATGCTCATAATGGGAAAGGGAAGTAGAACTTATTGTTCCTATTTTGTCTCAATTTGGTATTTTTTCTTTGAATCTAGATTAGAGAAATACTGGCAGAAAGAAGTCACAAAGAAGGGGGAGAAAAACGTATCCCTAGGTCGTGTCGCCCTCAGCTTTGTTGGTACAAGACAGTTCATCTCCATTCTCTTTCTCGTCATATCCACCCTCGCATCTTTCGTAACTTCGGTAAGATTCTATTTCATCATGATTCTTTAAAATAATAATAATAATTATATTAATGATACTACTACTACTACTACTACTACTACTACTACTACTACTACTACTACTATTACTACTACTTCTAGTATTACTACTACTACTACTACTACTACTACTACTACTATTATTATTACTACATACTACTACTACTACTACTACTACTACTACTACTACTACTATTACTAATACTACTTCTACTACTACTACTACTACTACTACTACTACTACTACTAATATACTATTACTACTACTACTACTACTACTACTACTACTACTACTACTACTACTACTATTACTACATACTACTACTAAATAAACTATTTGACGCATCTTATTTCGTCTACATCAAATCCATCTGTAATTACTATCTATTTTGTTCTGTGATCCCACTCGTTAAATTTCCCGTTAATTGTTCTCTTGTCATTCAAAATGTTTGACATGCGAGATATAAACCCATTGCAATGATAAGTATGATTTTATGGCCAACAAATCAGTTAGATCGGATTGGTTAATGTTGTGATTATTTAGACGTTGCTCAACTTGCTCTCTCTCCATTTTTTCTCTCGAATCTCGTATAAGGAAATTTAGAATTTCATATGAAATTTAATACTCTATCGTTTATGATTCTTAGCTGTATTAAAATGTAATTTGATTCCATGTCGCCTAAGATTACAATAAATCGACTTTCAGAGAATTTCCGAGAACTCTGAATATTAAAGGGGACATTTCTTTAAGTTGAAGTAGATATGTTTATATGTTCAGGTTAGCTGATCTTTTTTAGTCTCTTCTTTCATTTGAAATATAACATCTCTCTTCTCAACACGATTGCCAAGCCATTCACGAAATCATGGCAATGCCAATACCCTTTCACGATCGGATTTAGTAATATGACATTGTAATGTTAATGTTGATGCACAAATTATAAATTTAAACTGACTTATGTAGATGTTTTTGATTTTGACTGTCAGTGCGATCATGTCTTTCATGACTAAATTTGTAGTTTTAAGTCATATTTTAAGTACCTCCTTTGCTTTATTTTGCCCTACAAATTTCCAGGCAGTATGTGTTCAGCTGTTACTACAATACGTCGAAGACGCGAACGACAACCGTGTGTGGTACGGCATTGTCATCGTCGTCGCCGTATTCGTTCTCAACATCATCCGTATCATGTGTGATGTGTTCTTCTGGTGTTTCAGCTGCCGAACAGCGACCCGACTTCGTAGCGGGATGCTCGCATTGGCGTTCCGAAGATTGGCTGATTTGAGGAGTTTGAAGGATCATAGCGTGGGAGAGGTGGGTTTGCGTCTTTTGCGTCTTTTTATGCCCGTCTGCGTCTTTTTAAAACATAACCTAGCCATCCTAGCGATGGATATTAATATTTGAATATATGAATATATGCGTTGGTTACGGTGTGGTGGAGATCACAACTGAATCGGCCAGATTCTGGCCTAACCAGTATGTCGCAATGATTATGGATACGTTACGACCTGGGTAGTCATTCGTTTACGGTAAGCCTCCCGATTTTCTTGCAATGTCATTTATTTTAAGTAAACATAGCGTTGCCCTTGTAATTTTTGTATGAAATCTCATTATTTGATAAATTATCGCATCAGCTTCTGTGTGCGTGCGTATCATGAATATTTATGACTAGCGCATGACGTATAAGTTCCTATTGAGCCAATCAAATGCAGCGATATGATGGCTAGGTTAGGAAAAAAGACGCTGCCCGTTTCGCACGACCACACGATGCGCTATTACCTGCGTTAATAAGGTAATCTGAGTCAACGTCAGTAATTCAATGAAAATGTTTGTTTTGTTCATTTTGCATTCACTTTTGTACGGCACCAATCAAATATGGTGCGTCAAAGATCGCGTTAGTCTCAGTGCTACGGGAACCAAAATGATACCAAGTGTGTAACAGCCTTTTAAACACCACTCCAATGTTTCTTTCTTTTGTGACGTTATGCCTATTGCACACGAGGTGTCATTTGTCTGACGTAAGGCTGTGTCAGTGACTAGCATGGCCTTTGACGCACCGTGCATTAGTTATATCGTATATAAGTGGATGTAATGTGAATTGTAAAAGAAGCATTAAATAAGTTACTTGTATAAATAAATTAAATATCCCCCTATACTGCTAGGTATCTTGGTATTCTTATTTCTAAATTAAGCGTTTTTAATGGAAAATATTTGTTCCCCCTACCGTCATCATCGATGTCGCCTTCTCTCCTTCCAGATCGTGAACATATGCGCCAACGACAGTCAGCGTCTGTACGATGTCTGCCTGTTGGGTAACTATATCATTTCATCGCTGGTCATGCTCCTCGCTGCGCTGGTCGCTGTCCAGGTCATCATCGGTACGGGAGCCCTCATCGGAACCGCGATTACATACCTCATCTTCTTGCCGTTGACGGTGAGTTACGTGGCCTTCACGACTTTGAAATTTAGAAGAAAGATAACAGAAATCTGGAAGATACCTTCAATCAGTTTGAAAATGTTAAAACACCTATTTTTTCCCCAATCACGACGCACATGTGATCGCCTTCTATGTCTTTTTCTTTGTATGTTTCTTTTTCTTAATCACGTTGTATTTGCATTCAATTCATCTTCATCTATTTTATAGGGGTCCTTTGTTTCCGGGCTTCTTTCCTTTTCATTGAGTCTCACTGCCCGTCTATCTGTCTTACGGGTATAATTGTATAAATTATGTCTGTAGGTTTATCCGTCTTTTTTCTGTCTATTTGTCTATCTGCTTATCTTTCAAACGACCCATTTAATTGGGCATACTGAATTATGTCTTCCTGTCTGTATGTATATCAGTTTATCTGTCTGTCTATCTGTCAATCCGCTTTTCTTTCAGACGACCAGTCTGCTTACCTGTCTGGGTTTCGCCTGTATTTCTGCTTATCTGTATAGGCCTATGTCGTTGTCCTGGGGGGCGTTTCACAAAACTTGTCATCAGTGACAAATAAAAGTTTTTGTTATAAGCTACTGAAATCCTTGCTTCTGATTGGTTATCAGCAGATTCATCACTGAGTTTTGTCATTTGTCATTGAAAAAATGCTTTGAGAAACGGGCCCTTCCCGCTTATTTTGTTTTTCTATCTTTCTCTCTCCCACTCAGACGGGCGTTGGTCGAATCATCTCTAAGATCCGTATGAAATGCATAAAGTACGTTGACCTTCGGGTTCAAAAGATGAACGAGATCTTGACATACATCAAACTCATCAAGATGTATGCCTGGGAGTCGCCTTTTGGCAAAGCTATACAAGGTTCGGTTCAATTTGATTTGACTCATCATTCATATATCTTTTTAACTCGTAGCCTGCCATAAGGCTGCATGCACGCTATCGTTATACTGCTTTGTACATGCGAGAGAGCTATCGTTTCAGTGCCATGTGCGTGCAATGCAGCATTCGTAATAGCAGTTATTGTTCATGCTCATTGGACTGTGCTGTGTATTTTGCACTCGCTATTCATAGAACCATCGCGTTAATCAGATTATCTCCAAAACAACCTGGCACGGGGGGATTTGGGGCTTGGCACAATGGGGATTAGCCCTGTGGCATGATAAGAGTTAAAACCCACGTAGCATATTTATTATTAATAATAATATAATTAAACATTGGATATATATTTTGGTAAACGTTGTAAAAGTCAACTAAATATTGTGAAAATTTGAAATCAGATTTAGTACTTGTAAAGTTAAATACACGCATTTGCTTGACATCCGAACCTTATATTTACAAATAATTTATTTGTAACGAAGTTTATACGCGTATTTACATTATGTAAAATTGTTAAATCTTAATAATTTGTTTCCTCGACATTCTGGTGTAATAATGATTGCAGGCCCGGATTGCAGGGCCCTCAGGGAGTACAATATTAATAGTATTTAGGCTATCCTGTATAAGGCATACTGTTTGAATGCATTTAGTAAAGTAGTAACGAGAGAAGATATTGATATTTCTGCTTATTTACAGCTATCCGTGCGCAAGAGAGAGTTTACTTGGAAAGAGCTGGTATCTTGCAGAGTTTTAGTCTCTCCGTCGTCCCCGTCGTACCCAGTCTAGCTGCTGTTCTATCCATCATAATTCACGTAGCCTTAGGAAACTCGTTGTCGGCGACGGAGGTAAGGATTGTTTCACGATATGCGTCATTTCGATTACGTCAGGCTTGCGCCATTCGAGCAAATGAAAGCAAGAAGCCCATGTATACGCCAGTAACTCAACGCAATGTATTAACTGTTCTTTGTTGTCAGTAATGTGCGCACCGCATCGCCTTCACGTGGTGCGTCAAAGACCACATCAATCGCTGACGCAATCATACGTCAGGCAAATGACGCATCGTGTTTAACGGACTTAAGAAACGAAGTCGAAAGTTTGTTCATGACATATGTCAAGCCCATCGCACATGATGCGTCATTTCCCTGACGTAGGACTGCGCCAGCGACTGGCGTGGCATTTGATGCACCAGTAAGAGTGACATGGTACAAAAGTTGAGTGCAACATGGCACCGGAAACATTGCGTCGACTTACTGGCGTATGGGCTAATTGCCTTCACATACTCGATTAGCGCAGATGAAAGGCTATCTTAATGGCGCCTCATGCGCGACAGCCATTATTGTTGAGATGCTGGTAGTCATTTACCCTTTTTTCGCATTAAAAAATGATTTCACGGGGAAAATCGTCTGCGAATTCATAGGCATGACTTTAAATCTGATGTCTCTGGTTCGCATTAACAAATGTTCACTTTAACGTGTTTTGAGTATAAAGAAACGATTACGTAGCTCGTGGTAAAAGTCCTGAAGAGTTTCAATTACCTAACTCACGCTTGAGACCTTTTTCATACTGTGCATTTATACATGTATTATTAAAATTGATTGTAACTGGTACATATATGCATGCCATGCAAAGGGATTTTGAATGGCTGAAAATGTATTTCTTCTATTTAAATTAAACAATAACAATAATAATTTTAATCGTAATATTTATGTAGTGCTTAAAACTATTTTTTGAAAATTTATTATGATTCAGCATACTTTAGCCGAGCTACCCTGATGGCCTTCTATAATAGCAATACAACACTGTTTAATCCAAAAGTGCTCTCTTTTAAGAATGCCCAAACCTCGTCGCATTTCAAACATTTTGAGTGTCTGATGTCAGCATTTTTGTATTATACATATTTGATTAACCGTGTCCACTTAAAAAAAACTGCACCTTTTCAATTCAAAACGAAGTATTTGCTTTCGGGTGCAAGTGGATTATTGAGTAAACAATGACAAACCGTTCTTTCAGGTTTATTCTATTAACGACGAGGGCATTATGAGGGATGTACTGTAGTCTAATTAAGGGGCGTACATTGACCATTTTGAATGAGGGCCGGGCGGGGCTGATGGTCAAGCTCGTAAGCGAGAAGAAAGAGTAGGAAACTGTCTTCAATGTTTGTAATTTGCCGCCAAGGTTATACAAATAAATGTCACATTTGCCGACGGGAAATTTAAATTTGGAGGGGAGGGAATTGTCACACCCCATACCCCCCTCTAGCAAAATGATGTTGTCTGTCTGTTCTGCAAACGGAATGACAAATAATAAACGGAAATTCAAACAATATGGCCGCCATTTGTCTACGACTGGACCAAAGTTCAGACTTTTTAAGTAAATTTACATTTCTCTTTTTAGAATATTGGGAATAAATATGTCATAATATTATGCGATTGCATAGTTATATAAAAGATTGTAAATTGGTGGGAATATCTTTTAGATTTCAACCGTATTGTAGTCATTAGAAAACCCCGTAAAGGCCAATGTACATAAATAACGATAATAATGGCACGTGCGAAATGTGTTATTGGATATAGGAATGATTCGTATATGTAGGAAATATATTCTGTTTTTGTTTTTAATCACAGTCTGAAATGAGGCAAACTCGTTTTTTTCCTTTGATTTGAGGGACAGGATTGATACCACCACCCTACGTGAAATTCAGATTCATTTGTTCACTACAGTACATCGTGCAGATGGTAGTACATCAAAAATAATATAACAAAATACATTTCTGATGTAGGAGTGAAGTTTTACGTTTATTTCAGCTAGTATTGAGCAGCAATAAGTTAACAGTATGTGGTTCGCATGTTATGGCCTTGATTTTTTTTTTACAAAATAGGAAAGCTCTGCGTTTATCTTACATGCTCGAAAACTAAGCTAGAATAATCTATGATTGGGATATTCAATTTAATCATTTGATAAAATATCATTAGTAACAAACAAGATATTGAAAATTACGAAATATTCAAGAAGGTTAACATTTTTAGTCATTCTGTGACACTTGAATTCCTGAAATTTCTTATCAAGTGTAGAAAGGAATTTCGATTCACAAATAACTTCAATGTGTTTTTTCTCTTAAATTTGAAATCGCAGAGAGGTGCAGACGATGGCGGATTTGGATAGTGAGTTCAAGAGCTTGATGGTATCTGGAAGGAAATTTGAGACGACTGTCATAATTGCGATTTTATTTATTTTACAGGCGTTGACATATTGAGTCTTTGCTGAACATGATGCGGGTCGTTTTAGAGCCGACGCCCTACGCTGTCAAGATGATTCTCCGAACCTCTTGACTTGTTAAACAGCAAAAATAAAATCTTATCTTAATCATTAAGACCAATATAAAAATCTTTTTTCTTTTGCAGGCGTTTACATTGGTGTCTTTGTTGAATGTGATGCGAGTCGTTCTGGGCCCGACTCCCTACGCTGTTAGGATGATAGCCGAAGCGAACGTGGCCCTCCGTCGTCTCAAGGTATGAATATAAAGCAAGCACGCGGTCAAAAGGCGTATAACATAATGTTCATGCCAGGATGTTCTCTTACCCCCCCCCCCCCCAGTGGCGGATCCAGGGGGGCCCGGGGGCCCGGGGGCCCGGCCCCCCCCCCTTGAGAAAAAAAATCATGTAAAATCACGTGATTTTTACCTTTTTTGTGCTCACTACCCCCCCCCCCCCCCCCCCCCCCCCCCCCCCCCCCCCACTGAGCGACTTTTCGGCCGGAGCGATTTTCAAATTTTCGGGAGCAAAACAAAAAGAAGAAAGTTGGGCCCCCTCCCCTAAGAAATCCTGGATCCGCGCCTGTACCCCCCCCCCACACACACACACGCTCAAGTTATGTTCATAAATCTATAGTTGTTGTTGACATTTGATAATAATAATAATAGCAAAGTCATTCGTATAGCGCTTGTCCACACAGTAAACGGCTTCACAGTGCATCACAGAGTTCAAACAAATTAACATACCAGTAGCAGAAGGTAACGATAATCATTGAAAAGGATGACCTTTATTGCCTTCTTTAAAGCCCCACTGTCCTACTTGTAGCTTCTTGCTCCCTCTATATAGAAAACTTCCCCAATCGGTGCCTGTTGGTCCCCCATGATCCTCTTTTTCTTATGTTAGTTGAGAGCTGGGTTAATGAGATAGCCATCTGTCAGTGACCTCGCTGTGTGGTCTAATCCCTTCTGGTCCAATAGTATTGACGGTCTTTAAAACATCTCATGAGGAAGACAGGCGGTCAGATCTTGGCTGGTCATTCCAGATTCGTGGTGCAGAGGCCTGGAAAGTATTACCTTCAGCTTAATTTGTCACAACATCAGAACAGCATCATGGTGACTCGGACTTCCTCATGGTTGATTGTGTCCAAACATATTTTAAGTGTGCAAGGACAGAAACATTAATAGGAAAATATAACGGATTAATGCACCTCTATTTTCTGACAAGAGGACTAGGAAATGAACATTTAATCCCTATTATGACAACAAATCGACCTGTGTATCCCTTTTGCGACCAATATTAAACTCTGTAGAACTTTGCACGAATTATGAATATGTCACGTATGTCCTACATGTGAAATGTAAACGTTAGCAGTGTCCTAGTATTCAAATTATGCAAGGAAACCCCTTTACTTCCTAGACTTCACTGTCAAAAACTATTGAGTGATTGACTGACTTTTTTTTCTTCAATAGCATTTGTCTACATCAATAACCCACTACTTCTAATGGCCAAATATTATTTAATTAAACGAGTGCGCTCGCTAAATCCCACAAAATGATATTTTCAAGCCCTTTTGTTTTGAGGGAAGTTGGAATGTAACCTTTTCATGTTTTGGCCTTCAAGTGAGACATAGTACCTTAAATACATGTTCGTTTGTTTGAATGTTTAAGAATCGCCCATCGTTTTCCATGACACACTCTCAATTTAAGATACATACCCGGTAGGACGCGAAAGCTAATGTGCTTAGATTAGCAAGTGTGCTTTTGTAAAAATGATGCACTGGCTGGAATGCTCCCCAGGGAGTGGAGAATGTGCATACATTGTGTGCGGGTAAGCCTGAATCCGATGATCGGGGTAATAATACGATTGCAGGGCCCTCAAGGAGAACAGTATGAATACTGATGAGGCTACCCTAGGTAAACAAGACATATTATTATTATGATTATTATCTGTCATTCTTCCGTGTGTAGGAAATCATGATTCTCGAAAAGATTCAACGGAACGAGGAGCTCGAAGATAGCAGTGAAAACATGGTAGAGATTACCGGGGCAACATTCGGCTGGGATGTTATCCAAGCTGAAGGTTTAGATGATGAGACGACGGAGAAGAAGAACAAGAAGGAGGAGAAGGAGAAGGAGAAGAGAGGGAAACCTAACAATGCAGAGAGGAGTGAAGGTTCGGAGTTTTTACTTTGAAACGACCCTAGGCTTACGGTTACAATGTTAGGCGTAAATATTCACTTCTGAATGACAAGCGCCTATAAACTAAACCAACAACAACAACAAAAAGTGTTGCGGGGGGGGGGGAGTGGGGGGAGGCTGACTGACGGCAATTGCACGAATATCAACTTACTTTCTAAAGAGGTGGAAAATGCCTTAATATTAGTCGTTTCAGGAAATAACAGGAATTATGTAGTCTCATGAATTTCAAGAATGATGGAAATAACATAATAGAACAGAAGATTCGTTGTCAATGGTCGGAGAAAAAGCTAAGAGGTACTAAAGTTTGACGACAGACTGTGAGCCATCATAGGCACGCTTAATACTCACAGGACGAGCTTCGGTTCAAGGTTTTAAATGATTTCTCTTCCTTCTTTCCATTTAAATCAATACCTAACGAAATTCAACTCTTTTACCAGTTTAGCAAAGAGTGTGGAGACATTTTCTTCAGGGATAGAGTCATAAATTTATTTCTTCCTATCCTTTTGAAAGGAAAACATGTGTCAAGTACTTATTTACATCATCAAGTTGCCTTTTTTTTAATTGTTTACTCAAAATCACTTTCTTTCTTTTTTGTCCAAAACCACACATAAAGAATTGAAGTCGGAGCATTCCAATTCGTCGAATGGGCATTTGGCTTCGGAGCGTGACGTTTTGGGCTATAATTCAGCCAAAATCACGCCGGCACTTTTTGATCTCGACTTCAAACTCAAGAAGGTAAGACATAATCTAAGTAATGTTTCATACAGTATAGAGTGAAAATCAAAAATAGAATAAACATGATATAAACAATATGTGCAACTACCAAAACATATTCAAATTTAGCACAGGTATAATTGGTATCAAGATCTATATGGACTGACAATTTCTTGAGGTAAGAAGGAAAGTTTAGAAAATATTCACACTCGTACATTGCAAAAGTTTTTTGATAGATCAGTTTTGTCGGTGCATTATGAATCTTTACGGCTTTATAATATTAATGTTACATTGTGGGTTTCTAGCGTCAATTTCAGATTCTACTTCTAAGATCTGACTAAAATTAAAAAAAGGGGGACATTGCTTCCTGCCCCTACCTCTCTTGGCAACGCAGTAGTAGTACAAGTAGTAGTAGTAGCAGCAGAAGCAGTAGGAGCAGTTGTAGCAGTAGTAGTAGAAGTAGTAGTAGTAGTAGTAGTTTTAGTAGTAGTAATAGTAGTAGTAGTAGTAGTAGTAGTAGTAGTAGTACAAGTAGTAGTAGTAGTAGTAGTAGTAGTAGTAGTAGTAGTAGTACAAGTAGTAGTAGTAGTAGTAGTAGTAGTAGTAGTAGTAGTAATAGTACAAGTAGTAGTAGTAGTAGTAGTAGTAGTAGTAGTAGCAGCAGAAGCAGTAGAAGCAGTTGTAGCAGTAGTAGTGGTAGTAGAAATGGTAGTAATAGTTGTACAATGTAGAAGTAGAAGTAGTAGCAGTAGTAGAGCGGAAGTGAAAGTGATTACGTAATTTACTGGAACGTCTTCGCCCCTTTCTTCTGCAGAGAACTTTGACGGGTGTATGCGGTCTCGTCGGCAGCGGTAAATCTTCTCTCATCTCCGCCATCTTGGGTGAAATGGAGAAGGTCAAAGGTAGCTGCAAGGTCAGAGGTCGATTAGCATATGTGGCGCAGGAGGCCTGGATTTTCAATGCCACAGTGCAAGAGAATATCCTGTTCGGTACGAGAATGGACGCGAAGCGGTACGACGCGGTTCTTACCGCATGCAGTCTCAAAACGGATATGGAGATCCTAATGGATGGCGATCAAACTGAGGTATTCCGAAATTCCTTTTTTTTCGTTGTTGGTTGATGATTCATGAATGATATCGAGCGATTGATTCACAGACTACTGCACTTATTTACGGTAATCATAATTGTAAATCATATCCGAATAGGCGAACAGACTTACGATCAATATTCCAAGACCCTGTGTGACGAACTATCAACTTCAACGGTTATTTTTGGAAACATTTGTGTAGATGAAATACACCTTTCATCCAAAAGTAAGTGCTCAGTCGGGCAGGGCTCTCTTGCAAAATATCTGGCTGTCGAATGCAATTTCTTTCTTCTCGAAAAGGTATCCATACAACATGAATTGGTTGTACTCCAACCACACCGAAAGACCAACCCCAAATCGACCGATCACCGACAAAATCTTGTCATTTCGGGTAGTGTAATGTCTTGTACATTCTCTTGTCCTTCTGGGGCCCGTTTCACAAAGCCTTTTTTCAATGACAAATGACAAAAATCAGTGACAAATCTGCTTATAACCAATCAGAAGCAAGGATTTCAGTAACTTGTAACAAAAACTGTCATTTGTCACTGATGACAAGTTGTGTGAAACGCCTCCAGGCTCCAGGTGTCGGTCCATTTGATTGGGTGGCTCTTTTAACTTTAAAATCTTCAAGTGCAACTTTGTTCAAGATAGATATGCATGAGATTTAAAAACACCGGCAAATTAAACCATTTAATATTCCACACTTTTAGATCGGTGAGCGAGGAATCAACGTAAGCGGTGGTCAGAAACAGCGGATAAGCCTAGCCAGAGCCGTCTACGCCGACCACGATGTCTATCTACTCGACGACCCACTGAGCGCGGTTGACGCGCACGTCGGCGAACAGATCTTCAACCGCTGCATCAAGGGAGCCCTCAGGGATAAAACGGTTCTCTTCGTGACACATCAGTTACAGGTACAGTAATACCCGCTGCACACACGGTGCGTCAATTGGATTCCGTCATTACCTGCGTCAATTTTAAATTCCATGAGACAATAATTCAACGCAATATTTGCCCTTTTCAATTTGCACTTTTTTCCTTTTGTACAAAGTCACTAACTAAGCGTTGACCATTTTGTGTGATGGACATAAGCGAGCCTTTTCATTTTATTCGGCATGAACGATTTAATCTTTGGCAATTTTTCGTGAGACCAAGACAAATTTTGTCTTAATATCAATGGAAAAGATTTTCTTGTTGCCTAAATTAAGTATGATAGACAATTACTCTCCTACAAGTAGACTCTAGTAATAGGAATATTACCTTAAGCGCTTTGGTCTGCCACTGGGGGAAATGCCAAATCTCAGACAAATCCAGGTAGTCATCCCCTCTGGCTCTCCCTCTGGCAACGCCCCTGATGATTCTAATTGAGCTGTGTATGCCGACCGATTTCAAATAAAATTCCCTTATCAAGTACACCTCCCACATCCCTGACAAGAATTAATAATGATACTTATAATAATACAGCATTTGTTACGCGCCAACAATCTAGTAAACTATTCTGAGGCGCAGAGGGATAGAATTAGAATGAGTTACATAGAGAAATAAGACTGAAAAAAGTACACTTCACTACTTTCAGTCTGTCTCACTTTATTCCTCTCTGCAGTTCCTGCAGGATTGTGACACGATCGCAGTCCTAATGGAGGGGAGACGAGCCGAGCAGGGAACTCATCGGGAGCTGATGGACGAGGAGGGCGGAGAGTATGCCCGTCTCATCACCGCACATTATACCAAACCACCTGAAGAGGAGAAGAAAGTCGAGGAACCCATGACACCCAAACTTAAACGGTATAATATAAATCACGTACTGATTTGTATTACTTATTTTATTTACCATTCTGATACTCTTTATTGCTTTATAATCATTTTAGATTCTTCCCTTCTGGCATGCTGTATTCCTAAATCCATCACTGGAACCATTTTCATCTGTTATCTGGGCCCCGTCGTATACAGAGCTGATATTAATCGCAACTTATTTACGATTGGTATCAATCGTAATTATGTAAATAAGAAATAGGGATCTGCAAACTCTCGACTAATTAGCAGACTTGCAATTAATTTGGATCAATCGAAACTCTTAATTAGACAGGTGTGTAGTTAATATTGATTAATACCCCCTCCCCCCAAAAAAAGAAGAAGAAGAAGACCCCCCCCCCCCTTTCCAACAAAAAATAGAATATAGAACACCTGCGAATCTTGATCTTTCCTTTTGTCTTTGTAGACAGATCAGTCGTCAGAAGTCGATGAGTCGGAGCGTGGCCAGCGAGATAGAGGCTGAGAGCGTCGCTTCATTCCAGGAAGGTAGGTTTGAATTTCAGTTTTTGCTCGGTTTTTTTTCATCGGAGCTGTCTCGGTTATTGCACAGCATTTGCTCTCTGAGTTTGCTTTAACACAAATACTTTTTACATCCATATTTTCTAATACATTTCGTCAAAATTTCCTTTTAATATAGAGTATTTGTAATGCGCCACCTCCACATGAATAATGTGTTCGAGGCGCATGGAGAACTATGGAGTACACAAAAATACACACAGAGATGAACAACAACAGTAAAATAAATCTAAATCTACTGGAAAGCCGCTTTGAACAAATTAGTTTTGAGGGCATGTTTAAAGCAATCTACACTTGAAATATAACGAATATGTTGTGGCAATTGATTCCATAGGTGAGGTCCAGCGTGTGCAAATGACCGACCCCCCCATGATTTCTTAGTTTTCGGAACAACAAGCAATTGAGAATCGGATGATCTTTTCATAAGCAAAAGTTGTTGACTACTACCATCTTGACTATGATTATGTTAATGCTTCCGAGAGAGTGAGTGTTTGTAAGTGCGTGAGAGAGAGAGAGAGAGAGAGAGAGAGATGTTTGGATACGTCCGTTTTTTGGGGTAACAAAACAAAACCATTTAACAAGATATAAGGGTATTTTAATGGCCTTCCATAGCATCATCTTTCGGAATGTGTAAACATCACCAAGGCATTCACTTAATTCATTTAATCTGAACACGTATCCAATATAAAGTATATTGGCATTGCCCTCGAGATGTCTCTAAGTTATTGTCGAGTTGATTTCTTAAAAGTGTCTTTGGAGTTTGATGGGTTTTTTTTTTAACCTAACTTTTCATATGATACAACGGAATACAAATTTAACTAATTGCTGAAAACTTACCAAAATATCAATAACTCATTAATTCACCCCATTTATATTTCGATGCAGTTGGACAGCTCACCACGGCGGAGGAGCGGGGTAGCGCAACACTGGGTTGGCAAACCTACCACGGGTACATCATGGCCATGGGTGGATATTGTAATGCTATTGTGATCGTTCTCTCATACTTGGTTGTGATTGGCTTGCTGACGGCAAACGCGTGGTGGCTGAGTTTCTGGATTGAAAACAGTTTGAACAGACCGGTAAGTCTTCTTCTTCTTCTTCCCCGTATCTTTCTACTTCTTCTTCTTCTTATCTTTCTTCTTCATATTCTTCTTTCTCTTCTTCTTCTTATCCTTCTTCTTCTTCTTCTTCTTCTTCTTCTTCTTTTTCTTTTTCCTCTTCTTCTTCATATTCTTCCTCTTCTTCTTATTCTCCCCCCTCATCCTCCTTCTCCATATTAATATTGTTGTTATTGTTAGTAGTGCAGTTGTTGTTGTTGTTGTTGTTGTTATTCTTCTTCATAGTTTTCCTCTTCTTCTTCTTCTCCCCTCTCATCCTCCTTCACCATATTAATATTGTTGTTGTTGGTGGTGCAGTTGTTGTTGTTATTGTTCTTCTTATACATCTCCTTCTTCTTCTTCTTCTTCTTCTTCTTCTTCTTCTTCTTCTTCTTCTTCTCCTCCTCCTCCTCCTTCTTCATATCCATCTTGTTGGTGTGGCTGCAGTTGTTGTAGAGAGAGAGAGGGGGGGGGTGTAAGAGTGGAGGGCTGGAGGGCTGGAAGAGTGGAGGGGTGGGGGGAGAGGGGTAAGTGATGAAACGACCCTTTCCATAAAATCTCCCCTCCTCCCCCTCTTCCTCTCTCTCCTCTGATCCTTGTTCTCTCCAATTTTCCCACCTTTTTATGCTTAATGAGCATAATTATTAAAGTTTTAAAAAACACAATCCTTTTTCACACATGCTTTTGTTCTGTTTCGTAGTACAACGAGACCCTCGGCGACGAAATTCCAACATTGACGAACGATGATAGGCTAGGTTTCTACATGGGAATCTACGGAGGCTCACTTCTGGTCATCCTCATCTTAGCACTACTAAAAAGCGTTGTCTACTCGAAGGTAATTGTAATCTTGTAAATGTAGTAGGAGTTGATCAAGGACGTTGTCAGGGTGGCGTCCGAGTCAAATAAAATCTCTGAAAAGTGAAGAAAACAAAAACAAAACAAAAAATGAACAAACATACAAACTATCCAACCAACCGACAAATGTTATCACACTCTCCTGCTACATTTTTGGACTCAAACTTAAGAGGGGTGCAAGAACACAATTTGAAGAGGAGGGGCAGGCGTACATTTTGTGTCAAATGGTATACCAGATTTTTGTTGGAGGGGGGGGGGTGGGGGGACGTCCCCTTGTTTACCCTCTAGATCCGCCACTGAATCTATAGGACATATATTTACGAAGAGGTGGTAAAAATATTGATGGATGGATCACATTATCTCAAAAATGTTCAGTTTATATCAAGATCAGTTGTTCGTATTTCACTACTTTTTTTCCGATTTCAGAAAAGAATCAGTTCTACGACAAATGCTCAACTTGCTCAAGCGTCGATTGCTCTGTGAAAACTTCCTACATCACCCATATTCCTAACTCAACATTTGACCCAACACTATACCTCACCGTAATCCTAACATATCCTAAGACTCAAATTACAACCCTAACCCTTTATATTTGACGAAATAAAGTCCGGAGGTAAAGTCACCGGATTAATTAATATAAGATTAATCGCTGGAAATCAATGTACTCTTTGCTCCATCTTATGTGTATATAGTTGACGATGCGGGCTTCCTCCAGGCTACACAACACCCTCTTCAAGAAGGTTTTAAGGAGTCCGATGAGTTTCTTTGATACCACACCGACAGGAAGAATTCTCAACAGGTTCTCTAAAGATATGGATGAACGTACGTATTCCCTATATGTATGGGCAGCGTTTCACGGAACTGTCATAAGTGCAAGTTCGTCGACATCTCATTGAAACGCGTATATTCAAATTAACACGCGTTTGAACGAGATGTCGGTGAACTTGTACTTATGACGGTTTCGTGAAACATGCTCTGGTATACACTTTCACGCAAGTACTATATACTCAAAAGTATCACTAGAATATTCCAAGGGCAGGTGCAGTATTCTCTTGCAAGGGGGGGGGGGGGGGCACATATGCAAAAATGTCTGACAAGCAAGCAACAAAGAAAGAAAGAAAGAAGAAAAACAATTACTTGACTTGGCCCAATCGGCCTAAAATTCGTTTTATTTTTTTCATGGAGGATCATTCGCCCATTGATATCTTTTGGAGTGAACTATCAGCTTTTTAAGGCTGAGATACCGGATTGGAGGTAAACTTTTCAGGGTTACATGATGTAGAATTGCATGGTGTAACACTTAAGTCAAGGCATGGCGATGTAAGCTGTAAGGCATTACTTCCTACCAGGTAACAGATGAACATAATAGAATACTTATAAATCGCACAATAAACATAAGTTTCTCTATGCGCTGATAATAGGGACTTTTAGATTTGAGTGGACTGATACGTGTGACGTCCATTCAAGGCAGTGCATCAAAAGGACGTCGATCGTAGCGTAGACCTATTGTCTTGGTGCGAATCTAAAAGTCCCTACTATCTTTGCTGGGACTTGAGCCGCGGACCATTTAACCCACAGTCTAGTGACTGCCCATTAGATCATGACACCTGGGGGGCGTTTCACAAAACTTGTCGTCAGTGACAAATGACATGTTTTGTTATAAGCTACTGAAATCCTTGCTTCTGATTGGTTATCAATAGATTTGTCACTGATTTTTGTCATTTGTCATTGAAAAAAGGCTTTGTGAAACGGGTCCCTGGAAAGGGCATTTCAATTGACGTAAAACTCCCAAAGCGCCAATTAATTTTGTTCTTCCCTCGATTTTCTTTTACAGTGGACGTCATCCTCCCAATCAACCTGGAGCTGACGTTAATGAGTGTGTCGTTGATCCTAGCCTCTCTCGTCACCATCTCCGTGGTCTTCCCTTACTTCCTCGCCGCGGTCGTCCCCATCCTCATCGTCTTCTACTTCATCATGAACTTCTATCGGAAGGGCGTCAACGACCTCAAGCAGATCGAGAATGTGAGTCGGTCGCCATGGTTCTCGCACATCGGCTCGACGGCGATGGGCCTGGCCACCATCCACGCCTACGATAAGACAGCTGATATGATCAAAAAGTGAGTCAGATCAACTAGTAGAAGCTGCATTTACGTCAACTGTTAGTAACTTGAAGTGACACGAAGTACTTGTGAGGAACAACCTCTCTTTTGGAACATTTCAAATGTATACAAATCGAAAGTGATACGGATTTCTGAGAGGATATTTTTGTTTTCTCTTGTAAAGTAAGTCGGCTATAGTTCACGTCACGGACTATGTTGGCATTACTAGACTTCTGGGAAGTTATGAAAGGGTGCTGGAGACCGGCATGTTTGTCTTTTGTTCCGGCGAAAATTGCCTCGAGCTTTATTTCGTCATAAGTTTAGGGTAGGGTTGCTGTTGGGTTTAAGGTTATGATGTTTAGGGTAAGGTTAAACGGTTAGGTTTAGTGCTGGGTCTAGGGTTGAAGTTAGGAATTCAGTTAAGGAAGGGCATTATCGCGGAACAACTGTCGCAGGAGCAAGTGTCGCTGGCCTTAACAACCCTTCTTAGGGTTCATTATTAAACCGACAATGGCGGTCTCGTGGGCTATGGTCACGCAGGCTGTCGTTTTACTTAGATGTCTCGGCTAAAGTCACCTGTCATCTCTCTCTCTCTCTCTCTTTCAATAGATTCGTTTACCTACTCGACATCAACGCTCATCCTATGATGCTGTTTCGCATGGCTAACCGATGGGCTGGAGCACGCTTAGAGATTCTCGTTGTCCTGATCGTTACCGGGACCAATCTAATGGTTGTCCTCACCAAAGGTACCATTGCTACTTCTACCGCTGGACTGGCCATCTCTTATGCTATACAGGTAAGTTCATCCAGTGTATATATATGTATAGGTGTCGTGGTCGAGGGGATATGCCACCGGACTGTGGATCACGAGGTCCGCGGTTCAAGTCCCGCCGCGGCACTATATCCTTTGGCAAGACATTGATCTACATTGCCATGGGTAGATGGGTGCCTAGTAGGATTATTCCTTGAAATGCACTGTGCGCCGATATCGGTAGCCGGAGCTAAAGTTAGGGTAATAATTTTCGAAACTCTTTGGAAGCGCATAGAGACTAAGTATTATGCGCTATACAAGGACGGACTATTATTACATGAAAATGATTTGGACAAAGATATACCAAGCCCTTTCTTTCTTGCACGCATTAGAACATTTCACGAAAGGATGAACCGAATAATTGCAATACGGATCATCTTTTTTTCTCTTTGCAGGCAAATCAAATGTTTCACAGACGTCTAAATTCAAATTATAGGAACCAGTCGTAAACTGCACATTCAGAATGGTGCAAATCAGGAATCGTTTAATACGACGTTGTATAGGCGGATCAGAGAGTAGATTGCTAGGGTGTGTGTGTCAATCAGATATGATTATTTACGTCTGGGGACCGACTTTTAACGTCACCATCCGAAAGATGTGACTCAGTTTCGAACCTGCGTCCTTGGCTGAATACATTGATAGCTGGATTACAGGCGCATGCCACAACGCCCCGCTGACAAAGTATTCTGAACAAGTGTTGAAAGGTGTTGTGGTCGAGTCGATACGTCGCCGGACTGTCGATCACAAGGTCCGCGGCTCGAGTCCCGCCGCCACACTAATGTCCTTTGGCAAGACATTGATCTACATTTGCCACACTCCACCCAGGTGAAGTAAATGGGTACCTGGTAGGAATTTGTTCCTTGAAATGCTAGAGCGCCGTATGGCAGCCGTGCTAAAGCCAGGGTAATAATCGGGAGCGGCCGGAGGGTCAAATCTGACTGACATGAGCGCTATACAACTAAGAACGCAATATTATTATTATTATTAAAGGTAGCCTATACCAATCTTTTCTTTGATCCACCAGCTGACTGGTATGTTCCAGCTTCTGATGAGTACCCTGGCAGAGACGGAAGGCAGGTTCTTTTCTGCAGAGAGGATCCTGGATTATAACAGGGTAAGAGTATACCCATTCAATATTTTTTTTAATTGTATTATTATTAGGGGGGGGGGGGTCAAAGATCAAGAAACTTGTATGGCACGGAGGAGTATTGGGGTCAGGTAATCGTGATGAATTTTATGATGATATATTTTATTAATTCCAGTCTGTACAAGTTTGGGCAGGGGGATTAGACCTCCCAGCGAGGTCACTGACAGGTGGTTATCTCATCAACTCAACTCTCAATTAAAAGAAGACAAAGGGGATCATGAGCGACCAACAGGCACTGATTATGTATTGTTTGCTATATAGAGGGCGCAAGTAGCTATAAGTGGTGCAGTGGGGCTTTAAATGAAGTCCTAAATCATTTTACAGGTTGCATGGCTCAATGCCTGTGGATAATTCCATCCTATATATATATATATATCAGTGTCTGGATAACTACTGGATTCGGGTAGCCGTTCGGAAACGTAATCATTATACTATTGTATCTCCCTAAAGTCTTTAGAAGCAGAAGGACCCGAAGTGGTGCTGGATAACAGACCGTCAAAGGAATGGCCTAGTGATGGTGCGATCCGAATCGAAGGCTACAAGATGAGATATCGTGAAGAGCTTCCTCTAGTTCTGAAAAATGTAGACTGCAAGATCAAAGGTGGAGAGAAAATCGGCATTGTTGGTCGTACCGGGTCTGGTAAGGATACATTCATTCATATCTTTCTTATTTCCAAAATATGAAAAGAATAGGACACTCGTTCAAAATTTGTTTACATTTTTTTCTCATGACACGTCATCAAACAAATAAACATTCAAACCAAGACCAAGACCAAAGCCAAACCTAAACAGAAACGGAAACCATATGTCTTGGAATTAAACAGAACAACAAAATAAATGGCAAAGAAGTGGCAAAATTGTGAAGACACACTCTTATTGTGGTCTAGTGGAAAAGTCGTTGGACTGTAGATCACATGGTCCGCGGTTCGAGTCCCGCCACGGCACTAATATCCTTTGGCAAGATATTAATCTACATTTGCCACTCTCCACCCAGGTGTTAAATGGATACCGGTAGAAAGGAAATCCTTGAATGCTGTGAGCGCCGAAATCGGCTGCCTAGCAGAGCCGGGGTAATAGTTGGAGCGCCTTGAGCATCATGCATGGTGGATATGCGCGCTATATAAATACCCAATATTATTATTATTATCATCATTATCGGTACTAGAACTAAATATTAGGCCTATATTAACGATATTTTCTATCCTTCATTATTATAGGTAAGTCGACGATCAGTGTTGCGCTGTTCCGACTCGTAGAAGCCGACGAAGGCTCGATGACCATTGACGGACTCGACATCAGTACCATAGGCCTGACCGATCTCCGGTCTAAGATCTCCATCATTCCTCAAGACCCAGTCCTCTTCATCGGAAATATCAGGTTGGTCTTAAAGTAGCCACACGAAGAATCAAAAGTGTTTTGAATTGATGCAAAACTCATTGCGAAGGGGAAGCCTTGCTGATCAAATACAACAACTCTTTTCTTCAAAATATGTGTTTGGGGCCCGCAGTAATCAACTCTCAAAAATGTTTTGAGATCCAGATTTTCTGCATTAATCAGCGGTCCTTTATAGAGCGTCAATATTTGTGACGTCACATACGGGACACGGCTGGCTAGCTGCAGACTGCTACACGGCACTGAGCTGTTTGTCCTGTGTGTGACGTCACTATTCAGAGCTCGCTACGCTCGTGTGTTTGGCTTACGTTCGGGGGCGCTTTGGGGTCTAAGTAGGGTCTTGAAAAATTGCATTTAAAACTCCTCGTGGCATACTTTAAGTACACAAAAGAAAAATGCATCCCATTGTGTTATCGCACTCCTTAAAATTTGCTTGGCAGAAAAATCATCTGAAAACTCACCTTTTTTCCCCGAGTCAGAAATGTCTTACAAATGTCACCCTCTCCTTTACAAATGTCTATGTAAATAAGTAGCCGAAGTAGTTGTCTCGAGTGTGTGAATGTCTGGAAATAATCGTCTGCGTTAGGACTGCAGAGTGATAAAGAGGACGCGGGAACGGCGGCTATAATCCGAAACATTGCTGAACAATATCTTTGAATACCTACCGGCATTATATTTTGTCTTCACTTTACCGTGATTTTTAACGAAACATGACGGTGCTTTATCTTTCACGAGAAAAAATGTGCAATTGAGTAACGAAATTCGATTTTTTTTTTTTCTTCTCTGATTAAAGGTACAATCTGGATCCTTTTAACGAGCACAGTGATCAGGAATTATGGGGAGCTTTGGAACAGGCATACATGAAAGAACGGGTAAGCCTTTGACATCTCTATAAACACCCTATATTTTTTTCTTTCTTCTTATTCTAATCTCTCTCTCTCTCTAATAAATGAATCAGATTCTACCGCGTAACGCGCCTTTTGATAAGGGTATACTATTGTTTTCTTGGATTATTATAGTATAAGTAACACTATGCTAACCGGTATAAAGGGGGGGGGGGCGAATCCATTCAGACATGACCCAAACTACTCAGGCCTGACCATAACAACTTCGCCGTGACTAAACTATACAAAAATAACTAGAATCATGTACGCAGGCGTCTTTGAAACCGACTGAACATTCTTGGGAGGGACAAACACTTCCATCGGAAGAGGGGGGGGGGGGGGGGGGGGAGTGACAAGGGAAAGTTTCCCATCTCTCCGACAAATTTGATTAAAATTCAAGTGAGTTAGGAGGCGCGATTGCTCAGTTGGTAGCTGAGCAGTCGTCTCCCGGGTTCGAAACCAAGGCGATGCGTTAGTGCCCTTTAGTAAGGCATTAATCCTCATTACCAGGTCTCTCGGAGGGGACCTAAAACCGTCTGTCCTCTGGTTGCTTACTAACATGCATTTATGTTTTCTTAGCAGTCTGGTAAAATAACCACCACCACCAATTAGCCCACACACCCTTACAGTTATAGATTTGATTGTGCACTCAGTGTGTGCGGGCAAGCACTGAATCAAATGACCGGGGTAATAGTATAGTATTAATGACTGCTTTGAGAGAAATAGTTGTTTTATTACGCTCAAGGGAAGGTTAGAATTGTGCTATTCCCCGAGGCTTGCCGAGGGGAATAGCCCAATTGTAACCTTCCCGAGAGCGTATGAAAACAACTATTTCTCGAATATTAAAGCAGTCATTAATACTTTTATATGCCGAAAAAAAATAGACTAAAAAATGAAAAATGAAAAATATTTATCACTTTGTGGAAGACGGGATTCGAACCCTTGCGTACAACAAGAGGTGTACCGAAAACCAACGCTTAGACCACTCGGCTATGGCCCGCCGCTAACATGCTTGGCAGTTTTCTCCAATATATACATTAAAATGGATTGAAACCGGCTTCGCGTGTGATGAATGCTTCGCAAAAGCTCCATATACGGACTCTTCTTTTACTTTTGCAATGCATATTGGCACGAACTTAGATCAAGATCTATCGGCAGATGTTGTTTTTTTGTTTTTGGAAGTTTATTTTCGTCTTCATGTCAACAATGCAAGATAAAATTGTCGGTAAGATCGATCGAGATTCAATTGTATTGAAATTACCGACCAATCCTTCGCACACATACGGCATCCTCCATCGCTCAAACCATTTTTTAACATGTAAACCTATGGGGTAACCATGGAGGCTGACCAACTGTTTTTAATAACCATGGTTATTAAAAATATTGAAATGTTTTATGCATGGTTACCGAGAATTTTACAGGAACAGTTGAAGTTTATGAATGCAATTCGACCAATCAGATGGCTGGATTTCTTAAGTGAGGTATATAATATATTTGTAAAGCGCTTAGAGAGTAGAGACATTTGTATTAAGCGCTATAAAAAAGATAAATATTATTATTATTATTATTTGCATGATCCTCTTGTTACAGATTAGTGTCCTTGATCATCAGCTGGAAGCTCCTGTTACCGAGGGTGGGGATAACTTCTCTGTAGGAGAGAGGCAGCTTCTCTGCATGGCCAGAGCTCTACTTCGAAACAGCAAGGTAAAAGTGATATCCCAAATGTTTGTTTTTTTCTCTTTTTTATCATCCTCTTACCGAGGTGTTTTGTATCACATATTTTATGTTTCACATTAAATTTACATCATTATATATCCCAAATGTAAAATGTAACTACTTTTATCGCAGTATCTACTTAACGAAAGAGACCGTTTTATATCCAGAGTAATTAAGGGACATGTCCAAATGAGCTGAAGTGATTAGACCTGTAGTACATACCTTGCTTACTTAAGCAACGGTTAGGAAGGGTAAGAGGCATCATGAGTGAATTTCTTTTCAATTCGTGTCCATTTCTTTCTTTAAATATAATTAGATCTTATTCTTGGACGAGGCAACAGCAGCGATCGACACAGAAACAGACAGCTTGATACAGCAGACAATACGAACAGCTTTCGAAGACTGTACCACACTCACCATAGCACATCGACTCAACACTGTACTAGACTCGGATAAGATTCTAGTCATGGATGATGGAAGGGTAAGCGCCACTCCATACACTGGCGGATTTTGTTTTGTAATTGTGTTTGTTTATTGGGGGAGGGGGGAGAATACCCGATCCGTGCCCCCGTTTAATACCAATCTGGCCATCCAGAAGTACACCCAAAGATTCTATGTTTGCTTTTGAAATAGGCTTGAAATTGTGACCTCTCCACTCGTTTCACTTTGCAAGTTATGCATTTATTGTAGTTTGTTTGTCCTTATGTGTAGGTTCATTTGGGCGTTTGTCGTCATGCCTTCATGAAGATATTTGGGCACGTATTACATAATCATCCATGTATTTTTGTGCTGTTACTTTATGCTATCTTTAGCAGCCCTCACAGCTCCCTCCTACCTGCAACAATTACTTGCTGGCTACGATAGGGGAGAAATAGTATACTGCCAGGAAGGGAAGGGGGGGGGCGCTGACAATTTCCGGCCTTTTTCTTCTATAGAATTCAATATCGCCACCCTGCCGCCCCTACCGCTTTCCGGGCTCTCTCATTTAAGGTGCGATGGTGGGGGCTAGAATTAAAGAGAAGAGAAAATCCCGAATGTTGGTTGTTTCAGATATTTCTTTATTTTTTTTCCCAAAGACATATTTACTGGAACAGAAGTTGGGAAAATTCACAAGGTATACTTGAACTCTAAAAAAGAAATCATCTAATACAAAAAAATGACATCATTTAAATTCAGATTATGCGCAAATCTGTGGGTATAAACCTCCACTCCTCCCCGGACCTTCTTTATTGTTGTGTATTATATTTCCGCCTATAAAATATAAATTTGTTAAAAAGTACAATCGAACATTCTTTACCCACACTTTTTTCCACAGGTCGCCGAATTCGATACTCCTTCTACGCTGAGAAGCAATCCAAGGTCTATCTTCAGCGGCATGATGGCAGCGGCAGAGGCGCAAAAAGATGGAATTATGGACTGAAGTTATCGATAATCATGTGACAATTAATGTTGCCAATTTTAACATGACGTCTCCTTAATCAACATGCCAAAGATTATATGATTTTGTGTAAAATGATGGTGCTTTCTAAATGGACCAAGCAATTTTTTTTTGATAATTGTGGTATAAGTATGAAATCATTAGCTCTTAAAAGGGTAAATTTCTGTAAATTTGTAAACGTTGGTAATTCTTAGCCGTTGAAAGTTTTTCTTATCATCTGCCATGAAAAATATTAGTCTACGATAGAAGTCTGAAAGCTACATGCTAGTAATCATGTTTATATAGGCCTTGGCTGAAATAACGCGTGCAATAATTAATGTTTGCACGCAGAATGTTACCTCCATAATAATAATTCTGTTCGCAGCTTTACAATAAGTAAACCTGAGTGATTTTATTTGAACTATTCGACCGTATACTCCTGCGCCAATTGCTCCGCGGTAGATTTTGTTGGCACTTGCTGCATACCGAAACTTCACCTCTTATCTGGACTGAATACTATGCCTAACCTAACCCCGACACACGAGAGCAGCAATTACCCTAACCCTGGGCCCAATCATGCATGTATCAGAGCCTGGAAAATGTCGCTTGCGCAAATATGGGGTCGCCAATTTTTGATGGAGAAGGGAAATCTAAATTATGTTTTGACTTTTTATCTCTTAAGCCTATTTGATTGATTCAAAAGGTGTCGTCCAGATGTCAGTTTATCATGTACATCTACTGGAGACAGGTTTTTTCTTACATTTGATTTGCGGAGGGGAGGGGTGGGGGCATCGTAACTATAGGAAATCAGGTATAGTGTTATGAAAATTGTTTGATACAATACATGTATTTGCTCTTTTTTTTTTTACTCAAGATTTTTTTGTTTCGCAAAACAATTACGTGTATAAATTATGTGTACAGTTACTCCATATTCAAGATTCATAAAACTGGCTGACGAAATATCGTAGATTTATTCCGAGTACTTGCCAGACAAGTCAATATTTTGCTGTTATTGCCGATTTAATGATGTCCTTTTGTTTAAATTATTTGTTTGTAAAATTATTTGTAAACAAGCAAGCGAAAAAAGTGAAAAGAATCACACACACACATAGGAAATAATTGATAAGTTGAATGTATGTTGCGGTAGGGTGCTCTGTTTTGTGATACTCTAAACTGATTATGCGAAAATTTGTTAAACAATTTATCCTTTCTATTTGCGTATCAGTTTAAATGTTCAAATATCATAATTTAGAAGCAGTAGAGGATATTTAAGATTTAGAGCCTTTTAATAGTTTGTTTTCGTAAATATTCTCCAGTGCGTTTTAGTGCTTGTAAATGGCTTCATACTCCTCTTTCTTCTTTCCATTCATCATCATAAATTTGTTTTTGTTATGATTAATGTTCCTGTTTGTCAGTTGATTCTGTACCGAACTATCTCATTTTCTGTTATCATTTAGAAGAGTACTCAAGTCAGTTACTTGGAAATTTGAAATGAATGCTGCCTTTTGTATGTTTCTTTTATATTGACCATCATATTGAATTGTGATGTAGAAAATGATAATCTTGCAAAGATTTTATCTCGAATTAAAGATGATTATCTAAACATAGCACGAAGTCTTCTTCTGTTTGTTTTAGTCTCATTCCTTTCTCCAGCATCTTCGGGGGGGGGGGGGGGCGTTTCACAAACTTGTCATCAGTGACAAATGACAGTTTTTGTTATAAGCTAACGAAATCCTTGCTTCTGATTGGTTATCAGCAGATTTGTCACTGATTTTTGTCATTTGTCGTTGAAAAAGGCTTTGTGAAACGGGCCCCTGTTCTACTCTGCTTGACCTCTCTCTACCTCCTCATTCAGCGTGGATTCATTTGCTCCTTTTTTAAATTCTCATACAGTCTTGACCAATCACCAAATAATCTCTATTTGACCACCATGATAGTACATGTTTATGCTGTACATGTGTGTAATACATGGATATTTAGCTCGCAAATCAGCTCCCTTTTTTACCATTGTCTCTGAGGGTACAAGGCGATTGATAACTGATAGGGTTGTTGTGTGTACAGGGATCGGATGACGTTTCGAACCCGCCATTTTCTTGCTGGTATATAAAATACATATTATGTATGTGTCGTCTGCATTTTGGTCAAATGCGCCTCTAACAATTTCGCCATCCTAAAACCAAACAAAAACAAACCAAACCAAACCAAACCAAAAAAAAAAAAGGCAGGAAAAACGGGGAGGAAGGGGGGGGGGTCAAGTTAAGGCTTGGTACAACGTTCATTGCAAGTAGAGGAGTATGATGTGGTTTACAGAAAGAGAAATATAGCGAGAGAGAGATTGAGAGAAAGAGAGAGAGAGAGAGAGAGAGAGAGAGAGAGATCTGAAGACTAACGTTGCGTAGTATCGTGTTATAAACTCACGACATTTTATGAATGACTTAAAATTAACAACTTTTGACGCAGCACTTCGATAAGACTTTGCAAGTTTGTCACTAGTAAAACAAATCAGTTAAAAACAAAATGGTTGATCCCAGTATCCCAGCATATATTTCCCTGTCCCCGACTTGAGTATAGTCACTCATACATACTGCTCCTTTTCATTATAGGTTAGCACACCCTAAGATTCAGAAGCGGGCTGAAATGAAATATGAGATTGTGTTTTTCACGACAGTAATACAATTACGCTGGTATGAACGACTAGCAGTTGGCGTAGCCAGGTGGCAAGGGGACTGCGGCCCCCACTTATTTGGCTTTTTAATTGGTGCGATGTTTGTTGTAAAGAACAATAAATGTATATGTGTATGTATTAATGAGGATTCTTTGTTTGTCTTTGATTATTTCATTCAGCTTTTCATTTTTAACAAAATTAAGAGAATCAGGACCAGATTGAGCATCGTACAAAAGGATATTTTACTCAAAATCTACTGTCTGAAAAAAAATGTTTGGATTGCTCGCAAGCGCATAATGTCCTCTGACAACAACTTATCAGGGTATTCGATCGCAAAGATTTTCGAAAAATCAACCCTAGGCATGTTTTGATAGCCTTGTGTGTTACCCATTGAAATGTGCGAAATGGCAATGCGGTACTTGTATTACATAATCCGAAATTGAATTCTGCCTAATCTATACAACGGGGTATTGAAATTACCTTTGAGTTGATTTCTAGGTAATAGAAGTTTTGTTAACGGTCCTCAAGATTTAAGATAATCACAAATCGGATTAATTTAATACGTATTAATAATACAATTGGGAACATGAGCAATTGATTTATGCTCGAAAATAAAAATTAAGTCTCCCCCATAAAAAAAAAAACCTTTCAACGCATTATCGTTTGTCCTTAAATGACACGCGATACATGTATCCTTGTAATTTGAGGCCTTTTAGAAAGCACAAAGGTGGAGATTCGTCACATCCGTCATACCCTTTATGCTTGTTTGTCGTATCCTTCATAATCATGAAAACAGTTTTCAGAGAAACCTTCTACAATTTTGTTTTGAATAGCTCGTTGAAAATAGATACCGTGTAACAGGCTTGATTGATGTTCATTGATTTTAGATGTAGCCAACTCGCTCCTGGTGCAATGTTAGGTGACCGGAATGTTAGCGCGTTTATACAAACATACATGCTCTTTGTACACAACGAAGATAATTTGGAGTCATTTATTTGATTTGATCTACAATTGATTAATTCTTTGAACTCGAATCTATCGTTTCATCTCTCTGAAGCACATTTCATTTAACAGAATAAGAGGAATTTCTTATCACTTATCGTTTATTCTTAAACCTAAGCAAATCAAAATGGTGGCGGAATGCTCGCGTGTCTTCTTGTCGATCTCCTGCAACCAATCGATGTCGAACCTCCCCGACGACCTCGCCAGTCGATTGGACACGACATCGACCATCGCTTTCGCTCTCATGCTGATCATCATCTTCTTCGGCTTGATAGGCAACCTCCTAATCGTCTACATCGTTTGTACGAAGCCGAAGATGATCACGGTTCATAACGTGCACGTCGTCAACCTTGCCGTCATCGACATCGTCTTCCTATGTGTTTGTAGCGTGGTCGATGTCATCGGGATGGGTGTGATCGCATTCCAGGATGGTCTCCTCAGCATTTCACATAGCCATTCTGCCGGTATCATGTTCGTGCAAACGGTATGCCCCCCCCCCCCATTTCTTCAAGCCCTCGATCCCCCTCCATTTTTTAAAAATATATACATTATCACTCTGGGTATTGGTGCTAATGCATTATTTCGTATACAAATTTCCTTATTTCATTTGAGAAGGTTGAGTTCTGGGAAGAGGAGAAAAATACATTGTGAGCGTTATCATTCTTATTATGCAAGTGTGGAAGAACATCAGATGAGACATTTTCCCTGAAAAGCATGGCTCTTCAAATGCCTTCATATTCTAAATATGTCATGTAACATCGTAAAACTCGGGGGTAGGTTTTTACGCCACGTGTTCGTGTAGTCCCATATACATCTTTCTGTGTACAGTGTTTGTAACTTTACCAAGACTTGGCCAAATTTCTTATCATTTTGATGATTCCAGAACCTTGCAATACACACAAATTCTTATATGCTAGATGATCAACCTTTTCTGGTCGATTCCACACCGTTTCTTTCGCAATGCAATCGCATGACCAGAACTCAACTTCATCTTTAAATTCCCCCCCCCCCCCCCCTCTGAAATTACGTCTTCCTCTATACTGCTATGGTTTTTACATCTACAATGTTTATTTTACCAGGAACCTAAAATATACAAGCATTGCTTTCAGTAGGTTCCTCACATTCTCCTTAATCTATCATATGAATTGAGATTCATTGAGACGTGCTTATATATACTCCATGTATTGTATAAATATAATCATTTTTATTTTATATGTATGTCTATATTTTGTGTAAAATGTAGAGCAAATAAAGCGACCTTCATTTATGAAGATTTTTCATTTAGAAAAAGCAAGAATCCAAATCTTAAACCGCACTTGCTACAGTATTCATAGTTTAAAAAACGAAATTGGGATCCATCCGACATTTCCCCATCCCTATTTCCTCTCTTCTCTATAGCATTATCGTAACGCCCTGACGCCCGTTGAACGCGAGGCGTCATGTTGATTGCGCCATTACCTACGCTATTTAAGTTTATTTAGCCATATAATGTGTGAGCCAGTAATATTGTATCGTTGGCCATATCCTTTTTTTGCATTCACTTTTTATGCAATGTCACTTTCATAAAACAGGGCGTCAAAGATTACGCCAGTTGGTGACGCAGACTTGTGTCAGAAAAATGATTACGCCAGTTGGTGACGCAGACTTGTGTCAGCAAAATTATGCCTAGTGGACGCTGGGCATGGTCATATTTGAGTCAAATGTAGACAACTGCAGAGATGCGATTGGATATTTCCTGTCAAAACGACGTACAATTTATTTATTTCACTTTCTCTCTCTGAAATAATGATAAGTTTCATGTTCTGTTGTCATGTTTTGATCATTATGCCATGCACATCTCCGGTTCAGTTCCTTATCTCTCTTCTTTTCCTCCCTTCTTTTCCCCTTTATTTTTCTTCCCCTTTCTTTCTTTATCTCTCCCTTTCTTTTAACACAAAAAAGGGATTTTACAATAACTTCCTAAAAAAGGTTTATTTCACTTCTATATTTTTCAAAACTACAATTTAAATCATTATCATAAATTCATCTGTTGTTACATTTTAGCTGACGTTCACGGCTGCCTGTGGGACTTTAATAGCGCTAGCCTTTCAGCGCTACCTGGCTATAGTCAGACCTTTGGAGAACAAGAAACGACGCACCGTTAAGAACGCTAATATACTACAAACTCTTGTATGGACAGGTATGCTTGATCTATATTACGTGTTTTACGTAGATTCTTTTATTGATTCTGTTATCCCTTTTGTTGACATTGATCAACATAATTTCAGCATGCGTCAGAGACTGCCCGCGCGGATCTGGGGTGACAACGCAACGCCTCTTGCACACGAATCATGGTTTTTATTTTAACGCAGGACTGCGTCGGCGAGTCAGCGACTGTAATGGTATTGACCGTCGCACCTTACTAGACTGACATCGCAGAAATACAGCTTATCGCATGATAATAGGATGCGTCAATTTAGCTGCGTCGCATTTACGCTTATGAAGCTAAAAACATTATCAGCGGATGCGCCGGCAATTCTATACTATTCTTGTAGGATGCCGTATTCTCATGCAACCATGATGCGTCAAAGACGGAAAAGGTTCAACTGACGTAGTCCTAGGTCAGTGGGCGATGATTAGTGAACACTGGACATTTTGTTTTGGTTGAAATTGTGATAGCCTATGTTATTATACAAAATTCATGAAAGCTAAATTAATCGTAAATGAGGTTCAGAATTGTCATATGAATAGTGATCAAAGCGACATTGCGGGGAATTTCTTTTTAGCTTGTGAAAAAACTAAATCGGCTACCAATCGGTGTCGAGTCACCAATCGATGATGCATGCATACTACAATGTATTACTTTCATATGACTATTCGGGACCACAATAAAAAACAAAAAGCCTGCATTTTCAAATGTTTATAACCATTTTATTGTAATGTCTTGTGAGTCTAGTCTAGTCAGGTCGGAAGATTAACGGGTACTGCTCTACATGCCGTTCAACATAATTGAAAGAGTATATTTATCATGACAATAAATCATTCTTTTTCTCATCCTACAGTTTCCATCGCCATGGGTGTCACCGTTGCTGCTCTGGAATCTGATAGCGCAAGCCATGTCATCGCCGAGGGCTTCTCTCTCTACCAAGCCACGTTCTTCTTCTCTCTCCTTATTCTCTCCATAATCGTCTGTTACATCGCTATTTTCCGCTCCGTGCGCGAGCGCGAGCTGGTCGAGGGAGGCCGCGTGGCACGATGGCAGCAACAACGCAACATGCGCATGCTCAGAATGGTCAATATGTTAGTGCTCGTTTTTGTCATCACGCGCGGATTCTGGCTCATTTACGGCCTCTACGCCAATCACACCACCCCCCTCGAAGTTGGCGACGACAAGCTATTCCATGACGTCATGATCCAGATAGTGGCGCGCATGGGGTGCGCGGTCAACAGCGCGTTGAATCCCGTCATTTATGGGATGCTAACGCCTGATTTTCACAGGCATCTGGTCCAGATAATATTCCATCCGTTTGCAGCTTCAAAGCCGCAAAGACGAGGAACCATGGAGGGAACGAGAAGAGAAAGTGTCATTGTGACGTCATCATCGGTCAATACCATTTGCTCTACTTGAAAACTGTCCTACATTAGTCATGTTGCCAGATTCATAGTATAGGAAAGAGTCGGGCTTTAATATTCTAACTACCAGGTGTTTTTTCCTCAAGTGTTATAACTCAACTACCAAAGAATGTCTGATTATGATCTATTTAATAAACCATCCTTTTCAAAACTGGGAAGCCAAAGTCTCTCATTTCATATGCTTCCAGTTTGGCAACATGATCGATTTCGACCTTCTATAAGTCGACCAAAGAGATTCTACCCAACTCTGATGATTTTCAACGAAAGACGAGTCAACAGAATGTTACATAATGAAGAGATTCTGCCCTATATAATTATATGAACGTATTAAAGGTAAAGACCAGTATTGGAAACGCCCCAATTTCAAAAAATGAAATGGAAGCTCTCATTACCAATCATATGAAAGAATATGTTTTGACTAATACATGATGATAACAAATTTGCCGGGAAACCGCCTACTAATTCATATATTTGGTAAATTTGTTTCTCTCATGGTCTGTGAGAGATATAGGGTAGTCCCATATACATCTTTCTGTGTATAGTGCTTGTAACTTTACGAAGAATGGGCCAAATTTCTTATCATTTTGATGATTCCAGAACCTTGCAGATGCTAGATGCTAGATGATCAACCTTTTCTGATCGATTCCACAACGTTTCTTTCACAATGCAATCGCATGACCATAACTGGTCTTTACCTTTAAGCGTCATCATCTTATTCGTAATACGTATGCGTAAGTGGGAGATCTGATATGTGTAGGCCTATGAACTGGCATATTCGCAAACAATATTTATATTGTCCTGTATTTGTCATGCTATAGCAACTCTTAAGTGATTTCTTATCTGATATTGTGAGAACTTAGACATATCTTATCGTTAACATCCAATGAAAATGTTTAAATTATGTAGTAGTTGTCCAATACTTTGTGTATAGCCAGTATGCTTGTAACATAACATATGAGAGAAGAAATCAGTCAAATAAAAAAACAGCAACTAAGACTTCAGAATGTTATTTTCTATTTTCCTCTAACCAGTCGGGCTCAAATACCCTCTTCCCCCTTTTTTTTTAATCCAAATTCATCTAAATGTTGTTACCAAGTCTTCAGTTTAAAAGAACTTTTAATACCAGGATAATGTCTTTCTCCTTTTGATGATCTTTCTTTCTATCTATCAATTACACTTATTTGTATCCTGTTTTCTTTCCGTATTATTTCAGTTTCCATCCATCTCTCTAGTTCAAAATGTTGATAGATTTTACATGACACTTACAAAATGGATCGAAATTAATAACGTAGCGAAATTTATAACTCAAATGAACTAAGTCATTATGAGCAAATCGCCTCCTTTTGTAACAGTTTTACCACAGTTATCCTGTTATTATATCATGCTGATTGTATGTATGCATGTGTTGTATAATGTTGAGACGTATTAAATGCAAGTGAAATCGATTTAATAAAATAACCTAAGCGTAGGGTAATCTTATTTGCCACGAACCTCCCAATGTAGATCAATGCTACACTTAACTATCAATTATTAAAAGTTCCACTTGATACTATGTAAATGCTTCTCTCTTCGTTTACCGTTCTTACTCTCTCTCTCTCTCTCTCTCTCTTTCATTTTTGTTGGCCATCAGCTTTCCATTACATATGCATATATAGTTTATGAATATTTTTGTTTTGCTTATGAAAAGGATGTCAGCTTAAGAATGGTTATGACGACCCATTTGTTTTTATAATTTTATGTGAATATACATGTTAAAAATTCATATATGATTATGTGTTGATATGGTAAATAAATGAACATCAATCAATTGATCAAAATGCATACATGTATGTTACAGATTTAGAAGTTAAATTGAAAAGGATAAATAAAAAAGGTTTGACAATGTTTTGACACGGATGTGCCATTAAACTGAATTACTTAATTACCTTTTTATGAAGGGCTTGACGTCAACATGACGTCCAAATGACCGTACGTCAACATTATAACCTTACATTCATTACAAACATCGATACATTGTAACGCTCTTTATTATTAAAAGAACCGCGTATACAGTCACACTATCATTGTGTTGTCAACAGTCTCCTTATTCTAAACTACCAGCAACATGCTATCAGGTTTTTGTTATCAAGACATGCGCATTTTGTTTGCTGGCATTACAAGGATTGAATATCCACTTTGATACCTACCTAGGTTCTTCTTAACCTTTCTGCTACCGCGAACCTAGTCTAATAATATATGTATTATATATGTTTCTGTGGTAATGAAAGGATAGATGAAATAATCAGTGGTGAGTTTTTGTCTATAAAGCAGGAAAAATACAATGAAAAAACCCAAAGAAACCAGGCAAAATACAACTAGCAAAACAAAAAAGAGGAACAATAGGTCACTATTTATAATTAAGATTTTCAAATAGATATTCAATATAAACTATACATAACTATATATATATATATATATATATATATATATATATATATATATATATATCTGGAAATAAACATTAATACCCTTTCAGATAATATGCAGATGGAATCAAATAATTCGTGCATGAGTGGGCGTTGCTAGTTAACAATAAATGAGTTTCTGAAAGAAAATGGGCATTTTTCCATTTGAATGTTCATGAGCTAGTGGAGATATTCTAGTCTTCGTCCACGATCTTGGTTGAAAAGGAGAGTTAACACCCGTGCTTGTTACAATCGTGCATGCACTAATGAGACTACAATAATATTGAGATCCAGAGCTCAATCCTCCTCATTGTCTCTCATTCTTTGTTTTCATTGTTGAACAATAATGCCTGACAGATGCACTTGTTCATTACCATTTGAATGGCTTCTTGCTCTATTTTTGCAATTTTCTTAATCCGACCTTCTTATGGTTAAATGAATGTGCCCATCCAAGCGTGAAAGTTCAAAACTTGATCTTTATTGATGCTTGGTAGAATATTGTTTTTTCTTTAATTTGATGTATATTTAAATGAAGAGTTTCCATTTCTTTTGCGGAGTGTATATAGTAAAAGCATTTATAAACGGATTGATATTTGACGATGGAAGATTGTTTGCAAAAGTGGTGACGAAAGAAATTTTAAATACGGTTTAAATAAAAGAGCGGTGACGAAGGGAAAGGAGTAGTTCCAATGGGAGCACGAAGGAAAGTTGGACATGGGTCATGAGACAGGAGGAAATATTCTGTTCCTCAGAGAGTTGTTGAAGGGAAAGAGAATGGTTATTTGAAAGAACAGTGACGGAGGGAAAGAGGAAGATTGTTTAAAAGAGTGGTGACGAAGGAAGAGGGAAAGAGCGGTGAAGGAAGAGAAACAAATTGTTTGAAAGAGCAATGATGAAAGGAAAGAGAAAAATTGTTTGAAAGAGCGGTAACAAGGGGAAGTGACTTTCGATTGATAATGACATTCAGAACTCCTCTGGACATCCGTATCACGCCCAACCAAATATATAGGATCTTCGGACAAAAAATGCTTGCATAGCGTGGCCTATATGTTGCCCGGATTTGTATCTGGTGGAAGTTCTTAATAAAAATGATGGTACTACAGGCCATTGAAGGACATTACTGGTACACGAGCCGTTTGTACTTTCTTTATGCCAGCGGAGCTTAAGTAAAATCTCTAAGTCTTATATTTCAACGAACCCGGTAATCAATATCTAACTTTTGAAAAATGAGGGTAGCAAAAAGGCAGAGAACATATGATTTCATCCATCAATAAAGTTATAAAAATTTATGACATACGTGACAATCATACCACAACGAGTTGGCATATTTAATGTGAGAGAATATCACTCTTTCATTCCGTGTGTATATTCCATCTGACGACATTTTGTTTGAAAAACGCGTGAAGAAACGTTGTAAACATATGGCGGAACCAGTATTGCATGAATCTGGAACAAGCATTTTCGTTACACTATTTAGCTTCGATTTTCGGCGCAATACGGACCTGCCCTCACAAGCGGGCAAACGTCATCCGGATTTAAGCTTGATATTTCAGTTTAAGGAAGTTGTTTGGCTAGACTTATGATGGTGACAGCATATCTAATCATGCTTATGGTTTTCTTTCATCCTTTATTTAACTTTTGACCACGCTTGGCTTAAAAACAAAGGGGAAACGACCATTCATCTTGAAAAAGTGAAATTGCGTTACTGCGAAGCAAAAAGATTTTCATAATTCGCTTTTAAATTGATAATCATCGGAAGAGGAATACAATGTTACGTTAACGGCGTTTTGTCCTACGCAAACTTACCTCACCAGGGATCACTTAACTTTAGAAAGGTGGCAAACATTCTAAATATTCTATGGCCATCAGAAACGTCACAATGACGTGCAACCATAGCACTATTTTCCGATGTTTCCCCGACTTCGTCAACGAAACCGTCGACGATGAAGCCTTGCGTCGCCGCTTGCACAGCTTCGAGATCTCCGTCATAGTCATATCGTGTATCTGTCTCCTCGTCGGCGTGGTCGGCAACGCTCTCATCGTCTACATCGTCCCGAAAAAGGATATGCGAAGCGTCTGTAATGTTTTCGTCGCAAACCTTGCCATCCGGGACATCTTTTTCCTGACCACTTTCGGTCTCGCCGGGATCGTCGAACATGCAGTATACATCACTAATGGAAACGTGCTAGAAGTGATGCCATTAATCTCGGTTTATTCCTTGACGGTACGTTTGGTTTAATTAGTTTGTTGTTTGTTTGGTGCACAGGGGGTCTAATATTGTCGTTGCTGAGTTGGACAACAATATTTTGATTTTCTTTTTTGTATGTTTGCTTGTTATTGTTCTGAATGTTGGCTTTTATCCAATTTGTTGTGAGTGACTACAAGAATATCATCTATTGATAACTCTTAGTTCTTGAAAAATGTTGGAAGCTGTCTTAAAACCTGGTCTGAGTATGATAGATGTCAAACTTAATGTGTAATTTTTAATATTTTTTAAAAAGTGTATATTTAGGTTTTTATAGACCATCACACAATTTTGAAAGTCATATTGGGGGAGGGGGGGGGGAGGGGAAATCTATTAAGGAGACCATTTCTTTTTAAATGTATTTAAATGTCTTTTCAAATGATACCGCCTTCAGTTGCACTCTTTTGTAATAATAATGTCGAATCTTGATAATCATTCAAATGTTGGTGAAATTGCACTCTAATGTCATTGTCTTAGGCCTTTATTTTGTCACACTTTGGGAAACACAGATAAATAAATAACTATTTTATGTCACATACAAATACTCCCAGAATATCTTTCTGATTTTATAACTATTTGAGATTCCAACTGAATTGAACAATCATAACACTGATTCTAACTCACTATAAGAAATGAATTGATAATTATCATTGTATGATTCTACTTTCCCCGAAGGTGACGATATTGGCTACATCTGGTCTCTTGGTGGCGCTAGCTATCGATCGTTATCAATCTATTGGGAACCCTCTGCAGTCTCGTTCGAAGAAAAGTTTTTATAAAGCTTATACTGCCACCGCTTTAATCTGGATAGGTAAGTGTAGTATTGAGGGAGATGGGGAAGAAAAGGGAGGGGACAGGAAGGGAGAGGGGGTATATTGACTATAAGAAGGAGGAAGCACTGTATAAGTAGTTGGCATGTCCACGAGGAATGAACTTAGATTACGTTGCATATCACTACCCCCGGTCACTATCCCTTTCTCTCTCTCTCTCTCTCTCTCTCTCTCTCTCTCTTTGTTCTTTGTTCTTCTTCCTCTTTGCCATTTGATCAGGTGCCCTTTTGCACACTTTAGCTACCCAACTGGTTATGGTCATCTTGACGGCAGGGGGAGGGACATGCAGTTGCCCCTGTAAAATAATTATGTAGGCCTAGGCCCTATAAACGGTTAACCGTTAATGCCCCCCCCCCCCATATTTTGGCCCTTCCAACGCCCTTGTATGATTGTCAGATAAGCCGACATAGCACTGCCCCATCTTTGGTGATTTAAGCATAAACCTAATCATTACCCTCAACAATAAAGTAACATTTCTTGTACCAGGTAACTTACACACTTTTCTAACTTGTTTTGATTTGGTCTAAATTATTCAAATTGAGCAAAAGTTAATATCACGGTTGTAATTACATTGCGCATACACATCCTAAATTTATCGTTCAGATCATAATTAATACAGTTTAAGAGATCAAATTCTGTATTATGTATACCAAAAAGTCAACATTTTGGTCACCAATTATATTTAGATCAAATAAATTAATAGAAATTTCTTTATAACACATTGAAATATCGTGATGACTTTGTTTCCATTTGTGTTTTTTTTCCTTCTCATCATGCAGTCGCTTTCATCCTACCAGTCGTGCACCTTATCTTCAAAACTCCGGACTCTAAATTACGGCTCGTCGTCGTTATCGTCAATACAGCGGTCGCTTACGTTATCCCGCTTGCCACCATTTGCGTTTGTTTCGTCATCATCGTGATCGCTGTGAGGCAAGGTCAACAGGTCAGCGGCGAATCGGACCACCTCACGCGCTGGGAATTCAAACGCAAGATCCGCGTACTGCGCATGGTTAAGTACATCGTGTTGCTGTTCTCGTTGACATGGGGAGTGTGGTGGGGACTAAACATCTTCATTGCCTACCTAAAATACAAGGACATCCCTATCACCATCGGCCACGAAGTCGCCAGGGACGTCACAGGCTTAATGGTGCTCGCAACCAGCGCTATCAACCCGTTTATTTATGGTCTGACAAACGCGTATTTCAACCGCCATCTGAAGAGGATTCTGTGCTGGTCGTGCGCACCGAGGAGCTTGCACCATACATCTGTGACAAGATCCCCAGCGGAGTTTCCCTTTTCGGAGCCCGTCCAGTATTCGATAGTGAAGCGACGTTTCAGCCATTCGAACGGATCCGGACTCGCCGATAAAAGCGACCTCCGAATGAGCGTGGTAGAAATAGAAAGTGCTGTATGAATATTGATTTGTTTTTTCATAACGTAATGATATTTTTATTCGAGCAGTCAATAGACTGAAGAAAAAAAATAGTCTATTTCTTTCGGGGTACGCTCTGAGTCCATCCTAATATTCAATTGGTTTTCATCATAGAAGCAGAAAAGTTAGAAAAACAATTCAGTGAAAGTTTGAGAAAAATCTGACAACAAATAAGAAAGTTATGAATCATGGAATCTTTGAAACAAATTGGCAATGCGGTTAGAAGTTGTGATGTCATCCCCTCACAATAATGATAGAATGACCCCCAAATCTCCATTTCTCTGAATGTTAATGGAATAGGAATAGGTTTAATTGGGGACGCATGAAAGAACATGTTGTCCGTGATAGGCTATATGATCGAGAAAGGCATGAAGAAAATATATTAGATCAAAATGGAATTTAATGACATTTCTTGCATTCAACAAAGAATAAAATGTGAGGGGTGACATCATATTTATAGACCGCGTTGCCAATTTGACTTACAGATTTGAAGAATCTCCTGAAAAGTTATGGATGTATTTAATCCTTAACTTTCTTGTTTATTATCCGATTTTTCTCAAACCTTCATTGATCTGTTCTTCTCATTTTTCTCCTTGTTTTAAAACAAAATTATTTTCAGGGTGGACTTCCCCTTTAAGTACATCTGACGCCATCTCGATTAAACTCAGTAGTCAACTTAATTGGTTTAAAGGTAATACACAGTTTTGGTAGGGGGTCATAAATTTGGTTCAAATGAACATGTTGGAAGCATATGCGATCCTACAATATTCAGTGATCGTTGTCGTGGCTGAAATCGAGTCTATAGTGATGAAATTGTAGATAATAAACTCTTTATGTTGTATAGCGCCCTCTCAAGCTAAAGCTATTGTTTTAGCTATAAAACAATGTTATTTGACTAAAATCGACCAATTTTTTTATTACCGTTTGGAATTGCACATTCTGATATTTGCATGGTCGCAGCTTCCAACGTATAGGCGCTATTTGAAATTTATCAAAATTTACCGGGAGCATCGGTAAATTTTTATATCCAATTTTTTTCAAAAGCAGAAGTGTTTTAGGGGCTAAATTTGTTAGTGCTTATAATACATCCATAGGGGCATCCAAATATATCAAAATTGTAAAGAATCACTATCCAGCCAATTTTCAAAATTTACCCAAACTTTGTAATACCTTTAAAAAGGATCATTGTACTTTCTAACATAAAAATTGACTTTGCTTTTTTGTTACAAAATGAATTAGCTCAAGATTGTCAACAATTTTAGAGCTTTTTCTTGCTAGTTGAAATGCGGCAATTTTTGGCTTTTTGGTATTTCTAAACAACTACTGCAATCCCTCATGCTATGTGCAATATATTCGAATTAAACTTAAGTATATATTTATACGCTTCAACCTACTTCAGTTAAATAATACGCAAATTAAGATTATTAAAAACCGTTGGTGTCATGATGTCCCATAAAATAAATAATGCAGTTTACCTTGGAATTAACACTTATACATGTATATAAACGTCTCACTATTTAAATAAATAAATGTTCTCTGTCGAACGAAATGTTTTGAACTTTCATTTTATCTCGAACTTTGTGTATCACATAGCACTGTAAAAAAAAAAAAAAAAAAAAACGTCTATGACCTGTTACTTTCGAGTAATGTTACGTACGGCCGTTTTCGAGACCAGCACCTTCGATCAGTGTCCTGCAAAACTTTAAGTTTGTACTTGTGGCATTTCTTTCATCATTGAGCGGGCAAAGGACTTCCGTGAATCTGACCACTAGCAAAGTCGCCAAATTTTTTATACGCAAAGTTTCTGATCTTGCAATACTTCCTTACCAATTATTAGGCTTTATATACATTGGATGGTTGATGGTTTGTTTGCTTTCTTCCCCATGTCAGAAAATAGGACTCAGCATTTGGTACTTGTCATCAAAATCTTACAAACTAGAATATTATATTTTCGCTTAAGATTTCTCTTTGTTATCCGTAATTTTTCACACACACATTTTTCTTGATACATACATTTTATACATTAATTCACAGATTTATTTTCTTTCTTCATTTTAATTATTTTAAAAATCTCTCTCTCTCTCTCTCTCTCATTCTCTCCCTTTTTTTCTCTCTTTTTCTCTCTTTCCTTCTCTCTCTCATTCTTTCTCTCTTTCTCTCCTCCGTTATATCTCTCTCCCTCCCTATTTACACTTTCAGTTTCGTCTGCGGATTTCCATACACATTATTCACACATTTTATGATAAAACAAAAAGGAGAAATAGAAAATATCTTTTTCGTACTCTTTATTCTTATAAAAACTAACATTTTGTTTGAGATTTGATGTTATAATCAATCACCCTTTCTGTCAAATTTAATTTGCTATATCTGGACACTATAAACTGAGACAGAATGCGGGCGTTACATTGTTTAAAATTATATTTGTTGTTGTTCGACGTAGATCAGAGCTTTATTTTATTATACATGTACACACTAAGAAATAAGGGTTCAATTGGGGTGCAGAATTTGCATCCACCTACGCGTATTTGGCAGAGGGTGCTGCTATCGTAGCAGAATTACACTCTTATTTCTTAAAGTGTACAAGTCTAGACTATAAAGTTAATGACAAATACGTAACACATATCATGGTGAAGAATTAGAAGAGGGAAAAATATCAGCCGTTTTCAAATTCCTCCAATGATTGCACCGTAAATCGTCGCCATATGTTTATGATGGGATTGCAATCTAGCCTTTTTAAGAACTGTTACAACAATCATCAGATGCAGACACAAATGGGGAAAGCAATAGCAATCTTTATTTTTCTTTGCAAAATGAGGGAATCTTATGAATTGACAATCAAAATATACAATAACTATAGGGTTAGATGCTGCTTGTAAGTGTCGGCTTGCATGGTGATGTAGATATACAGTAGGCTTGCGGGTTTTTAGAGCCACTCATCCTCTCCAAGCGGTAAAGTTCTCCTTAGAACTATAACTATAAGCTAAGAAAGATAACAAACAGTCCTTTTCAGGACTACACACCCCCAAGAAAGATTACCAAGTCAGAGTCCTTTTCAGGACTCCTCAATCCTCTCTCTCTCACATGGTGCACCCGCAAGCCTACTGTATAACTATGGCCTATGGGTTATTTTCTACAACAATCATTATTATGGAATTGACAATTTTTTTAATTGTTTGGATTTTTATCTTTTTTGATTTAATAAATCACTAATCATATAGGATTATGCTCACTTTGGAATGTAATAAAGAAAATATTATACATGTATACATTCAGCGAGCTTATAAGGCACTTGGATTTGACCAATATAGATAAATTCTGAAGCAATTCAGTAATAAGTACACACATTTCATAAATCTCTGTGACTGTCCTTAAATCGCGTCAAGAATCTCACATCTCACCAATGACACGGATTCGTTGAAAACCTTTAACATTATGTTAAATGTATGAAATTATCACACAGAACGGGCCTCACGGTCATCCCACTGGTAGCCTTTGTAAACTCATGACCGTGGTGATATACGTTTTGAGTAAGAATAAATAATTTAAGGCGAAGAAATTTCACCAAATAAGGTCATATTTTCCCAATGTTCGCAATTATTTGAATGCATATGTACCTGTTTTTGCATAGTACGGTATCTCTCATGAATGCTAACTCGAAACGACCCATATAAGCTTAAATTAGAGCCTACTTTGTAACTGTTTTTACAAAAATGGATGTCACATTTTGTATAAAATCCTCTTGAAAGAATGCAACTTTGGGGGCCATATTTTCGGCTCCGCTATAACACATGTTGATTATGAAGCGACAGCACTTTTTTCTTCTTCAGCGACCTTTATAGACCAGGAACCCTGAAAAGGTCGCGTACTTGTAGGCGTCGGAGTGGACGGCGAACTCCGTGGACGGTCCCAGTCGGAGGTAGACCTTGTCCCCGATCTCGAGTGGGAGCACCACACCTTGGCTCTCCATAACGTTGCGGGCGCTCTTCTCCGTGTACATAGCCGTGACCACCTCGTCGTTCTTCATCATCGTCACTCCCATGTAGTGACCATCGTACGATCGCAGTCTGAGAGAGAGAGAGAGAGGATAAAAAAAGAAGGAGAGAGAAAGTTAATTGTCGTTCTTCGTCGTGGTTGTTTTCTTAGCCTTTCGCCGGTCGCTCGTTTGCCACGCCTTCAATTTTGCACAAAACAATAGGCACCAATAATTGACGAAAGGCTGACGAAAGGCTGACGAAAGGCTGATGAAAGGTATTGCTTGTGCAACACCCGGTGCAACACAATGCAAGTCACCCATTTCTGGTGTTCGTGAGCTCTATCGGAACCCTTTTAACATCGGTTAAATAAGCTTGAGGCCTTTGGTATATTCATCCCATGAAAAATCAAATATGGCATAGGATGATTATTTTGTGCGTCATAATATCGAGTTAATGGAAACAGTAACGACACTGAATTCCTTGGAGACGATGAATTTTAGGGGGTGGGTCGGGAAGGGAACAATCAACTCAAGCTATAACAACTATAAAAATTCAGACAAAAAATAGTCAAGTTAGTTTTTCTAGAAACACGATTTCATTGCTCAAAATTAGCTATAGAAGAAGGCCCGTTACACACTCGGAGGCGTCAGTTCCGTTGCTTTTCCCTGAGTTATTCAAAGCCTAGGTACATAATTATGCAGGGCAGCGTTCCACGAAATCGTAATGAGTGCCATTTCACCAACATCCCTTTGAAACGCGTGAATTGTAATTAATATGCGTATCAATAGGTTGTCAGTGAACTTGTACGTATGACGGTTTCGTGAAACCGTGCCTGGCTGTAATTAAAGTGAGTGATTTCAGTGTTCAGTTTCATTCCCTTTTCGTACGAGTTCACTCTCTCACTTGGCGCGTCAAAGGCCGTGCCAGTCCGTGACGCAATCCTATATCAGCAAACTGACGCACCGTGTGTAACTATGACATGATTGTGAAGAGTATACACTATATGAACATGACGGACAAAGAAAGAGGACAAAACTGATATACAGTTCCTCATTCTACCCTTAACAATTGATGTGGGAGACAAAGGAACATCCCTTCACTGCTATTATATAAAATGGTGTAGAACAGTTGAATATGCATGTGACACCTGTTCTACACATTTTTACATAATAGCAGTGAAGGGATGTTCCTTTGTCTACCACAGCAATTGTTAAGGGTAGAATGAGGAACTGTATATTTTGTCCTCTTTCTTTGTCCGTCATATTCATAGTGATATAAGCTATATTTTCACTTACGAAAAGTGGAACCAATAGATACCGGTGATGCCGCAGACGAAATTCTGGTTTGTGCCGTTCCAGTGATCGCCTTTATTGACGAAAGTGTAATCAAAGGGGACGGTCGTAGCTTCGGTGCTGCCAAGCAGAGGGCGTGTACTGGCCACAGAGAACACAGACTTGCGGACGCCTATACGCCATCAAGTGAAGGAGAACATTGATAATGATAATGGAAATAACAACAACAAAGAGATGATTTGTACAACAAATCAAAGAATAGCAGCGAATAGAGATAATAAATAAAGCTTTTTGTCTTGCAATCATCGGAGTAAATCGCAAGAAAATCAGAAAGAAAAATCAGAAAGCCGAAATCAGACAATTCCCCCCTCCCCCGTTTTGCCCGTCGTACTAGGTGTCATTTCGATTGCGCTATTACCTGCGTCAAACAAGCCTCTGAAAGCAACTTGTCCATATATCAGAAATCCAACATTATGTGAGCTATTATTAATCAAATTTGGTATCATTTTGTATACGATGCCACCCTCATGATATGGTGCGTCAAAGACCGAACCAGTCACTGACAACCGTACGTCAAGCAAACGACGCCTCGTGTGCAACGGGTATCAATGAAGATTATAAGATGACGATGTGGATCCTAATCAAAAGATTGGTTGAAAGCGTACACGACCGTGACCAGGCATTTATTTTGCCTAACGCGTAATTTGGATAATGACCGGTCATTAGTAAAATTATGTTATAAAACATCATTTTATAGTCGTTTAATAACCTAGGTCATTATCAGATTGGTGATCAGGAATTTGCTCTGGGTTTATTGCGTCAAAGTTATAGGGTTAGGGCTTGGGTTGCGGTCAGAAGGGGGTATATACGGGCACAAATTTGACAGGCTGGGGCACAGGTCTGTTGATTGCTTTAATTGAATTTCGTGTTTATACTTTGTACGAGCGAACAAACAGAGCACGTGTATGTAGATCGCACAAATAAACAATTTAGATACCTGAGGTGATGACTTCCCACATTTTACGTGATTGGTTGCCCGAACTTATAGGTAGAATAACAAAATTGTCGGGGGGAGGGGTGTAGCTAGCCCTGGTTATCTCCCGTTTCGTATACATAATGGCACTTCCCTGATGGCTAGGTTACATGGTTAGGTTTTTAGGTTTTAGGTTATTGATTTTTCTTTTATAGTGTACGGCCCAAATTCAGTTGAAGCATATCTGCACTACTTTGGCCAGGAGGGATTAGACCTCTCTACATGGTCACTGACGGCTGGTTATCTTATCGAATCAGCTCTCAATTCACATAATAAAAAGGGGACCATGGGGGACCAAACGGTCACCAATTAGGCATTGTTTGTTATACGGTATAGAGGGCGCAAGTAGCAATATGAAGTGCCGTTGGGCTTTAAACCCTTTGTTACGCGTTATCTTAGACCCAGGGTTGGCTGTAACTGATTTTGTAGAATAACCACAAGTTTGAAAATGCTGAGTTCCTACTCACTGTTGACACCCCTGGCAGATCCATACACAGACCCCTCCAGGATGGCACGGTCTCCTGCTGAGATAACATCACGTGACCCAGCAAGGCGGTCGGCATTGTCCTTGTCGAGTTGCGTAGTTGTGAGCGCGTTGACAGTTGCCTCTAGAGTTACTAAACCATCCCTGCACTGCAAGTGTAAATAAAAGGATGACAGGAAGGATTGGATGATACAAATTTTAACAAAGTCAAATCAAATCGAATCGAATCCAATCCAGTCACATTCGTTCTCATGGAATTCACTAATTTGGATAATCTTCTATCAACATGTACAAACAAAACAAGAATCTAAACGGGATACAAAGGAATAATTGACAAGTAATCAATATACAATTAGACAAGGAGAATCAAATATCCACCATAGGATTACCATCGATGTACTAGATATTATAAAAAGAAAAATCAACCCGGTAAGAAAATTAATTATCGATAAACAGAATTGATATTTTCGTTGAAACAAACAAATAAAAAAACCACACAAATATTATGCAAAATATGACGCAATTTTGCTCAAAGGAAGATAGACCTAAAGGCATCCACCGTACTATCCTGTGGTTTAGCTACGATGGCACGAGGGGCACAATCCCCGAAAAAAGTGGCACAAAAGGAGGAAAATGTAGGCCTATAACGTGAAAGAAAGAAATGGAAAACCAGGAGGGGGGGGGGGGCAGCAAAAGGTAAGATGCTGTCTAATAGTTTATAGGGCTAGTCACATAACAACGATTCCAGAACAATTCGCGATGTAATCGGTAGATGTAAAGAATGCAGTGAATTAGAGAAAATCGATGCCGAATGTTTATTAGCAAATATTGGTAAGGAATATTCACTTGACACATAACCGATTTTATCATAGCGTTGTTGTGATCATAATCGTTGATATGTGACCGGCCCAAAAGTGAGATATCACTAAAAGTTCATTGGTTGATTTTTTTTCTCACGTGATCCAGGGTAAAGATGTCATTGGTTCCACCGGTCAAGCTCCTGTCTCCTGCAGCCTCCGCCCCGTTGTCCACCCGTCTTTCCAGCTTGCTGACCTTCTGTTCCAGGTTACTGTTCACCGACGACAGCTGCGTCAAGACTCGACCAAGTTCTTCCTGGTCAACTGTGTCATTGGTTGGAACTGTTGCCGGGTCAGGTCGCAATCCTGTGTAATTCCAATTAAAAAATATTAAGACTATTATACCAAACTGCAAAGTATAATGCTTAAGCGGTATCTTGGACCATGTAGAGAGAGAAACAAACAATGAAATCATCCCTGATAATCTAATCACAATTTAGGGGTATGAGGGCCTTCCAGTGTCTAACAATTCATATTCTTGCGTTGAGATTTCCTTTTGTAGGTGCCCCCTTTTCCCAGAGAGTGCCCTTCTTGCCCCCCCCCCCCCGACTTTGAAAGACGCTCCTGCGCCATTGTATACCTCGGTTAATGTCTACATTAAGAGTCTCACCTGCAAGGATGGCTGCTCTGTTGCCGAGGAAGGCATTGAGGCTGTCTATACGTTCCACAGCACCTCTTGATTGGTCAAAGGCATCCGGGTTATCAACCAGGAGCGACCCAAAGAACCTCTCAAAGGTACCCAGCATTGTCTGAAGCTCTGCATTCTGCTGGCGGAGCTCGGCGTTGGTTCGAGACAGTTCGTCCATCCTCTCATTCGTGTCTCCAGACAATGTGGTGAGGGTCCTGAACACAAATAGAGTCATGATTGGAATGGAAGGCTGAGCAGGTGTCAAGTAATATTTGTGAGAATTGATTGCATAAAGACAAATTAGATCATTACGACGTTCTGCAGCGGCGGGACAAATTCAAATGAAAAATCAAAGGAAAATTACTACTACCACCACTATGTTGCTGCTTAGTATTAATATTACTACTTCTGCTGCAACTACTACTACTACTACTACTACTACTACTACTACTACTGCAACTACTACTGCAACTACTACTACTACTACTACTACTACATGTACTACTACTACTACTACTACTACTACTAGTGGCGTACGCAGGATTTTTTCAAGGGGGGGGGTTTAAAAACGGACACTTTTCTTCTTTTTTTTGGTCTCGATATTTTGGAAATTTGACATTTTGTTCCGTTGGGGGGGGGGGGGTAAGGTCACCTTTTTTTAGGTCAGCCATTGAAATAAAAATAAAATAAAGGGGGGGGGGGGTTCCCCCAAAACATACACAAAACATACACATAAAAAAAAACTCAAGGGGGGGGGGGGGTTAACCCCAACCCCCCCCCCCCTGCGTACGCGCCTGACTACTACTACTACTACTACTACTATTACTACTACTACTACTTTTAATTCTAACAATAATACTAATACTATTACTTCTACTATTGATACCCCTACCGGTACCCCTACTACTATTACTACTACTAAAAATTAAACTTACCTGGTCTGTGCCCTATTTTGATTTTCCAGATTCATGATTCTGCCCAGCATCATGTTGGACATGGTCCTCATACTCCGCTCGAAGTTATTTAAACGATTAGTAAGTATAGCCACGGGGTCGGTCCGGCCCTCCATGACCATGGACATGACCACGGCTGCGAAGAACAGGTGTCTCCATGATGTCGTCGACGACATGATGTCAGAAGTTACTTCGATCGATCTAGGTTTCATTCAAAATAAAATAAAGAGTACGAGTGTTGGTCTAGAGGTATACGTTTACTAGTTCATTTCTCTGTCTTTGCCTATACTGACTGATAGGGACCTAAGTTCGAACCTGAGTCACGTTTTTCAATGATGACGTAAACAGGTCAGTCCCGAGGTGTAATGTAATCTCATTGATACACGTCTGTAAAAACCATGTAGAGTCAAACTTGTCTCACAGTGGCCATCTCTACAATTATAAACCACCTCTCTATACAGTGCGTCCCAGAAAAAATGAAACCGAGAATTATCGATGTATTATCATAACTTAATCACAATCATAATTAAAAAATGACACTTATTTGTAAAGCTTAGATCCTCTTTCATTTGATGCAACTCATAATGATGCACATTTCACGCATGAGTGATTAACATCTATTTGAAGAGAGGGAACCAAAAAGTGATTTGGCGGACCGTGGTATCTGAATTTCAAAAAGTAAATCACATTTCCAGAAAGTTCAGTTACTGCCCTTTCATATGACACCTCAATCAGGAAAAATGAGCAAGGAATAACAAAGTTCTGTTTGTTTAGAGCGATGCTTGCATTTCCATAATTTTATTAAACGATTTCGTTTTTACTGGCTGCTTGCCGTAGCAACAAACGAAATTGACAAAAGACTTTACTCCGTTTCGTTGACGATCAGCCATAGACGAAAGACTTAATGCATGGCTGATTGTCAACGAAACGGAGTTAAGTCTTTTGTCAATTCTGCTTGTTGCTACGGCAAGCAGCCAGTGAAAACTAACTTTTAAATCAAATTATGGTACATGACTATCTAAAAGAGAAAATGTGAACTCCAGAAAACCCTAGACGAATGGTCATTTAAATTGATTATATTCCTGTACTCTTTCCTTCCGGATTCAACTCCATTTACATATATCCTGATAGCAGTACTAATAGGCAGTGGCTTGTGATAGGGTATACAAGGGTACGCCAGGGTATGCCCCCAATTTGTAAGCCCCCTCCCCCCAAAAATACAGAACTTTGAACTTAAAGGTACAATAGAGTGGGAGGGTAACTGTTGACCGCGTGATTTTTAGCGTCGGAAATCCGGGTTTCTTTTCTGTTCACGCAAATCGGTCAGGAAACAGCTGCTTTTAATTCGGCTAAGATAGGGACACACGCTCACGAAATGCAGGAAATTTGGTGTTTTGGGAAGCCCAAGTTTTATTACACTTATAAATGACAGCTAGTTAGATTGATGAGCTGTTACAGTATCGTAGGAAGTGTAATTTCCTGATGTTTCGTGATCGTTTTCCCACACATTAAGTTTAGTTTTTGTGATCAATCCAGTAAGTTAGTCCGTTATGATTCATGTAGTGAGATCTTGTACATCTATCAGTATATTTAGATCAAATCTAAGTTTTTGTTTTAAGCACATGCATGATGCTTTTGCAGCGCGTTATAATTATTGTGTTTCTACACTTTATGAATTTAAAAACTTCAGATTATAAATGTGTCATTTGGAAAAATCCACAATGCAGTTTCCATGTAAAAGTTTAAGCTACACCGCTGGATTATAAACCTCAATTGAAAGTTGTTAAAAAACAACCTATAAGCTTAACATCGGACAAATCAAATAAATATATTTTTGAATACTGTAATGTGATAATAGACGATTTTGTTTGGATAAATATCATATTTTTAAAATCATCGATCGCGGTTTTGTTAACTTTGATGGATTAAAGATACATCCATGCCGCACACTCAAACATTATGAGGCCAAGAAAATGTGTACTATGCCAATTTGGCCAGAAATAAGGCCTGATAAAATGCATTGTGATTGGTGAGCAAGAGCTTTATATTAATGAACAACCATAAAGTGGGCTCTAAATTTATCAAATTTTTCATACGCTTGCTGCCTCTTTACACTACACTAGAGCATTAACTTATAAATCTTCGGAGGGAGACCCTATTATAAAGTATTCAGATATTTATAAAATATTCGTGTTTTTTTTAATCATTTTCTATAGTTGCTTCGATCTATACATGAGAAACAGTGGCGGTTCTGGGGGAGTGCTAGGCTCAAGATTCCCGCCTCAAAAAATTCGTGAAGCCCCTTCCCCCCTCCCGAATTTATCTTGATTGTATACATGAATTTAAACGAGCCACGTGCAAAAATGCAAGAACCTTAAGCACCCCCTTTCTTCTAGAAACACGCTTGATTACGATAGAGAAGAAGGAAAAAGCCAAGATAACCAATAAAAATGTCAGTGTGCACGTATTTAACATAGTACAAGAAGATAGACCAATTAAAAGATAGACCTGGAAGCTCGACTGTTGTCTCAGCATTCTTCCATTATTGGCGGTAAAGGTAAAGTATACCTGGTATAGCAGGTCTCTTACCTTTTCTTTTAAAAACTTTAGTTCCTCTTTCACTCAGATCGTGGAGTCGGAATGCAAAGTGATAACAGCTTTTCCAAAGATGTCTGATTGACGTTACAGCTGTTGTTTCCGATGCCCAACTCCTTTTCAGCAAAAATGGACAATTTCAACCAAAACTGTCAGTGGAGGTTTAGCTCTTACTCCTGACTGATCACGACGTACCGATTGCTATGGTAATTCACGAAGTGGTTTCTGTTTTATACCAGTGCGACCCTCGAGGCAGTGCCAACAAGTTTATTGAGCAACTTATCGCTCATTGGCTACCTTGCGTCCGCCGGCTGTTGTGACGTCATACTACGTCACAGCTTGGCTAACTTTCAGGAGCGGTTCCATTTTGATTTAGGGTTGACCATGCGACCGGTCGCTTAGTAATTGAAGGGATTTAGCATGTAATGCCTTATTTGGCAATGATTCAGTGATAATCTGGTTTGGAAAGCAAAGCCCTGAGTGAAATTAAGTGTAGTGCACAATCTAGATCCTTCTGTTTTTGTGTGTATCTTTTCTGTTTGACGTTGTAAATAATTACTTATACCGGAATGATTACGTCAGAGCTTACCCCCAACATCAACCCCTTGCATGTTCCGGTGAGTGTGAGTCACCCTTCCCCCAATTTCTGAGACAACAAAAAGTTATTTGGAAAACGTTGTTTATTTCTCCAAAATAAACAAAGATATTTTTGCAGGTACCCGTCTTACTTCTTGTAGATTTAATCGTTTCTCCGCTTTTATGTCTTCTTCATATTTTTTTTTGGCTCAATCTTTTTTGGATTGTAGATATAGTGTTCGAATACATCGACTTTCACTGCTTTGTGTACCTGATTAGTGATTTTAACGATAAACTGATTTATCTATCTTTGTTGTTTTTGCTGATATTATTGTTGTTTGATTGTGTGTTATTTGATTGCTGTTGTTGATTGTTTCAAAAAGATTTTTGTTATAGTTATTTTGGGGATGTGGGATTGGCTTGTACGCAGACAGAAGAATGTTCGTTCTAATTTGTGTATACAGTATGTAAACGTGTCGCATATACACTATTATGATCGATGTGACATCATGCAGAATGACCCACAAAGTTTACTCCATGTATTGATATTTTCAAAATGGCGGGAAAGGGAAATATTAGTAATCGAGTCTTGATATTAATTCCCACTTTTTCACTCCTTTTTAAAAGTGTTTTTGAGATCCAAAGCAAATCATTATTATGTGAATAACTGTGAAAAGGGAAATTATAACCCTCATATATGACCTTGTCTTTTTATCAGTTCATGATTGCATATAAAATTAATGTGCGAATAAAATCTGTTTTTAATGATAACCCTTTGCATAAATATTGATCCTCCCACAATATATATTCTTTTAGAAGAAAGATATATCTTTTTGATAAGCTTCCGCAAGTCAACAAAATTACGTCATGAAGTTCTTTCCTGGAAAAAAAATTGAGCGTGTGCATTCGGAGAAGAGTTTCATTTCGTAGAAATTGGGAGGAGTTGAGAGCAACAACGAAACACTAGGATTTGCTAAAAGCTTTAGGAAACTGAATGCACAGTTTTTCCTTAGCAAATCTGTATAGAGGGCGTTGTTCAATTTCCAATGAATTGACTCATTGATTTAGCTCGTTTGGTGATAATTATTGTTCAAACTTTTAGTGAAGTTTGGGTGTCATGTGTATTTATTTCAGCCACATAGCAAGATCTTTTAATAAATTTGAGAAAAGGCGGGGATACAACCATATCTAAAAAAAAAAGAAAGGTATCTCTTTGATATTGTAAATAACAGTGGTGGATCGGGGGGGGGGGGGGGTTGGCTACCCCCACCTTTTTGGCGGCCTATAGAAAATGGAAAAGAGAGAGAAAATGACATGCGCTGGAAAGAAAAAAACAGAAAAGAAAGAGAAAGGAAATTAGGTAAAAGAGAAGAAGAAATAAAAATGAGAGAGAGAGAGAACGAGAGAGAGAACGAGAGAGAGAGAGAGAGAGACAAACAGAGAGTGGAAGGGAGAGCGAGAGAGAGAGAGAGAGAGAGAGAGAGAGACAGAAAAAAATGAAGAAAAGGGGATTAGTGCTACATCAATCAATAACCCACTTCTTGTAATGGCCAAACTAAACTAATTGAATCTATGCGCAGCACAAACTATTAAGCGTACACCATTCGGTACAATTAAGGGTCTGAAAATATATTTACTAAAAGGATTGCAATCCCTAAAGTCAATTCGATAACTAACGGTCGAAATATTTTCCCACAGAAAGACATTTTTCAAGCCCTTTCGTTTTGAGGGAAGTTCTAAACTAGTATAATGCCGGTGGAATATAAGCTTTTTATTTTTTTGTCCTGCAAATGGGACATATGGGCAGTAAATGCCCACCCTTTCTAGCAAAATATGACTCTACCTGAGATTGCATCCCTGTACCGGGCTTAGTGGCTCAGTGGTTAGAGCGCCCGCCTCATCAACGAGAGATCGTGGGTTCGATCCCCGGCCGAGTCATACCAAAGACTTATAACGATGGGACCCTTCTGCCTTATAGCTAGGCGCTCAGCATATTAGATTGGAGAAGGGTAGTAATAATATATTAACCGCTTGAAGAGCAGTTTCATATAAACTGAAGTGGCTACCCTGGGTAAATATAACGTTATTATTATTATTATTATTATTATTATGTATGTGGCGGCTGGCGATCATCATTTTCTTCAATATGAAGCACGTAGTCGCTTAGCATGGGTACAAATATCCTGCGCCCCCTCACCAGCCAGTGGCGTAATAAGCATACACATTACACCCCCTCCTCCGTTTTAATTAAAAATAAATAAATAATTAAGTAGATAAATACATAATTCAAATTCAAATGTTATTGGCCCATAATATGTATGTGTATGTATGTATAATGATATACAAAGTTCAAGTATTGTTTTTTATTTATCTTTGTACAAGTACTATTAATATATTAATATATTTTGATCGTCTATTATGTGATAGAAATACGCCCATATACGAAATTAGTAGATCATTGATTGTGTTTTACCATTTTTATTAATCTCTTGTAGGGATCATCTAAATTTGGTAATCATAAACACATATATATGTATATTGTCTTATTATGATGTTGTATTTTTTCTTCTTTTTATTTGAAAAGAAAAGGGGAAAAAGGGGAAAATTGTATAGGTTATTACGAGTAATATAATTTATTTTCATCCCTGTATTATATTTCAGATGAGACATGCAGTAGTATGTTAATTTTGTCACTCCTGGTTATTGTTATTTTTACTCTTATACTCAATTATCTACACTATAACTTTGAAATTTGTTATCCAATGTACACAAATTGAGAATGATCCTATCTGTTTGTATTAAAATCAATAAAGTTTAAATTTGAATTGATTGATTGATTTTTATTCGACAAGCTTCCAACATACAACAATATACAATAATAACAGATCAAAAATAAGTCAGCTTGAACAGGATAACCCACGAAAGCTCGAGAGCTTATTTCCAGTGGGGTCCCTTACAGACATGTATAAAATTAATAAGTTAAAATAGTAATATTTACAGACAGATAAGAAAATTAAAAGAACTGCTTATAAAGATAATAATAATAATAACAACATTAAACTGATGATAGAAATGATATTCAAGAAGAAGAAAAAGAGGAGAAGGAAGAAGAGGAAAATAAAGATGAATTTGTAGAATTTCTATAACGTACGAAAACATAAGTATATACAACATGAAAAAGTTTGAACCGACAGAAGAATAAAAATTTCAATCATATAACATGTCATTCGATCACTTCTCTTCTCTGACTGTCAAGGATTCCTTTAATTTCCTCTTAAAATGATCATAGTTTCCTATTTCTTTTACACCATTGGGAAGGGAATTGTTTTATGGAATTGTAATAAAACGAATTTTCAATACTACCTACTCTTTCTGGTAAGTTAAAGTTGAATCGTCTATTTCTTGTATTATAATCATGTACGTCAGTAACAAGATCGAAGTTGGATTGAATATAATGATTCGACCTAGTATGATATATTTTATGCACGTGATGCAATATACGAGTTGTTTTGAAGCAAAAACTTTGGGGGGCAGAAAAAAAATCGTGTCATTTCAGCAACACTTGTTAATCACTGATATCGAATAAGAATAAAATCACGTTTCAATGTTATTAAGCCCCCTCATCAGTACGTCAGTGCCCCCGTCCCCGCAGAAATTAACAGTAAAGAAAAGAACAAAAACAATAACTTGCATGGTGTCGACAGAAACTGATCAGTTATCTTTTTTTGTTTTACTTCGACGCTACCATAGCTTTAATTTCTATACGAATTTGGATCTAACTTTGCTGGAGTAGAGGACCTCAGCTCATCGAATCTGGCAAGATGACGCATCTTTTGCCACATGAATTGAGGCAATTAAAACGGCCCAAACTTGGGCCCCCGGGCTATTATCCTCAGGACCCGAAACAGAAAGAGGTATGTTATATATATATTTTAATAAACTATCTGAATTCTATGATTTAATGTGTATATTTCGTTTGCGAAAATGATCGCTTGATCTCTACGCCGGTTCCGGTGTGAAGCTTACCGTGTTCACTTTGTTGGTGAGCTGAGCGGCTGGCGTCGGGCGAGGAGCGAGCCCGAGCAAGCACGATTGCAGCTGCAGTGGAGGAGGAGGAGAGATAGAGAGAGAGAGAGAGCTACATCTGTATGAATATAGAGCATAACACAAGTCTGTGCACCTGAGATTTGATTTTACTTGAAACCTAATAAAATCTACACTAGACTTTTTCAAAACTCACAAGAGTCGAATCAAAATTTGAGCAAGAAGTTGAAGAAGATTGTAATTTTTAAAAGAAAAAGTGACTTGCCTTGAAGTTTGAGTTTAACATTTTAATTTTTACGACTTGCATGCCCCATAATTAAGAATAAGAAGCTATAAATCATTACTGCACACTCGTGACTCATTTATCATTTCATGTTTGGCTATTTTTGAGATGGGAGATTGCCTTTCGAGGCTTGCTAGTTGCTAGCTAAATCTCGAATGGCTGAAATTAGACCTTTTCTCAATTTTTGTTCGCTTTTGCAATAGCGGGATATAGACTCATTATAATGTAGACTTATTTGTTAAAAATTATGTGGATCATGATGATGAAAAGTTTGTGTTTGCTGCATCTTGTTTTATCATAAATGTTATTGACATCAACAAGTCCAAGGCCAGGCCGTACTTGCCGCTCACCCAAAAATGTGTTTGTGATCAAATGGGTTACGTTTATAATCTCCCTTTCAAATGCTGGGCCATACAAACCAGCTTTGTTGTTTGAAAACAAATGAGCCCTCTGCCCTCTCATTCTAACCCATCCAACATATTTAAAAAAACTGATATGAAACGTTGGGCTTTGCTTCCATATGTTGCTGTTGACAGTATAATACCTTGCCGGCATACAATTAACATTTAAAAGCTTTGACCTTAAATCTGTTGGTAAGGAATCTGCAGTCTTACATGTACTATGTAGTGTGCAATTTAACGCTAAGATGTGATGTGGGCCTGGAAGATAAATTTTAATGCACTAATTAGTTCACTCCAATAGATGACGTATACAAGCGAATTGATAAGCGCACTGCCACTGAACTATAGTATTTTGTCATCACAAAATGTCAGTGTTAGACTGTGCTAGGCCTGTAACAGATGATCGGGTCGGGGGCCGATTTTGAGCCGATCAGGGGTGATCAGATAATAATTTCTGATTGCCGATCAATAAAAAAGATCGAAAAAAAATTGGCAGAATTTTTTTTTTTTTAATGCGGAAAATTTTCAAGTTTTGGGCTATCAAATGCTTTAAAAAAAATTCATAGCTGGGATTATTTTGTCATGTGGCGGCCCGCATGTTTTGCCTCTTCTCTTAGACCAATATTATTAATTTTAAAGTCCTGAAAAGGCCCTAAATATCAACAAACAGTCTAGTCTACAACAACTCCAAATGACAAAATAATCCCAGCCATGAATTTTTCGGGCATTTGATAGCAAAAAACTTTGATAGCCGAAAATTTTTCGTCATTAATAAAAAATAAAAAAATCAGCTGATTTTTTGGGTCGATCTTCCGATCCGATACCGATCAAAGGTGCGAGGGTGTCGCTCTGATCTTCCGATCCGATCAGAGCCCAAACTTACAGGGTTAGACTGCACTTATACACAACGTATACTGGAGCTTGTACAGTTACGTGTACGAGACTACAGTACAAGAGCATTCATAAAAACATTTTTTGACCAAATTAGCTGATTTTTCCCCTTCTTTTCTTTGTAGGATGAGCTGACAACTGTAAATGTAAAGCAGGGTTTCATCAATGGACCTCCTCATAGTCTCTCAAATGAGGTAAGTTTTCACTTCAACAATACTTACATGTACAGTACATGTATATTTATATGTTTTCAAATAATGGAAGGAGAGTAAAGCAAGTCGTATATATTTGTTTATTCATTTGTCTTATTTCTAATACCAAGTCGCTCACATGTGATTGAAACACTCCTTTTCTTTATGGCCCTGTGTATTAATACACAATCTGAATGAATATTACCATGAAAAGTATATCAACAACCATCTGGTTTCGAAAGTTTAGCAATTTTTTTAAATAGGGTAAATATTAACAAAAGATAAGTTCAGCTCTTTTCTGAAAAGTGAGAAAAGTTAAAAGCAAATGAGAGAAGTGTATGATAATATGGAATGGGTCTCAAGGTGAAATGTGAAGTGGTATTTAGTTTTATTTTTCTTTATTTTCCATTAATTTATTCTTGTGTAGAAAACCATTGAAGCCAAGGAATTAGAGGAGTAATAGTGAAAGCATGGGAGGATTGCTCTTAAAAAGGTTGATAAAAAAGACCTATAGTTTTTATATGTATTCAGAGGTAACACAAAGGAGAAGACTTAATTTGAACAAAAAGCGGGAAACGTTTTTAATGAAAAGCTGCTGGAAAAGGAGTAATTCTGTATGCCTGCTCAAATTTTCTAAATAATAAAAAAAAATATATTGTTCAATTTAACTACAGTAGACTGTTTAAATGATATTTTAGTATACACTGTAGTTAAGTGGATAGCCAAATTAATATGTATTTCTTTTTCAAAATGGTTTAAAAGGTAGTTTCACTTTGTCAGCTCAGCTGAGACCCTCTCTCTCGAATGACAAGAAAAATGCATTGCTTCATTCCTGCACTTACAGTGTATATAATTGTTTCTTTCTTAGTATAGAGAGAGAGAGGGAGAGGGGGAAAAGAAATGTTGAAAAAAATGACTTAAATACTCACTTTCTTGTGAACAGTAAAGTATGTTAGTATGTTCTTATTCTTTTGAGAGAGAGAGCTAGAGAGAGAGAGAGAGAGAGAGAGACGGAGATAGACAGAGGGAGGGAATTGCCATTGCAAATATTGTAACCTACATTAATTTGTCTTTATCTTCTCTTATTACAGTACGGGACAGGAAAAAACTGCAACATCTACAAAAATAAGGTATTGTATTCCACTTCATTACCGATACTTGTGTATTTTAGTGTGCCTGTGTAAACATGTACAGTATACATGTACATGTATGTAGTCTGTATGAAAATGTTTATCAATTACAAAAATAGCAATGATGTACATTTCTCTTCACACCCAATATTCCACATCAACACTGCGACCTTGATTATTTCTGGGCTTCTGGCACTATAGAACAAACACCATTAAAGGGCTTCTGTTGATTGGTGTACATGTATATATTGTTCTCAACGACAACAAGTATTAAAAGCCCACCATACACTGTATATGAACATCGGTACAAATTTGATTTATTTTGAATCTTCATTTTCCAAAAGTCAAATATGGTTGTTGAAATTTAACATACAATGTATGTTTGTCTCCTACATACTGCATTATGTAGAAGACGCATCATATTGACTTTAATTTTTTCCTAATTTTGGGGTACACCAATGAGGGTAGAAAAAGATACACACTAGGGGGGTGTTTCATAAAGCTGTTTGTAAAGTTACGCATGACTTTACGAACAGCTTGTATATGAAGTGCCAGATAGGATGCCCAAAGTTTTTCCTGATGTTTTCACAAAGTGTGACTATATTTCCAATAACCTCAATTAGATTAACGCAAAAATATACTTTGTATTAAAAATGTTTGTTATAATAAGAATGTTAATCTACATCTGCACAGTTCAACTTTATTTGATGCAGTTAATAAATGATTGAGCATCCCATTTGGCTTTTCATATATAAGTCGTTCTTAAAGTCTTGTGTAACTTTACGAATGGCTTTATGACCCCCCCCCCCCCCCTGGTCTATGAAGCTCCTGCGTCTTCAAAAATGAGGGAAATTGCTTGTTTTAAAACTGAAGATTCATTCCTCACCATTGAATTCTTATTCTTATTTTCAAACTTACAAATCAAACTTCAGAGACATGCTTTATACTTCATGTTAACAAATTTTTGAATGACAAAAGATTTTGATTTTACAAAAGAGAATAGCCATAAGGCAACATTCTTTTATCAAACGGCTCACTCCTGGATCCTTATAAAATGATCAGTCAAATGTTGCTTTATTTACTGAGACTATCCAAAAATTTTCATAAAAAGCCTGCACTATTTTCCAGTACAGTCAAACAATTTTTAAGTACTGTAGCCTACGTGATGTGCAGCAGTACGTGTAGAGGTTAATTTGCATATACTGTGTGAGTCAAATGAATAAATGCATAGCACTAAACATTGACGCGTGTAGAGGTAAGTGCACTTATCTCTGTGTGCGCTAAAGTGAGCCTATTAAACTTGAGGTTTATATGTCAGTGAAAATGATACAAAATAATCTTGAAATAAGTTCTTTTTGCATCAAACAAAAATGACCTTGGAGTGATGTTATAAATAGCAAATGATGCATGTTTTCAGTCATTCATTAAACAATCTATTTGTTCTCATTGTGGCTATGTATATATGTACCTAATATGACAGCCTCAATTCAAGGGTAGTCCATGTCCATGAGGGCTTTTGATACGTAAAAGCAACAGGTTTGAATTTTGATCCAGGTTTTTATTCATTCTCACTCAAAATTCTTTAAGAAATAAATCAAATAATAGTCAGGAAATGCTTCAAAATATGGCTCAGATTACACCAGAGTAAATTTTAGGGAGGGGGGATGCCTACAGAGACAAAAACGAAACGAGAGAGTACTTTACATGACAAAGATAGGAGAACACTGTCACAATACAACGAGTAGACAATGCCAAAACAAAGGTGAGAGATTGGGGGTACAGAAAATAATACAAAACGATGAGCTTGCGTGTGGTTTAAGAAGAGGAGAACAAGAGAGTTATGAATTTGTAATCAATCAATCAAAAGTATACATTGTATTATTCCTTCTACCAGTAATATTTGAAGCTTCCTAGAATTCGTTCACCATTCGCTTGTTTTTTAAATTTGTTTTATGGCTCTGTTTTTTTTTAGGCTATGACCAAATAGCTAAATTTGAGACCCTGGATATTTTAAAGGCCCACTGCACTACTTGTAGCTACTTGCGCCCTCTATAACAAACCATGCCTAATCGGTTACCATTGGTCCCCCATGATCCTCTTTTTCTTATGTTAACTGAGAGCTGAGTTGATGAGATAAACACCGGTCCAGTGACCTTGCAGGGCGGTCTAATCCGCTCTGTAAACTAGTACTGATACGCTTTAAAATATAAAGAATTAGAAATCAGTTGCACATTTTCTTATAGCATGGATCTCCCACAGCAATCAATTTGCATTATGTGCATGAGGTTAAACTATGAAGAGCATATTGTTTACATAATTTTGTAACTCAAATTGACATTTCATTTTGGTTGGAGCTAAAAAATGTATTCAGCCACAAACTATATGTATTTAGCAACAAATTTTTTTTTTTTTTTTACATTGATGATTAATTAGCATGGGTGGAAAAGTTAACAGTAATCTGATTCGTCTCCTGTATGTTGATGGACCAGTGCAATTGAAAACAGCGTTTCAGACGTTTCATCTTCTGAAACCATGTAGACCCTTATTTAACCCACTATAGAACAATAATTTAATGAGATTTGATATGGTTTGTATACGCTTATTAGTTACTCCAAGTGATTATATTACAACAAATATCATTAGGTTATAGTAGTGATACAATGTTAGAAATATACTCAAAAATTGAGAAAAGTTGTCTCATTTTCTGCAAACACTTTTGTAACGTCTGAAACAATTTTCATTTTGAATTAGCAGAAATTATATTCCACATACTAAGAATCTTGCTCTACGATTGGTCATAAGTAAATCATGTGATCAAAGATAGTTCGCCCATCATTGATGGGAGAAGCAAATAGTTTGTTGCCCTTTGTAGATAGTACTACTATCTACAAAGGGCAACACACTTTTACTGAAGATAGAGGTACTATCTACAAAGGGCAACGCACTTTCACCGAAGCTTATCCAAAAGCGCACTAATAGTCCAGTAGACGGTACCATATACCATGTACATGACCTGGAAAAGTTGATAAGTACAAGGTTTTTTTGTTGATTTGTGTTCTAGACGGGTATTGAAGTAAATTCAACTTGGTTGCCAGCTTGGCAACCTTGGGCAACTTTTTTAATAGCCATATTAGCATAATCATCTAATTAGGATATGTGCAATATGTAATAATGTTGCTAATCTCAATCCTGGAAGCTGGTGGAAAAATTCCTGGAAAAGTCATATTATCCATGTTTTCAGGCTTCCTGGATGAAGATTAGCAACATTATTACACATTGCACATATATGCTTATTAGGCTAATTATACTACATCTACATGAAATATCTTCTCATGAATTAATGATTTTTCTTTCAAAAGTGATTTACAATGTTGCATTGCACCATTTTTAGGCTTTATAAATAAACAATGACAATGAAGTCCATATATTGTACACATGCTAATTAGCTCATTATGCTCATTGTGCTATTTAAGACAATTGCATTACTTGGAATCAAAAACTGGTGTCATAAATGGATTCCTCGTCATAGAAAACCCTTGAAAAGTCATATTATCCATGTTTTCAGACTTCCTGGATTGAGATTAGTAACATTATTACATATTGCACATATATGCTAAATACATTATTATGCTAATTAGGCTATTTATACTACATATACATGGAATATCTTCTCATGAATTAATGATTAATCTTTCAAAAGTGATTTGCAATGTTGCATTGCACCATTTTTAGGCTTTATAGATAAACAATGACAATGGAGTCCATATATTGTACATATTATGCTAATTATGATATTTAAGACTATTGTATTACTTAAAAATAAAAATTGGTGTCATAAATATATTCCTTGTCATAGAGAACTCTTGAAAAGTCGTATTATCCCTGTTTTCAGGCTTCCCGGATGAAGATTAGCAACATTATTACACATTGCACATATATGCTTATTAGGCTAATTATACTACATCTACATGAAATATCTTCTCATAAATTAATGATTTTTCTTTCAAAAGTGATTTACAATGTTGCATTGCACCATTTTTAGGCTTTATAAATAAACAATGACAATGAAGTCCATATATTGTACACATGCTAATTAGCTCATTATGCTCATTGTGCTATTTAAGACAATTGCATTACTTGGAATAAAAAACTGGTGTCATAAATGGATTTCTCGTCATAGAAAACCCTTGAAAAGTCATATTATCCATGTTTTCAGACTTCCTGGATTGAGATTACATATTGCACATATATGCTAAATACATTATTATGCTAATTAGGCTATTTATACTACATATACATGGAATATCTTCTCATGAACTAATGATTAATCTTTCAAAAGTGATTTACAATGTTGCATTGCACCATTTTTAGGCTTTATAGATAAACAATGACAATGGAGTCCATATATTGTACATATTATGCTAATTATGATATTTAAGACTATTGTATTACTTAAAAATAAAAATTGGTGTCATAAATATATTCCTTGTCATAGAGAACTCTTGAAAAGTCGTATTATCCCTGTTTTCAGGCTTCCCGGATGAAGATTAGCAACATTATTACACATTGCACATATATGCTTATTAGGCTAATTATACTACATCTACATGAAATATCTTCTCATAAATTAATGATTTTTCTTTCAAAAGTGATTTACAATGTTGCATTGCACCATTTTTAGGCTTTATAAATAAACAATGACAATGAAGTCCATATATTGTACACATGCTAATTAGCTCATTATGCTCATTGTGCTATTTAAGACAATTGCATTACTTGGAATCAAAAACTGGTGTCATAAATGGATTTCTCGTCATAGAAAACCCTTGAAAAGTCATATTATCCATGTTTTCAGACTTCCTGGATTGAGATTAGTAACATTATTACATATTGCACATATATGCTAAATACATTATTATGCTAATTAGGCTATTTATACTACATATACATGGAATATCTTCTCATGAATTAATGATTAATCTTTCAAAAGTGATTTACAATGTTGCATTGCACCATTTTTAGGCTTTATAGATAAACAATGACAATGGAGTCCATATATTGTACATATTATGCTAATTATGATATTTAAGACTATTGTATTACTTAAAAATAAAAATTGGTGTCATAAATATATTCCTTGTCATAGAGAACTCTTGAAAAGTCGTATTATCCCTGTTTTCAGGCTTCCCGGATGAAGATTAGCAACATTATTACACATTGCACATATATGCTTATTAGGCTAATTATACTACATCTACATGAAATATCTTCTCATAAATTAATGATTTTTCTTTCAAAAGTGATTTACAATGTTGCATTGCACCATTTTTAGGCTTTATAAATAAACAATGACAATGAAGTCCATATATTGTACACATGCTAATTAGCTCATTATGCTCATTGTGCTATTTAAGACAATTGCATTACTTGGAATAAAAAACTGGTGTCATAAATGGATTTCTCGTCATAGAAAACCCTTGAAAAGTCATATTATCCATGTTTTCAGACTTCCTGGATTGAGATTAGTAACATTATTACATATTGCACATATATGCTAAATACATTATTATGCTAATTAGGCTATTTATACTACATATACATGGAATATCTTCTCATGAACTAATGATTAATCTTTCAAAAGTGATTTACAATGTTGCATTGCACCATTTTTAGGCTTTATAGATAAACAATGACAATGGAGTCCATATATTGTACATATTATGCTAATTATGATATTTAAGACTATTGTATTACTTAAAAATAAAAATTGGTGTCATAAATATATTCCTTGTCATAGAGAACTCTTGAAAAGTCGTATTATCCATGTTTTCAGGCTTCCTGGATTGAGATTAGCAACATTATTACATATTGCACATATGCTAATTAGATGATTATGCTAATATGGCTATTAAAAAAGTTGCCCAAGGTTGCCAAGCTGGCAACCAAGTTGAATTTACTTTAATACCCATCTAGAACACAAATCAACAAAAAAACCTTGTACTTAACAACTTTTCCGGGTCTGAAAAACTTCTACAGGACTATAAAATAGGCGTAATTAAGCGCGCATTACCAATGAGCGCAATTAAAGCAAACACATGCGCGCACCGTACCCTCAAGTGGTTGGGTTAAACTTTTAACCTTTTTGGTGTGAATTTGGGCCTGGTGTCTTTCATGTAGATGCATACCGGTACACGTCCTTTTCTTGTTGTAGTTATATTGTTTTTAGATGTGGAATATAAAGCAAATAATCACCTTTTGGTTTCAGGCGATGGCAAACTATCACTTCCTCGTCGATCAGAATGTATACGCTATCTTTCCTCAGCTTCACTTCGGAAAGATAGCTACATCCAGATCGCCTTGGAAGTGATAGTTTGTCCCATCACCTTCACCAACGGTAGTTATTTGCTTAATATATGAGCTGCAGGACCTATCTATCATAACAATTTTTGAACATCTCAGAGCAGCTACCCAACATCTCAGAGCAGCTACCCACAAAAACAAAGAAATTTGAAATCCATTATTACAATACCATTTTATACATGTACATGTAGTTAAAACACATTTTTCGCTAACAGTTGTAACGTCGGATTAATAAATTAGAAAAAGAATGGAAAAATCCACAAAATGTGCACTGTTTGGTTATCACCACAGCAATCATGCATACATGCATGTACATGTATCATGTAATACCAATAATACCTCATTAGATAGATATTTCCGAAAAATGCAATATGTTGTGGCTTACCATCCTTGAGTGCATGTTGCTAATTAATGAGCACTTTGTGGTACATGTACATTCACTGTGCATTGTAATTTTCGTTCGTTGGCTTACATGTATGGCTGTGTTGGAAACCAACATGAAGATGTTTACAATTTATACATACTGGTGGTCCGTATAACCAAGCCCTGTTTCATAAAACTTGATATCAAGAACAAGTTACAAGCTACTGTTATAAGCTACTGAAATCAAGGCATCTGATTGGCTGAGAGCAAGTTTATCATAGAAATTAAGCATTTGTTATAGATAAAAAGTTTTATGAAACGGGCCCCTGGATGAAACAATCCTTGCACTTGGAGTCCAAAAATGAAGCTTGACACAGGGTATACATGTACATAGGGAAAAAAAATAACATTCTAAAATTTGTTTTGCATTGAACTCTATGCAAATTTACAGGGGCTCTTTTCTGATTTTCGGGGGTCAATTGGCCCCGAGCCCCCGTGTATTTTTTTCACTGTACATGTAGTTCCATCAATCTCAAATTAATCAGTCATAACCCCAGGGATAATCCCCTTGCAATATCTCAGAACAAACTATCTTTAATAGTTACAATTTTATAATCAGCAACACATACATGTGAGGGGTACAGGGGTGTTATGGACGCTACGCAAGGGTTAGTTTACTTGCATCATTTAACATGATATGCATGAATCATGCACTTTTGTTGGTATTTTCCATGCCATTCGTACACAAGAGAACAAAAGCATTCATTCCAACCCATGCAAGCAACACAACACACACACAAACATGTATGTCACAAAATGGGATCAGAATTGATAAATGCAATATATTTTAAAACCTGTAACTTTAAAAAAAAGCCAACAATACATGGGTACATGAGATGAGTTCCTAACTTTTGTTCCTTATGTTTATAAATGTATTAAAGAAACATCTGAATGCTATTAAATGTAAACAATAGTTTCATGAGACAGGAATTCTGAAATATTTTGTGTACAATATCTTAAAGTGTGTACATTTTGCATGTCGGCTAAATATAGTATTCATTAATTATATGAATAGAAATCTGTAAACATCTGTCTGTATTTTCTTGTTTTCCATTGTTTGGAGGTTCATTAATGAATTTAAAAAACAAAAGACATCTCATGATTCTCATCCTTGCTTTCATTGCAATTTTCATTAGTATAAAATGGTGAAACTTACTAAAAATTTTGGCCAAAACTTGAACTTGAACCTTTGTACAAGAACTTGTAGACCATGTGCCAATCTAAAAAAAGATATTCATTCTGTTTAGTACTTATTCTTGGTATATGATCAAGATTTACGTTTGGGTTTAGTCTGTTGCACATACTACAGATCATTTTATTTTTGGCACACGGTCAATTTTGCACAAAATTTAAAGTTGAAAGCTCATTGAAATCTATGGAAAGTCGTCATCGTGAGCCAGCGAGCCAGCGGTGGCCTGCAGGGTTTTCACAAACCACAATAGGGGACAGTCCGGCTTGCTCACACTCTGATGGCTCTACTTCGGCTACCACGTTTTTCAGCTGAACGTTAGTCCAAAAGCTCCTGGACATGACTTGTATCGGATTCGGCAGGGAATAATCAAAATATTCTATTTGGACTGCATAGATAAAACGAATCTCAAAAGAATTTTTTTCTTTGTATGCTAAAACTTAAAAACCAGTTATAAATTATAGCAATTATGTATAGTGATTACAACTATTCAGCAAACTATGTTCACAATTTTGATAAGATTTGGATTTCTCTGGATATCCCTGTATAATTTTCATCTGTAATCTTTTTCTCCCCCTCTGCATACCAGTACATGAACAGTGTATATGAATTAAATATTATGGTACTAAAACAAGACCCTAGGTACACTGTACCTACATGTACAGTATACATGCACATGTAAGCCATTAATGCCTCATGTTTTTAGATTGAGCATTTTCCCAGACTGCACCGTCTGCTATTACCTCATTATGTATGCGCACGAGAGCGTCATGTCTCGTTTTTTAATTTTTTTTATAACGGGTTCATTTAAACAGGTGCATGGAACACATCTTCTTTTAATAAATTTAGTGCAACATATGGTATTTCCATCTGTGCAAAATGCAAATACATATACATTTACATGTTCTCAAGATGTGCTTCACATGCTCATGAATTGATTTAAAATAAAAAATAGGTTGACAATTTCCAGGTTACATTAAATGATGTTTGATGAACAAGAAAGGTTGACAATTTCAAACTTTAAATAATGCATCAAGCTACATGTTTGATAAACAAGAAAGAACTTTGTGCCTAATGAAAACTGTGTTTTTTCAAAAGACATTTTTTCTTTATAATCATATCAAAAGAAATGAATGAGAAAGTACCTCCACTTGGTATCCCAATTTTATTTTTTGCCCAGAGTAAAACATGATGTATGGGTTCCCCTCAAGTGTTAATACAAAAAAATAGTAATATGATAACAAATTTCAACCGTTGTTATATTTCATGTGACATGACTTTAACTGTCTACATGAAGGTGCCGGTTTCTTGACACAAACATCTACATGTATGCTCATCAGCCCCTTCACCATAAAGTCTAGTCATAACAATTATTAACGTTTTTTTGTCTTTTTCATTTAGTAATTGTGTCTTTTAGTATTTTTGTCTTTAGTTTTTCCTCCATAAAGTCTAGCAATAACAATAATAAAAGGGACTTGGTAACATTGTTCAGATGAGAGATAGTGGTGCTAAGGTAGTGACTTCAATGCCAGATGTACAATTAAAGATAGTCTGAAACTTTGATTGAAAACGGACCATTATTCATGGTACAAATTGAGAAAAACTGATCTGATCGATTCCTTAATTCTCCCAACTATATTATTACAATTTAATTACATTTTAGGTGAATGGAAATTGTCACAAAGCAATAAAATGGCTCTACATTCCATTCCAGACATTTATGTGCTACAGATTTTTTTGTAGCCTGTTTTATGTCTTTTTTTTTTCATGTAAAAACTGTTGGGGAAAATTCAAAAATGGTTGGGAGAATTTACTGTTAATCACTGTTAGAGGGTGTCATACATCGACTCCTTCAAAGAAAACCATAGATATCATCGTGGTTTGAGAATTTTTTCAGGATTTTTTGCATGTCAGAGGGTTAGTATGTACAGTAGAAGGAATATAGTAAGTAACATTTTATACAAAAATTAAGCAATTTTTTTCATCAACCTTCAACAATGTTACCAAGTCACTTTAATGTGTTCTCTTTTATTTTTCATTTAGTTACTCCCTCATAAAGTCTAGCCATAACAATATTTAATGTGTTTCTCTTTTATTTTTCATTTAGTATTTTTTCTCTTTTGTTACTCCCTCATAAAGTCTAGCCATAACAATAATTAATGTGCTGCTCTTTTTAGTCTTTTATTTTTCCTTCAGTATTTTTGTCTTTAGTAACTCCCTCATAAAGTCTAGCAATAAAATAATTAATGTGTTTCTCTTTTATTTTTCATTTAATATTTTTGCCATTTGTACTCCCTCACAAAGTCTAGCAATAACAATTATTAATGTGTTTCCCCGTTTATTTTCCTCTTCTTTTTTCTTTAGTTTGGTGTCTATTTTAGTGCAATAGTAGCGGAGAAGCAGAAACTCAACACGTTTCAGGATACAGGGAAAAAAAGACAGCCAATATCCAAAGACAACTTCTTTCTGGTAAGTATTCTAAAGGCCTAAACCCTGAAAAGTATATATTTTATTATTAAAGATAAAGACCAGTTATGGTCATGCGATTGCATGTGAAAGAAACATTGTGGAATCGCTCAGAAAAGGTTGATCATCTAGCATATAAGTATTGGTGTGTACTGCAAGGTTCTGGAATCATCAAAATGATAAGAAATTTGACCCAGTTTTCGTAAAGTTACAAGCACTGAACACAGAAAGATGTATATGGGACTATACGCACACGTGCGTGACACGTGCATTTATCTCTCACAAACCAATAGATAAACTAATTTACCAAATATATCAAGTAGTAGGCGGTTTCCGGCAAAAATGTTATCATCATGTAGTCGTCAAAACATATTCTTGCCAATGATTGGTAATAAGAGCTTCCATTTCATTTTTTTTTAAATTGGGGCATTTCCAATACTGGTCTTTACCTTTAATTTATCAATTGCTTGATTGATTGATGGGCTAGAATCGGAGTGCTCAAAATTGTCAAATTTGGGCAATTTTTGGAGGCAGTTTAAAAACAAAAAAATTATCAGATTTCCCTCATGATCTGCTGATCCGATACCGATATTGGGGGCCAAACCGCCAATTCGATCATTCTATCCGATCATTGCTCTAACTTTAATGCAGGGTTACTTTTTGTGCCATTTCTGAACAAGCCTGGGGCCCGTTTCACAAAGCCTTTTTTCAATGACAAATGACAAAAACCAGTGACAATTCTGCTGATAACCAATCAGAAGCAAGGATTCAGTAGCTTATAACAAAAACTGTCATTTGTCACTGATGACAAGTTTTGTGAAACGCCCCCCAGAACTCTTTGAACGTTGGCACTTCGAGATATGTGTGTTATGGTATAAACATTTGTTGTACCAGGATAATTATGAATGTACAGGTACTCGTTACAGTATATTTGAATCATGTTTACTGATATGCTTTAAACTGAGATAATGTGTCCTTCAAAATTAAAGGGGAAGACTACCCTAATTTTAAATTTGCTGTGATAGAACTTAGCAGAACAAATTATGTATGTTTGCTCTTTCTGTTTTGTGTGTGTGCGTGCAATTAATGCGCTTGCCCGATTTGTCTCTGCCCTGCATGCATATTAGTCAGATGAGCTAAAAAAAAAAACAGAATAATTCACCAATGTTTTGAGACCACAATCCAGTAGTGTTTTTTTTTAATTCATTTTTGGGGTCATTGTTATGGGCGGTTGCCTAGCAATTTCTAATAAAACTCTAGAATGTGAGAAAAAACCCTGGGGGTTGTTTCATGAAACCGTCATTAGTACAAGATCGCCGACAGCCCATTGAAACGTGTGTATTAAATTCAACACACGTTTTGTTGGGCATCAGTGAACTTTTACTTATGAAGATTTCCTGCTCTGGGATTCTGCATGCAGTGTACTTGTAAATGCCCCTAATATGAATCTTAAAATAAAAAAGACTACTTAATGTAGATTTAATTTTGTTACTGGTACTGTCTGGGCCCATGGGTGTATTAAAACACAAATTCAAGTGCAATCAGTCGGTTATTTGTGAAGTGATTTTGCGTGGCATCTGTGTAAGCAAATATTGGGGGGGGGGGGACAGTGTTTTTTATGCCTTCACACAGGTATTGTACGATTTTTTTTTTTTTTTTGTAAAATGAATTTATTGATAAATATATGCTTTTGAACAAATCAAACAATCATACACAATCAATTGAAAGGACATCGTAGCATCTTAACATAGTTCAAATAAAACGTGTTTTGTTTTCTTGAACTAACAGTGTTCTTGAATAACAGTGTTTTCAAAAATGCATAGCTTTTTTGTTTTACAGTTCCTTTTGATCTTTAATCGGTTGTGGATTAGTCTTTTGAAAATACAAAGAATAGAGACTTCATATTGTACGATTTGATACAGGTGTGTTTTATGATTTCTTTGTGATGTTTCTTGTTCTTCAAAAATATGACTTAAAAACACCTTCTGAGCCTCAGGGTTTTATGGCTTGAAAACACGTATCTTGTGCTGTGTTATTTGTTTTACACTGTACATGTATATGCAGCATATCATGTAGTTTAATTTTGTGTTATGTTTTCATGCTTTAGTTTCACATGCACCAACATGTTTTGAGTTGTGATATACAGTACATGTACATTTTATGTGCTGCATTCAGTTTGTTTATAAATGTATAAGTACATTTTGTGCTGTGTGTCATGTTTTTTTATGCAGTATTCAAATTTTGCGTCGCCATAAATCAATGTTTCATTTCTTAATTGGCTCCTCCTCATGAATATATTAATAAAGATGTCTCCAACACCTACAGCATATGTGCCTTTTTCGCTGTGCGCTCAGATCTTTGGAAAAAAAAATCCTTATTTGTAGCCTCTTATCTTTATTACTATTTTTTTTTATAGCCTATATGGCTTTTTCATGTTCCTCAATATTTTCTTAGAGATATTTTGTTTTCCTTTAAAGCATTTTTTCTCCTTATAGCAAAATTTCTCCCTCTGAGCATATTTTTCACATTAGAACTTTAAAGATAACGACCAGTTTAATATGGTCATGCGATTGCATTGTGAAAGAAACGTCGTGGAATCAATCAGAAAAGGTTGATCATCTAGCATATAAGTATTGGTGTGTACTGCAAGGTTCTGGAATCATCAAAATGATAAGAAATTTGGCCCAGTCTTCGTAAAGTTACAAGCACTGTACACAGAAAGATGTATATGGGACTACTCACAAGTGTGCGGCACATGCATTTATCTCTCACACACCAATAGATAAACTAATTTACCAAATATATTAATTAGTAGGCGGTTTCCCGGCAAATTTTTTATCATCATGTATTAGTCAAAACATATTCTTTTACATGATTGGTAGTAGGAGCTTCCATTTCATTTTTTGAAATTGGGGCGTTTCCAATACTGGTCTTTACCTTTAATATCTTCATGAGTTATGCTTGGTTATTGAATTTCTCTTCTTTGCTTTCTGTCGTTACATCCCTTTTAAACTTTACATTCTTGATTAGATCCTTGTCCAGCTACATCGTTTTTGTTGTGTGTTCTTGTGAGAGTTAGATTTATAAACTTCCAAAGTAGATTAGTATAATCACTGGAGTGGATAATTTACATTAATATTAAACCTGCAATTTGCTTGAACATACAGTACATTTAGCTTTAGAAAATTGTGCATATAACCACCTTTTGCAGCCCTATGCACTGTATGCAGGCACGTAGCCAGAGTTCGATGTTTGGGGGGGGGGGGGGCACATACATGTAATCGATCGAGGTAAAAAAAAGGGGTCTAAAACAGTTCAACCGATCTTGGAAATTTGTGGCTACGTGCCTGGCCCTGGCCCTATGTATTATCTAGAATAGAGAAAGAGAAAGAAGCAATAGATAGATCACAGGAGAATAGCATGCATGTTTAATTTAACTTTGAACACTAAATGAAACAGTTACCATAATTAATATTTAAGATTTATCAATTGTTGTACACATGCACCTATCAATTGTTTTTTGTTCTTGTTTTTAGAGAGCGATTCTTTTATTTCCACTGTTTTTTTTTCTTCTCTTGTCAGGTTGCAGCCAACAAATCGAAAGGTCAGGTACAGTCATGGTTTCATGACCTTGCTGGGAATAAATCTCTCAATCAACTCACAAAGAAGGTAAATAAGATTCCCCCCTCCCCCACAAATAAAAAAGAAAAAAAGAAAGAAAAAAAACTGACTTGAGGAAAGTTCATTCATCCTGGAAACAGACCGTTTTACTTGCAATTTTCTGAATATTAAGTTTTCACCCGTTTCTCCATTTTAAGACAATATTTAAGAGATGTGATTTGTGTTTTATGTACAGTTTCTGCATTCAGTATGGTTTGCCCTTTATTTTCACCCTTTAAACACGTACAGTACATGTATTGTACATCTGTGATAATACTTTTAAATCTCTTTTGAATTTTAGTTTTTTAACTGCTTTATGAAAAACATAGTAACCAGGTTCAGAGAATTTTGTGTACCTTTGGGCCCGTTGCATAAAACTTACCTTTGATGGTAACTTTGCCATCAATGGCAACTACCATGGTAACAGGGCTCAACTGCCAATCAAAATCAAGGATTCTGATGGCAAAGTTACAATCAATGGTAAGTTTTGTGCAACGGGGCCCAGGTCTTTTGTTGCACTCAGAACATGCTGAAAAGCTAAAAGGGCATTAACCCAGTTTAGATTTCAAGATGATGAATTTAACTATTACATAATCATTCATGACACACCCTCCCTACATACATTTCTTAATTCTCAGTGTAATAAAATAACCATTATTGTCCTACAAAATCCTTCCCCTCCTTTAATACAAACTTGTCAACATTATTGATGATCAGGTACCAGTGTTCCATCGCAAGGAGGACATCTTTATGACGCTATGTGAGAACAACATGCCCATGATCCGAGCTGCCTGGTATCTGAAGATGATGGCCGCTAACCAGGCTGCCATCCAGGAGACCAAGATGAAGAAGAGACAACCCAACGATCCCTCACAAGGTATGCTAATTCTCTAGTCACCGGCATGGCCATTTTGGGGGTGGGGTGTTGTTGGTATCATGAGAATTGGGGGTGGGAGGAGGGGGGGGGGAGGGGAGGAGGCGCCAACCAGGCTGCCATCCAGGAGACCAAGATGAAGAAGAGACAACCCAACGAACCCTCACAAGGTATGCTAATTCTTTAGTCACCAGCGTGGCCATTTTGGGGGTGGGGTGTTGTTGGTATTATGAGAGGAGGGGGGGGGGGGATTGCCAAACAAGCTGCCATATCATAAACAAAGATGAAGAAGACTTAGAAGAGACAACCCAATGATCCCTCACAAGGTATACTTATTCTCTATTCACTGGCATGGCCATTTTCTGGGGGATGGGGTGTTGTTGGTATCATGAGAGTTGGGGGTGGGGGGAGGGGGATTGCCAAACAAGCTGCCATATTATAAACAAAGATGAAGAAAAGACAACCCAATGATCCCTCACAAGGTATGCTAATTCTCTAGTCCCCGGGGTGGCCATTTTTTGGGTGGGGTGTTGTTGGTATCATGAGAGTTCGGGGTGGGGGGAGGGGGATTGCCAAACAAGCTGCCATATCATAAACAAAGATGAAGAAGAGACAACCCAATGATCCCTCACAAGGTATGCTAACTCTCTAGTTACCGGCATGGCCATTTGGGGGGGGGGGGTGGAGTTTGCCAAACAAGCTGCGATATCGTAAACAAAGATGAAGAAGAGACAGCCTCATGTCAGTGGCGTCAGATGGGGGAGGGGGTCTAGGTGGATGAAACGCTAGAGAACAAGGCATTTGTGAGACGGAGAGAGAGTGTGTGTGTGTGTGTGTGGGGAAGGGGGGGGGGGGGTTCAGTAACTTGTGCATTAAGAAATTTGACTTTTTTTGTCCTTTTTTTTCTTCAAAGGCTGGCAAATTGCCATACACTGTGCAGTGTGAAAGTAAAGACTTTTAATATCATAGTTGTCGTTTTGTGGTGGAAAGTACTGGACTTTTTGTTATCTTTTTTGTTACATGCATGTACTAATTTATACAACTGTCCATAAAAGTCTGAAATCTCTTTGCATCATGGGTTTAAAATTTTAAAAGCAATCTGGCTCCAAAATAGCACGTAAATAACGTGTTTATTGAATTGAATTGAATTGAACTTTATTTCATTCATCATAAAAACATCATAACAAACATATAAAATACAACACATAGCGTACAAGTTAAAGAGAAACATTTACCATACAATACAACAACAAAAATATATATGAATGTGGAGACAGCTAGGAGCAAGGTCAACTCAACTAGAAATCGTGAGATAATTTATTGCACCTGGCAGTGCACCACTCCGCACTGCCTGGCACTGCCTGGTACCGCCGGGTACCATAAGTCTTGAGTAATCAAGTTCCCTTTTATTTTTTCTCAAAATCAATTTTTCATCATTTTGGGAACCTTTGCCTATAATACCTTTAACAAATTGTTATACTTGTTTGTTCCCTCCTTTATGATATGGCATACATGTTTTTTAAGCAGATAGTCGAGCATTCTTTACAGATTCTGTCACATCTTTCTTGTCTTTTTGTCACCATCTTTCCTTCGTTATTACAAAAAAAGGAGTACTTTATAGTCAATCTGATTATGCCACTTTTCAAAAATGTAAAGATCATTAAGATTCATTGTCATATGCCAAAGTTATGGCAGGTTTGCTGCGACAATTTCTCTCTCAGCGGTTCACGTAAACAACATGTTTACTCAACAGAGAAGCAAGCTCAACTCAAAACAAAATCGTGAGATAACAAGCAATAACATTATAAGTCTCTTTATCTTTTAGAATTGCGAAAAATGTCAGTTTCAATATGATCTATTCACAGAGATCTCCTTTGATATTTTTGTCCCTATGTTATAACAGCTGGGTGTGTCGAAAGAGCCAAATTTACCAGATAATCAATGCATTTATTAATGAAGAAAGAATTGTTATTCATTGAGAATGATTTTTATTTCCTTTATTTTTAAAAATTCTGTCATTACAGATCGGAATCTCATCATAACCAAGTTTAATCAAAGCAAGATTATCAATGAATATGATTGATGAAATTGTATACCTTTCTGAATTTAAGGCCTTGATGTTTATCATTGATGATGTTGTGTTAAAGCCACTCTGTACTACACTGTACTTGTAGCTAATTTCTCCCTCTATATAGAAAACTTCCCCAATCAGAGCCTGTTGGTCCCCCATGATCCTCTTTTTCTTATGTTAATTGAAAGCTGAGTTAATGAGATCGGCACATGTCAGTGACCTCACTGTGTGGTCTAATCCCTTCTGGCTGAACGAGTACAGCCGGCCTTTAAGTATTTCTTTTTTGTTGCCCTCATTACAGACTGGTGTCTGATCATCACCAAGTTCTTGAAGAGCCAGCTGGACAAGATCGTGGAGTACAACAACACAGCCTCCCTGGTCTCCGCTCAGCAGGCGGCGTCGGCGACCACCAAGCAGTCGTCATCGTCCACCACCTCGTCCATGCTAGGGGGCGGGATGGGGTCCATGGGCATGGGGTCGGGCACCATGGGGGGCAGCACCATCGAGCTGGAGAAGTGCGTGAAGCTGTGGCAGTATACCACAGAGTTGGCCAGATACCTGTATCAGGTACGTGCAGGGCAGAATCACTTTCCCTAATGGCTCATTCACATATGAAGAGCTTAATTCTGAAAGGAGCTAAATCCACTTTTGATGAAAATTAAGTTATTGATATCAGAACATTGTTCACTTAAGTACCCATCTTTCAACAAAATTATTTACCTAAATTTTGGGAGCAATCATGAAAAGAGTGCACCTTCTAATATCATTTTTCCATAGACGTCTGTACAAAATCTGATAAACAATTTCCTTTTTCTCTGAAGTTACAAAAGTGGATTTAGCTCCTTATGGAATTAAATTCTTCATATGGTGCTAGACAGGGAGGGCCATTCGCTGCGCTGTTTTTTTTAAAAATGTGCATGTGAATAGCAAGTGGAAGATGGAAATGTTAGTCGAACATTTATTCTTCATCTGTTTGTAAATAAGATAAAGAAACATGAAGAATTTTACAAAACATCCCCATAATCAAAAATCAGACGGTTTATGCTGATTATATGTTAACAAGCTTTAAGGGTCCACCATGAAAATGTTGAGTTCAGTATTAGCATTTGGTGGTACCTGCAGCAGATATTATTAACCAATCACTTGTCTTGATTTTGATTTGTTATGACAAATATAACATTGTTTTACTAAATTTAACATCGTTTTCAGAATACCACCCTGTTCCACATTTAGTAACTTTGACAAAAATATTCTATTCTTTTCATTCTTTTGTGTTTTTTAGGAAGGGATGTTGGAATGCCATGACTATCTCTCTTGGCTGGTCGACACTTTAGAGAAAGTTAACACCAACGATGACAGCACTCTGCGATTCCTTCTCCCATTCGTTGTCCAGGTATGTAGCTTATTCCTAAGCAGATCTCACATCGGAATCTTAGTTTCCCAAAAAACACACAAATCAATAGAAACTGCAGTACCTAAAGTTGCATGCCTTATGAAATTTGAGTGTTATGAACTGACAGCCAACCCTGCACTCCATTTGCATTGTACACAATATGATCTGGCATATAGGATCATTTAAGGCAATTTCGTGTTGTACATACTACATACAAAGATGTGTGCCAAGTTACAGGGGTTCATGAACTGACGGAGTGATATTTAAAGCCGTTTCTGTAATAATTCCATCGTGTCGTACTAAAACCTATTCACTTCAGCACTCCATGAGAAATGTTAGAAAAAGATATAAAGGAAAGGCACTTTTGATGAAATATAACTTTAAAAAGGTAAATTATCTGAATATGGATTTCAGTTTGGGCACATCAGTATGCCAGGCCGTTATCCTGCAACGAGAATGTAGAGTATAAAGAATGCAATGTACATGTATCTTGTGATCATCCTTGCTGTTTGAACATTTGCTTTTTTCGTAGTATTTGGAAGAGTTTCTGAAGAGTCAGATGCTATCCCGCCGTCTTGCCTACGTCTGTGCTCGTCGTCTTATGTCCATGTGCTCTGAAACTAGACCGCATTCACCTCACCTCAATACTTCAAGCAAGTAAGTCCTCTCAATAATTCAGTAAATTCAGACAAAATATCTGTTAAAGTGCTATATGTTTATTTTCTCCATAGACTCATTTTATGTTGTATGTATCATGTCACATAAACATTTTATTTATTTTTCTCTGTGAATAATGCATGCAAACGCAACAAATTTGCCCTTGGACCAATAAATTTGAATTGAATTGAATTGAATTGAATCAATAGATTTTTAAAAATATTTTTATTCAGTTCATTTTATCAAATAATTCCATTAAAAATACACGCAGCTAAACAAACATTTAAAAGTTACAAAATAATATTGATATATAACATGGGAATAATATTAAAGTGGAGTAGACAAGAAGAACAAGAAAAAAAATCTAAACATTTACATTAATGAAAGTATTTGGAGACAAGACAGGAACGCCGGGCTTCATGTAAAAGTCAGTGTCCAGTATACAAATAATGAATGGTTATGAGTTCAATAGTGCGAATATGTTCATGAGTTGAAAGATTAACATTCTATTCAACGAGGCGTCAGCCGAGTTGAATAGAATTAACGTTAATCTTTCAACGAATGAAAATATTTGCACTATTAAACGAATGAAAAACATTCATTATTTGTTTTATACAACATCGAAGAAGACCTAATAGAACGTTAATCAACAAATTATGCTTTACTCCTCATAAAGATAAATTAAAGTTCGAGTCAAGCCTTCTCGATTACATGCAGATTGCCTTCGCGTCAGATACACGCAGGGATACGCGCACATGTAGCAGAGAGGTACGCAGTCTGCATATAACCAAAAATGCACGGCGCATATAACCAAAAATGCACGACCGTGCAATATACCATCTATTGAATATCATGTGACCAACAATCCTCCAATCAAATTACAAGGATCCACGTAGGTGTTGTATAATGATTGTTAACTATGTACATTATTTAAATTATTACTTACTTTGATTGAAAGAAAGAGTAAAAAGGAATTAATTACTTATACATACAATAGATATGTCACGTAGAGTCCTGATCAATGTGCTCTGGATGCATAAAGAGATTAATCCTCAAGATTTACTTCTCTATTATCACAGCTTCTAGTTGGTTGAAGGAAATAATCACCAATTTTATTAGATACACCTGTACTAATTACCAAATTATGAGAAACCCTGGATTACTATGATGTCCATATTTGATGATCTGACATTTGCTCCGGCAACATTCTCATCAGGGTTTGTTTTGTCAAAGATATAGATTGGGTTTTAGGTTAGGTTTAGGCTTAGGGTTTGGTGTAGTGTTTGTCTCAATGTTGAAGTTATACATTTAGACATTATTAATTTTATTTATTCAGCAAAGACAAAGAAAATCAGTGAATAAAAAACAAGATTACATTTGGAAAAGAGTCTCATGGATGCCGGGAAGAAAAAAAAATGTTAACTCGATAACTATAACCCGAAGGTCTTCTTTTACATCAGAGTAATTGTTGTAGAAACATGTGTTGTAAAAACCAGATAGTAGTTATGAATTCAGATGGTACTATTAGATTTTGAAAGCAGAATAATTTCGGCCAGAGCAAGTGAATGAATGAATTGACATTTATTTCCATCATCATGACAGTATACAATATATACAAAGATAAAATATGGAATTTCATTACAGATAACAATATCAAAATTACATATAAATTGACAAAACAGCATTCAAGTGTCATATAACTTCTTTATATCTGCCCTTGGTTCTGATTCCCCAGTGTCCAGTTACCGCCGAACACACCGCCTCATTCCCAGCATGCTCTGGCCAGCATCCTGGCAGAGTTCCGCAGCTGCCCTCAGCACCACTCCATCATCCTTGGTCTGAGCTGCGTCCTGCAAGCCATCACCTTGCGCTGCCCGAGTGCCCTGGTGTGGATCAACCTAGGTGAGAGCAAGAACTACAGTGTACCTGGGTCGCCCTTGGACATTCTGCCGTGTCCGCCGTCCCTCCTGCCCCTTCCTGGCAGTGTGTCCATGCAGAACCACCAGGTGAGTCTACTTTTGTATGTGTCTGTCTGTCTGTCTGTATGTCTGTTGTTAGGGCCATGTTTCTGAATTGTACTTGGTTTGCCCTTGGATATCCTGCCGTGTCCCCCGTCCCTCCTGCCCCTTCCTGGTAGTGTTTCCATGCAGAATCACCAGGTGAGTCTACTTGTGTTTGTGTCTGTCTGTCTGTCTTAATGTCTGTTGTCATGGCCATGTGTCTGTCTGTCTATCAGTCTTTCTGTCTTTGTGCCTGACTTTCTCTGTGTCTGACCCGAGGATATATTTCTGTGTCCATCATCCCTCCTGCCCCTTCCTGGCAGTGTGTCCATGCAGAACCACCAGGTGAGTCTACTTGTGTTTGTGTCTGTCTGTTTTTCAGTCTGTATGTCTGTTGTTAGGGCCATGTGTCTGCATGTCTTTCTGTCTTTCTCTCATTGTGTCTGACTTTCTCTGTGTCTGTCCCCAGGATATATTTCTTTGTCCATCATCCCTCCTGCCATTACCAAGTAGCATGTCCATGCAAAACCACTGTGTAAGTCTGTTTGTCTTTCTTTCTGTCTGACTGTCTGTTTGCTGGGCCATGTGTCTGACTGTCTGTCTGTCTGTTCGGCTGTCTGTCTTTCTTTCTCTCTGCCATGTCCATTGTCTCTTCTGATTGCGAGTCAGCGTGTCTATGTAGAACCATCAGGTTAGTCTGTTTTCCTTGGTGTCTATTGTCTCTCTGTCTGTCTATCAGGGTTGGTATACATAGAACGTGTTGTTCATTTTTATTTGAGTCTGTGGGAGTAACTGAAATAATTTTCAGCAAAATTGAGGATTAGATGAAGAATATTTTATCCTCCAAATCTGGTTTAAGAGCACATTATGTAAATTATAATTGAAATGTGCTGCACACACTAATACATTTTTGTAGCTACCAGCGTTATTCCTAATTTACATGAAATCATTTCATAAATTACCATACAACATGTACCTTCTTATTGGTACACCAACGTTACAGCTTAAAGAGAAGGTTGAGTTCTGGGAAGAGATGAAAAATTTGTGAGCGTTATCATTGAAATTATGCAAGTGTGGAAGAACATCAGATACAACATGTTCCCTGAAAAGCATGGCTCTTCAAATGTCTTAATATTTTAAATATGGCATGTAACATCATACAAATCAGGACTGATGTTTATGGCACTTGTTTGTGTAGTCCCATATACATCTTTCTGTGTACAGTGCTTGTAATGTTACCAAGACTGGGCCAAATTTCTTATCATTTTGATGATTCCAGAACCTTGCAGTACACACCAATACTTTAACAATATATGTTAGATGATCAACCTTTTCTGATCGATTCCACAGCATTTCTTTCACAATGCAATCGCGTGACCAGAACCCAACTTTATCTTTAAATTCTTTCCATATCCCTCATGACGATGTAATCTGTCTTAGATTTACTAGAATCTTTTTGCTGTATTAGTATTAATCCTAATGCTAGTATTAATCCTAATGCAGGCTTAATTTTGGTAAGGATCAAGGGGATTGTCTGGATATACAGGGAAGATAAAAATACATTTTAATGAGATTTAGCAGCAAAAACATGTGTATGAACAGCATTGATTGATTTTTTGTGGCTTTTATCATAGAATAAAGTTGGGATAAGTCGAGATGTTGCGGAGTTGTGTAAGATATACAAAACCAGGAACTTCTGCAAGCTGTTAATATCAGCTGTTTCCACAGCGAGAACTCTAACAAAATGCAAAAATTCTATGTTTTGATTGAATCATTCCGGAGCTTTATAAGTTCACTAATTTTCAACAACTCATGATATTTGGTACTGTTTCATGCAACAAAAAGAATGTTGGTTTAGCTACACACTGTAATAAAATGTTTTCAAACTGTCACTCTTTTTCTTGCTTTCTTGCATTTTCTCTTACTGCTTTTCTGAATTTCACCTTATTAATACTTTGTCTCAAATACCAAATTGAATTCTGAATATCAGTTAATATTCATCATGTTTAGACCTAATTACTAAAATTCAGTGAAACTTTGGATGGGGGAATTGCATTTTATACTAATATACTTAAATGTATTGTGTCCATTTGTATGCTTATAAATTGCTAATGGTTGATGTAAAATCTGCAGAGTTGTCATATCGACTAAAGCTTTTGGCAGTTCTCCATTCACACGTAGAATAGAGCAGTTTCTTTTCATGAAAAATGATATGTGGAAATCACATCCCATTACCAAGCAGATCACCATTTGCTGATCCCTTTCTTTGATTGTGTGTCTCTATGTACACTTCCCCTCTCTCTCTCTCTCTCTCTCTCTCTCTCTCTTTCTCTCTCTCTCTCTCTCTCTCTCCCTCCCTCTCTCTCTCTTTCCTCTCTCTTTTCCTCTCTTTCTCCATCTCTCTATCTTTCCTGCTCTTTCTCTTTCTTCACTATATCTCTCGATCTCTTATCCTCTTGGTCTCTTTTTCTCACTTTCCTTCCCATTCTCTCCCCCCCCCCTCTCTCTCTCTCTCTCTCTCTCTTTCCCTTTTTTATCCTTTTTCTCTACATCTTTCCCTTCTCTCTTCCTCACTTTTATACTTTATTTAGGTACATATTCCCCATTTCCTTCTTGTTCATGTTTTTGCTTTTATTTTACATTTGGTACAAAATTAAGGATAAACATGTGACATATATGTGTACTTATAATTATGTAAGTGATATCGTTTTAAATTGTACAGTTGTTTTTAAAATGCAATGTATATTCATATGCAATTCAGTATATGTAACTCGGATGCATTATTCAATAAATACCATACCATACCATACCACTAGATTCGGAGCAGCATTCGGCAGGCAGAAAACCAGATCAAAATGAGGAGTAGGAGAGCAGAAGTGAGATGGTCTTCAGATAAATGCCAAGAATCCGCAGCTGGTAAGCTGAAAAGATCAATTGATTAGATATATCATATACATATATATATATATATATATATATCTATGGTTGTATTCCGGTAGCGCGTACTAAGTTAGCGCATATATTAAGTTAGTCCACACTTTTAAAGAGTGCCTGTTGCCAACTCATTTACCCTGTACAGATTATTTTAATCCTTCAATTAAAAGTGTCCAAAAAATTAATTTTGCAATGAAATGGGAAGAAAAAGATAATATGAGTATGAACTGAATTTCAACAAAGTCTTCAGTACATTATCTTTGTCATGAATATTGAAGGAGGAAGATGATGAAACCTAGCACCCCATAGAAGTGTGGACTAAAATTCTTGTTTAGTCTGGACTGAGTGCCGGCTTAACTTATGAGAATATGAATCATTGGGTTTAGGAGTCTGAAGGTCAAAGGTCAGTTTCTGAGGGTAGCTACATGTATAAAGTGAAATGTTGTGGCCAAAAAAGGTGTGTCCGGAATGCAAAAGCATGACATTTATCGAGAGTGGAAGCAACGTCGGAGTCGCTGTCACATTCATCTAGTTTGCTATGTACGTGTACTTTTATTTTTGTAAAGTATGCACTAATGTCCTTTGGCAAGACATTGATCTACATTTGCCACACTCCACCCAGGTGAAGTAAATGGGTACCTGGTAGGAATTTATTCCTTGAAATGCTAGAGCGCGGTATGGCAGCCGTGCTAAAGCCAGGGTTATAATCGGGAGCGCCAGGAGGGTCAAATCTGACTGACATGAGCGCTATACAAGAACCCACTATTATTATTATTATTATTATATTATTATAATGAAGATTATCAAAATTATTTTCTTTTTGTCTTTTCCAGGTCACACGATATCAAGAGTACTACAGACCCTTGAAGTATTGGACAGACATTGTTTTGATCGCTGCGATGCTAGCAACTCAATAGATGCTCTCTACAACAAGATATTTCTCAATAGTCAGAAGCAAGAAGCACCCGAGGTATGCCTCACTCATCAATCTTTATTTATTTATATATTTTTTTTATGGGGGGTGGGGGAAGGGGATAGAGGCACTGTGTATATATGTAACAAAGCTACAAAACAGAGCTACAAAACACATTACTTATTTATGAAAAGCAGGAAACACTCAAGGTATTCATAACCCATTCAACTTGCTTTTTTTTGGGGGGGGGGGGCATTTGTATACAACAATAACCTTTTTCCCCAGTACCCAGATTTTAGTGCTTTCTGACAGCATTATCATATTAGGAGAGTGTAACACAGGCAAACGGAGATGAAATCCTCTTTACACCCTAGTGTGATAATCATTTGAGTTTGAATGTGTTTCAGTTTTCGTTCTAACTTTGTAAATTAGATGATTGCATAGTTCAGGGACAGTAGACTTTCAAAATTTATTTCTGTTTGCTTTTGCAGCCTCTCCTGAGTGATGATTACATAGTGCTATTATTTTAAAATTAGGATGATATTTCAGGCCCCTTATAGCATCCCCTAGGATCGATTTACTGCTTTTTAATTTTTTTTAGCTCTTATTATACTTACTACAGTCAAACCTGCTTTATTGACCCCCTGTCTACAAAGACCACCTGTCTACAAAAGCCACATTTGTTGTTTCCCTTGAAAATAGTTTCTCATTGAATCATGTACTACTAAAGGAACCTGTGTACAAAGACCACCTGTCTACAAAGGCCACTTTTGTGTTTCCCTTGGGCGGTCACTACAGACAGGTTTGACTGTATTTACAATGACCTGGTATTCATCAGTGTTGTATGTCTTTATGTGTGCAGCCTCTGCAGAGTGATGATCCCATAGTGCTACTGCTTTGCCAGTGGGCAGTGTGTCCAGAGAGGACCAGCGAACATAGAGCTCTTGTAGTGGCACAGCTCCTGGAGAAATATGTCATCGACATGGAGGCAGAGGTCAGTGGATCAACGGCAAACAACAACAAACAAACAAACAAACAAATAAACAAACACCTAGAAACATTTCTTGTTTTACATCCTTGTCAAATTTCTAAATTGATAATTCTGGACATAAAGGCCCAAATTCACAAAGGAGGTTTGTCGACAAACATAGGTTTAGGTTTGAAATGCGTCGAAACAATTCATATGACACATATAAACCTAGGTTTGTCAACAAACCTCCTTTGTGAATTCGGGCCAAAGGGACTGTGTTCTTGTAAATCTGGTATCATTGATAAGATTCATGAGATAGTGAAATCTCAATTCTAAGTTGGTTCAACAACATGAAGTTTCAGGTAAAGATGTGTCATGCAATGCAAAGAACATGATTTTTTAAATTACATAACGAGTGAGTATGTACTATTGAAAGTTTGAAAGTATCTGTTTAATAGCCTTGGGGAAAAAAGCTGTGGATCTGTTCTTTTGTCAAAATAAAAGGCTTATAAAGTTATTGTCATATCAGGACTAAAACAAAAGATGTTGTATTGCCCTTTAGGTGCCAAAAAATTTGGTGAGAATTTTTGTTTTTTTAAAGTTCCCTCTTTGGGCTGATATTTTCCAGTATTGAATGCTTTCATACATTTTTTTCCCCTAAAAAACAGTTATTTTTTTTTTTTTTTTTTTTTTTTTTGGGGGGGGGGGGGGGTTGGTTGCAAAGGGCTGTACAACATCTTTTTTTTTTAGGCCTCATCATGATGATATGCTTTAATAGTGTATGATAGTTAATCAAGTGTTTTAATGTATGTTTTACAGTCAGCCATTGAGTGAATTGGCCATGATCAAGGACATGAGAAATGTGATCCCTTCTTCCCTTTAGAAAATGGCTGAAATGGAGGTAATGGAAGACAAAGAGATGGCACCAATCTCCCCCATGCCTACTGCATCAACTATCCCTGTGTTTCAGGTCCTCCTTCAACATTTCCTGGATATAAGAGCTCCTGTGATTGGTAAGTCTAGGGGGGCATTCAAGCAATTTTTTGTAGCTAGAATCACAAATCAAAACCTTGTTAAAAAACAAGGTTACTGCAGGAGAGCGTTCAAGCGATTTTTCATCAACGCTGATTCTCGCTCATTTCAAGCCCAGTCACTGCTCATCATACTGTGCAGTTTGACCCAAGAAGGAAAGGTCAACTTTGCCGCGTGCTTTCTGTCTGTATTTACGGTCGAACCGGAACAGGCCACGATAATGACGTCATAGAATCATGATTGAGATCTCCGTTCGTTCAAGTGAATTTTAGCGAATCACGATATAAAACGCATCTCTTCCAGTGTTTCATATTGTTTGGACGCAACCGTGTTTTAAACTAAATGTCTTTGAAAACTGTGATTCTAGGGTGAAAAAGTGTTGATTAAACGCACCCTAGATTGTCTTATAATGTCTCTTTGTGCAAATAAGGTGGCCATGTGTATACAGACAACCTCCCTTTGGTGACCACTGACATGGAAAAGAAAAATCCACCTGTCTGTAGGTAGTATTCTGTTTTTCTCTCGAACAATGTTTTTTACTGAAACCTGTATACAGTATAAAGACCACCTGAAATTTGTGTGGCATGCGCCTGGAATCCAGCCAACAATGGAAGCTACAAACTGATTCAGCCGAGGACGCAGTATCGAAACTGAGTCCTGTCTTTCGAATGGTGACGTTTTAGGTCGGTCCCCAGACGTAAATAATCATATCTGATTGATACACGTCTGTAAGAACCCAATTAAACACACACTGTGTGGTCTTTAAAAATCTTTATGGTATGGTACATGTAAGTAAGGACTGTTGACCTTGTTGTACAGGGTTCAAAGGTCATTTGGCAAGATGTTAACCTACATTTGCTACTCTCAACCCAGGTGAAGCAAATGGATACCTAGTGGGCAGAAATTCCATGAATGTTTGAGCCCCTAGTATTCCATGTTTTGTATTCCCAAGAAAAAGCACTTTGTTAACTACATGTACATTGAAATAATAATAATAATATGGATATTTATATAGCGCCGGTATCCGCCAGGCTCTGACGCTCATGGCGCTGTACATACATGTATTACTATCACAAAAATATAACTTTCTTAACTAAAATAAAGTAAACTAAAACAACACAAATTATTACCCTACATTGACATGATTAAATAGCACTGTTTAGAAAGAGATGGGTTTTTAGAGCAACTTGGAAGGCGTGAAGGGTAGTTAAATTACGAATACTAAGTGGCAGCTTATTCCAAAGGGACGGACCAGAATGAGAAAATGCTCTATCCCCCAGGAACTGCGCGTCTTAGGGAAACTAATAAGGAGGATTGAGATGAACGAAGATGTCTTGTAGGCTTATACTTAACAATCAAATCTGTATACAAAGACCACTCATGGAAACCAGTCTGTATTGACAGGTGGTCCTTATGCACAGGTTATTACAAAGTTCGGCCGATGCAACCTGAAAAGAGCGAGACCCATAGAATTTAGTATTTATTTGTGGAATGGTGAGGGGAGACTTTTGGGAAGATCTGTGGGTTCTGTTTGGAACATATAGGGTAAGTAATTCTGTTAAATAAGTAGGCATTTAAAGGTTAAAACAAAGATCTTGAACTCTAATCTATGATTATAGTGGTTGTAATGAATCTGCTAATTCTGCCTCGATATCAAACTCTTTTCCAGATGACACCTCCTCCTCAGCCGACGACAAGAAGGCCTTTGCCAACCTGATCCTTCTCTTTGGTGAGCTGATCCGATGCGAGGTCTTCTCTCACGACTCCTACATGTGCACCCTCATCTCAAGGGGTGACCTGACCACTGTTCCTACCCAGGCTCAGACGGGGGCGTTTGTCGGGGGTCCAGGGAGCCAGCGGAACGATAGGGGTGCCGGGGATAAGAGCGAGGTGAGAATGGTTTTATTTGAATATTAATATGTAACAGCAGGCCTGATAATTACCTGATTTAAAACGGTTTCCCTGATTTTTTGATTTTTTTCCTGATTTTCTTCCTGATCCTTTTTTTTTTTTCCTCCTTTTTTTCTTCTTTTTTCTTCCTGATTTTATCCCTATTTTCCCCCCAATTTTTCCCCAATTTTTTTACTCAAAAGGGGGGGGGGGGGGAATGTTGTTAGATGTCATTTTTCCCTATGGGGGGCATGGTTGAGGGAGAGAAAAAAAGAAGAGAATGTTGTACAAATTTTGAGATCATCTTTGTCTAAATCAGAAAATCTGTCGTCGGGTCAAGTGACATTTTGTAGTTGCATGGAAGGCAAAACCTACCTAGATTACGACTAAGGTGCAGCTTTAAAAAAAAAATTTTCTCCCAAAATAAGATATGAACAAGTATTTCATTGAGAATACAAGTATTTTTATAATCTCATAATCATGTTCCTCTGCATGTACACTTAGCTCTTAGGCTTGCTTTTTGTTTTCTTGTACGTTATCACTGATGGTTGGAGTTGACCTCAAATTTTTCTTTAAATTATTTTGTTTGAATTTTCAAACTTTCTTTGTGTGGATAGGCCAAGGATGATGGAGAAGAAAAACAGGACTCCTCTGACAATGAGGATTATGGTTACCTTGACGACAAACCCCCTCCTGCACCTGCCCCGCCCCCTCGCAAGGAGTCTACCTCCTTCCAGGAAAAATTCCTAGAGTCCATCCAATCCAAGTCAGACTCTCAGTCGGACATCTCTGATGACGAGAAGGACAGCCCCATGGACGGTGAGAAGAGCGACGAGGAGAAGAAATCTGACATGGACTACAGGTCACCATCTCCAGAGGCACCCCGTGTCAATCGGCATCAGCTCTACGTGAAGCACTTCCCCATTTCGACTGAAGATAGCTCCGCGTACCACGAGAGCAACCAGCGCTCGGTGCTCCTCTACGGATTCGGTCGCGCCCGGACGGAGGCAAGGCAACAGGTCAAACACGTCCAGAAGGACCTGCTGAAGATTCTCACCCAAGGAGGGGGCAAAGGTGAAGGGTCAAAGGGCAAGAAGGTGTCCAAGTTGGACGAGCCGACGGTCAACAAGGAAGAGACGATGCAGAGGTTTCTTGCGCTGTGCTACTTCGATCAGCACATGGTGACGGGGTCTTGTGCAAACGGGGTCCTGGATCAGGTGCAGGCATTCAGTATGGGCAATAGAGACACGCCACCCACCTTTGACCAGGTTACACTCGTCTTTGAACTCTTGGAGAATGCACTCAACATCAATGGCTTGCTGGAATTTGCTGTCAAGGTTTGTTGATTTATGCAAATCTTTAAATCCTTTAAAGCCCCACTGCACTACTTAAAGCTACTTGTGCCCTCTATAAAGCAAACAATGCCCAAGCGGTGACCGCTGGTCCCCCATGATCCTCTTTTTCGTATGTTAATTTAGAGCTGATTTGATGAGATAACCACCTGATAGGGACCATGCAGGGAGGTCTAATCCCTCTTGGTCAAACTAGTGCAGATGGGCTTTAAGAGAGACATTAGCACTTTATTTTCATTTTGATCAGTCAAACCAATGTCAGCTGTACAATTTGCAATTAAAATACGAATACTGGCAATACAAACATATTAGATTATTGATAACATTGCTTCACATTCAACACTCAAGTGTTTATGAATTCTAACCTCTTTTAATATGCATGTTATGTATGTTAAAAATCATATTGCTGTAATAAGAATTCTGTGAATGAGAAATATTTTAAGTCATGTTTGGATAAATGTTCTATATTGATAAAATAAAGAAAGCATTGGATTCCCTCACACATTGGAAGCTGTTTTATCCTTGGTCCTTTTAGAGCACTCTCTTTTCAACATCATCACTGTTGTTTAAGATTGTCTACATCTAAAAATATACTTGTTTAGTTCTTAAAGGTATAAACCAGTTTTGGAAATGCCCCCTCTCAAAAAATGAAATGGAAGCTCTTATTACCAGTCATGTGAACGAATATGTTTCGACTAATACTGGGAAACTGCCTACCAATTGATATATTTGGTAAATTATTAAATCTATCTGGACGGAATAGATATCGCGTAGTCCCATATACATCTTTCTATGTACAGTGCTTGTGACTTTACCAAGACTAGGCCAAATTTCCTATCATTTTGATGATTCTAGAACCTTGCAGTACACACTAATACTTATATGCTAGATGATCAACCTTTTTTGATCAATTCCACAAACTTTCTTTCACAATACAATCGCGTGACCAGAACTGGTCCATACCTTTAATTTTAACTTTTTTTTCCTTCTTTCAGATGTTATCCCACATGAGTCGTGTAGAACATGAGTTAATGAGGAGGAAGTCCCCTCAGAGTGGGACGTACTGTACAAACCTGTGTCTAACCATCGTAGCCGTACTGCGTCGCTTCCAGGCATGTTTGCTGGTGTTCCCTGAACAGACAGCCACAGTCTTTGAGCTGTAAGTTGGTTCCAACATTCCTGTAATCAGGCCTGATTTTTTTCTTCTTGATTTTACCCCTTATTTTCCCTATTTTTCCCCAATTTGTTTACTCATATGTTGTTAGATGCCATTTTTTTTGGTTGAAGGAAAAAAAAAAAACACCCTATTTTTTCTTTAGTGCTCACTATCACCCCTGTGTAATTTAATAGATTGGATACATGGCATGTGGAGAAAAAAATTGTCTCATTTTATGAGAACTGTTGACTCATGGATATAGTAAACAATTGCAAATATAAAATATAAAGTAGTCATAGAACTGTTATGATATAAAGCTTTGTGATCTTGTCAATTTTTCAATTTTCCACTCACTGTTTTTGTTTTGTTTTTTGTGTGTCATTCTGTCAATAGCAACATTGACTTGATTTTAAACAGCTTTTCCTAAATCCAGAATTTTTAGCTGTGAGCAAAAAGAAAATAACAAGGCAGAAAAGGAAGGAGGCAAATGAATCTCGTTAAAAAGCAGTCAAATTTTGTTCGCATACCTTATGAAAAAAAGCGTTACAAAAATACATTTAAGAGGTGTGAGAGAAAAAGCAAATGCAATAATTAGAAATAGTGAAGTTGTTGCTAATGTTTTCAACCATGGCCCTTTTCCATGATTTGCAGATGGTTAAAGGAATGCTGTTGCAGTCTTCATCAATAGTGATCTGTCAGTTTATGACAGGTTCAGTGACCCAATCAAAGCCAGTAAAGAAAACGACTGAGAAGAAAGAGTTTTCTTTTATATCAAGTGTCTCTCCAAGTTCTTCGATCTTGAGCCATCCGTTTTAGTGTTTCATACCCTGTTGCTCCACATTCTGTGATTAAATCATCTAGAAAGCTTTTACGAGGTCTTCCCCACTTCTTCTTTCCATGAATACGACCTTCTATGACTCTGAGCATCAAGCCCTCATCATGCCGCATTATGTGTCCAAGCCATTTCTTCTGTCTCTCTCTAATCGTTTGAATTCGTTTGCAGTCCTACATGTATATATTGGCTGTTTGGAGCCAGAAGGGCATTAACTCATATGCTTTAATACAGATTTAACGCCCTTCTGGCTCTGGACAGACTAAATGATTCTCTGTATCATCTTTCACAGGTTATGTGGTGTGGTAAAGCACGTGAGTAACGTGACCAACTGCACATCAGCAGAACGCTGTATCCTGGCCTACCTCTATGACCTCTACACATCATGCAGTCATCTCAAGGTTAGTTTCAATGAGGATGATGATGATGAGGATGAGGATGGTGATGAGGGTGAGGGTGAGGGTGAGGGGGAGGGGGAGGGGGAGGGGGAGGGGGAGGGGGAGGGGGAGGGGGAGGGGGAGGAGGAGGGGGAGGAGGAGGGGGGGTGATGGTGATGATCTCAGTCACACATTGACACTCGTAGCACTCATGGAGGCGCGATAGCTCAGTTGGTAGAGCAGTGGTCTCATAATCCGGTGACCCAGGTTCGAAACCAAGGCGTTGTGCTAGTGCCCTTTGGTAAGGCATTAATCCTCATTACCAGGTCCCTCAGAGAGGACCTAAAGCCGTCGGTCCTCTGGTTGCTTACTAACAAGCATTTATACTTTCTGAGCAGTCGGGTAAAATAACCACCACCACTACTATCCTCTCTAGAAACCATTAAACAATGAAAGAATTGAAGAAAACAAAGTTGCATGTGTGCAGGGCTTGATTCTAGTAGATTTTGTGAAGAGAGGGAGGGGGCGCATAATTCTGAAAATATCTTTGAAAACGCCTACAAACAAAAAAAGGAAAATAAGAAATCTTAGTGGACAATTTCTTAACCGTGTGCTGTAAGATACTAAAGTGAAAAGTGCATTGTAATTTTTGCTGAGAAGTTTTTTGAGGCGGTTTGCTCTGTACTCCACTTTCATGTGAGGACACAATGTATTCATGTCAGCTAAGATTTGTGATTACCTAACTTTTCATCAACTAAAATAAAAAAGATCTGATGAAATATTTGTAAAAGCTAATTGTACTGTGATGTAGAAATAGTCTTGAACATGTGTGGGTTATTTGCAATATCTATTTCAGCTACATGTACCTGTAACAAGGGATTTTACAGATACAATCTGCGCATGGGCAGATAAAGGTCATTTGTACCAAAATGGTAAAACCCACAGAGATGAATACTGGATATGCGCTCATGAAAGTTGTGTAACATTATTGATTTATGCACCAATGGTACATTCTATGATACGCAGGTGGAATTATTCTTTTCAAGAGGTCAAACAAAAGGTATTCATGAAGCACATTTAGGACTTTGGCAGTTATTATTCTAAGATCCTCAAAGTGGAACTTCTCCATGTGTAAAAGATCTGTGGATATTTGGGGTCATTTGTACCATGTGCTATCTGTAAACTCCCTTATAGGGACAGGTCAAACTACATGTACCGCTGTTCCACATTGATCTAATCTGTTTGTTCTCTGATTGTTTCAGTCCAAGTTTTCAGACTTGTTCAGCAGTGTGGCTAACAAGGTCAAGCAGGCTCTCTACACCAGCATCACACCCTCCGAATCTAACTCACGCTGGAATCAAGACTTCATGCTCGAGTACATAGATAACCCTAGGTAAAGAGACAACGATGATGATGGTGATGGTGATGGTGATGATGCTGATGATGGTAGTGGTGGTGATGATGGTGATGCTGATGATGGTGGTGATGGTGATGATGATGATGATGATGATGCTGGTGATGATGGTGATGATGGTGATGGTGGTGATGGTGGTGGTGGTGGTGATGATGGTGATGATGATGATGATGATGGTAGTGGTGGTGATGATGGTGATGCTGATGATGGTGGTGATGGTGATGGTGATGATGCTGATGATGGTAGTGGTGGTGATGATGGTGATGCTGATGATGGTGGTGGTGATGATGGTGATGATGATGATGATGATGATGATGGTGATGATGGTGATGGTGGTGATGATGATGGTGATGGTGATGGTGATGATGATGATGCTGGTGATGATGGTGATGATGGTGATGGTGGTGATGATGATGCTGATGGTGATGATGATGATGATGGTGGTGATGGTGATGGTGGTGATGGTGGTGATGATGGTGGTGATAATGATGGTGATAGTGATGGTGATATTGATGATTATGATGATTTTGATGATTATGATGATGATGATGATGGTGATGATGGTGATGATGAGGATGATGGTGATGATGAGGATGATGGTGATGATGAGGATGATGGTGATGATGGTGATGATGAGGATGATGATGATGATGATGATGATGATGATGATGATCTCAGTCGCACATTGACACTCGTAGCACTCACTCCCTAGTTTCAAATAGCTATAAATGTTTGGCATTCTGAGCATCTAATACATTTTCCCTACGAAGTGGGTCATTTACCAAATTTAGATGGAGAGAAATGAGTAAGTCACCTCAGAGTGGGACGTGTTGAGGAATTTTGAACTTTAATAGCACATGGAAGAAAAATTTCAATAAATGTTGCTAATTTAAATTTCATTCTGGCAGGGATTAATTCTTTGAAATGCTAGAGCGCCGTAATGGCAGCACAGCTTAAGCCGGGGTAATAATCTCAAAGTTTGGAGGCGCTTAGTGATTGTAATAAGAGCTATATAAAAACTGAGTATTATTATTATTATTATAATTCTTATTTTCATGTCAACCCAGGGGTCGTGAGTTCAAGCAATCCTCGCTGGGTCGTCAGCTGAATGATAACCCAGGAGACAGATACAGCTTTGTGTGCAACGCCCTTCTTGCCATCTGCAATGCCAATCCAGAAAAGTAAGTTGAACACCGATCTTCCTAATCACCCAAGCTACTGTTTAGAATTTGTGACCAATAGGCTCGAAACTAACCCTGTAAACGATCATCGGATCGGCCGCCGATACCGATCCGATCAGGGGTGATCGGCGAAAAATTTCCGATCGCCGATCAATTAAAATGATCGGAAAAAAAATCGGCAATTTTTTTTTTTTTTTTTTTTTTTTATGACGAAAATTTTCAAGTTTTTGGCTGTCAAATGCTCAAAAAAAGTTCATGGCTGGGATTATTTTGTCATTTGGAGTTGTTGTAGACAATGATTGTTGATATTTAGTGCCTTTTCATGACTTTGAAATTAATAATATTGGTCTAAGAGCAGAGGCAAAACATGCGGGCCGCCATCTTGGATTATAATGTAGGTTTTTTTTTTTTTTTTAATGACGAAAATTTTCAAGTTTTTGGCTATCAAATGCTCAAAAAAAGTTCATGGCTGGGATTATTTTGTCATTTGGAGTTGTTGTAGACCATGTTTGTTGATATTTAGTGCCTTTTCATGACTTTGAAATTAATAATATTGGTCTAAGAGCAGAGGCAAAACATGCGGGCCGCCATCTTGGATTATAATGCATAGAGGTCTACCTACATTATAATTCAAGATGGCGGCCTGCATGTTTTGCCTCTGCTCTTAGATCTAGACCAATATTATTAAGTTAGGTTTAGATTTAACCCATGGTTTAAACCCTCATTTACATAACCCATGGTTTAAAAATTTGAGCAAAATAAGTGTACCATGCCTTGCCCGTGTCTAATATTGGACCTCTGACTTGTGTCGTGCTTATTTTGCGCTTATTTTAAACAATGGGTTATGTAAATGAGGGTTTAAACCATGGGTTATGTAAATGAGGGTTTAAACCATGGGTTATGTAAATGAGGGTTTAAACCATGGGCTATGTAAATGAGGGTTTAAACCATGGGTTATATCTAAACCTCCTTTGTGAATTCGGGCCTTTGGGTCTCTCATCCCGGTATAATTGATTGGGGTGTGCCGGTGTGCTATTACCCTAGGGGTTTCCACCTTCTCTTTCACAAAGACTGCTTTGAGTTTTTAATGAGCAAAAATATTGACTCTACTCGACCTCCGTTAAATATCCTATCAGAGGGACAGAGTGTTTTCCTATGTAACCTCAGTTGAGTCTATGAAACAGGGAAGGGGAGTAAACACACAACAAGGCTCTTGCAATTGCAGGGGGGTGTTTCACAAAGATCCCAAGTCGAACTTAACTCTAAGTTGGACTTAAGTATTATGGAGAGCCATTTGTAGCCTTGGAATAAAATATATTCAAAAGCAAACATTCAAATATTTTAGACTTTTTATAAATTCCACATCAAAAACATGAAATCTCCTTGATTATAGAAAAATATGAATAATTTTAATCAACATTTTTTGCCTTTTAAAATAACTTTTACAAAATACTTTCATAGATACTAATGGCTATCCATAATTTTTAAGTCCGACTAAGAATCTTTGTGAAACACCCCTCAGATCTGTCATCAGTGTTCCTTAGCATTAAAATGATGACCTTTTCCTCCTTAACCTTTGTTCCATAGGTTGAATAATCTATCTATCATGTGTGCTGAGTTGACTGCTAGCTGCACTACACTGAGTTCCGAGTGGCTAGGAGTACTCAAGGCTCTATGTTGCTCCTCCATACACAGCTGTGGGTTCAACGACCTTCTCTGCAATGTTGATGTAAGCTTCACCTGTGTACTTAAAGGGATCCGGTAACTTTGTCTCAGGTCCGAAACAAAATCCTGGATTTAGCTCAAGCTGCAATGATAATTATAAACCTTTAGGTCAGTCAGGAACCCCATTACGTTTACAAGCCGATCGCCTGTCAAATTATCAAGATATGATAGGAAATCGAAACCAAATTTTGCGTTTTCCTAACGGTTTTCATAACACTACAGTCTATTTGGGAAATTAGTACCGGTATGGTTAAACTGGTCACTTAAAGATTTTAACGTTTTTGAGGCACGTCTTGATCATTTTGAAGTGCAATTTTTTTAGGGCTTCAATATTATACCATATCACAGACACTGATAAAACGTAGGGCTGTGTAACTCAGATTTGTTAAATGATGCCTTTAAACAACAAAAAAAATTGAATATTGTCCCCCAGTCCCCATGGCTTTCCTCACCATATATATATATTTTTAGTACATATGCTCCAATGAAGTGGTCTGTAGTTTAACAATTTACATTATAAATTGAGCATCAGAGGGAAAGCAATTTTAGCTCCCTTTCTCTCTTCTTTGGAATACATGTACGCTGTTTTCCACCCCAAACATCCGCATTGCAAGTGTCATTGGAATACATGACTCATTGACTATCAAAGCAATCAATATTTGTTTATCATTTTGTGAATGGATGTATGTATGAATGTTATTTCCTCACACCAGCATCCATGTTATATTGATAGTAATATGTTTTTGTGTGGATTCACTAATATAGAGTAAATGTTTTCAGTTAAATAAAAAAAAATGTTTATATTTATATAAAAATCAATGATTATGAATGTAAAATATTCAGAAAATAGTAATTTAGTAAATACTAAAGTTTATAAAAGATTTTGTGAAATGTCATGCACGCAGTATGATACAAATCATATAACCTGGGCAAAGGCATGGGGAAATTAGTTGGATAAAAATATGTAAAGCAATTGACAAAATAGTGATGCAATGACATCACAAGCTGATAACCAAACTGGCAATTTGTGTAGCGATTTTCTAAGTTCCATAGTTTTTCATACTTAAAAAAAAAACTTTGTTATTAGTTACCCGATTAACTCAATTTGTTTTGCTCTTTTTCTCTTGTTTTTCTGCATCTATGAAAAGCAAATTATTTTTGAAGTGGACTTGGCCTTTAAAAGCTCTTAAATTTTTATGTACAGTCAAACCTATCTACAGCGACCGCCCAAGGGAAACACAAAAAGTGGTCTATGTAGACAAGTTCCTTTAGTACATGTTTCATTGAGAAACCATTTTCAAGGGAAACAAAACATGTGCTTGTTGTAGACAGGTGGTCACTAAAGCAGGTTTGACTATACAATGTTATGCTCTCTTTCTGTTTTCTTCAGGTGAGTGATCTATCGATCCATGACAACATTGCAGTCTTCACCGCCATCTTGATCGCCAGGCATTGCTTCTCTCTTGAAGATGTCGTCGACCACGTTGCTCTCGCTTCCCTCATCGCTGCTAACCCTGGCATTTCTGGTAAGCCACAATCCGAAAAGGCACTCTTCTGCCTATAGCTATGTGGGGGTTACAGACCTGCCAACCAGTACAATTTAATCGTATTTAGTACGATTTTTAGAAGTATATACGACAGTATGATTTTCCTAAAATTTTGTTTTGTTGTGTGTGTGTGCCATTTTCAATAGCAAAATGCCCATTCTATCCTGTAAAGTATCTACAAGCATCTCACATTGGCAATTTGGGAATGTTCATTGGTTCATGGAACACACCAGTCATGATGAAATGAGGCATAAATTATTCAACCAATGATCCATACAAAAAATTCTTCCTGTATGTAGGAATTGTAAGAGGCATTGATCCGTGTTTTAAAAAGAAAATACAACTTTTATTAGTAAAATACAACTTTTGGGATTGAAGAATACAGTTTTGGAACTCCAGAGGTTGGCAGGTCTGGGGTAATGGAGCACAATTACTTCTGTCTTTTTTAACAAACTCTTCTACAAATTAGGGTTTCCAAGATGAAAATGAAGTTAAACTAAGTTTGTAAGTACTATTTTTTCATATCTTCGTGTACATGTATGATCTACCCTGGACCGATCCTCAATAAGCCATAAACATAAATTCCTTCTGTTACCCATTTACCTCTTTGGTTGAGTTTGGCTAATGTAGATTAAAAGGTCAACAGATTGTTTGTTACCCTTCTAACAATAGAAATGATAAAGGCTATAGTGCACATGCAATTCCAGAAGGATCCCTCATCTTTAATTTCGGTTCTGGAAGGCAATAGCAAGAGACATGTTTTTGCTGAAAGGCCAACAATACTTCACATATAGAGTACCGAAGCTGTGACATCATAAAAATCTTTTTTTAGAATTTCTCAATTTTTTCTTCATTTTCCGAAAGAGCATAAAAATTAATGTCCAAATTTCTTTTTGATGCTCTTTTGGAAAATGAAGAAAAAAAAGAGAAATTCTAAAAATAGATTTTTGATGACATCACACTTCACCACTCTATAATGTTGATTAAAGTGATCAGTGACTTTTCACAGGTCTACTCACTGAATCTTGTTTGACTTAGCAGGTGCATCAATAGCCGATCCTGATGCTGAGCCGGGGGCGCGGCTCATGTGCCACCTACTCCTCTGCCTCTTTTGCACCTCTCAAGAGACCCCCACCTTACCCTCCACCGGCTCCTCTAGCACCAGCGGGGGTAATAACCCCAGCTCCGCCCCTGGAGAAGGGGGAAGAGGCGTTGGAGGAGGAGGAGGGGGTGGAGCGGTTAGATTCATCAAGACAACGTGTGATCGTCATATGCTAGACTCATCCCATAGCAGCATCACAGTGGATGCTCTGGTTGGAGTCCTGAAGGCTATTCTGCTGCTAGGTCAGTATTGCAAAATTCTCTCCTGTTAACTCCAAGTTTCAAGTTCATTTTGTTTCACATTTCACAAAAAAGATTTCACATAATTGACAAAATTAGAACATAATATGAAATATACTAACGGTATCACATTATATAATCGATTCTTTGTAAAGACGTCAAAATTAATTGTATTGAATAGTTGGTAATACAGGGTGAAATGTGAGGAACCTATTAAAAAACTCAGCTTGTAGATTATAGGTTCCCATAAATAAAACTAATATTTGATTGAAGTAGTTGCAATGATGAAGGACATAACTTCTCATGCTTTGCATTATGTACAAGTTGGCCCAAGACAGTTTTCCTTTGCACTGGTTGTGTTATTTTATACCCATGTTAATTGAAGCTATTTGCAATGTCCAAAGTCTCAAGTTCCCCAAAAAGGTTTTAAACATATCTTGAAATTCAGGGCTTCTGGGTTTCATTGACCACTAGAAACCCAGACATTCAACCCCAAAATATTACCTTTGTAAACCAAATGGTGATTATAAATCATGAGAATGTTATTGGGCAACTATAAAAGTGTTTGACCCAACACCATGCTCTCTACAGTCATGGTTAACATTTGACATCAAATAATTAATTTTGCTTCAATTTTATATTTGCAGTAAGAGAATCATAAATGTGGTCATGAACAGCTCGGTCTAAGAACTTGGCAATTATTTTCAATACAATGATAAAACATCTTACTGGAATACAGCTGCTGTTACTGCCGTACCCTTTAATAGGCGTTAACAAAAAAGATGTAGGGGCCAAAACATGGGTTGGTCGGTCGGAAATCTTTTTTTAATAACTTTTTTTTCTTACTCTTTAGGCTGATATTTCTCAGTTTTAATTTACTTCAATACATTTCTTTCAAAAAAAGGTTAAAAAAAAAGATAAAAAGGCAACCATAGATTTCAAGATTGTTGGGTCGGTCGCAAAGGGCATTACAACATCTAGAATATAGCTGCAGTTACTGCCGTACCCTAATTGAATGATATACATGGATGTTTCTTCTCACAGGTGATGCCGCTGTCGGGGGTGGTTCATCCTCCAGCCTGTTCGGCTCCTTCGACGACTTCGGAGGCAGCGGTCGAGAAGGGGGCAACCAGGAGGAAGGGTTTGTCCAGGGGGGCAAGTCCTCGGGGAACATGTCAACAGCCAGCCTGAGCAACTACGCCAAGTACACCCTCAAGACTATCTGCAGTCAAAACTGGGTCAGAGAGACCTTCCTCAAAGACCAGGAGAATCTATGGACCAATGAAGTGCTTCTGGATCAGTATCTCTCACATAAACAGGTAAAGTGGAAAACACTCCATCCCTCGGATAGGACGTTAAATGGAGGCCCCGTGTACAGGAGATTCACCACCCTTGCACGTTAAGAACCCATTGCACAATTCGTATAAGAGTAGGGGGAAACCCTGGTGTAATGGTCCACCTGCATACCCCAACCAGGCCGAGTAATCGGCATCTGCAAGAATCTTCAGTATTGAAGGAGGCAGATTACCTTGAAGAAGAAGAAGATAGTTCAAAGAGCCTGTCCCAGAGTAGTCACCCCATCAAACTTGTAAGATTTGTCCTCCTTAAGTTATGTAAATCATCTAAGTCGGTTATAAAAAGGTTTAGGTTTAGCCCCCAGAACTCCCAATAGAATTCCCCTAAGAGGGTTAGGAAGACTTTCCCCAAAGACCAAGAGGATATCTGGACCAGTGCAGTGCTCCTGCTCCTCTCACGCGAACATCAAGCCTAAAGATTTGACCCCTAAATGTTACCAAAGATATGAAAGGTACTGACAAAGGGTTGTCAGCCTAACCATAACCATGAGGTTTAGCCCCAAGTACCCTCTCAAAAGAAGCCCTAATTGGGTCATGGAGACTTTGTTTAACGATCAAGAATATCTTTGGACCGATGAAGTGCTTCTTGATCGGTATCTCTCACATAAACAGATATTAAGTACCTACTTTGCAATGCTTTGGATGACAGTTTGCTCTGAGCTGTATTTCCTTAATGGTATAGGGATAGGGTTAGCTGCCTTAGGGTTTATGTTAGGTTTAGGGTTAGTGTAAGAGGTAAAGTAAATACACGTACATGCAATTTTTTTGCTAGGGTTAGTGTTAGGGTAAGGTGTACACGTACATGTAAATATTTGGTTAGGGTTAGTGTTAAGGTAAAGTATTACATGTACATGTAATTGTTTGGTTAGGGTAGAAGTCATGTGCTTGAACATCAGCCAAATTTCCCTAATAAACTGCAATAGGTGTGATTTACTATATAAACAGGCAGGTCCATAGAAGCTATCATGTATGGCCTTTGAAATGGCAGATACATCAAAGATGCCTGTAGCAGAGTCTAATTCTCATATTCTCTCTTCTTGTTTGTAGATTCACTACCTTCTCCAGCTGATCTGCTACCCAAGTGGGACGTCCACAATCGGAGATGGAGGCTCAGACGCTGATCAGAAGACAATCATCACTCGCATACTCAAGGTAACTTCTTTCTTTCTATTTTCCACCACCTCCTCCTCCTCCTCCTCCTCCTCCTCCTCCTCCTCCTCCTCCTCCTCCTCCACCACCTCCTCCTCCTCCACCACCTCCTCCTCCTCCTCCTCCTCCTCCTCCTCCTCCTCCTCTTCCTCCTCTTCCTCCTCCAAAAATTGTGTCACTGTAGGAGATGATACAGATGTATGACTTAATATAAGAAATCATATTGATAATTTTCAGGGCATGCTTTGTGTTTTGATAAGATAGAACTGTATCAGCTCGTGTATGATGAATGAGTCATCTAAGTATCAGACATAATGGGCTGTGTGTACTTGTAGTCTACTGTAGGTTAATTAGTATACAAATAATACACAGCAGTCAGGGCATTAGTGAGAATTACCCACATGAGGTACCTTTGGAACAGCCTCGCCGAGGGCATTTGGACTGTTTTTAAGGTACAGAGTGTGGGTAATTTTGCTAATACCCGAAAAAATGATGTGTATTATTTGTTTTATAAGATTATGTTTTATTTGTTTTATAAAATGATGTTTTATAACATGATTTTGATGATGACCGGTCATTATCCAAATTATGCGTTGGGCAAAATAAATTTTATGTCACGTGTACGCTTTCAACCAATCATTTGATTAGGATCCACGTCATCATCTTATAATATAAAGTAAACATCTGTTTAATTTGACTGTTTCGATTCCATCGTGCCCTTAGAATCTGTGTGTACTTGTAGTCTACTGCAGGTTAATTAGTATGAAGTAAACATCTATTTAAAGCCCCACTGTACAACTTGTACAATGTAGCTACTTGCTCCCTCTATATAGAAAACAATGCCTAAGCGGTACCCATTGGTCCCCCATGATCCTCTTTTTCTTATGTTAATTGAGAGCCGAGTTGATGAGATAGCCACCTGTCAGTGATCTTGCTGGGTGGTCTAATCCCCCCTGGCCAAACTAGTACAGACGGGCTTTAATTTGTCTGTTTCGATTTCATCGTGCCCTTAGAATCTGAACCAGTGGACCTTACGGGTCTCCTGGCTGGAGCTCCAGCTCATGCTCAAGCAGTGCCCCTCGGCCTCCGAAAACAACGCCCTCTTGGAGAACATCGCCAAGGCAACCATCGAGGTGTTCCAGTTGACCCCCGAGGAGGAACAGAGCTCTAACAAAGGAGGATCAAGTAGTGGTAATAGTAGCAGACGGAGCTCAGGAGCAAACCAGAAAGGGACGCACGATTCAAAGTAAGTTCACAACATTGTTGAAGTGAGGCATTGTTTCTGTGGGTGGTATTCTTGAAAGCGGACTAACTTTAGTCCACGGTTTAACCCACTGACCAAGTATGGAACGCCAAATGTACATATGAATATATTTTTGAATAATTTGATATGTCCCTAAATCACCATGATTACATCATTATATCATAGTTATATTTTTGTTTGTTATTGATGTTATTACATTTTATTTTAATTTAGTGACAGATTGAATTATTCAAAAACTTATTCATATGGACACTTGGCATTCCATACTTAGTCGGTGGATTAAACCATGGACTGAAATTAGTCTGCTTTTGAGAATACCGCCATTTGAGTTTCAAAAAAAATTCAATCTGTAGAGAAGGTGATTTTTGTGGTGCCACTTTTTATATCTTCTTTTATCTTCCAGAGTTTTTTTTACTAGTTACAAAACTTCAGGGTAGAGTTTCATGAGTACAAGTTTGCCAACAACCTCTTGAAACAAGTGCATTGATATTAACAAGCATTGCAGTGGGATGTTGATTAACTTGTACTTATGACAAATTCTTGAAACAATGCCCCGACATTAAACCCTTAGTTCTAGATACATTATGTAACAAATTTGGGGACAAAATTATTTTAATCATGAAAGTATAAAGAGAAATCAATTTTATGGATACAACTTCTTGTATCTTAATTTAGTTGCGAAAAATCATGATACTTTTTTAACATAAAATGGTTTGCATTTTGCTGTCAATGAATCAGTTGACTTACTTTATAATCTACTCTTCTAGGCAGGGAGTCGGCCATTGTCTTCAACAAAAAAATGACCTGTAATTTCTAAATTTCTACGATCTATTACAGATCTGACCCAGCTAACAGCAGTGTGTGGTTAGTCGCCCCGCTGATCTCGAAGCTGCCCAGTTCGGTCCAGGGACGGGTGCTGAAGCAAGCCGGGAACATCCTGGAGAGCGTCGGTCAGACCTGGACCTCCAAGCCATCAAGCAAAGATAAGGACAAACAGGGACAAAGAAGGTAGGATTGCTGGGGATATTTGTGGAGTGAAAAGTGTAGTACAGTCTAACCTGCCTACAGCAACCGCATATGGGGAACAAAAAATGTGCTTGTTGTACACAGGTGGTCTTTGTAGACAGGTTCCTTTAGTACATGTTTCAATGAGAAACCATTTTCAAGGGAAACAAAAAATGTGCTTGTTGTAGACAGGTGGTCTTTGTAGACATGTGGTCACTAAAGCAAGTTTGACTGTAATTCAAACTGAAATTTGATACTGTGAAACCTGCATATAAAGATCACTCAAGAGAGACAAGAAAAGTGGTCTTTATACGCAAGTGGTTGCTTTAGTACAGGTTTCAATACAAACTGACTTTTAAGGGAAACAAAAAAATGAGGTCTTAAGGCACAGGTGGTCTTTATGTACAGGTTCCTTCAGTACAGGTTTCACTGAGAACCGATTTTCAAGGAAACAAAAATGTGGTCTTTACACACAGGTGGTCTTTCTATAGAGGTGGTCGTTAAACCAGGTTTGACTGTATCTGAATGGTAATTTTGGTTCTGTTTAGTTGAATCAAGGTAGTAGTAGTATTTTCTCGCTTCTTTCCCATCGATATTGTTTCACATGTTCCTCTTTGCTAGAAATAAGTGATTTTGCTATTAGCTATATGTAATTTGGAAAGATAGTTACGTCACAGGAAGTTGCTTCTTATTGGTCATTCATGTCAAAATGCTCCAAATGGTTCACTCCATAGAGATTGTGCATGGATGGAACTATTTGGAGCTCCATGATTGACCTATGACCACACTCGATTAAGCGTATATGCTCGTGTCACAACTATCTCTCTCAGTATGCTATGGCTAAGACTTTGTTAGGGTTGGATGTCAATCGCTATGTATCAACACAGATACAAACCGAAGTTAGCGAGTTTTTGTCATTATCTTGACCCGTTCACAGCCAAGCATCAACGGTCAGTCACCAGCCTTTGCTTTCTCTGGTGTTGACCTGCCTTAAGGGTCAAGACGAACAGAGGGAAGGTCTCCTCACATCCTTGCAGACTCAGCTAACACAGTTCCTACAGTCCCCCAAAGATGTGAGTACAATTATTTCATGACATATACATGTATGATTTGCACTGGAAAAAGTTGTTCTGTTAACTTTAAAGAGACGGCTGAGTTTCTGTTTAAAGATGAAAAGGAACTTGTGAGCTTCCTCATTCTTTGTATGGTGGTGCTGGTTATTTTACCTGACTGCTAGTAAGCAACCAGACGGCCGACTGCTTTAGGTCCTTTCCGAGGGACCTTGTAATGAGAAATAATGCCTTACCAAAGGGCACTAGTTCATCGCCTTGGTTTCGAACACGGGTCACCGGATTACGAGACCACTGTTCTACCGACTGAGCTATCGCGCCTCCTCTAATGTGTCAAGTATGTCAAGTTTAGAAGAATATTATTAAATCCACCCCCCCCCCCCCTCGAAAAAGGATGGCTCTTTAAATATTCAAAATATTCAAAATATTCAAAATATGACAAATAAGAGCTGAAAAGCTTGGACCCAACTGTTGTTCCACATGCTTCTAGCTCACATACCAATTTCTGTGCGTGCAACTCTGTGTGTGAAACTTGTGATTTTCAGCATTATTGAGTCAATTTCTTATGTACTATTTTCTTTCACAATGTAATCACATGACCAGTACTCAACTTCATCTTTGCAGAGTAACTATGGCCCAACATGTTACTTAACCTTCATTATTCTAACCCAGGTTTTGTGTATTCTACTTGTGTTTCAGGACCGCTGGGAGGACCCTAAAAGCAGAAGGTTAATGCATGAAGCTCTACAACTCCGACTCAGTTTGGTAAGGCTCAACAGCTTAATTGTCTGTAGTTAAAACCTTGATCTACATTTGCCACACTCAACCCAGGTGATGTAAATGGGTACCTGGCAGGAATTCATTCCTTGAAATGCTAGAGCGCTGTAATGGCAGCCGTGCTTAAACCACGGTAATAATTGGGAGCGCCAGGAGTGTCAAGTCTGACAGACATGCGCGCTATATACAAGAACCCACTATTATTATTATTATTATTATTATGTTCATTACTAGTATAAGTAATTGTCTACATGGATACTTTTGAATGTAAATGTCAGTGTTTCTACACTGCTTGTTTCTGCCTTTCATACTTCACCAGTTAGTACTATCATCTATGTATGTATTTTGCACTGTCAGTATCATTTTGATTCATTGGAATGTGTGTACATTGGTTATATTTTGCTTCCAATATTGATTTTTGGAATAGACTACCTTTAAATGTCAAAAACTGTCAAACTGTTGACCTATTCAAAACTAGTCTTAAGACACATTTATTCAAAATTGCTTTCGATGATTGATTAACTCTGTTCACTTTGATGTGTATTCCATATGTATTGTAATTTGTAGGTTTATTTGCACTTTTTTGTTTTGTTTAATATGTAATTGTTTATCAGTCTATTTTGTTTGTTATAGCGCTTAGAGACTTTGGTGGTAAGCGCTTTATAAGTTACGTTTTTATTTATTATTATTATTATCTTTAATATCAGGTTGGGAATATGTTTGATACGATTATGAGGAGCAGTCTAACATGGACCACAGAGTTTGCTCTCCTCTTACTCCAACTCATCACCACGGGAACAGTGGATACACATACCAACAAGTAAGTTTTTAACCTTCATCGATATCACCATCATCCGCAGCAATATTACTCATCATCATCATCGTCACTATCATCATCAGTATTGACAACACCACCACAATTTTTGTATTGTCTGTATAAATGAACAGGTTAAAAAGCCTCATCATTTTTTATGAACACTGCCATCATCATCACCATTATCATCATCAGTTTTATCTTTAAAATCATCCTTATCATCATTACCATCAACATCAAGATTATGAAATTTAATATCTACACTGTCAACTCCAGCTTATCAATGACCATATCGGTAGTAACTGCACCATATCCCTTTGGTTCCTATATTTTTTTATGCATACTAAGTACACTATATTCCTAATTTTGTCTTGAGAAATTCCTAATTTCAGCTTTGAAAGGTTGGCAGGTTTGTATATGAAACATATCATTAGAATCAACATACAATAAGCATCGATATCAGCATCATATATACGAATGATCTATCATGATTATCATCATTATATTTTTGCTACAGTGAGCTGTTCACTACCGTCCTGGACATGTTATCAGTTCTCATCAATAGTACCTTGTCATCCGATGCTAGCGGGAGTCCTGGTGCAGGGGAGGAGAAGGGACGATCTCACCAGGCTCTTATCAAGAAACTCAAGGTAACTCAATGAAAGTACAATGGAATACCATTAGGTTTAATGTGCTTTATCAGGATTGGGGAAAGAAGACATGGTCTGCTGCACAAGCATGTATGAATTTGTGATACATTTGTGCTACATCAACTTAAAGGTATAGACCAGTTTTGGAAACGCCCCCCTCTCAAAAAATGAAAATGGAAGCTCTTATCACCAATCATGTGAAAGAATATGTTTTGACTAATACGTAATGATACTAATTTTGCTGGGAAACCGCCTACTAATTGATATATTTGGTAAATTATCATATCTATCCGGCCTGGATAGATATCGTGTAGTCCTATATACATCTTTCTGTGTACAGTGCTTGTAACTTTACCAAGACTCATGGACTGAGTCAAATTTCTTATCATTTTGATGATTCCAGAACCTTGCAGTACACACCAATACTTATATGATCAACCTTTTCTGATCGATTCCACAACGTTTCTTTCACAATGCAACCGCATGACCAGAACTGGTCTATACCTTTAAAGTTGAATATATTTACATTGTATATTGACTGTTAATGATTTGAAGTGCCACATACATCCTAGTAATGATATACATAGTAAGGAGAAACCTCTTGTGACTGTATAATGAGAAATGTGTGTGCATCCCGTTGTACTTTGGTTATCCTTCACAAAGTAAATCTATTTTGTATTTGAAGAGCTCAATTCCGAAAGTAGCTAAATCCACTTTTGATGAAAATTGAATAATTGATAACAGAACATTGTTTACTGAAGTACCCGTCTTTCAACAAAATCATTTACCTAAATTTTGGGAGAAATTAAGAAAAAATGCACCTTCTAATATCACTTTTATATAGATGCCTGTACAAAATCTGGTAAACAATTTCTTTTTTCTCTGAAGTTACAAAAATGGATTTAGCTCCTTTTGGAATCAAACTCTTCAATTTTGTTGAGTCCATATTTCCAAGGTTTCACTCGATCTCACTCTCACCCTCTTGACGTATAGAAAGAGGTTGGTGACAAGCATTCAGATGGGATCAACCTGGTCCGTCAGCTCCTACCAGTCCCTAGGAAGACCATCGAGGTCATCACCTGTGAACCCATGGGAAGCCTCATTGACACCAAAGGCAATAAGATCACTGGCTTTGACTCCATTGATAAGAAACAGGTATGTCTACCAGCAATTGGTCACGCTGAACATTTCAGGCCTGATGATTACCCAATTTAAATCGGTTTCTTGATTTTTTAATTTTTTCCCCAAGTTTTTCTTGATTTTTTTTTTCTTCCTGATTTTATCTTGATTTTCCCCTTATTTTCTCAATTGTTCTCTATTTTCCCCTATTTTTCCAAATTTTTTCCCAATTTTCTTTCTCAAAAGGGGGGGGGGGGTGTACTTGTTAGCAACATTTTTAGTTAATTTTTGGCCTTTGGAAATCATAGATGATTGCACAACTGAAATGACATTACTTATCTTTAGAGCCAATTGAGTTTTTTCCTTTGAGGAAGCTTGCAGTCCTTCAACAATGTTTTTTTTAAATAATCATTCATATGTATAAGTATTCCAAATCTTGATTATTAAGATTTTGCATGATTGAATGTTTGTAATGAAAGTATTTGCAAGTTCTTGAGATCATAGTCAGGTTATATAGTGGGCTTTATAAAGTCCAAGATTTCCAAACTGAAATAATTTTCGTCTATGGTGATGTCGACGAGGCATCGTTTAACAATGTGATATGGCGTAATATTGAAGCCCTAAAAAATGATCATTAAGTCACTCAAAAAAGTAAAAATCTTTGAGTGACCCGTTTTACCATTCTCATTTCCCCCTATAGACTGTAATATTAAAACAAAAATTAGAAAACCGCATAATTTAATTTCGATTTCCAACCATAAATATCTTGATGATCAGACAGGCGATCGGCTTGTAAAAGTCATGGGATTCCTGACTGATCTAAAGGTTCATAATTATGATTGCAGCATGAGCTGAATCCAAGATTTTGTTTCAGAATCTGAGACAATGTTACAGAGTCACTTTAAGAATGAGATCAGCCTCAACTCATTATATGGAAACTATGCAGTTTATTATTATCCTGTCTTTCTCAGGGCTTGCAAGTATCAGCTAAGCAGAAGATCAACCCCTGGGACACCTTGGAGATCCTCAAGAATCCCGCCCCACTTTCATGGGCGTGGTTTGGTGGTATCCGCATGGAGAGGAAACCCCTCATGTACCAGGAGCAGTACCGGCTTACACTCTACCACTCACATAACCAGGTAAGAATACCACTAGCAGGCTTCTCCACTTCTACAACTAACTTTGTAATAGATCCTCAAGAACCCCGCCCCACTTTCATGGGCGTGGTTTGGTGGTATCTGCATGGAGAGGAAACCGCTCATGTACCAGGAGCAGTACCGTCTTACACTCTACCACTCACATAACCAGGTAAGAATACCACTAGCAGGCTTCTCCACTTCTACAACTAACTTGCAGAACCTATTGTACTCTTTGTAATAGAGTACACTTGAATCAAATATACTTGGGAGGAAGGACATGTTGGTTGTAATGAAAATAATATTCTGTTCATCTTTAGTTCATATTGAATTAAGATATAATGTCTCTATGCGCTTCCTAAGGACTTCGGATAATATTATCACGGCTTTAGCTCCAGCAAGTGTAGCGCTAGGTGCATTCAAGGAATAACTCCTCCCTGTTCCTTCACTGTTCCCAGGTCAAAAACGACAGCCACTACTTCGACCCGCCCCAAGTCCCGCCCGACGAGGAGGAGCCTCCGCCCCCAATCAACCTGGAGGCGGAGAAACCCGCCCAGGAGATGGACACCAGCCAATCAGATATCAAGGTGGGCGTGGTCATACCGGTAGAGGGCTCCAAGGAGACGACCAACAAGAAGGGCAAGAAGAGGACAAACCGCAAGAGACCTGCACCTACCCCAGCCCAAACTCCCATGAGGGAGGTAAGAAATCCTAAGATTCATGTCATTCGCTTGATTTTCTAATGAAAACCAGCTGTGGATGCGACATTTCTAGGTATCTTTACTGAGAAGTTGGGGGTGTATCTGAAATTTTCATGTACCTTTTCATGACTGTGTCCTACTGCTCTATTCTAATTTTCAGCTGTAGACTGGAAGTTTGTAACTTTTTCTTTCATTTTTTTTCATTTTATTTACAAGAAAAAAGTTGTGAAGTCTGCATTGTAATTTATCTTACCATTTACGTAATCTGTAGTACATGTAAATACATTTTTGGTATTCAGCAGCTTCAAATAAGCTTCAATTGGCACTAAATCGTCTCTTCCTTTCCATAATAATTTCCCCTTTTTGACCCTATGTATTATTTTGCCCCCCTACATGTATGTATTATTTTGATTCTTAGTATTCTCAATTTCTCATTGCTTCTTCGCTCTCTCTCTCTCTCTCTCTCTCTCTTTCTCTTTCTCTCTCTTTTCATTGTTCACTTTGATTTCTCCCCTCTTTTCTCTGGCTTCCTTCACTCTCTTTTACATAACCATATAATTTATTTTACTAGCCATACATTGTTTAATTTCATGTTATTCTCATATAATTTTCTTACTAACCACCTTGTTACTTTTTTGTTTTCCATACCTACCCTCCCCCTATGCCTTTCATACCTGAAGCCTTTTTATTTTGCTCCCCCAAACCTATGCCGCCCACCGCCCAGGGGCTATACCATAGAACAGGTACTATGTACCCTAGCTGTAGCTCGTGCCTGCTTTATTGCACTAGAGAGTAGAGCTAGCTCATATACAACTTTACATGAAGTTTAAATTAAAGATGCCTGATGTACTTGTAATGTTCATTGAAGGCCATTCTTTGTTCAACAAACTTGAGGCTTCACAAAACAAAGGGTTTTCGGTAACACCATTTCACAGAAAAAAAAAATGTTCCTTAACCATGGTTTTAACTTCTTGTCTGATGTGGATGGCAAAAGCTGGTAAAATAAAGCTGTAAGACTGATGGCAATAACAGAAAAAAGTCCTGACAGCTTTTAGATTTTATCTGGGAATTTGTATCAGGTTATTTGGAACACAAATCTTGAGTTCCTGAAAAAAGGGATATTTAGATCAGACATTTTCATACTGAGCATGGGGATATACATGTAGTTTGGTGCATAGCATACTGAGAGAGAAAGTTGTGACATGGACTCCTATGCATACACGAGATGAGTCGTAGGTTAAATTATGGAGCTCCAAGTTGTAACTATCTCTGTCAAGTAGCTGCTGTTCGATGTGAGGATTTGTGAAGGTGGTAGGAGGATATCTGGGGGTGCCAGTGTTCAGGATCTGGTGTAATTTAGGCCCTATCACCTCTCTGTTTTATTAAGCTTGTTCAGGTTTCATTGTGTACATAAGCTAAGGGGACCCAGCATGTCTGGGCCCCGTCTTACAAAGAGTTGTGATTGATCCAAATCAATCTCAAGTCCTCCAATCAATCACAAGTTTGCAGTCTCCTATCTCTTATGTACATTGGGATTGATATCAACTCTTTGTATTAATACGGGGCAACTTGTATCCAAGATATCTGTATTATGTAATTTGAACATATAACCTTCACTACCTACATATAAGTACAGCTGTACAGGGGGCATGTAATAATAATAATAATGGTGGCTTCTTATATAGCGTACATGTCCGTCACGTCGCGATGCTCCTGGTGCTACCTCGATTATTACCCTGGCTTTAGCAAGGCGGCCATTACGGTGCTCTAGCATTTCAAGGAATAAATTCCTTTAGGTGATAATTTACACATGACATGCGGAATCGACTCGAGCATCATTGCAAGTAAAGCTTTTTCGGCAGTCAGTAGGTAGGCAGTAGGCAACTTTAATAGGGCTAACAGAGCATACTTAGGCATCAGTGGGCTCTATGTAGAAGTGTCGTAGTCAAGTGGTTTAAGCACTTGACTTGAAATTCAAAGGTCGTGGTTCGATTCCTGATACGGCACTAATCTTCATTTGCCACAGTCGACCCAGGTGAGGTAAATGGGTACCTGGCAGGAATTAATTCCTTGCAATGCTGGAGGGCTGTAATGGCAGCTAGGCTAAAGCAGGGATAATAATTAATGCGCCTCGGATTAAAACTTCTAGATAGACGGCGCTACAGAAATGCCTATGATTATTCTTATGATCAATTATGCAAAATCAATGCATGGTTTACTAATCATGTGTAAATGGATCTTTAATCCACACAAATTTTCAGAGGATAATCTTTTAATCACAATCACATAATGATCATTCTTTACATTTGCCACACATCATCCCTGATCTGAGGACTCCTTGCACTGCACCATCGTACATACAGTTTCCTATTTAGATAAGAATTCATGGGCACCATCAACACTTCACATAAACTTGCAATTAAATGAATATATTGTACACTGCCTGCATTAGTCTGCTGATAACTTCACATATATTGTATAAGACATTTCATTACCTTTTCTCACTTTTTTCACTGTCGCGTTTAATACTGAAGTTGTATTTCCCTTTAAAATTTACTCAAGGAATAATCGTTGAGTTTTGGATAAACATTCCTTTCCTCACAAGTCATTCTATTCATAATTTTAGTCTAACTTGTACTTCTCTTAACTTCAGTTTTTTTCACTGAACTTTCTTTGTTTCACTATCTTTGCTTGACTTCAATTTACATAATATAACTTCACTTGACTTACTTCACTTAATTTCCTTTACTTCACTTAAAGAGAAGGTTGAGTTCTGGGATGAGGTGAAAAATTATTTGTGAGCGTTATCATTGTTATTATGCAAGTGCGGAAGAACATCAGATGAAAGATGTTCCCTAAAAAGGATGGCTCTTCAAATGCCTTCATATTCTAAATATAGCATGTAACAATGTAAAAATTGGGACAGATTTTTATGCTACATGTTTGTTTAGTCCCATACACATCTCTCTGTGTACAGTGCTTGTAACTTTACCAAGACTGGGCCAAATTTCTTATCGTTTTGATGATTCCAGAACCTTGCAGTACACACCAATACTTATATGCTAGATGATCAACCTTTTCTGATCGATTCCACACCGTTTCTTTCACAATGCAATTGCATGACCAGAACTCAACTTTATCTTTAAAATCCATTTAATTTTGCCAACTTACTTCACTTAAATTTTGCTTCACTCAACTTCACTTGAATTTCACTTAACCTCATCAACCTTCACTTGTCTTTACTTCACTTAAACTTCACTTAACTTCAGTTACGGTAGTTTATTTAAGATCACTATATCTAAAATTACTTAACTTCACTTAATTTCACTCTATTTTCACTTAATTTTGTGTTTTACTTCACTTCACTTCTCTTTACCTCACTTATTGATTGCCTCTCTAAAGTGTTGGGAACCCAACAAATTTGATGGCAAAAATTCACTTCAATTGTGCAATGATGTGCAAGAGGATGTCATTTAACATTCAACTCGTAAGGTTCTGCCTACAACACAAAACCCAAGTTTTGTATTCTTTCATCAATATTCGGCTTCAAACACATTTGTTTTGAAAATCCTTGCAGAATTTAGTATACTTAAATGACATCTCCTTGAAATGATTACACAACGTAAGTGAAAGTTTGGCATCAAATTTGGGGCTCTCAACACTTAACAGGGGCTACTTCTTAAGTAAAATAATTAACTTCACCTTGCGTCACTTAAAAAGTTACAGTAATAAATCATGTCCCTATGCAACTTAAAGATGGAGGGGGGGGGGGCAGTGAAGTCAAGAATTTTGTATTGATTTATTCATAAAATTATGTGGGTTCATACGATAAGGAACAAGACTTTACAAAAAAAACTACTGATGTTGTAATTGTTTGCTTGCACTAGATGTTTATAATTTTTTTTGTATGTACATTATGCATCACCCATAATGGACACTTTACCAGTATCATTATGACCATGTGATTTTGTATTCTTTCTTTGACTAGCAACCTTATCCTTTCAACTCTGGAATGAGTGGCTATCCCGATCGGAACTTTGTCCCATCAGCCATGTTACCACAGGGACAAGTGCCTTTCCAGCAGCCTCTGCCTCCAGGTAAGTGGTGTCCATTGCTCCCAGATTTGCTTCGGCGACAACTGCTATGAGCTTTAGGGATAGGGTTAAGATTGGTGTTAGCGTTGTAGATTGGTGTTAGCATTAGGTTTGGTGTTAGGTTTAGGTGTAGTGCTAAGTTTAGGGTTAAGATTGGTGCTAGGGTTGGAGATTGGTGTTAGCTTTAGGTTTAGTGTTAGGGTTAGGGTTAAGATTGGTGTTAGGGGTATAGATTGGTGTTAGCGTTAGGTTTGGTGTTAGGGTCAGGTGTAGTGCTAAGTTTAGGGTTAAGATTGGTGTTAGGGTTATAGATAAGTGTTAGCGTTAGGTTTGGTGTTTGGGTTAGGTTTAGTGTTGGGGTTAGGGTTAAGATTGGGTGTAGTGTTTGGTCTAGGTTTGAAATGTTGAACTCCAATAGAGTAGGACATTGACCGCAAGGGAACTTTTGCCAGAGCATTTATCGTGCAACCGACTTGCCATACCCCTGGACAATTGGTCCAGGATTTATTTTGTTAGAGATACCAGGTCAGGGTTAGGGATAGGGTTGCAGTTGGGCTTCAGGTTAGGTTTAGAGTAAGAATTTGGGTTAGGTATATGTATGTGTAGGGTTTGGTCCTATACTGAAATTTGGAGTTGGGTTGTTTCAGATAATTTTCAGCAGAGCATGTGTTGTGCAGCTGAGTAACCTTGCATGTTCATGTACTTCAGAACCCCCTCTTGCCTCTCGTACTTACACACCCTACCGATCTTTCTTACCAGCTATGCCTTCTAATGAGAGGATTTTAAGTACTTGTCATGCCATTGTATTTTGACAGGAACTTTTTCAATATAAGAAGAATATTTGTGAATCAACAAAATCTTACTGAAAATTGCAAGCATTTAAAACTACTGAACACAGATTTAGGGTATGGGAATAAAAAAATATGCCTATCATCCAAGCCTACCCTCTCAGCGTGGTTCCCCAGCAAGTTATTTATTGTTTGTCTTCTTGTCTTCTTTTCTTCTCTTTCTTGTTTCCATAGCTGGTCCAATCCGTCCCGAGAGGCCTCACATGATGCCGGGCAGTTCCAAGATGGTCCTCAAAAATCATCTCATCGGGGCTAGGACTGCAGGACCCACTGCACAGAGTCAGGTATGACACATCACATGTTCCCTCTTCCCACCCCCTCCTTCTTCCCCTTCCCCTTCCTTCCTTCACCCCCCTTGTAGTGTGGTACGGTATGACACTGAAACAGCTCCCGTAGGATTTTTGTGCCAAAGTTGATTTTTTTTTTGTTGCATTTTTGGATTCATTGGGGTCCAAGCTATCAGAAATTGATGGGGTTCAAATTTTCCCGAAGACACCAAATTTCCCTATTGCGCGTTATATATGCCATTTTGGCACCCAATATGGACCCCCCAGGAAATGAAGGAGGGGTCTGAAAATTTGAACCCCGTCATTCTTGCCCAATTGGGACCCTTTTGAAGCCAAAACAGCAAAAAAAAAAAAAAAAATCCTACGGGATCACATACTATACTGCACTATTGTGGAAATGACTTTATCTTTGAATAAATTATTCTGGATGATTCAATCGAGTTGATATCTGTTTAATGACTGGCAAATTAAAAAGGGACATTGATTTGACGATCGTGGAAAGATTCATTTTGAGATTCATCAAAGTGAAAAGAACCTTATCTGTGATGTACTGACCTCAAACATTCATGCATACCAGATATGGTCAACAGGTAAACACAAGACTGTTCTTGAAAATGCAGAAAATGCTGGCATATTGTCTTTTCCTGTCATAGAAAAACTATTATAGGAAACCTATTTCTATCCCCTAGAAAATTTAGCCCCTAAAACACATCTGCTTTTGAGAAAAATTGAATTAAAAAATTTACCGGTGCTCCCGGTAACCATGAAAATCTCAGAATATTTAGTTGTGATATATAATTTTTTAACGGGAATAGCTAATCGGTCGATTTTAGTCAAGAAACATTGTTTTATAGCTTAATTAATATCTTGACCTTGAGAGGGAGCTATACAACATAAAGAGTTTATTATTTACAATTTCATAACTTTAGACTCAATTTTAACCGCGACAACAATCACTGAATATTGTAAGATCGCATATGCTTCCAATATGTTCATTTGAACCAAATTTATGATCCCATACCAAAACTTTGTATAACCTTTAAGTTTGTACCTGTACAGTAAAAAGTCAGTTTTAAAAGTAAACAAGGTTATACAGGGGTTGTGACAATCTCATGGAGTTTCTTTGAAATTACTGTCACAAAGTTTGTTATAGTGACACATGTAGTTGTAATTCTAGAGATGCACCTGTATGGGTATTTCAATATAATCATGATTTACATTTTTTGTTTATGAATTAGAAATGTTTATGTTCCTCTTCCTGGATGTATATCATTTTTGTTGAAATCTTCAGGGGATTTGCACATTGGAAAACAAATATTGACTTTCGTTCAACATGTATCTTTAATAGACCCCAGCCAAACTTGGAGTTTTGTAGTAGCAGATTAAAGGGAAATCCAACCTTGATAGCAAACTATTCCAGGGGGAAATGGAGAAGTAGACTGGTGAAAGTTTGAAGGAAAGTGACAAAAAAATGATAAGTTTTGAATTTCTGAAAGTTGAAATCACTCTAGGTATGGGTACTTCAAATTGGCTGAATCTGTAGAGTCTCTGAGACAGACAACTTTATTATTCGTTCCAACACACAAAATGACTACAATTTTAATTTAAAAAAATGTATGACTCGGGAGAGTCCATTCTCTTTAGAGGACCTATAATAAATACTTTTCATAATATTTTGTGAGTACGGTAGTGCCCCAAGGGAAAAGGCACTTTAAGAAGAAAGACAGAAAAACAAACAGGAGAGTTATCCGACACTACGCCACAATCCAGTAACCAAATCATTGATTTGCATAGCTTTAGTGGTCTCATATGTTAAACATTCATAACTTTCTTAGTATTGGTCCGATTTATTTCTCACTTTCGCCATTTTGTTTCTCTTATTTTTCGGCTATCATACAAATTTAACTTATTACTAGGGTTGGATTACCCTTTCATAAACTGGCAACACGGCCTAGTCGAAATGTTAGACAGTACCTTTAAAATGTGAGGAAAAGCGTTTGGGAAGTTAATAAATGAGCTCTTGGTGACGGATTCTTTTTGCAGAGAGATGAGGGGTACGGTGGTTATGGCAGTAATATTCTAAAGGTAAAAAAGAGCAAAGTCTTGCAACCGATGGGAACTTATTTGCATGAGATTTGCCTGAGTGATTTGAAAAAAAACATCGCCCCCCTCCCCCTATTTTATCATTCTTGCTTGCGTGGATTTATATCTGGCTTTTCTTTTCCTTCTCTCCTTATTAAAGTATGTGGTAAAAGATAGCATGCGCTTCTCCTGTATTTTTTTTTTTAGCAGTTGGAGAAATTGGCTATGCTTCCTATATACTATTTAGTACAAATGTAGCATGTATAGCGTTGTCAACCATTTTCAAACGTGCAGATTATCAAACTTTAGATAAATGCTGGAATGATGGTTACGCTTGTTTCTTTTCCATGTATTGTAATGTATAGAAGGTACAGGTATCATGTATGTGTCAGTGTAATGTACAATTTGTAGATTACAGTTTACAAACCCTTTTTATCTACTGTCAAGCTCTTGGTCTGAGTAGATTGTATACATCTAACCTGCTTTACAAGACTATTTTGTAATTTATCCCATCACGTATTGGACGTGTAGAGAGTACCTGTGCCATTGTGCAACAAGTATTAGAGTGGCCCCCAAAATAGCACAACAGCTGAGAACCAAAAACCACTTTGCCTCGTAAAATAAATCTACAATCAGAAAGCCTTGCCCGGCATTGATGACCTTGGTTTCATTTAATTTACTTTTAAAAGAGTTTTCCACCTAATGAATGAAAACAAATGACATTTTAGATCCTCCCTCTCTCTCACATGGTGCACCCGCAAGCCTACTGTACAAAAGACATTTTGTCACTTATGTTGTTGAAAGTACAGATTCCGATGTTGTGTTCTTTTTGGGCCACCCTGTATAGTAATAAGTCAGTTCATATTCACAGTCTGTGTGGTTATGGGGAGATGGAGGTCTTTCAAACTTGTTTAAAGATAAACTTGAGTTCTGGTTAAAAAAAGAAAATCAATTCTCACAGAATCTAACGAAACTTACGCTGAATGTTCAAGGTTACAAATAAATGTCATGTGCCAAACACTTTTGGAAGAAAATGTATACTGGCTGAGTAATGAGCATAGAAAGATAAGGAAATCATGTAGTACTAGCCCGACACCATTTGTGTTGTCCCATATACATCTTTCTGTGTAGTGTGCTTGTTACTTTACCAAGACTGAGCCAAATTTGTTATGAATTTGATGACTCCAGAACCTTGCAGTACACACCAATACTTACATGCTACATCATTAACTTTTTCTGATCCATTCCACACCTTTTCTTTCACAATGCAATCGCGTTACCAGAACTCACCTTTATCTTTAACCCACATTAGTGGGCCTGAAAGTTACTGTAAAACCAGACACGTTTTGCCCGCATGAATTTCACGAATGGTTCAGGTTCGCATATGTATCATGCTGCGAAATGACTGAATCACACCTGAAAAGAACACTTAATTATTGCTATTTCGTCGCTGTTTTCACGAAGTGACGGTAGTGAAAAAAAATTGCATTCACTTTGCGTTACGATTTTCCTCACTACCGTCACTTCGTGAAAACAAGGACGATTTGTTTATTTATTTGCATGAAAATCACTCTCGTTTTTAAATTTGAACTTCGCTGTTTCAACAGTGTTTTTTTTTTACAGTAAGTAGCAATGATTTGTGCACCATCTCTGTATTCCCTGTTTCTCTGGTGGGAACACTTCGTCAAGAAGGGAAATTTAAAAAGTTCTTTGTGAAGCACCTTAATATCACTTTGAGGTATAGTTATTCCAAAATTGCATAATGAAACCGACTCATTTCTGACATGGGATTATTATTAACTGTTCATTGTATTACAACAATTTACCTACAGGAATCATCTCTTGCACGGCAGTATGCATGAAAGAAACCATAATTATTGTTATTCTATTCTTTATTCTTTTTACATTTCTGCTTGATCGATGCATTCTCTGTTGCTGGTTAATGGTCAAAGTGCATTAATATTTGTAGATGTGTATATAGCAGAGACAGGTGTATTTGTAAGGAGCTTGTATGTACTATGTAGGCTGGTGTGTACAGGCACAACTATTGTACAATTTGTAGCATTTCAGTTCTTCTTTGCCAAAAGAATGATAAGTTATATATTCGTAGCAAAACTTAGAATGTAATAATTTTCTTGTTGTCATATATGTTCTCCTAAAGATAAGCAACTAGGGTTCCCACTGTCATGGAGAAACTGGGAAATTTTTCTAGAAAGATTGGAAAGTCATGGCTTTTGGTTCAAAAATTTAAGTGGGAGCCCTTTATTATTGTCTCCAATCACAGTTTGTTGCTTTGCCTGATGGATAGCATGCAATTTGTGTACATACATATTTTTTACGCTTGGAACTGTGTGAATGTAATTGATTTCTACATTTTATTCCACTGCTGCAGATAATAAACTTATAAAATATCCTAGCTAAGGAAATAACATCTTTCATGGACAACTTTTAAAACTATGTGCACATGTATGTAACTATGTAATCCTAATGAATGCTCTTGGTTTTAGTAATCTTACTTTTCTGGAACATCTAGGAATAACTTTGTAAAGCAAAGTGAGTTTCACTGTACATGCGTTCGTTTCATTTTTGGTAATAATAATAATAATAATAATCTTTTAAAGTCCACTCCAAATTTTATTAAGTTAAACTGAAAATGGAAATTCTTTTTGCCCAATTGATCGTGAGCCCGGCAGCCACTGAGCAGAGCCAGATCGACGTCGCTCTATCCCTTATTGTTGAATGCCAAACAAGGTAGCAGCAACTCCCGTCTTTTAACGTCTGTTGGTATGACGCGGCCGGGGTTCGAACCCACGTCCTCCCGGTTGTGAGGCGGACGCTCTACTGACTGAGCCGACACACCGGTCATTTATTCATCAATTAATCATTTATTCGTCAATTGTAAACGTCTTATTATTGTCTTTTTATCAGCTGGAGGGTATTATATATATTTTATACCATTTGAATTTGTTTACTCAAGTGCAAAACATAAAAATATTACCACAAATTGTAAACATCTTATTGTCTTTTTATCAGCTGGAGGGTATTATGTATATTTTATACCATTAACATTTGTTTATTCAAGTGCACAACATAAAACTATCACAACAAAATTGGGGTCCACAAGAGTGCACTTCCTTCTCCTTGGCACATAGTGCCGCCTGTTATGATACAGCTAGCTATTAAATTATTCATCCCTTTGTAAATTTAATGTTTTTTTTCTTTCTTTTGTCATAACTCAAGAATGAATGGTGAACTGGTTGAATTAGGGCCTTTGTTGAATACTTTTAGATGTAAGCTTATATTTGTCAGAAATTTCAAGAAACATAAATCAGGACAAATCAATACTTCACATACTAATGTCCTTGGCAAGACATTAATCTACATTTGCCACACTCCACCCAGGTGAAGTAAATGGGTACCTGGTAGGAATTTATTCCTTGAAATGCTAAAGCGCCGTATGGCAGCCGTGCTAAAGCCAGGGTAATAATCGGGAGCGCCAGGAGGGTCAAATCTGACTGACATGAGCGCTATACAAGAACCCACTATTATTGTTATTATTATTATACCTAAAAACTAAAACTTGGAAAGGGTATGAATAATTCAGTTGTCAACTGTATGTAATATACATGTATATTGTTTATACAGTTGTATGTGTATTGTTATTATTGACTTTGATTCATCAATGTATATCTAGATATAGTAAACAGGAACACTGTCTTGTGCATGTGCATGTATTTAAATTTGTATTCTAAAGGAACCCCCACCCCACCCTATGCTTTGCATCATGTTTGTGGATATAAATCATGTACATCTTGTTTCCACCATCCAATTTGATATGTCTGTATTGTAGCGATAGGTAGTATTGGAATTCTGTACGGTACGTACAGAAATCATGAGGATGATACAAGAGTGGCCATTGCAATATAAAAGCTTTCAGTGAAATAAGCCTTCAGTTGTTTATTCAGATTCTTACCAAAGAGATATTTGTGTTTGGAATTAGATATCTATTCAAGCGATGGATAGAACACGATGAGCTGTTCATGCTATATGACATAACAAATATTCCTTGTATCATCCTCTTGTTTTATCAACCTCTTGTCAAGATCATCTGCTGAGAGCCAGGGCCCCGTTTCATGAAACTTGTTATCTATAACAACTGCTAAATCTCTTTGACAAATTTGCTCTCAGCCAATCACATGCCATGATTTCAGTAGCTTATAACAGTAGCTTGTAACTTGTTATTGATATCAAGTTGTATGAAACAGGAGCCAGATGAGCCTATCTGGCACTCAACGGATGATGTATTCATCTTCATCATCCACCATTGCATTATAGAGTACCGAAGCTGTGACGTCATAAAAATCTATTTTTAGAATTTCTAACCATTAGGAGCCAGAGCATATAACACTGAGTTCCCATAGGACATCTATTTATTCAGATAGTCATATCTCAGCCAATACTCAATATATTCAATTGGTTTTTCGACATTCGGACATTATTTTTTATGCTCTTTCGGAAGATGAAGAAAAAATTGAGAAATTCTAAAAATAGATTTTTGATGATGTCACACATCACCATTCTATGTCTTGTATTTCAATGTCGTTGTGTACATTTGCATGTGTGATTATGCTCACCCCCCTGTATTTATCTTGTTCCCCAGCCACTGTTAACTCAGAAGCTACTACGTGATCAGATCAATCGTCGTCGTGGACCAGGAGGAATTACACCGGATAGCCAGATGTCCAGCATGGTTCAACCGGTAAGCTTAAAGAGAAGGTTGAGTTCTGGGAAGAGGTGAAAAATAATTTGTGAGCGTTGTCATTCTTATAATGCAAGTGTGGAAGAACATCAGATAAGACATGTTCCCTGAATAGCATGGCTCTTCAAATGCCTTCATATTCTGAATATGTCATGTAACTTCGTAAAAATCCGGGTAGGATTTTTACGCCACATGTTCGTGTAGTCCCATATACATCTTTCTGTGTACAGTGTTTGTAACTTTACCAAGACTTGGCCAAATTTCTTATCATTTTGAATTTGATGATTCCAGAACCTTGCAATACACACAAATTCTTATATGCTAGAAGATCAACCTTTTCTGGTCGGTTCTACACCGTTTCTTTCACAATGCAATCGCATGACCATAACTCAACTGCATCTTTAACCCCCTTCAGATACAAAACCATGCTTCTTTAAAAAATAAAAATTCATCTCTCATGTTTTAAAGCCCCACTATCCTACTTGTAGCTACTTGCTCCCTCTATATAGAAAACTTCCCCAATCGGTGCCTGTTGGTCCCCCATGATCCTCTTTTTCTTATGTTAGTTGAGAGCTGAGTTAATGAGATAGCCACCTGTCAGTGACCTCGCTGTGTGGTCTAATCCCTTCTGGCCCAGTAGTAATGACGGTCTTTAAAAAATAAAGATCCATTGCTTATGTTTTAAAGCCCGTCTGCACTAGTTTGGCCAGGGGATTAGACCTCCCTGCAAGGTCACTGACAGGTGGTTATCTCATCAAATCAGCTCTCAATTAACATAAGAAAAAGAGGAACATGGGGGACCAACAGGCACTGATTAGGCATTGTTTTCTATATGAAGGGCGCAAGTAGCTATATGTAGTGCAGTGGGGCTTTAAAGAAATTCCACAGTAAGAGGCCTGCTACTTTCCAACACAACTGTACATGTTTTGTTTTCATTATCATTAATATTTCAATCAAATAGGAAGGCTAGTTACATTAAACTTCCGTAGTCCGTAATCTGCTTGCAAGGTTCTATTTTTATTGCTGCTAGATTTGATATGTTGTCAATTGTATCTACCGCTGCAAAAAATAAACAAAAAATCATTCTTCTATTCTTTGTGCACAACACTCTTACACATGGTGTGGTGTTAAAGAAATGCAAGTGTTTAAAAACTAACCATCATTCATTTTTTTGTGATATCTCAAGTAAGAAACCTTCATGGCATGATAAGAGTCAAATTAGAATTCAAGCCCGATCAGGTAGATGCTATGTAGTTTCTACATGTACAGTATATATGTGTGGTAATCTGTGAGTTATCGTTTTCATGTTATTTTTAAAGCTAAGCGACTGAAACACATCTTCCTATCGTAAGCCTCACCCTTACTAATCTCTGCCTCCTTGTTATCACCTTCAGGGGAACCAATACGGCAACTACAACAGCATGCCCATGATGGGCCAACAGGCGGGAATGACCGCTGACCCTCACACCACCGGTCAGCCATCGTCCAGCATGGTGGGCAGTGGCTACAACCAGCCGTTCTCACACCCAGCCCAGCAGGGGGCCAGCCAGCCTCAACGCATGATGCCCGGGATGAGCCAGCAGCAGTCTGGGCCTAACCAGATGGGCTATCCCCCTCAGCAGCATCAACCAATGCATGCTACCAGAGCCAGGTGGGGATTTTCACTATACTAGATGTTTCTTATTGTGTTTGTAGTACACAAGTATTAACAGGGCAATTCTTTGCATGTGAGTGCATTCCACGAGACATGTGGCAGATCTTTCTAAGGGACCAGCTCATTCCCAATTATAATGCAATCCCACAGCCCATCCCAATATCCTAATGTAAAATATTTATCTTCTGTTGCCCAGCAGGTTACAGCACCAGATCCACCAACATCGCCAGATGCACCAGGGCATGCAGCAGCCCCAGCAGCACCCCACCGGTCCCGCCGGCCAGGGGACGTACATGAGCCACCAGATGCTACCCCAAGACCAGCAGCAGCAGCAGCAGAGGGGTCAGCAGCAGCTCTTGCAACAGCAGCAGCAACAGCAGCAACAACAGCAACAGCAGCAACGGATGATGGCCCTGAGGCAGCAACAGCAACAGATGCAGGGTCAGGTGCCCATGTCGGGGTCAAGTATGATACCAGGCATGCAGGGTCAGATGGGTCCAGGAAGGCCTGCAAACACCATGAATCAAAGGGGCCACAATACCTACACACATTATTGAAGAGGACGCTACTGTGGACGCTACTGAATCTTTGCAGTCTAGATTTGACCTTGCGATTTGTTGAAGAAGGCCTGTAAAGAATTGATGTGGACGCTACTGAATCTTCGCAGTCTAGATTTGACCTTGCGATTTCTTGAAGAAGGCCTGTAAAGAATCGATGTGGACTCTACTGAATCTTTGCAGTCTAGAGTTGACCTTGCAATTTGTTGAAGGAGGCCTGTAAAGAATTGATGTGGACGCTACTGAATCTTTGCAGTCTAGATTTGGCCTTGCAATTTGTTGAAGAAGGCCTGTAAAGAATTAATGTGGATGCTACTTAATCTTTGCAGTCTAGATTTGACCTTGCAATTTGTTGAAGAAGGCCTGTAAAGAATCGCTGTGGATGCTACTGAATCTTCGCAGTCTAGATTTGACCTTGCAATTTGTTCTCTGAGCCTGAATTGAACCCAGTCACAATACTCATCAGTAAGGAAGGTGTTCAAAGGATTAATGTGGACAGTGACACTGCTGACCTGTTTCATGTTTAGACCATTGATTAGAACCAGGCCATGAACCAAGGCTGTCGCAACGCATGTAAGCATTTTTGAGGAAGGCGTGGAGAGGATAAGGGAATTTATTGTGGGCCAGGAAGGCTTGTGGAGACTTTAAACCGAGGCCGTCAGAACATGTATCTGTATGTGTAATTTTTTTTCTAATGTACATTTAGATGCAACTGACCTTCTGCAGGTCTAGACTAGAGCCTATCTACATGAATCTGCAATGAGTGACAATGACAATGGAGGCTGCTTCAGATTGATTGGTTGGTTAGTTAGTTCATGGATCTTTGAATAGTTCCCTCCCAAAAGTATTCGGAGTTCCATGATTTAACTCATGTGTGAACTAGAGACATTTTAAGGATTGAATTAGAACTCAACTGGTCTATTGAGGAGTCTATTGTAAGTCTGGACTGTTGATTTAGACATAAATTGTGATCTTGCCCCTGCAACTTGACTATGGAGGAGCAAGAAAGAAGGGAAATGAAGTGGCTGAAGATCAAATCACCTGAAGAGACATCTGGGGGGCGTTTCACAGAAATTGTGATCAGTGACAAATTACAGTTTTTGTTATAAGCTACTGAAATCCTTGCTTCTGATTGGTTATCAGCAGATTTGTCACTGATTTTTGTCATTTGGCATTGAAAAAAGGCTTTGTGAAACGGGTTCCCTGATTACTTAACCTGTCTTTGGTCAAGAGTTGATGAATCTTGTCTGGTACTCTTGAAGTCCACTCCATCCCAATAATACCCATCACTGTTGCCAAAAGCAAGTTGAGTAATTGACCATGGATCCTTTTTTCAATGACAAATAACAAAAATCAGTGACAAATCTGCTGATGACCAATCAGAAGCAAGGATTTCAGTAGCTTATAACAAAAACTGTCATTTGTCACTGATGACAAGTTTTGTGAACCCCCCCCCCCCCCACATCACATTTGGTCTGTTCCTCCAAAAATGCATGTTACTAGTTGGTGACCGAGGATCCTTTGTCTTCATCTACTTTCTTAACACATTGCCTACTGGAACCCGGTAATTCCTGTATCAAACACATGGGGAATATAACAAGCCAGCAGTCAAGGGGGTAACATCATGATGTAATGGAGGAGTAGACACAGTGGAGATGTCCCTATTCATCATTGCCAAAAATCAAGATGAGTAATTACATGCTACAGCTCTTGAATGCTGAATTGTGAAATTATGTGATCTCTCTGTCATAAATTCAGTAGTTTTTTGCTGAAATTATCAAATTACTGTCTTATTTAATCATTTTGTCTGTTTGGAGCCGGAAGGGCTTTAAGTCATCTACTGAACACAGAGTTAATGCCCTTCTGGCTCCGAGAAGAGCATTTGATCTTTATAATGTTTGGAGTCTAAATGGGCTGAAACTGCTGAATCTGAATATGACCACATTATTTGCTCTGGTGTGGATGAATGTAAACCGATCAATGGCAGTACCATTGAGTGAAGGTTCTTTGTGTTATGTTTAAATTACATGTAGTAATACATTTAAGTACATCATACTGTTCATACATATGTGATGTATTTAGACTTAGTCCTACGTCTTACAATCTGCGGTCTAGATGGAAATTCAGTGTTTTTACATGAGTTTTCATCACTTATGGACCAATATGAAATATATATTCTACCAATTTAATTCATAAACACTCTTTCTCCCTTTTCTCAATTCTATAATTTGCTTGGTATCAATTTAATTTGTAATGATAGGTTATTCAATTTTCCCAGATACATAAAATGTATTGCTTTCCAATTCTTACTGACTGTTGCTTCTGTCATGTATATAGTTTTTGTCAATACTAACTTTGTAAATGCCAAAAAGCTAAATATTCTTCTCTTATGAATGATCGATACATGTATATTCCTTTTCTTATTATAGTTGTACATATATGTACAGTCTACACGTACATGTGCATATTGTGCTTTGTGCTCTTTTCACAAAGTTCTCTTTACATATGAGATACATAGAGATGAATAATGTATATAAGAATACACCATCAATGCCCATCAAATTTGGAATGGACATCAAATTTGGAATGGGCATGCGTAAGATATTTATTTATAACTGAACTAATTGGAAATTATACAGTAGGCTTGCGGGTGCACCATGTGAGAGAGAGAGAGAGAGAGGATTGAGGAGTCCTGAATTGTGAAGTTGGAAATTGTGATTCATGTACAGGTGTAATTATCCAACCTCTTTTCAAAGCTTAGCTATTCAGTTTCTTTCTTCGCCACTCAGCACTGGATATAAAGCCAAAAATGTGTTTAAACGATTGAAATTTCTCCCGGGAAGCATTAAATTTATAAAAGGACATACATAGGTTTGCGAAGCCAGTAACAAATTTTCAACATGAGGCAGGCTTTACTACTTCAGCCAGAGTGATTAGATCACCCAGCGAGCCAGCGAGGTCACTGTGACAGGTGGCTATCTCATTAACTCAGCTCTCATTTAATATAAGAAAAAGAGGATCATGGGGGACCGATAGGCACCGATTGGGGAAGTTTTCTATATAGAGGGAGCAAGTAGCTACAAGTAGGACAGTGTGCCTTTAGCCCATTACCTATGGGAACCTGGGCCCTGTTTCATAAAACTTGATATCAATAACAAGTTACAAGCTACTGTTATAAGCTACTGAAATCGTGGCATCTGATTGGCTGAAAGTAAATTTATCATAGAAATTTAGCGTTTGTCATTGATAACAAGTTTTATGAAACAGGGCCCCGATGGATTGTGTACTAAGCCTATGAGAATGAGAGTTCACTAGGCAATCGGTTAAAATGAAGAGATATTGGCATACAAGTGAATCTATTCCAAAATGTCTGAAGGATCATCGGAAAGGGTCAAGCGAAAGGGTCAAGCGAAACGGCCATTAACAGAATTTGTTAGAGTGACTGTGGAAGGACCTTCATTTTCAATGCTCTTTTAGATGTACAACATAAGCAGGGGGTTGTTTCATAAAGCTGTTCGTAAAGTTACGCATGACTTCACGAATGACTTGAATATGAATAGCCAAATGAGATGCTCAATCATTTGTAACTGCATCAACTGAACTTGAATCCAATCCAATCCAAAAGATATTTGATATAGCACCTTTTCCTTGCAGTTACAAACATTTTTAATGCAAAGTATATTTTTTGCCATAATTTAATTGAGGTTATTGGAAATATAGTCACACTTTGTTAAAACATCAGGAAAAATTTTGGGCATCCTATCTGGCAGTTCATATTCAAGTCTTTCGTAAAGTCATGCGTAACTTTATGAACAGCTTTACGAAACACCGCGCAGGTGTTATTAGCCACCATGCAAAGTATTCTTCAGACTAGGAAAGTTCCTTTGTAAAACCAGATTTTGAACAAAATCTTAGGCCCAGCATCAGGACTAAATGTTGGTAGATTGCAGGATTTTGAGTTTCCAAAATTTAGTTTTTATATGTGAAGACTTTGCCTGTTCTTGTTCATATTGTGTACAACTCTTCATAACATTATGTATGATCATGCACTCAAGTAAATCTGCTCTTCTTTCAATGCCCGCTGGATTGGGTTGGTGCATTTCTATAATAGTATTTGTTTTCTTAAATGTTCACCTTTGGAACTCCATGGGCTGGCATTTGGGCCTAATCATCGAGAACAAGAATATTTTTTTTTTATCTGGGAATTCTTTGCATCCCAGTCACTTTTTCTGAAATACAGCCAATCACCTCATGTGTATTTTGTGGACTTTATGTTACTTGTTTTCCTTGTGCAAATTATGGAGTTAGAAATGTCACATGACTTGGTCATTTTGAATGTAGATATTATAGTAATCATGATGACTTGAAATCAAGATATTGGATTAATAAATGTACATACACAAGAGATTCACTGGTTTTGAATTTTATCTGACTTACATTTGAATTAATTCCTCTTTTCTCACTTGATATGTTTTTGATAGTATTACATGTATGTTATTTGTTTGATATCTAGGCAAAGACCATGAAATTACATTGCATAATTATATTAGAAGCAATTCAAGAAATTTGTGTTAGTGTGCGAGAGAGAGAAATGGTGGGAGAGGGAGGGTGAGATAGAAAGATTGGGAGGGAAAGAAGGGGTTGAAAGTGGAAGTACACAGACAGAGAGGGAGGGAGAGAGAGAAAGAGAGAGAGAGAGAATGAGAGAGAGAGAGAGAGAATGGATGATTAAGCTGGAAACAAAGCGAAAAGAAGTAGGAGGGAAAATATAGTCAAAATTGTTTTAATTGTTACTATAGTAGACATCATAAATGTTTAAGTTTAAATCGGGTTATCCAAACTTGTGTGCAGAGTAAAGAAGAAGAGGGGATAAAAGAAAGATCAGTCGTTAGTCTGTTTCAGACTAGCGACTGATCTTCTGAGTTTTAATTAATCAAAATTCTGGTGCAAAAGACCCTTGTGTTAAATTGAAGTGGGCTAGGGAAAAGAAAGACCCACCTTCAACACCCCCCTCCCCCTCCCCCCGAACAAAATATGACAGTCTTTTTGAGGTACAGTATGTGATTTGCATTTTATCAGTCAAGCAGGATGATAACATTTATTTAATGATCTGTCACATCACATGAAATCATATTTATTCATACGTATTTTATACAAATCTGTGCATAAATACTTCACATAATATATTACATAATATTGATCTGAAATCATACTTTATCTACACATCTAACTACATACATTTGATCTATAGCTTTGTACATATTATTTGCGTAGATCGTTTCAAGACTTACACAATCATTCTACAAGAACATGTCCAGTAACCCGTGATACACGGGCAGGGGCCTATATATATACTTTCAAATAACTGCAAACAATTTCGAAACTAGAATTGAAGCTCTTTCTTTGTATACATGGATAGGGCATGAAGTACAGGGCTCACGATCAGTGATACTCGACACACATGGAATAAATATTGTTTAGTTTTGTTGCGAATATTTCATCTCCTAGCTATAACTTAACTGCATGTCGGTCACCGCATCGTGAACACTCAATATGCTTTCCGAAATCCATGACTTTAAGAACATGATCGCTAAGACTTTCGAAAAATCAACCTAAAAGGCAAAATTCAAAAGCCCTGTTCATTACTGTCCATGCGAACATTAGTATTGTGACTTGTTACATCAGGGGCCATTGACCGCGAGTTGATTGCTTGGAAGTCTTTACCAGTTTACGATTGTGTTTATTATAAATTATTGGATTTAAAAGTAATTATGCAGCAGATAATTTAGTTTACCCCCCGGGGGTAGTGCTACTATTAGCATCGAGAGAAGCAGTGAATGATGAGTGCTCATTGCTTTCAGAAACACTGCCTGCATGTTCAATTTGTTAGAGTCCCCCCCCCCCCCCTACACTGTCATCAACGTTCTTCTGCGTCTGCCATGAAATAAAGTTACAAAACCGATGAATTGGGATTTTCCTTTTTATTACTTGACCTTGATTGGTCCAGTCGAAATGGTGTACATTTCTCGTACTCCGCGGATATGTCGTCTGTTACGAGGTTCTCGTCTACACTCTTGCCAGCAGTGAGCCGCAGACTCCTGGCCACGACACACTTGAACACGACAATGCATGAATACCTGCATAAAATAGAAAAGAAAACAGTATAAGAATTGGCAACTTGGTCTTTTCATCTCTGTATTTACCTCTCTATCTTCTCCCCTCACCCCTTTTCCCTTCGACAAACACTCACTCTCTCTCTCTCTCTCACTCTCTCTCTCTTTATCTCTCTCTCTCTCTCTCCATCTCGTCTTGTGCCCTTATCCCTTTCTGTTATCTTTCCCCCCATCTACCTCCTATAGTTATGTCATTTGCCCTAGCCCGCCCCCAATCTCTTTATCTCTCTCTCTCCATCTCTGCTTTTATATCTACATGTATAATAAATCCTTCTATTATTATCTTTTCGTCTCTCCTTCTCTCCCCATTCCCTCTAAATCTCTCCCTGTATCTCTCGTCCCCTCCCCGTCCCCCTCTCTCTCACTTGATCACACTTTCTACCACTGTAGCCTCCACTCCCTCTATCTCACAGGCGATTTCTATTAGGCCTAACAAAAAATGTTGTATTGCCCTATGCAACCGACCCCAAAATCTTGAACTCTATGGTCGGCTTTTTAAAAAAGTTTTTTTTTTTACCGTTTTTTAGAGGAAAACAAATATTAAAGCATTCAAAACTGAGAAATATCAGCCAAAAGAGGGAGTAAAAAAGAAAAAAAAGTTATACAAAAAAAAAAAAAAAAAATCCCGACCGACCCCTGTTTTGGCACCTAAAGGGCAATACAACATTCTTGTAAAGGCCTATACAAACCTCATTATACTCTCCAATGGGGCTGAACGCATCGACTGCTATCGGCCTGAATCGAGGATCATCGGCCGAGGCTCCGATATGGATGGTATCATCAATCTCACAGCTGAAAATTAAGGATGCAATAATCTTAAATATTTTACCGGTATGATTATAAAATAAAAAAACAAAAAAAACAAAACATGTGCGACAACAATAAACAAACAAGTTAGTTTTCTGCTGTAGATGATAGCGTTTGCCCAAAGTACATGTATGTCAAAAATCATGTTGAACAAAGGCAGAAGCATCTTCCAATGAAAAGTTCGGGTGGATGGAGGTGTCTTGGTATAGTGGTTACTTCACTTGGCTCGATCTCAATCCAAAGGTTGAGGGCTCGAATCCAAGACCAACATAACATCTTTTGGCACGGCATTAATTCAAAATGTGTCACTATCAAATTGGTACCTGTAAATGCTGGGGTGATAGTTATAATTGCAGCGCCTGCAGTATTAATACGTGATATGGCTATCCTGAGTAATTAAGACCAAATTATCAGAAGTTTGCTCATAATCGAAATACATTCGTGTGTTAATCAACCAGTAAAGATGCGATATGCATGTTATCATAAATACCACAATCGAAAGAAGAAAATTCGCGGCGATATACTTTTACATAATTTGATGATTAAAACCAAAATGTGTGAATCGTTGAAGATAGATAGATAGAGGGAGAGAGAGAGAGAGAGAGAGAGAGAAGAGAGAGAGAATCATGTACGCATATGATATGTGTAGATGATTTTAGTCAAAGCTTTATGATATAGTTGGGGTTGGCAGGGGCTTTGGTAGACCGAAAACTTCACTCTCTTATACCCACGGTGGTTTAATTGAGACTACATCTTGCTCTATTTCCTGACCACCTTTGTACCGATTGCAAATATAAGTTCAATTAAAATTCCCATACTAGACGGTTATTTCTGTCTACTCAAGGCTTGAGGCTATCTATTTTCTATCTTTGTGAGCCAGGGAAAGGATTTGTGTTGGTCACTTGAATGTTGTGAGAATGTAACGCTGTCAACAAAATATAATAGATTAGATAAAGTCTAAATAGAGGTAATTGCAGCTGCCGCCAAACAGCCAAACACATTGGTAACTTTGAACTCTAAAGGAGGAGGGGGAACCCCCTAGCCCCTACCTCTTATACCAATTTATCGACCAGCAACACAGTATCATCTTGTATACCCCCCGCCCCTCCCCCCCCCTCCCCCCCCCCCCCCACTCCAGGGTCGGAATGACCGCATGCGTGTTACCAAAATGTCCGGTAAAGGGGTACTTTTCACGCACCAAAGTCCGGCTCGTACATACACAAAATTGACTTTATACACCGGACTTAGGGGGTGTTTTCAAAAGGAGGGAACACGCATATGCGTACCCTACATAGAACTGAGTGGGGAGGGGGGAAGGGCGGGACTTACCCATCCTGGATGAGAGACGTTGAGTCCTGGTCTTGAGCGTCTGGTCCTGGAGTGGTCCAGCACGAATCAACAAACACATTGGCATCCACTGAGGACGTCAGGTTCACCGCAAAGACGTTCTGCCCCGGCTGGACCCCTTCCATCCATGTCCCAAACAGGTCTGTCCCTGAGGAGGCATTGCTTGATGTCCCGAAGGCATCATCCATGTACTGGACGAGGCTAAGAGACAGGTCACCTAGGACAGCATCGGACAAGACCAGGGCGCTCGGTTCTCGGCGACCTCCGGTAAGTGGTGAGATCCCGCTGATTCCTGCTTGGTCCGATTCGCATTTGAAGGAGAGGTAGCGAAGGGGAGAGTCAGGGGTGATGACATGGTCGGCGAACCTCAGGGTGTTGGAGAACGTGACAGAATCTCCTTGCTCCTAATCAGACGGAGTGTTTGATTTAAAGAAACGGAATATTCTTTATCAAAACACATCACAATTGCTACAGGCATTTTCCAAATGAGTATTCGTTAAGGTCATCACGTATTATGACTACGACTGGATTGTAACAGAAAAATGGGTTGGATATGGACTTTCAAAATAAGTTCTTCCTGACTCAAATTCCAAATGAGGCAATGTCTGGTAATATAAATTATAGGGTATAAACGATCCCCAACGAATCAAGTTGACATACCACTCGTACGACTGATTACAAGTTCATTACCGAGTAGTAGCCGATTCTGGCTTTTTCTGCGACTGAAGGAGGGAACGATCTATTTTCCTTTCCCTTCACTTTCTAAATTATTTTCACATTTTTGTTTGTTGTTGTAGAGACGAAAAATATGATTCAATCTACCAGCCGCATGACTTGGCACCTGTTTCATAATATTTATCATGAATAACAGCTGTCACATTTTCATAACTTTTAAAACATTTTCATAAACTTGCCAATGTCCAATCAAATGCAACTATTTCAGTAGCTATTGTAGTTTGTTTTTGATAACAAGAATTGTAAAACAGGGCCCTGGGGGGCGGGGGGCGTTTCACAAAACTTGTCATGGGTGACAAATGACAATTTGTGTTATAAGCTACTGAAATCCTTGCTTCTGATTGGTTATTAGCAGATTTGTCACTGATTTCTGTTATTTGTCATTGAAAAAAGGCTTTGTGAAACGCTCCCTGGTCAGACATTCTGTGTTACCTGAACTCGAGTATCACACGAATCGAAGGGTGTAGTAAGCATGACGATGCCCTCCTGGACGATCACGTGTTTGCAGGAAGGATCGTTGAGGGTGACATCATCGGGACCGTGAACGAGAAAGACCGATGTATCCAGGGTGATAGACATTGAGGAGTTGTAACATTGCACTTCGTAACCTAAACAGATACAAAATGATCTCAGAAATATCATTCACCCCAAGTAAGAACAAATAAATCTATCTAAATGACATCATAACAGAAAGCCCTACTCTGAACACCTTTAGAAAGAAATATAAGTCACTAGCTTGTTTTGACTGTTGAGCAATACATTTATTATAAGTAAAGAATACGAGTCAGTCATTTCGTGCGTTTATGTGCGTGTGTGTTCTTGTATATAATATATGGACAAATACATGGGTAGAATCGTATGTGTTTAAGAATGAGTGAATAAGAGTTTTGTAATTTTTAACTTAATTTAAATTTAAATTTGTAATTTTTGTAAATATAAATTAAGGAAGGTTGCTTAAAGATAAAGGTGAGTTCTGGTAATGTGATTGCATTGTGAAAGAAAAGGTGTGGAATCGATCAGAAAAGTTGATTGGTGTGTAATGCAAGGTTCTGGAGTCATCAAAATCATCATAAATTTGGCCCAGTCTTGGTAAGTAATAATCACTGTACACAGAAAGAAGTATACGGGACAACACAAATGGTGTCGGGGTTAGTACTACCTTGATTTCCTTATCTTGCTATGCTCATTACTCAGCCAGTATACATTTTCTTCCAAAATTGTTTAGCACATGACATTTATTTGTATTCTTGAACATTCAGTGTAATTTTCGTTAGATTCTGTGAGAATTCATTTTCTTTTTTTACCAGATCTCAAGTTTATCTTTAATTGGTGTATCCTTTTCTGAGAACCAGAAGAGCGTTAGCTATGTGTACAATCAGGTGAGTTAAAGTCCTACTGGCTCTCAACAAACGATGTATTTATCAGGTGTGGATCAAGAGCTCTGTGGATCGAGGAAAGCTAGGGGGTGCAATACAATCGTACTGTAAAAAATAAGATAAAAATAAAAAGGTTTATCACACTTTTAAAGTGAAAGTCTGGGGTCTCAAACTTGACAGGGGCACATTTGTCTTTTATGCACTGTTGCTTTTTTTTTTTAGGGGGGGGGGGGGTCCATCCACCCTGCTCCGTCAAAGAATCCACCACAGGGCTAACATATTATATTGTATCAACTAACCTGTTGGAGGAATGAACAGCGGTTCTGTACTCGGGACGTACAATCGTTTAAGATAATACGCCACAGGGAATGCTCGTCCGCTCAGGTACCCCGTTCCATAGCCAATCACCAAGAACCTTGCTTGAGGATCAGTATGGCCGATGGTGTGACGACCCGATTGTAAGGTTCCATGGAGGACACTTGAGACATCATCCTCTACAATGACACGCCAGTCTGGCGAATCGCGACCAACGAGGTTACCGTTCACGCGCAGTCCGGATAAGCTGATGTTCGAGTTTGTAACCATCACGGTGACGTGATCATTGTCCATAGAGGTGAGAGACAAGTCCCCGACGATGAACTGCTCGACGGGTGGGATGACGACCATGGACGGGTCCCCGACGAAATCTCCAGATTGGAAACCTTTCATGAACTGCAGAACCAGAACGGGTTCGGTTGATCGGAACGAGAGCTCGACATGACGGGTAAATATAAATTCGTGGTGTTGGTTTTCGTTGAGGTGCACATCATTTGCATGTGGGGATGAAAAGATGATGTTGGTGTCATTGAAAGGGGCGACGATTCGAAGAACATAGCTGCTTTCTCTGTCCTTAAATGGCGCCACGATGAACTGCTTCCCAAGGGTATGTACTGGCGGCATTTGCTCAAATAGGTAGTCGCAGTACTTGATTCCCTTCGGGACTCGCGAACATTCACTTCCGGTCACAACCGCCACGGGTTGATCCGACTTGATTCGTGAACCTGTCAGGTCCTTGTCACTCATGATTTGCAGGGACTCAAATGCCCCAAGCTGAAACTTAAAGACATCATGAGGACCATATAAGACGTGGCCAAATGCTACTATCTGACTGAACCTGATTTGTAACAGAGCGCCCGTTTCCGTCGCGGTCACGGTAAAGCCTGCCTTGTACTTAGTGTGTTTTAGAGTCAGTGGCTCGTAGATACCTACGATGTAGTCGTTCCCAAGACTTCTGGTAGGGAGAGGGGTAAAGGCTCCAGAGTTTACCCCTGCTTCTATTTGGACATGAACGCTCAGGTCACCATCAGCTCGTATTCCAACAACATTCTGCTTCAAACCAGTGCCACGTGAGGTAAGTGAACTTGGTAGATCAACCCTAAGTTCACGATCACCAGGTACCTCAACGACATGGCGGAAGTTGCTACCAGAAGTGACAATCGTAGCAGTAACAGTTTGGCCACTGTGTGACGACAGAAAGACACGTTTGGAAGAGCTACGCCGATAGACGTAGTCCGATGGTATACCGAATACAAAATCATTCCCGATCGTACTCGGAATGTCAAGTGCTTCTGCAAAATAGAGGAAGAGAGAGCCAGTAGTTTAATTTTTACTTGTGACAAATTCATGAAATGCCCTTTTTGATTATATTGATATGGGGATTAATTCAAGCTGGTGTATCTGGGAGGGGAGAGTTAATCAAAGAGAGTGAGAGATAGAGAGAAAAAGAGAGAGAGAGAGAAAGAGAGAGAGAGAGAGAGAGAAAGAGAGAGATAGAGGGTATGGAGAGAAAAACAGGTCAGAGGCGGGGGAAGGGTGCGCCAAAGGAAGACGATACGACTTCTCTTCCTACGGCTGTTGCATTTGCTGTTGGAGAAGGTGGTAAAGGATTTTTTTCTCTCCTTTTCTCTCCTAACTTCTGCCTGGGACTTCATTCGGAAATCAATTTCCTTGTCTGGGTTTTGGGGAAATCGAGTAGGCCATTACTGAAGGCCTATAGTTACTATTTATGACTGTATGGAAAGTTTTATTATGACTAATACTTATCAAAGCAATTCCTGAATAATATAATACAAAGGAACCACGGTTGAGATTTCGAAATAAAAACAATAACCACATAAATCATTATGCCAGTAAAATTTGATAAAATAAAAAACAAGTCAAAGCGCTTTAGAGACCGTAGCACAAGAGGCGCCCTTCGGTGGTTGCGTTATTACTTGTGCTAATCACACATTTAAAGGAATTAGCCTATACGCCCGGTAGCGTTACTTTCTTCTGCGGCACAGATTGGGGCTTTTTTTGTAAAGGGGTCTTGTTTTAACCCTAACCCTAATCCTAAACTTTCCCATAGGCTCAACACGCACCTAACCCCAATCTGTGCCGCCGAAAAAAATAACGCCGCCCGTCAAGTCAAGACAATGTTTGCACTATTCATTACACATTCACTCTCTGCATGGCGCGTCAAAGCCTGTGACAGTCCTTGGCGCATTTCCACGTCAGGCAAATAACGCTTCGCGGGCATGCAACGTCCAGGCGTTCATAATTCTCTGTCAGGAGATAATACTCACTGGTCCCGTCAATAACCACCACCACAGCCATCACTACAACCATCATCCATGCCTTCGTCGTCGTCATCGTCATCGTGGTGGTTCACGAGATCGTTCACGTACAAGAAGCTCACTGGAACTGGTGTCTGAATTAATTGAAGATCCAACCTTTCCACTTATTTCTGCAAGGCTTTCTCGCAATTAGCGTCAGCAATGAAATGTTGTCCACATCGCGTTACGCCATAACTGTATGGTGGGGAGCCTAGGGAGGGTTGGCATTAGGTCTATTCCGATCTCTCTCTTGAACCCAACTAGTTTGTCGAGCTGCCAAGCAAGCTAGTGCGCAGTCAAAACAGTCCAGTTCCAATTGTTGGGTATTGATAATAAGTCATCACATGCTTCCTGTTTTGGATCGAGCCTGGCTTCAGAGAGCATGCACCAAGCAGTGGCGTATCCAGACCTTGATTTCAGGAGGGACAATACTTTCCTGTCATCCCTACACTGTTAGTATGCGTTACGTTTAGTAGGGGGAATGGGGGGGGGGGGAGGAGGTTATCGATAAAAAATTACTTATAATTTGGGTGAGAGGAAAAAAGTAAGTCTTTTCAGAAAATGTTTCACGTTATCTTCGGCGTCTTTTTGTTTAGGGATAAAGTAATACCTCATCAGTACTTGAATAATCTATACAGTTGCCATGGTTATCTTACTTGGTAGGACATATGTCAGGAGGGGCAACGCATTGCCCCCCACCCCCCCCCCCCAACCCCCACCCCCTACCCCAACCCACTGCGCTACGGTCAAATGCGCTATATTTTTACGTTTGCTGACACCTTGCCATGGAGCATTCTGTGTGTCTCTATCTAGGGGATAAAGTTAGGGTTAGCTTGATCGCATCTACTTTCTAAAAATCGACCTAAGGAAATGTTAATAGCTTCGTCCATCCCATTTAGAAATACGGGAACATTAGAATGATGCATTACGTTATCAGCATATGATTTCTATATGATATACAAAAGGGTTTTGATATTGCTCTTCATTTATTGGTCGAAATTAGTTTCGATCATGTTGTTTAGGGTTAGGGTTATAGGTAGGTATACTATCTGTCGGGCTGAAATGCAATATTTGGTTATGAAGGCCTTGTCTGCTGAGCAAATGTTGAAGGAGCATGTGTCGTATAACCGTTTCAGTTCAGTTTCAGTTTCATTTCAGTCACTCCGTATATGGAGAATCACCCCCCCCCCCCGGATCCACCCCTTCCCCTTTTCTAAAATCGATTTTGATACATCACGATGCACAATCACCTTTTCCCTTCATAGACAAGATATGAAGCTCTCCGCGTGCAGACTGTTTAAAGGCTCAAACCCGTGTCACACCAACAACACCGACAACAGGCCGAACAAAAGGAATTCAGTACTGCGAATGGCCAAGGATCGGTCGGTTTGGGGTTCGTGTGGAGTTGGTTTGGCGGTGTGACTGTGGTGTGAATGATCGATTCGAGGTCGGTTAATCATTGTTTGACAACAAACCCATTCAATAACGGTAGTTATACAACATATTGGTTTCACACAGGAAAGGAATAATGGCAATGGGAAGCCCACTATTTCCACCTCTTAATCTATCACTAAACCTTTCTTTCCGGCGCGTTCTTAGACTTTGATTCCTATTATTATGGTTCCATTTACCGATACTGATCTCTAGCGTCTCATGCGTCCCATGGTTATCATTGTATCATGTATTCATACATGTAATGTATCCATTTTCAGCTTTCTTGTAAACAACCTAAGTGTATTAGTTAACCCTAAAAAGGCCGGGCTATTTGAGGTCTTAGTACGGCCGGGGGGGGGGGCATTATGCCCCCCCCCCCTTAAGATCTCGGCCGCGAAAATTTGCACGCATGTCAAATGAAGTTTATAGAATAATATGATAATTTCAATTTTTGGAAAAATTTACTCATTTGCATATTTATGGTAATTTATGCAAATAAAGTCATAAAAATCATATTTTTACTCATAAATCATATATTATTCATATTTAAGCATTCATTTTCACTTCATATATTCATTAGACCATTTTTAATAATAATACGACAAAAAATTCGGAAGAGCCAGCTTATTCCTCATGTTATCCCTTGTTTTGATAATTTCTTATGTATTTCATTGTTTTTTTAACTTATGTATTTCATTGTTTTTGTTGTTTTATTTCATTTCTTACTATTTTGACTCCCCAAACAACCACCTAAACTTTAAACAAGACCAAATAACCCATGTTCGATCTGTTTTTAGGAAAAATGACTTTTCCATATGTTTTGTACACAAATCACGAAAATGAGCGATTTTCGGGCTGACATGCAAAGACAAAAGGTCACGTGACCTTGTAACCGAAAGTCCGATTTTCAAAAAAATTCTTTTAAAAGTTGCGCAAGACTCGTAAGAAAAAAGTCAGCGAGTGGCGGGGTGCCATCCATATGTGTTCCCGAGCAATCGGAAAAATCGTGGGGCCTCATTAGGGTTAAAGAGCAATTGAATGTTAATATGTATATAACAATGTTTTATTTTGGTGTCCCGTGCGTTAAGCTATATCAGATTATTAAATGAACGTTTTTAAAAAATGTATTTGATTTGAAAATTCCATCAACTATTTCTTGTAAATGATTAAGGATGATTCTTGAATGATCAGTTATTTCATGGGGATACCAATTAATTTGTATTTTACCTGTTTATATGCTTGTGTATATATCTATTTTGTTTTTGATGCTGTTATTTGTTTTATTATTACCAAACGCCTCATGGAAGACCCCCAAATTGGTGACATGTGCCACCCTGTATAAATATCAGAAATAAATAAATAAATAAAATAAATAAATGCACACGAGGTGCACATTGTGGCTTACATTATATATCTACGCAATTATCATCAAGTCTACATCAGCAGGTATTTCTGCATTGCGTAATGATTAACGTTATTTTAATTGCAAAACGTTTCAAGGGACAAATTTGTTTGTTTTTGTTACAAAATTTTATTTTTCATGTTGTGGTGTATTTGTATGTTCTATTATGTAATAGAGAAGGTCAGATTATATCGTGCGTTATGCCCCGGGGGTGCTGCCGGGCCGACTACGTACCGACGGGGGGGGGGGGGGGTTGGGGTGGGGTGGGGGGGGGCTATAAATGCTCTTTACTTCTTAGCCTCTCTCTTTCCATTTAGTGTCGGTCTGATGGTCGTATCGTTTGTGCGGCCGGGGTATACAAAAGTATCATGCTTTGTTTTTTTTAATGTTACACTGAAATGTAAAACAAAATTATTGTAAGTGCATGTAAAACAATAAGATTATCAATTATTTTTTCTGCAAACAAATGTAACGCATATTTTGTAAATCATTGTGTTTTCTGATCAATACAACTTATCAAGATCTAAAAAAAAAAAGAGTCTACTAAGGTAACACTAATAAGCGCATAGGGTGTGTATTTTTGCGTGTACATATACGTGTTCTGGCAACAATTCTTGGCGCCTGGTTGCGGACACCCTCACTCCTCGAAGCGGATCTACCCCATTCTCTCTCTCCCTCGATTACGTCACTCTATTTCCTTTTGTTTAAAGCCCCAATCAAAGATTTAGCAAGCCCTCAAAAAGACTCATCTAAAATGTATATATTATTTATTAATGACGCTGATGGTGCTGACGATGATCAAGATGATGATGGTGATGATAAGGATAATGATGCTGATGCTGCTGACGAGGTTGATGGTGATGATAATGATCGAGATGATGATAATAAGGTGGACCTTCTAATTCAATGTTTTTTCCCACGTAGTAATTAAGCTTATCTAAACAATAACAATTATGTCTTTCAAGTTTCACGGATATACAAATGAGATGTTTTATTACATGCATGTGGGAATTGAATAATGAAATATGTAATATGGATAAATACAAATGCAGATTGGGCATGGTATGTAAATTATTTGAGGATACTCTTTACTGTTTTCGTTATTGTTGCTTTTCTTTATGTGTGTTTGTATATGATGATTACTAAATATGTATATAGCTGATTTATAAGCTGATTTATAAGCTCAATGTTAGCTGTCAACCTGGGTTGTATTATTTACTTTTCTTGATTTCTATATAAAACAAACTTTGATTGTTTGGATAACTACTATGGTTTCTGGAAAATATTCGATAAAGGAAGCTGAAGCTGTTTTATAAATGAAAACCCTTTTCTGACTGTTAAAAATGTGACAGTAGAAAACAATGTGAGAGATTCAGACTAAAAGATAATTCAATAACACCCTTACTCGCGGTTTATTTGTTCGTTTGTTATTGTTGCTTTTCACCCTTTCCCCCAACAGCACTAGATGGCGGTATTTACACACACACATAGGCCCGAATTCACAAAGCAAGGTTTGAGCTCAGACCAAGGTTTGAGCTCAAACCTCCTTTTGTTCTTTACAAACCAGGTTTGTAAAAAACGCGTAAAACGCGTCATATGACGTACGAAAACCAAGGTTTGTCGACAAACCTCCTTTGTGAATTCGGGCCTTTGAGTTGTCCGTGTATTTTTAAAGCTGTGTTTTGGTATTAGTTTTTCATTTTCTGTACTTTTTCTTATTCCCTACTATTAGGACTTCGCAATCTGGAGATTAAGAGCACATGCTTCTTCTTTTTTTGTCTCGGAAATTTGAAAAATTGGCCGACCGATATTTCGAGTTAGGTGGGGGGGGGGGGGGGGGGGGGGGGTACGGTCTCTTTTGGGGGGGGGGTCACCCTTTAGCACAATTTGTTTTTAATTTAATTTTTTAAATATTTTAATTAAAAACATTTTGAGGTTTCCTCCAAAACACACACAAAAAAAGATTTAGGGAGGGGGGCTCGACCCCCAACCCCCCCTGCTTACACGCCTGCTGACATGTGAAGGAGGAGAGATGCTTCTCAAGACGACTCGTGTAAGGTCTCAATTAAGCCTGGACATTATGTCTCTCTGCGTCTATGTTAAAAATAAGACGAGAAATTTTAAAAATCGTGTCCGTAATCTTATCCTCCTTCATCAAAGTTCCTTCACAGAAATCATAACACTCGATCATCTTAACATCATCTTAACAATTACATAATATCATAACGTCACGTTTACCAACAAACCTTTAAACCGTAGTTATCGTCAAATTCATCATCAATTGCATCAACATCATCATTTTTGTAATCATGATGATCATGCACACCATCACCATCATCACCATTATCATCATCATCATCATCATTATCATCATCATCATTATCATCATCATCACCATTATCATCATTATCATCATCATCATTATCACCATCATCACCATTATCATCATCATCATTATCATCATCATCACCATTATCATCATCATCATTATCATCATCATCATTATCATCATCATCATCATCATCATTATCATCATCATCATTATCATCATCATCATCATCACAATCATCATCATAATCATAACCACTGTAGTGTTTTGTGAAGCTTTATTGTATATTGTACATGTAATTTATTCTTCGATTGCTTCATCAGTTTCTCTCCATGATCTTGCTTTCTATTTCTTGGTATTCTCCTGCTTACTCATCAATACATCCTGTAGTGGACATTCCACCTCTCTTATTTATTGATAGAGATTCTTGGTACAAATTGACCACTCCTCTTATGACTCATTACCTCGTATCGTTTATGACAGAGAAAGTACTATGGTTGTTTTGGAATAACACTTTGGCCAGAATTCACAAAGGAGGTTTAAATTTAACCCATGGTTTAAATCTCCATAGACATAACCCATTGTTTAAACCTTCATTTACATAACACTGTCTAAAATCAGCGCAAAATAAGCGCGACACAGTCAGAGGTCCAATTAGACGAGCGCAAGGCAAGGTATATTTTGAGTAAATTTTAAAGCCATGGGATATGTAAATGAGGGTTTAAACCATGGGTTAAGTTAAACCTCCGTTGTGATTTCGGGCCTTCTAGTTTAGACCTCAACTAGTCAAGTCGTTCTGCATCCCTGTCCAAGTCTATAAATCCTTCATAGACTACCGTCGCTCCATAACAACCACCATCATCATCGTCAACATCTTCACCATTATCATTATCATTCTCACAACTACCGTATACACTATGTAAAAAAAAAACAATAGATGATTCTTTGTTGTTCAAAGTATTAATTTAAACCGAGAAAAATACACTCCATAATGAAATATATACATCAAATTAAAGAGAAATTACTACTCTACCAACATAAATTATGATCAAGTTTTGAACTGCCACGATTGGATGGGCACATTAATTTACCCGTTAGAAGGTCTGATTTAGAAAATAGCAAAGATAGCAAGAAACCAAAGAGATACAAACCTAGCCATTCAAATGCCAGTGACCAGTTGCAACATTTCCTACTTTCCTTTCAGGTGTTAAATACCTAAGCTCATTCATGCGTTAATGCTATGATTCCTTTTGCATATAATCTTAAAGAGGAGTGATTATTGCTTATTTTGAGATATGAAAGAAAAGTTTACATTAAATATTAATTAAAAAACTGATGTAAACAGTTAAACACCATAAATAGTGGACACACTACAAATGGTGTCAACTTCCTTTCGTTGGATGTATATATATATATATATATATATATATATATATATATATATATATATATATATAAACATACATATAAACATTTAAACAATTATGATTAAAAAATAATACGACTTGATTGCTCATTTTAAAGCCATTAGATAAATGGCTCGTTTTATCCTAGAGGTATAAAAATCCCAGATTTTAGACTTTCTTTTCGGTTATGCTCTAAATGAATTTCCTGTGATAATATATCCATAGGATGTCGTATTTCCTCAAAATCATTTTGTTTAAACAGAACATGACTTGACCCTGTATTTCCTTCTTATTTCTCGGTCAGACTTACGAGACTGACACCAAACCGAATACAGATCGAACAAATACAAAAATACATTACCTCTAATGACCAATAATCGGTCGGTTACTTTGCTTTCATCCATCTGTTTACAGTGTGTAAAGCATATCAATAATATAATGTGAGGTTTCACTACACAAACGTCTGTATATAGGCCTACGTATTAATCCGTATCCGGACGTCTATCCCCCGGACATCCACCTCCGGAAAACCACACCCAGTCAAATACCCCCTAGGACAACCACCCTCTAGGGCAACCACCCGCTAGGACGACTACCCCCAGGACAACTACCCCCGGACAACTACCCCCGGGCAAATACCCCCCGGACATCTACCCCCTAGGATAGTTGTCCGGAGGTAGTTATTCTAGAGGATAGTTGTCGTAGGGGGTAGTAGTTGTCCTAGGGGTAGTTGTCCTAGGGGTAGTTGTCTGGGGGTAGTTGTCCTAGGGGGTTGTTGTCCTAGGGGGTAGTTGTCCTAGGGGGTTGTTGTCCTAGGGGTAGTTGTCTGGGGGTAGTTGTCCGGTGGTAGTTGTCCTAGGGGGTAGTTGTCCTCCAGGGTAGTTGACTGGGGGTGGTTATCCGGGGGGATGTCCAGGGGGTAGGTGTCCTAGAAGTAGAACCGTATTAATCGTATATAGGCATGGTGCCACGTCTTATTCGAAGATGTAAATTATTATTGTTAGCGGCAATGGCGTATCCACACCTTGCGTGAGGACTCGAAATTACGTTTCAATTTACGATGATCCATAAACATTTTGTCAGGAGGGCCTGGTTTGCGTTACAGGGCGGGGGGGGGGGGGTATTGAGAGCATCGCTCAAAATGACTTATTGGGGAACTATTGAGAATTTGTCTCCGTGCGTTTCTTGACTCCATAGAGATTCGTTACCTGGTTACTGTATAGTAAGGCTGCATTTCTTTTTATTGATCGGAAACCTATCCGGAGGGGCAAATTGCCCCCTTAGCCCCTCCTGCAAAAACGCTACTGGAGTCACTTAGCGGAGTCGCAAATGACTACCTATTTTGCATACTATAATATAGGCCTGTCATTTGTTTCTTCTCTAATCAGTGAACACTTTAAAGATAAAGGTGAGTTCTGGTTAAAAAATATTAAAACATTCTCACAGAATCAAACGAAAATTACACTGAATGTTCAAGATTACAAATAAATGTCATTTGCCAAACAATTTGGGTAGAAAATGTATACTGTCTGAGTAATGAGCATAGAAAGATTAGGAAATCAAGATTAGTAGCCTCGACACCATTTGTGCAGTCCCATATACATCTTTCTGTGTACAATGCTTGTTACTTTACCAAGACTGGGCCAAATTTATTATGATTTTGATGACTCCAGAACTTTGCAGTACACACCAATACTTACAAGCTACATGATCAACTGTTTCTGATCCATTCCACACCGTTTCTTTCACAATGCAATCGGATGACCAGAACTCACCTTTATCTTTAATGTTAACGTTTCCCCCCTAAATTGCAATCTTTGAAGCCAGATTTCAATGCATTTCTCGCGTTCCGTATTGCCCCAATTTTCTTATAATCTCGAGTTTTGGCTTAACGCTGGTCACATGTATCATAGAGGGGTAATCCTTTCATTTTCATTCTCTTGCGAATAATTGCTGTAAAATGTACATCATCCATGAAGAAAACTGAGCACCACTTAGGGGCCTCTTCCTTAAGTCTTGCCTTCACTACGCGTCGATCTGTTACGTCATCCTTCCTCACATCGCGACATGTATCGGATAAATCAAGTTGAAGTTTTCGAAACGTTTTCAAATCTTCCTCAAAGCTGGGTCCATACCCCTTCACCTTTCCCCAGAACGTTCTATTGAAACGCTCGTACAACTTTACATCTGCAGAATTCCATGACCGGATCTGCGCGCGCACGTCGTCGGTCAGTGGTTCGCGAAAACCTGGTTGCCTCGCTCCTCTTGATATATATCTTAAATCGTCTAAACTCCAATGCATCAATTTACTTAGAAGCACCATCGACTCATCAAAATACTCAGTGATCATCACGAGATCAAGCTCATCCTGGAGACGACCTATCTTTCCATCGATGGTCGAAGGATCATCCATGTCGTTTAGATCAATTCCTAAATCAAAGAGCTGCTGATTGTGCATCCGCTTCTCTGTAAACTGCATTTTTTTTCTCCTCATCAATTTGAAATTGTTCTCAGGGTCCTCAAAGAACCCCCCTAACGAGTTTTTCCCCGCTGGAAGATACTTAAACATTTCGAAATAGTAGAACATGGATTCAAATTGAGTTACAGGGTCGCGTAATATGGTGACGTACCTCGCCTCGTGGAATACTCCATCCATATCCGTGCGACTATAACGGGCGTGGTTCGTAAGGAAGTTGAACAACGTTTCCCTCTCTCTTGCAGACTTAGATGAGAGACCTTGGACCTTGGACACGTCGAAGTGATGATACGTGTCAAGGATATGTCCACATTTCGGCATGAGGAAAGAGAGATCTTTGAGGTAGCCATACCGCTGCAGGACCGAAGTAACGGTGGAGGATGCCGTCTTGTGTGTCTTCAGGAATACCAGACGTGGCTGCTTAAGGGTGGGTATAGTCTTTGAGTCATTGAGGATTGGATGACGCACGCTGTTGAGTGGCTGTGGCATTGGACGTTCTGACTCCTCAAAGTCTTGTTGAATCCCATTCCTGACAAACAAACCAAACCAAAAAACGAAAAAAAATGATGCCTACTATTGCATTTGCATTCCTGCCGAATAATGATGTTATCATCACTATTATGATTATTTTATTAATATCAATATTATTATCTCGTTTTTGTTGCTGTTATTATCATTGTTACCATTATTTTTTCAAGATACTGTGATGTGGTAAAATATCAAATGCAACGCTGTTCTTGTTATACCTGAAGGTCTGTTCAAATAGGATGTGGCAAAAACGTTGCGGTTCTGCTTTATGCTGACGTAATTGTAACAGCAGTGGTTTTGGGGGGAGGGTGGGGGGGGGGTGGGGTAGGGGAGGGAGGGAGGTGAGAGAGAGTGGGGTGGTTTACCCCCGTCCCCCCCCCCCGCTCAGTGATATTTAGGATATACGCGTATGCATGTTCCCTCCCTTTGAAAACACCCCCCGATTTTGTGTGTGTTAAGAGCCGGACTTTGTTGCGTGAAAAGTACCCCGTTACCGGACATTTTGGGAACATGAATGCGGTCCCTCTGTTCCTGGAGTGGGGGGGGGGGGGCCTGGGGGTTGCCGTGTCATTATATCTAAACAAGCCCTCGACGCAAATAAATCGCCGATTCTTGGCGATCAGGGGATATCGATGTTTGGTTTGGTTTGGTATCGATCTCATCGGTGTGAAAGGGATATTAAAAGACCGACATGAAATTATTTACCCTTTTTTAGTGGTAAGGTACATTGGATTAAGTTCATCTGACATGTGCTCCAGGCTGTATTTCGTAAACGATGTAGGTTTTTAGGTAGTACGGTTACTGAGGCCTAGGGTTGTGAGGAGATTTCACGTCAGTCTGATAGTGTTATTTGAAGGGCAAGGTATGATGTTTTGTCATGAATTGAAGTAAGGAGTAAGCTAGATTTGAAAAAAGGTGAACGCGGAGCATGAAGTCGGTGGAGCACTATGTCATAGACCCCCTATCTTGGTTAGCTCTGCCTACGACAAGGGTAATAAAGTACACTGCTAAGAGCCAAAAAGCGTACGGTCTGTGTAAAAGGATAAGAGTTAAACTCTTCTGGGGAGCGTTTCACGAAACCGTCACAAACCCATTGACCCGCGTGTATTCAAGTTTACACGCATTTCTGGCGGCTAACTTGTACTTGTGATAACGGTTTCTTGAAACGTTGCCTGGATCGCAGCAAACAAGAATTGATTTCGATTACAAGACCTCCCAGTCCCGAGACTCTCATTTAACCTTTAACCTTTACAATAGAGAACAAATTATTACAAAGGATTTTACTTTCACTCACGTAGTAAGAATTGCCGCCACCCCATCTGCCACTGTGCTCATCAGGTAAATGGACATGGCAACTAATACCACCATGGTAATGCAAGCCGCTGTGAAATTTCCTGGCGAGATCCTCATGTTCTCTACGGTTGGTTAGGGTGAAGAAGAAATGGAAGGACGGCAATTGGAAGATTTCTTGTCTCATGGTGCCGTGAATGCAGTACGATTCTTCCTGAGATTTTGGCTAGATTTTGCAGGAACTTCCTTGTAAAAAAGGAAAGAAAAGAAAGAGTAATCATGCATACCCGTCAGGAACTATGATATAATAATAATAATAATCTATTAATACTGCTTGTCACGTATTATTGCAGAGCAGCAAAGACGAACGCGATTGTCGTTACAATTCAGAAATCGTTGCTTGGATGCTTTTCTCTCAAAATTACCATAAGATATCAAGCTACATAGAACTATGATCGACATAAAAGATATTGTCTTGAAAACAGTCAGAATGAATAAAACATAATGCAAACGAATAAGACTAGAATGAATAGGACACAAGTTCATTTTTACCATTTAAATCATCCAGTACCAAATACCTAAGCAAAATTCGAGCCAGATGCATTTAATGGTAAGCGTAAAGACAATGATTCATGACAATTGTCAATTGTCATGAGTTTTTATACACGGGAGATTTCGTTGTTAATCTCATATTCATTCAATATACTGTACATGTACATTTTGGAAATACACATAAGATAAAAACTTAAAGATACTTTCTCCCTTTTGCAGCCAACATCATATTCTGTAGAACTTTGCAGGAACTATGAATATTGTCATATTGTCACGTTAACAGTGTCCTAGTATTCATATTATGTAAGGAAACCCGTTTACTTTCTAGACTTCCCTGTCAGATACTATTGAGTAACTGACTGACATATTTTACTCTTTGGAAGTAAGATACATAAAATGAGCTGTAACAGGTACATAAGCATATTTTGTCTACATCAATAACCCACTACTTGTAATGGCCAACATTAAACTGCTGGAATCTTTGTGCAGCACAAAACGTACGACTATTCGATACAAGTATCTGAAAATCAGACTATTACTTAGGTGATTGCAACCACTTATGTCGATTCGGTAACTAAACGCCATTTTCAAACCATATCGTTTTGAGGGAAGTCTATTTAGTATTGACTTTTAAATGCCGTTGCAATTTAACCTTTTCATTTTTTTGAAATCAATAATTGAAATTATTTTTGAAGAAAGCATACAACTCAGAGAAGTATAGTGAAATATAATGAAATCAGACAAAAAATGGGGAAGTTGTGAATTTTTGAAAGTTATAATCACCAGAAATGTGGGCACTTGATTGGCTGAATTATCGGCATAGTCTCTGTGATATTGTGCCGGACAACTTTCCCATTTATTTGTTCCAAACACACACAATAATTTACTACAATTTCACTTTTCTTCTTCAAAATGTTTGACTTAGATGGATCTTATCTATTCGTAGGACCTACAACAATAATAATATCCATATATTTGAGTGTAGTGCCTAAAATGAGAAGGCTCTTATTATAATTGAGAGAAAACCAGAAAGTAGTAAATTTTTATACACGACAAACGGCAGAGTTGCCCGTGATTACGTCACAATCCACCGACAAAATGGCCAATTTGAAATTCACATAGCTATACATGTATATATAGTGATCTCATATTTCAAATATTCATAATTGTATTATTATTGGTCCGATTTCAAACTTTATTTCACCATTCTGTTTCAATTATTTGTCTGCTTAGTTCATACAAAATAATGAACTTATTACAAGGGTCAGATTTAATACCCTTAGTGACTACATGGAGCACGAATGGTAAGTCTTTCCAAAAAAAAGCTTTTGACAATTTCAGTAGCCTTTAGGTATCATCGCATTGTGACATCACAACAATAACGTATTACGAAATGTACGGTTTTTATGGAGTATACAATAAGTACAGTATACTATAATATAGGATATTGAAGTTGTCCTTGAGTTGATTTTCGAACGTCCTTTCGATCGTTTCTTTCGTTTTGTAACTATCCTTCGCTTTCTTGTAGTATTTGTATTTTCATACTACTTTGCGTTCCTGGAAATAAAATCAAATAATGTTTAACAAGATTAAGAGATGAGGCATTTTCTTACCCCATCCACGCAAATAGTCGTAATGTATTAAAGATCAAGCAGGCAGCAACCGGCACGTACCCATCACGAAGACCGACATCATGGAGGAGTTACGGCAGCCGGAGTCCAGTGATGCGGGTGAATGAATGAGTGAGTGCATAAATAATGGTGTTATGACATTACCATCCGACTTAGCTACGTGATCATATATTAGGCCAAGCGAAATTGGTTCTTAGTTTCCCTTCCCGGTTTTTCGAAAATGCGGGGTTGGCGCTCTTCAGATATTTGATAGCTGGTACGTGATCATATATAACGTCAATTAATTTAGATTCTAGAGAGGGTGGGGGTTGGTGAGCACTATTTTGTCTTTTGTTCAGGGGGGGGGGGGGATGTTGAGTATTAAAAAAAAGTGCTCCATACCCCCATTGAGTACAAAAATTAGCCTCCCCCCCCCCCCCCCCCCGCTCAGTCGCTGCCCGCTGGATCCGCCCTTGTCTTAGTCTAAAATGAGGAGGAAGAAGTTTCAGTTTCATTTGATATTTACTGTGATCATTATAAGGCCAAGATAAAATTGTTTTATAACTTCTCACAGGGAAAAAAAATCATTAAAAAATTTTCGGGGGCTACTTTTCAATCTTGCTTGCATAAAAATAACACTCTTTAATTTGTTTTGCATTAAACTCTATGCAAATTTTTGGGGGCTCTTTTATGACTTTCGGGGGCCAATTCGCCCATTCGCCCATTCGTGCAGGAATGGGCGAAAACGAATTCTGACAAGGATTAAGATTAATAATTTATTAAACCGTCAAGGCTTCCGCGCTTCGCGCGGATGGGGGGGGGCGGGAACTGAATTCAGACAAGGACACGATACAACGAATCGTCTTCTTTCTCTAATAATCTAATGAAACGTCAGAGCTTCCGCGCTACGCGCGGAGGAAGGGGAACTTGATTTAAACATTAAGGATTAAGAGTCGAGAATGGTACATCGAATCGTCTCCTTTCTTTAATAATCTAATGAAACGTCAGAGCCGACAGCTTTAGGTCCTCTCCGAGGGATTAATGCCTTACCAAAAGGGCACTAGTGCATCGCTTTGGTTTCGAACCCGGGTCACCGGATTACGAGACCACTGCTCTTACGACTGAGTTATCATGTAGAGTTGTCGGGTACAAGTGGATACATCCATCATCGGACTGAGGATCTCATAATTTTCGGCATTAATGTTCTTTGGCAAAACTTGAATCTACATTTGCCACTCTCCATCTAGTAAATCGGTACATTGTACGTAGGAAGAAATTCATTGAATGATAATTAAACGACTTATCATGGCGTTTCGATCAGCTATACAGCCGGAGAAATTGTGTAGCGGAGTAGATTATAATCATATAATGTACTTATATATCATTATTATTATATTTTTTTTACTATTACTATCATTGACAATGTTTCTTCTTCTTATTATTATTAATGACAATTAATATAATGTCAATATCCCTATATGCGTAACCTTGAGAAATGCGAACATAACAATGATCGAGACATGAGATTATTAATCAAAATGTGATTTTTATGATCTGTCCACATTTCATTTGAAAATTACTTTTGAAATTGACCAGAAGTCCATTGATTTCTTGACATTATTTGCAATTATGGGTTACCTCATTCAGTAGACCATGCTCCTAATTAAGATAATTGTTTATTCCTTTTCTGAACAAAACATTGAGTAACATACAGTCAATCATAAATTAAAAGACAAACAACGAAAAAACGAACGAACTAACACACGCACACACACGCGCGCACACACATACACACACGCCCACGCACAGAGCTGGAGGTAAAACAGGGATCATGAAGAGGGAACGGGAAACGAAATTTATTTTCACTTTGGCCAAAGTTGCATTGTGACCCCGTGTATGATGCTTTTCGGAAACCAATGGAGGTAGCTGAACTGAAAGCCCGAACACAGCTGGGTGAAGGAATACTCGCATGACCCCGCGACCGTGATCATTACATCGGAGAAGTGACAGGTATGCCAAGAGTTGTGGAGGGACAAGCCGCTGGAGTGGATGAGGAGATGTTACCCCCTTTTTGAGTGCAATCATTAGTTACCTGAGCGCAGTGACAGGTACGTAGGCTATATAATATGCAAGTAGGTGTTGAGAGGTGAGATGGGGTAAGGGGGGGGGGGTCATCTGCCCCCCTTTTTGACTGCAATCATTATCGTTACCTCAACGGAGTGACAGGAAGGCCATGCTGAGATCTTGTTGAGGGGTGATCAAGCTCAAGCTAGCTGGGGTGTATAGGGGAGATGCTACCCCCCCCCCCCCCCCCTGGCCGCAGTCCTTAGTTTGCTCAGCGAAGTGACAGGTATACGGGAAGTTGTTGTGAATACAGATGGCACTATTCGCCCCTCTCAAATTTAGCGTCATCATGGTCTCGAAATTACAGCGAATTTGGACAAATTGCCAATCTTGATCTCTCGCTGGTATTTATAGAAATCTTATTTTGAGAGAAAATTGTTAAAACTAAGCATCTTAGAATGGATAAGTGTATTAATGGTTACGGCTTAAGAACTTTGTAGAAGTCTTGATATTAAAATTGTCAACGGAAGGTTTGGATGTGATGGTGGTATTGGGAATAATACTTGTCATACCGCAAAAGGGTCCAGTGTAGTAGATTATGTTCTGGTTTTATCAATATCTATATATGCCTAAGATGATTAACTTTCATCTAGATGTGTTGGATAAATGCTTGTCTGAAGTGCTGTTGCTGTTCAATTTTGTTTAAAAAAAAATAATCAGGTCACCGTGGATCCTTTTGATCATGCATAACCTACGTGATGAACCGGTCACCCAATATGATTTCACGTTTAAAGGTAAAGACCAGTTATGGTCATGCGATTGCATTGTGAAAGAAACGTTGTGGAATCGATCAGAAAAGGTTGATCATCTAGCATCTAGCATCTGCAAGGTTCTGGAATCATCAAAATGATAAGAAATTTGGCCCATTCTTCGTAAAGTTACAAGCACTATACACAGAAAGATGTATATGGGACTACCCTATATCTCTCACAGACCATGAGAGAAACAAATTTACCAAATATATGAATAAGTAGGCAGTTTCCCGGCAAATTTGTTATCATCATGTATTAGTCAAAACATATTCTTTCACATTATTGGTAATGAGAGCTTCCATTTCATTTTTTGAAATTAGGGCGTTTCCAATACTGGTCTTTACCTTTAAACCTCTTCAAACTATGTGGAATAAAGACCTTTAAGTTGTTTATAAAAATGAGTCCAATATGAATGAGATTGAGACTATTGATGAATAAGGGACCTAGACTTTACTTTGGTTACTCAGGGTGAATTGAATAGTACTGTTGATGATTTAAACAATTTATGCATTGATACTGCCAAATCTTTCGGAATGTGTGAACTTGAGGGAATGAGTATTCATAAGTCTCGTAATTTCACCAATCTAAGTCCTTCAAAGAAGAAACCTTGGTTCCATAAGTCATGTGACTTGAACTTCTGAAGAGAAAAGAGTGACTGATACTTTTTATAGCTTTCATAGATTACGGAAAAGCAATTAACTTAAGTAACAGGCTTGCCTTTGGTCTTAACAAATTTCTAATGGCATCAATGGTAATATCATCCGTGTTGTTTACAACATGTATACAAATGCTTGGTTGTGATTTATCTAAGTTTTGTCCTTCCCTTCTACGTGTAATATGTGAGTTAGACAGGGCAATTTCTATTATAAACCGGGGCTTTCCTGAGTCAACCGGAAGTGGAGGACGAGACAGAGTTAAACTTAAACTTGACACAGCACACATTGCTTACATTGCAGAATGACTTATTGAACCGATTTATGCCGCAAGTGTCATTTCCCTAGAGCTAAGTTTACACGGGATCGCCGTAGTTTTGAAGTGTTTAGACAACGATCCACTGCCTGACCATGTTAACAACGACGAGCTAGGGTTCACACCGGATCATAACTACGAGTATTCAACTACACGCACGGCAACGCGAGCAGTCGTTCAACAATCCGGCGCGTAAACCCGGAGTTACTACTAAACTGGAGTGAGGAGCCCCTCTCCCCCTTCCCCCGCTGAAAATAAAGATGGCACGTGGTGTTTTACTTAGAGTAATGAAACTAATGCAATTAAAAGTATTCTAACAACAAGTGCGTCCGCACGATCCGTAACTATAAACTCGAAGTTTTAATAACTATCACCCAGAGTAAGCTTTAACTTTTATATACTGTCGTGTGAACCTGACTAGTTAGTGTCTACGTATAATTCTCACAGGTCATTCAAAGCAAGAACAAAGGAAACGCCACTGTTTTGGGCAGCCACCAAAGTGATAGCCCAGATGGGCTCAGAGGCGTCGATAGACCATTTAAATGGGCCCCGGGGAGGGGGTGTTTACCAAATATTTCCCAACAGACAACAAATTTTAACACCCAAAACCAGCTACATGTATTACGATTGTTACGGAAAACGTCTGAAATAAAACGTTTATTTTCTCATGTATATGACATGTCGGAAATTTACCTCTCTACTAGTGCTTGGGAAACTCAACTTTCTTCTACAGATTGAATTGTCCTGGGGTAATTGTCTGGGGATTGATGGTTGGGAGGGGGGGGGGGTGATTGTTCTATGCTGAACATAATGATGTATGATCATGATTCCTTTCGTAGTAAAAAATAAAGATAAACTTTAATTGCATTGAAAGAGGTTTAAAATAAGTAGGAACAAAAATATATATAAGTAAACGGGTTTCCTTGCATAATTTGAATACTAGGACACTGTAAACGTTTAAATTTCACAGATTGGACATACATGACATATTCATAATTCCTGCAAAGATCTACAGAATTTGATGTTGGCTGCAAAAGGGACACAGTATTGCAGCATGCATGAGCTAAATCCAGGATTTTGTTTAGAAAATGAGGCAAAGATACCCAATCCCTTTAATATCAGACTGTCTAGTCAGATTGTGTTCTTTTTACGCGCTTTGTTATCGAAAGAAATCTCTGTTGTCATAGTTATGACTTCTTTTATTAGATCGGGAAGTATAACAAGCTGCTTTTCACCTGGATCGGGTGGTAACTAGCTGTCAAGGTGACCACCTGCTGCAGGAAAGCTGATTCCATTCAGATCCATTCATTTCGGTTTATTGAAAGACAAATCCTTATAAAGACAGTCCAGCTGATGCATACAGAGATTACATAGTTGCCTTTGTTCAAAATGTAATCACCAACATTGACCACAAAAAAAAAAAAAAATAGAAAATGAAGAAAAATAGTTCGACTTTATTATTGCACTTCAAATTGATAAATTGATAAATAAACATATGCAAATTTCCAATCATAAAGTGAAGAGAGAAAAGGAGAAATGAAAATGGACACTTTTGAGAAGAGAGAGAGGAAGAGGAGGCCAGGAGAGTAGGGGTGGATCCAGCCGGCGGCGAGGGAGGGAGCCCAGTTCGTGAGAAAATATTTAGCGGCTACTCAGCCGAACGGCCTAATAAGTGGTCGGGCGGGGTGGGGGGGGGGGGATGGTGGTGGTGGTGTAAGTGTCGTGAGCACTATTTTTTGGCTCTGTAACTGGTTTTGCTTAACCCCATACTTTGCTTAGCCCCGTACTATCCTTAACCCCGGACTATTTTTGTTTTGGCTTTTCACACTGCAATTCCTTAGCCCCGTATTAGCCATGGCCCTGGAATTCATTAATTCGCTTCACTGCGTAGTCCCGGACTATTTTTCGTTTCTGTTCTCATTCATTTGCTTGGCACCGCAATTGCGGAGTTAGCAGGAGTTAGCACCACAATTGCGAGGTTAGCCCTGCTATTTTGCAGGGTTAGTTAACCCCGTACTATAGGTGGGGTTAGCCCACTTTGGTAAATACGAGTCTGAACAGAAAGTGGAATAGGCTTAACCCCGTACTATAGGTAGGGCTAAGACCCCCCTTTAAGTACCCCACCTATAGTACGGGGTTAAGCAAAATTTTGCCAGTGTGAAAAGAAAGTGGAATAAGCTTAACCCCGTACTATAGGTGGGGCTAAAACCCCCCCCCTTTAACCCCACCTATAGTACGGGGTTAAGCAACATTTTGCAAGTGTGAAAAGAAAGTGGAATAAGCTTAACCCCGGACTACAGGTGGGGTTAAGATACCCTTTAACCCCACCTATATATTACGGGGTTAAGCAAAATATTGCCAGTGTGAAAACAGTATAAGTCGATAGAATCGGGGATCACTTCGTGTGGAGTTGGAAACTAAAAACTCGCACCGAAATGAAATTGAGTCATTGTACTATGTGGACTATAGACTACCCTGTGATTTGGAAGAAGGAAGGAAGTGAGCCCATGCACATATGACTCCCATAAAATAAACATGAAATGAAAGGTGGATATCCATTCTCCTAGGTTTGATTGAATGTTGGCCGATATGTTGACCGTCTACTCAAGCTTTTGCTTATAACGGCGACCTTCTGCTTTCTTTCTTTATACACGCAATGGCCCAACGTATAAGTTTACTCTTACTCATGTATTATACATTTGTTTCTATATTTTGTATATTGTTTGCATACCTTATGTTTTATATAATTATCCATATTTGTTGTATAACTGATTTGTTTGATTGCAGAAAATAAAGTCTTTGAAATGAAAAATGAAATGATATGCCAAATATAGCTGCCTCCATGCTTCCGTAGGATATAAGGTGTTAATATGGTTCAATGTGTCCTTATTTTGTAATTTTGGAATGAATCATCAATTAAGGGGTAGAGGGCACACCCCCCCCCCCCCGATTCGCCATCAATATTTTGTTGTTCTTATGTTACCATTTGCATGACGAGAAAGAACGTGCCCATATTCCCCTCCCTCTGCGCACACATCCACATACACGAACACACACACACACACGCACAAACGCACACACACCCATCCAGTAAACACACACACACAAACATACAAACACACCCACGCAGTGCACGCACATACCCACGCACACACATTCACTGTTTACCCCTATCCCCCACTCAACCAGGCCACTGTAATAAACCCACATTTCATCCCAATTTCCGCTATGGCATCACCTCCATCATTACGCCACCGTTCAACCTTCCTTACTTCGCCCCTCAGACCTCCTTCCGCCTCTCTCTCGGTGAATGTCAAGCTGGCAGATTTAACAAACCCACAATCCATTAACTGTCCATGTAATACGACTGGTTATAATAATAGTATCTACTGCAGTCCCAGCCTTCTATTTCCGCGTAGGGTCAAATTTTGGGGTGATATATTACGACGTCTCACAGGAAATATATGTTCTACACGATACGGACTGTTGTATCATGTCGCCTGTTACTTGTGAGGACGTTCATCTGCCCTACAACTATTAGGTATTTTCAAGTGAATGTTCACATTTTGTATGTATGTGGTATTGAGAAGCCGAACTTCGATCAACAACAAGAACTAGCTTGGGTCTTTGGTAAGTAATCTTTTGATCATGGACATTTGTGTCCATCTCTCTTTTTCATCTCTCCGTGACCTAGGATCTCTACATCGAACGAAGTTTTAGGTTTTTTGACTTCTCTGATATCATTAATATTATACGAAATATGACACTTCTGATGTCTGTGCAAGGTTGGGACAGGGTCGTCGCTAAAGGGAGGGGGTGGGGTGCGACATCCCTCCACCTGTCAGGATATCCTGTAAAGAGAAAACGGGAGGGAAAATGAGAGGGAACGGGAAAGGAAAGAAAAAAAGAAAGGAAAGAAAGAAAAGAAAGGAAAGAAAGAAAAGAAAGGAAAGAAAGAAAAGGAAAGGAAATAGAAGAGAAGAATGAGAGAAAAAAAGGGGGGGGGGGGGGTGAAAGAGAGGAGAAAGAGAGAGAGAGAGGGGGGAGGTAAGAGCCTGAAAGAGGAGGGTGGGGAAAGAGAGAGAGAGAGAGAGAGGGGGGGGGGTTGGCCCCGGTGGGTGGAGTCGTCTCGTCGAGGGAGCAAGAAAGATACGCATAGATATGTTGCTGTGTCGGGTCAGCTGTATCGTCATTCTTGCTCGATCCTCGTTTACTATATCAATGCAGAAGTTTGAAGTCGGTGAGATGTAATTGTCGGTTGGCCGACGGGAGGGGGGAAACTGAATTGACACAAGGATTAACAGTCGAAAACAGTACAACGAATCGTCTTCTTTCTCTAATGATTTAATGAAACGTCAAAGCCTTCGCGCTTTGCGCGGGTTGGGGGGGGGGGGGGACTGAATTCAGAAAAGGATTAGGAGTAGAGAACGGTACAACTAATCGTCTTTATTTTCTAATAATTTAATGAAACAGAGCTACTGCGCTTCGCGCGGGAGGGGGAAACTGAATTCAGACAAGGATTAAGATTCGAAAACACTACAATTGTATTCTTTCTCTAATAATTTAATGAAACGTCAAAGCTTCCGCTTCGCGCGGGGGTGGGGAAAAAGTAAATTCAAACAAGGATTAATAGTAGATCACGGTACAACGAATTTTCTTCTTTTTCTCTAACAATTTAATGAAACGTGAAAGCTTCCGGGAGGGGGGGGGGGACTGAATTCAGACAAGGATTAATCGTCTTCTTTCTCTAATGATTTAATGAAACGTCATAGCTTCTGCGCTTCGCGCGGGAGGGGCGAAACAAGAAAAAAAGTCTGGAACGGTACAACGAATCTTTTTCTTTATTTAATAATTTAATGAAGTGTCAAAGCTTCCGCGCTTTGCGCGGAAGGGGGGGAACTTAAAAATAACTTAGTTCCTGGCCCCGGGTTTATAGGGTTAAATTTGTAGTCATTGCGATATTTGCATTAATATGTTTGTCGGTAATTGGTGGCTAGTTTTGTCGGTAATCAGTGAACTCTACACCTCCCCCTCCTACTGTAAAAGGTCTAGCGACGCCCCTGGGTTGGGTCTATCCCTAGGTGATCCCTCGTCTTCGTATCCCTCTCCTCCTCCTGCTCCTCTTCTTTTTCTTCTCCTTCTTCCTCTTTTTCATCTTTTTCTTCTTCATCATAAAAATAATAATCATCATCATCATCAAAATCATCATTATCGTCAATCGTCGTGGTCAGCATTATCTCTTCCTTTTTTTCTTCTTCTTTTCTTTTAGTATTTCTTTTTTCTTCTTCTTTTCTTTTTGTCTTTCTTTTTTTCTTTCTTTCTTTCGTCCTCTAATTCTTTCGTGAACTTCTGTAAGTGTAAGGATGAGTGTGATTGCCTCAGAACCTTCTATTAATAGTTGATTGAAAGTGAATTTGAACATTTTGTTTTATTGATTCATTATTCATAAATCGAACGCAAACAAAATGTTTATATGTATAACAAAAACTGTCGCAGGCATGAAACGTTAATAAAATTCGCTGGTGATGCACATTGGCCAAAGTTTTTTTTTTCCACGAATCGGTACAGTCGGGACCAAACTGGAGGGATGGCAACACCTAATGTACGTGATTTGAATTCTGACTATTGAGATGCATTTATTTGTAATCAGTGAATGAAATAACTCGTATCGAGGCGCTTCACAAAGGCATATGCATACATTTGGTTTACACTTCGAGAATGGCTTATTGTCTTATGGCTGATTTTTCGAATATGATCGCGATCGTGTTAACTGATTGAATATGTTAAAGGGATAGTTGAGTTCTGTTGCAGAGGGCGCTACACAAAATATTTTTTTTGTGAGATAATGAAAAACTGAGTGTCAAATTTGAAAGAACATAATATTTAAATGACAAAATCATCTTTGTTGGATCGAAATCGGTTCAGAGACGGCTGAAATATAACGATTTCTGATACTTGTGTACCACCACAAATATTAGACATTTTGAAAAATTTGAAAAAACCGTTGAAAAAAACGAAATAATGCCTTTTACGTCGTATTTCAGCCAATGCCGATGTTGGTTTTCTTGTTGGCATTTTCGTGTTGCTTATATTACCCACAATAAGCCGGCTCATGTATTGCTATTTTTAATTAAATAATTAATTAACGGTCACCATGTTTTTTTGAAAGTGGAGCTGAATTGGTATGATCGTATTGGCTAAATTTCACACATTTTGGGGTCTAAAATTACCTTCATAGCAATTTTAGGTTCTAAAAGGGCACTATAAATGTCATAGATAGAATAAGAGCAATAACCATGCACTTTGAAGGCATTTGCGGTCTGAAAACAGAACTCAACTATCCCTTTAAAAATATCCGCATTTACTTTCGTTTGATGATATCAATGCCCTAAGGCAGTGAAGTACGACCAAATAATCGAAGAAAGAATTTGAAAAAAGGGGAGACGGGTAACTATTTAGATAACATAAGAATAAAGAAGAAGACTTTGTGACCCCTTCTCAAACCAGGCCTCCAGTTATTGAGCTTGTTAGTTTGCATCCAGTAAATCAAGCCCCCACCCAAAGATTGCGACGCACCCTCAACCCTTGCTAGGCCACTGCTCATAAGTTTCCAAATTAAAATGATCACAGTAAAAAGGAAGAATTTGCTTGTCATTGCCACTGCCGTATCCCCTCAAGATTCCGACCCCTGTTTAAGTCGAGTCAAACGAGGGCGGGCTACGGATTAATCCCGCATCTTACAATTAACCTACTGGGTAGCTTTTGATCCTCTTTTGATACAGGATCACACATATTTGCAACTACAGCTGACGAAAGATTGGGACCATTTCTCGTCGTTTTCTTCGAAAGAGTGTACTCTAACTTCATCGCGACTCACACTTGTTTAAACACAGGTTAACGTCAGTTACGACAATGGCGGAAAATAAAAGCCCGCAGATGCAAGTGTAACGCACACTGAATGATCAATATGGGATATTCAATCTGGCTTTTCTTAAGTAAAATAAATAACAATAAGGGTACAATATTAACTTAATGGGGGGGGGAGGAGTGTGCATGTACCCAAATAAATTTTGTTATCCTATATTCGGGCAGTCGTCGACTCATATTCAGGGAGCGAGTTAGTTTTATTTGTTAGTTTTATATTAGTTATATAGTATTATTTTGGTAACAGAATTAGGCTGTCACTGTAATAAAGCGTGGAAAAACTCTTCATGTTTGCTCACTCACTTTGCCGTCTCTTTTAAAATGTACCCAAGAGAATCCAGTCGCCCGCCCCCCTCCGCCGAATTTCCCCCAATTTCGTCCCGTACATACGCATACATGGGAAAATTTAAACTTCATCCCGTAACATCCCTACAAGTTGTTTTATTCTCTCATTTCAGGTGATTTACACAAATAAGTTCATCTACTTGACATCTTCGTAGTCCCCCACCATCACGACGTCAGAGGCTTCCATCCCAGTACTTGAACGCCACCCTTGACGAAGTCAACGATGACCACGGCCTGATGTACTTTACGATGCTGCTCTTGTCTCGGACTCGCCCGACCTTCGTCCTCTTCATCATCGCAATCATCTTCGTTATTGTCTCGCTTTTGGCGCTGCTCTCGATACCGCCTGTCGGTACTCGCAAAGTCAGGTAAACTCCAACAAGCTCTTATCAATATTTATAGCACATTGACTTTCTGTTCTGACTTTAATAACAATACGGAGCTCGCAACAGAGACGTCGTATAACAGAAATCTAAAGAAATTAATTTTGACGAGGTCACGTCTTGAAATGACAGCTGGCCCGTCAATTAGTGCGTGCTTACGAGTTCCGCCAAGTCGTACGATATTCGTACGAAATGAGAATTGACTCGAGCGTGACACCGATTCTGTATTGAATTTTCTTTGGAAACAATGCTTTTTATCTTTATCTCTCTCTCTCTTGGGGAGTTCTTCTCTTTTCAGAGGTAGCACTGTATTCTGTATTTTTATTTTAAAACAATATTTTGACAGACTATAATATTTCATGTTCAAGCATTTATTCATTGTTGTTTAATTCAACAGATAAAGCGTTTTTGAAAAAAGCAAAAAAAGAACAAGAAATGACTATAAGTATTTTATCATTATTATTATTACTATTATTGTTTTAAACGGATAAGGAATATGAAAGAGTTTTTTTTTTCAGTAATTGATGTTAGTTAAGAATTATACTTTCGAATTTTTTTTTTTATTCTGAATGTCATGTCGAGTCAGTCAGATGTAAATTGCATGATTTCGATTATATGTACTGCCTCTGGAATTGAAAAAATAAAACACCTTATAAATGCTCAAACATGCATTTCGTTAAACAACTTTGTTTATACAATGTTCAGACAATGAACATTTCAATTACTTATCCTATATAGCTCAAGAGTCTGATAGTAAAATGCGGATTGACTCCTATACCTGAATTAAATTCATCTGTTATTCTTTATTTAACCAGATTACTTGGGATAAAGTTCTTATTTGCTTCTAAAAAACGTCATAAATATGATGAGGAACGGATAAATAAGAGGGAAAAATGTTGTTGATTACCTGTTATGATATTTATTCTTGAAGCTTGTTATCGACAGTTCCATCTAATTATTGTTCTACTTAAGAAGGCCTCTGTTTATATCAATGTATGATGCTGAATTTTCTATTACTTGGTCAGCTTTATGTTCTTAAGCAATTATGCTTTATGTCGACTATTTTCTCCCTTTAAAATGCCTCATACATTTTATTTTTTTAAGGTAGGCACTAGTAGAATTAGCAATATACGTACGTCATTCATATTGGGAAAACAACAACATGAACACATGAACAGGAATAATACAAGGGGAATTTTAACTTTTCTCGGTAGCAAGAGGCCACATTCCTCTACGTTCTTTACCGTATCAGTTTTTGAAGACAGTTGAGTTTGCTCTTCTTTTTGTGTGGTTAATGTTGTATTCCTTATCTATTCCAGCAAAGGTCCTGTTCAACAGAGACTGTTTCAAGCCATTCGAGACACACCCTCAGCGTACACGCAGACACACATCCTCAGAAAGAGCTCAGAACCAAGCAACATTAACTGCGTACCACACAAAAAATTAGTCTTTCTGAAGACCCACAAGACTGGGTCAACCACCTTAGCATCAATCATCCAGCGGTATGGCTACCTAAAGAACCTGACCTTTCTGGTGCCACATCGGAACCACTTCCTCAACTACCAGAAAATCTTCAACGCGGACAAGATCAACCTGACCGAGGTGAAGGACACAGGGGAAGGTCCCTGGACATTTCGGAAAGGCTACGATATTCTAACCAACCACGCTCGGTATAACCGGACATCCATGGACAGGGTATTTCATGGTGTGAGGTACGTCACCATACTCCGAGAACCCTCCGCGCAGTTTGAATCCGCATTCTACTATTTCGAGATCTGGCGGTCAATCCCACGGTCTCGCGAACCGCTCAAGCTCTTCATGGAAGATCCCGAGTTGCACTTCAAGAACGTGATGCGAACAAGGCAATACTACAAAAGTAGCATGCACAATCAACACCTGTACGACTTCGGGATGTCACATGACGATATGAACGATGACGTCAAGGTAAGGAGTAAAATCCGCGAGATCGATGCCGATTTCGATCTTGTCATGATCACCGAGTACTTCGACGAGTCTCTACTTCTCCTTCGTAAGCTCCTCTGCTGGAGTATGGACGATATTTTGTATCTAGCCAAAGGGACGCGTACCCCGGATTACCACGGCGAAGTTGGTCCAGACCTCCGCAACAACATTCAAGCTTGGAACAAAGCAGACGTTTCCCTCTACGCGCATTTTAATCACACGTTTTGGCGGAAAGTGAGACAGTACGGATCCGATTTCGAGAAAGATCTTGCAGAGTTCAGAGATAGACTTGCTGACACGCACGATACATGTTGCAATAATACTCGTCAGAATTCAAAAGACAGGAGAGTGGTGCTCTTTTCTCTGAAGAATAACCCTTCCACTTGGTGTCGACACGTTGCGAGAGGGGATGTAGACTTCACCAATCTTATCAGGGAACGTATGTTGCAACATGGCATACCGACATATGATAATCGGGAATCCCACAAAAGAAAAAAAAATAAACTCTTGAATTGAGGAGAAGGTTAAGACATCAAAATTATTTTGTGAGCTGTCTTTTTATCATCAGTTTGGGTGTATATAGTATTAGAAATATTCCCTAAAAAGATTGGTGTCCAATTACTTCTCATTAAAAATATGATGAGAAATAGCTCAAAATTATGACCAAACTGTGATGCCTGATGTGTATTGCACATTTGCACCATATACCCATTTCTATATATATATATATATATATATATATATAATATTATTTTTCATAAAAAGAGATAAAACATTGGTTATTTGGTCTTGTTTAAAGTTAAAAGGTATTTTGACAAATGTGTGGATAGTGATTCTTTACAATTTTGATATATTTGGATGCCCCCCGTGGATGTATTAAAAACATAAGAATCTTTAGCCCCTAAAACACTTCTGCTTTCGAGAAAAATTGAATAATAAAGATTTACCGGTGCACCCGGTAAATTTTGGTAAATTTTAAAACGCTCCTACGGCCGTACAATGGTAGCTGCCACCATGAAAATCTCAGAATATGTAGTTGTGGTATATGATTTCCGAACGGGAATTACTAATCGGTCTATTTTAGTCAATAAACATTGCTTTATAGCTTATTTACAATTTCATAACTTTAGAGTCAATTTCGACCGTGACAACGATCAGTGAATATTGTAGGGTCACATATGCTTCCAATATGTTCATTTGAACCAAATTCACGACCCCATACCAAAACTTTGTATTACCTTTAAGTAGTGAAAAAAATACACGGGGGCTCGGGGCGAATTAGCCCCCGAAATGCCAAAAATAGCCCCCGAAAATCAGAAAAGAGCCCCTGTAAATTTGCATAGAGTTCAATGCAAAACAAATTTTAGATTGTTATTTTCATGCATGCAAGCTTGAAAAGTAGCCCCCGAAAAATAAATATTAATTTTTTCCCTGCGGCTTTAAGTGTGTGCTTTGGGGGTCAAAATAGTTGAATTGTAGTTAGAAATTAAATAAAACAACAAAAACACTAAAATACATAAGTTGAAAAAAACATGGGGTTGTTGTCCGGGGGTAGTTGTCCTAGGAGGTAGTTGTCCTAGCTGCGTGTACCAACTATTCAGTTGTATTATCATGAAAATGGTGCATTTAAACTGATCTATTTTCCTATGTTCATACTTAATTATACAGTTTATATTAAAATAACCCAACAATTGTTTTTACCATAATCATGTTTGGTCAATGTTTAAGTGTAATAAGCTTTTGAGAGGGTTCAAGAAATCTAAAGTGTTGGCAGCCCCACATTTTGTGGCATAAATTAAATTAAAATCGTATAATGACGTACATGAAAGGGGATGTCATTTAATAACACTTATGCAAGGATTTTCAAAAGAAATGCGCTTTAAGATGAATATTGATGACAGCATGCCCTATTTGAGTTAACTGTTGTAGGCAGAAAACCTCAATTTCAGTTTTTTTAAATAATTGTGCAGCAGTTTTAGTTCCAATATTACTTTATTACCAATCATGATTATTAATCAAGGAAGTAATAGGACATACACTTGTCTAGATACCTAAACAAGAAAAAAAGTATATACAAGTAGAAAAGAAAAGAAGCCCAGGTCATATTCTATTATAAACAATGCAGGGCTGATACTTCATATCATTCATAATGGAATACCTGATACATAATGTAGACACATATTAACAGGCACGTTTAACATATCGTCTGCTTGGGGGTCACAAGGGCGCTCACTCCATGTCAAAGTAATATAGATCAATGCCATTGTGGCTCCAAACAGACGATGTTACATCAATTCGAATTTAATAAATAGAATGTAGAAACTATATATATTTCATTTCGTTTTTTCAATTCATTTATTTTCATATTTCTCATAAACAAACATATACATATACATTTCAAATAAAGTACAAAATTGTTTCAATAATACATAATAATAACACAGATAAGTGGTCAATATGAATTACTGATTTAACTAAGAGAAATATGACGGGACCTACATGAAAACAAGCTTGTAAAGCTGCAGGCCCCAGTAAAGTATTTGTGGTAATAAATGGAGGACGGATATACATGTAATAGTGACCAGTCTAAATGAATCAAAAAATAAATAGGAAATAATAATAAACTTGCGGTGGTGCTGATGAGAGACTGATGTGTAAGTAACATAGAGAAAACAAACTTATTTTTATCTGAACTCTACATTCATAAAAAGCTGTTGAACAGGTATGAATGATGAATTGAGCATAAAAGAAACAGTCCTGAATGAGATGAATGATAGGAGAAGAAGGAGAGAGGAGCATTAGGAGAAAAAGGTGTAGGAGAGAGAGAAAGATGGGCAGAAGTAGAAAGAGAAGAAGAAAAGAGTGTGTGTGAGAGAGAGAGAGAGAGAGAGAGAATAAAAAGAAGGGGGAAAAGAAAGAAAAGGAGGAAGGAGGAAAAGAAGAAATGAACATGAAGGGATCAATAAAAGGAAGAAGAGGGCAAGGAAAGAAGGTGTCGACAAAGAGTAAGAATGTGGAATATGCATTTATTAAGACTTCTGACCCTCCCAACATGGCCCATCCTTAGTGCAGTATATATCGAAAAGGAATAAGTTACTGCAATCTTTGATACGGTGCAAAATAAATTCAGAAATTATGCAGATGTGTCCAGTGGTACGCTGATTTGGGAAACACATTGACCTAAAGGGGGCGCTAGAGCAATAGAGGATTCGGGTAGGGTTGATTAATTGAATTAATTTTGAATTTAGTTTCCTCCCGCGCGAAGCGTGGAAGCTTTGACATTTAATTTAATTATTAGAGAAATTGTACCGACTCTTTATCGTTGTCTGAATTTTCAAAAATGTTTCTTTGTCCGATAAAAATTCACAGTTCGTAGGGGAAAAAGATTTGCCGGCCGACCGACATAATACATCTCACCGACTTCTGCATTGAATACCGACAGAAGAATACCGACACAGCGGACCCGACGCAGCAACATACTTTTCTATGCATATCTTTCTTGCTTCCTCGACGTGGTGACTCTACCCTACACCCCCGTCTCTCTCTTACTCCCACCCTTCTTCTCTCAGGCTCTTATCCCCTCTCTCTCCTCCTTTATATTCCCCTTTTATTTTACTTCTTTTTTCTCTTTTTTCCTTTTCTTTCTTTTCTTTCTTTTTCTTTCTTTCTTCTCCTTCCTCTTTTTCTTTTTCTCTGCCTCTCTTCTCTTTTCTTTCCTTTCTTTTCCTTTTCTTTCCCTTTCCTTCTCATTTTCCCCCTCCCCCTTCTCATTTCCCCCCTCCCCCATCTCATTTTTCCCAACAGCAGCGCAATTTTACTGACAATATCCTACTTGCGGTGCTATGATGATGAGCGCGAGCAGAGCACTGAAGGTACGACAATGTTCCTCCAAGAGTCTTTCATATCTTTCGATACAATCAATGTCCGCAGATTCTATGTCATTTCCTTGAATTGATTCAAGGAACTGACATAAAATCTGCGGATATTCTTGGAAATCATTCGGGCCGCAATTTTCAGAATAACTCAGTCACGCATAGAATCGAACTAGACCGAACGTCTACGCCTAGCTAGCCATATATGCTCTCATGCAATTGCGCGCGCGCGCACACAATAAAAGCTGTCGCCGAGAAAACGCAAGCCGTCGCCAACAAAAAAAAATCCGTCGCCGGGCAGTCGAGAAACAAACAAAAAGAAGTCGAGAATTTAAAAAAAAGCTGTCGAGATAAAAAAAAAAAAAAAAAAAAAAAAAAAAACCGTCGAGAATTTACAACAAAAAAAAGCACAATTTCTTAAAACGAAATCAGAGTCGCTATTCATAATACGAGAAGAGAGAATAGGAGGGGTGTTATAATCATAATACCGAAATTAATGAGGGTCGCTATAATCATAATACCGGAATTAAGGAGGGGGCGCTATTCATAAACATGAAATAAATCATAATACCGAAATTAAAGTAAGATTTGTGAGGTCGCAGTGCGAAAAATTACATCTTATAAAGAGGAAAACTCCTATCCTGATGGAGTTATAAGTACAATATCACAACGGAAGACTGAAAACACCTTTGATAAGTAACATAGTTATAAATCTATATAGCGAGCTTTGGGGGCTACTCTTAGTCGCTTGAAATTAGGGGCACGTTTAATGATGAGAGGAAAAGGGGACACTATCGAAAGGGATAAGACACTTATTTGTCAAATTACAAAGGCTTATTATCAGAGGTAAAAATTGGAAACTTCTAATTACATCTAAACAAAAAAGAGGCACTCCCAAAGGATGAAAAGGCACTTAGGAGAATGGGAAATGTGCATTTATCGACGCATCAGATTTTGATAGGGGCATTTATAATAAGTGAAAAGGGGCACTTAAATAAGAATTAATGGAAAATGGACACTTATTGCGAAGGAAAATGGGAACTTGTCTAAGGAAAAGGGGTTGGTGTCAAAATAAAAGGGGCACTTATCAGAGTTGGAAAAGGGAAGGGGCGCTTTTACAAATTAATAGGGCACTTTTCAAAGTAAAAGGGGAACTTTTCCTATCTGAAAATGGACATTTCTTACAAAATTAAAGGAGCACTTTTCCTATGTCAAAAGGGGCACTTTTGGGGTACTTGAAAAAGTGGAGGAGCACCGCGTGTCCCTCTCTGCACCCACCCACCCCCTCCCTCCGGGAGCCCCTCCTCTGAGCTGAGGTGGTTTGCTTGTAAAATATCTCGTCTTGTCACCAAAGTAAATTTTCGTAATTTTGACTCTCTTGTGGGGGGGGGGGGACGGAGGGAGCTTTTAATACTTTTAATAAAGAGTTAGTATATGAATTACTTTGACGAAAATCGTCGGTAATAAATACGAAATAATAAATATTCGAGCCCCCATGGCTACGCCACAGCCCTGGGGGTGTCCCCGTTAAATATTTCCCTTTGTTATTATCATTTTTGTTGTTGCTTATTACTTTTTTTGGACTGCTTTTAAAAAAATATTCTCGACTACTTTTTTTAATTTTTTATTGTCGACGTCTCTTTTTTCTTTATTCTCGACTGCGGCGGCAGCCGGCGGGCAACGGCCGAAAATTCCCAAAATGTATGTCAGCCCCAACCTTTGACTCGCTTTGCCCTGCTGCAATTTGGGTGTTGCCAGATGGAAGAAGCTCGAGAGATAGACGATTCCCTATCCATGGAAACGAGATCCTAAAAACCTCCCATAAAGAAATTCCCAAGAGAGCATAGAAAGAGTCAACCTCTCCCAATTATCTCACTCTCTCCCTCTTTCTCTCTCTCTCTCTATCGCTCTCTGGCTCTCTATAATCTCTTTCCCTCATCTTTAATCCCGTCTTTTACCAGCCCCCAATTTTCTTAATATTTTGTTAAACCTCTTTCTTTGGTAGGCAAAATCGGACATGATAAGCTGAACACCAGTCACTTATGGATCCAAAGACACTTCCTATAAGGATATAGGCCTACTTTGATGATGAAATCACACATTATTAAATACAGATAACACCTCCTACAAGAACAAGTACTTCACCCATCATCAACTCAGCATACACAATTTCACAATACTCAGACATAACACCCAGTCCACCACAAAATAATCAAAACTTTTGAAATTATCTTATCTGTATTTTTTTCATATGATAACAGTTATTTAGTATATTTTGCAACTTTCCTTAATTTGAATACGCAAATGTCATAAATTCCCCACAGTTTGATTTCTTGAGACTTTTAATTTGTTGTTTAGGGGAGCTTACTGAAATGCACTGTATTGGCATAAACTATTTTGCAATAAGTGGTTGGATACCCCCTAAATATTGCTAGATTGACTGGACAACCTGCTTTTACGTACTGTAAAGAAATAATCTAGATAAAATAAGGGAGAGAGAAACGCAATTAAATCAAATGCAACTTGAAAGCGGAATGCAACACAGTGTATATGGCTTCAAAGTTCCTTTTGTACATTTTTTTTCCTAATCAGAATTATCCAGTTCTGGTCATGCGATTGCATTGTGAAAGAAACGTTATAGAATCGATCGGAAACGGTTGATCATCTGGTGTGTACTGCAAGGTTTTGGAATCATCAAAATAATAAGAAATTTGGCCCAGTCATGTCAAAGTTACAAGCACTGTACACAGAAAGATGTATATGGGACTACGCGACACATGCATGATATCTATCCGGTCCGGATAGATATAATAATTTACCAAATATATCATCACGTATTAGTCAAAACATATTCTTGCACATGATTGGTAATAAGAGCTTCCATTTCACTTTTGAGAAAGGGGCGTTTCAAAAACTGGTCGATACCTTTAACATACCTTAATGTTATATATATATATATATATATATATATATATATATATATGATTCCCAACGAATGTGTTAGTGACATGAATTGTCCCCCTCATTGTTATAGAATGGTATCTTTTGAACTTCCATGCGATGTTTAAAAATATCAGTGTATTGTGGATCGCCCCTATTCAATAGGTCACAAATCTTTGGCGCGTTCTTGTTCTTGGAAAACGTCTCTTCCCTCCCGTCAATCTTTAGAATTCGGGTTTTATTCAGACACGTATCAAAGGTATCTGAGAGCATATTCTTTAAATTGGCCAAGTCTTGGGAAAATGAAGGTCCGTATTCAAGAACTTTTCGCCAAAATGTTTCGTTAAAATGGTTGTAGAGCATTAAGTCGGCTTTGTTCCATTCGCGTATCTTATCTGCCAAGCTGTCGTTGTTCTTCTTTCGATAGTCTGCGGAGCGAACCCCATGCTTTAGATAAACTACATCTTCCATGCGCCAGCAGAGTAGCTTTCGAAGCAAGAGAAGGGATTCGTCGAAGTACTCCGTGATCATCACCAGATCGAAAACCGACTCGAGCTCGCGAATTTTATTCATGACTTTCTCTTCGTCGTCCGTGTCATTGTGCTCCAAACCGAAGTCATAGAGTTGCTCGTTGTGCATGCTAACTTTGAAGTATTGATTCTTCGACATGACATGCGCGAAGTACTTTTTCGGCTGAGAAAGAAAAAGATCCATGGGCGATTTCGACTGGGGCATCGATTTCCAGACCTCAAAGTAGTTAAAGGCCGACTGCCATTGCGCTGCTGGCTCGCGAATAATCGTCACGTACCTGTGGAATAATGATGATCATCATAAATATAATAATGATATCAGTTATGATAATAATAATGATAACATCATTAAAACTAGATGGAATTCAACTGCGCGCAGTCGAAAATGATGCCTCCGTCATAGAGCAATTTTACAAACCAAAACAGAAGAAATTTTTCGGATTCAAGTTCAATTGTAATCCATTGACAGGTTCTCAGAATATCGTGATTACAAGCAATTTCTCATATACATATATGACCCTTTGATCTTTGACCTCATGACCCTAAAATCTACTCAGTTCATTGGCTCTGCAAGATGTCCCGAGTTAAATAGTAATCCATCTGTCAGTTCTAATGAGAATGCGTTCACAAGCTATTTTTGCATACATAATGAGCCCATGATCTTTGACCTTTGACCTTATGAACCAAGAATCTACTCAGTTCATTGGCTCTGCAAGTAACATACATGACCTAATTTTGGCAGGAATCCATCAATCGGTTCTTGAGATAACGCGATCACAAGCTGTTATTGCATACATAATGTGTGCTGTGGCCTTTGACCTTTGACCTCATGACCACTAAATCTAATCAGTTCATTGGCTCTACAAGTAACATACATGACCTAAGTTTGGCAGCAATCCATTAATCGGTTCTTCAGATAACGCGATCACAAGCTGTTTATGCATACATAATGAGCCCTGTGACCTTTGACCTTTAACCTCATGACCCCAAAATCTAATCAGTTCATTGGCTCTGCAAGATACATACATGACCAAAGTTTGGCAGCAATCCATCAATCGGTTCTTCAGATAACGCGATCACGAGCTGTTTTTGCATACCTAATGAGCCCTGTGACCTTTGACCTTTGACCTCGTGACCCCAAAATCTAATCAGTTCATCGGCTCTGCAAGATACATACATGACCAAAGTTTGGCAGGAATCCATCGATCGGTTCTTCAGATAACGCGATCACAAGAACGGGACGTACGTACGTACAGACGTACAGACGTACGGACGGACGGACGGACAACCCGAAAACATAATGCCTCCGGCTACTTCGTAACGGAGGCATAATAATTATAGTACTACAAGCAGTTAATAGTATTGGTAATAATTGATTACTTCACTGTCATACTTTGAACAGTTTTGGAAATATATAGTGTATGCACACGATCACAAGGACCTTTCAAAAAACAAAGTTAAAGGGCCACTCTAACCAAAACGGGCTAAAAAAAATGAGGAAAAAAAAGACATGTAGAATAGTCTTTGACGTAGATTCCGAACATGACAATGATTTTTTTTAGAAATCATCAATAATTCTGGAATCTAGCTTTAAAAATGACGACTCAGAACGGTCAGAAATATCCCAGTTTCGGAGCTGTATTGCGCAATAGCATATGACGTCACTGCAGGAGACAACATTGACATTATACTCAACATAACATAGCACTTGAATGAAGATACCCTCCTATAAGTTCTATAAAATTCCAAAAATCAACTAAGTCTTCAACAATTGTTTAAATAATGGTCATGATTTAGAAGTCGTTATCTTTTTTTTTTTTACCTGTTTCGTGTCAAATTTCTTATATTTTTTGGAGTATTTTTCCTAAAAACGAAGACAAAATACATGCACTTTCTCACAGGTTTCACGGCAAACCGCTGCACAATACAAGTGCATAACATAGATGGGGTGCGGGCGCAAGCGCGTGTGTGAAATAAGCGACTGTTATCTCAGTTCCTCATTAAATTCATGCAAGTAATTCACATTAGGCCTAAAATAAAAACTTGTTGTATTGCCCTTTGCGACTGACCCAAAAATCTGAAAATCTACGGTCGGCATTTTAAAAAAGTTTTTTTTTAACCGTTTTTTTAATTTTTTTTTTTATTAATGAATTAAAAAATATGTATTCTGTTTGTTTAAATGGGATATAAATGCATAAAATCAAATTATTCCAAAATTCTCACTCGTGCAAACCATGGATAATTATGAGGTGAAAAAGATATCAATGGAATGATGACGTTGAAACACATGTATTAAAGCATTCAAAACTGAGAAATATCAGCCATAAAAAGGGAGGAAAAAACAAACAAAAACATTCAAATCTGAACAAATATCGGCCCAAAGAGGGCGACCAAAAAAAAAAGTTAAAAAAAAAAAAATTTCCGACCGACCGACCCATGTTTTGGCACCCAAAGGGCAATACAACAAGTTTTTATTTTAGGCCTTATGAATTGATGATGATCATTACGGTCGCTTACTTCACACACGCGCGCACACCCGCACCCTATCGTCGGTACCAAATTAAAGACGTTTAAATATAATTACTAGACGGAAAGCAGCACGCACGGAAACCATTACACGAATGGGATTAGGCTCCGCCTCTTTTGGATCATTTGAAGACGAAATAAGCACCCTAGGCGGCATTCTGATTGGATGTGAGCGTCATGAATTTGTATTTTATCGATAGATAGATTTAACGTTACACCTTGAAATAATCTATGAAGTGTGATTTTTTTAATAATCCAAGTGGATTAATTCTTGTTAAAATCTTCAGTGGATGTTGGGACTCCGTTGGCTTGCTCAGTGCCATTCGTTCACTCAGTTGCATCATCGGTGCAGTGCGTGTCAACTTTAGACCAAAATTATACTGTGGCCATTGATAATCAAACAACTTCAAACCCTATTTCATTTATATGTAAAACCTGGAACTTATTAGTAAAAATATTCAGAAAAAACTAGGATTTGTTTATTTAATGTTTAGATTTTGTGTGGGTCCAGCAAGCTTGTCAAGTTGTCATATATTAGAGTTTTTTCCTCTAAATTGTGCAGTTCATGTTGATAAATCTATTTATGCCTTTGTATATAAAAGAAGACCCTTAGTCCACAATTATGTTAAGTTATATGTAGTCCACCTTTTCTTGTTTTAATAAACTAATTATTCTTAGTACTACTCCGAACTCATAGGCCATAGATAGCACTGTTTGAGGCAAAATTTAAATCTTCCATTTAGTTTTACTTTGTACTGTGCATGTGGTTCATTAAATACGAATATTGATTTCCTCACCATATAACGATTAAGGCCAACCATGACATTAAAATTAGCTAATATACTAGATCTATTTTATTTTGTTAAGGAGAAAGGAACGCCTTGATTTTCATATTGATTTGTTGTCTTCATTTTGTTCCAATAGATTGAAACTGAAGAGCTGGAGGGAGTTAATTGATGAGTAGACATTACAACATCTCTTATATTTGCAAGATGAAGCAGGAAGTCCCATGCAGGTAAAACTTTCAGGATATTTAGCGCACAAAATATTAAACTGCCCCCTAACTTTACGTCGCAAGCGTATTTAGTGGAGGGTATTTTATTATAGTTCTGCGCTTAGCATACAAATATTGATGTCTTTAATTCCTTTCTTTGTTTACAAAGGAAATTTGTCCTTATTTACAGGAGGTCCTGTGTGTAGAAGAGCCATATCCAATGCACATTCAAAGCACTACATGTAGGGTATACAACAGGACCCCTCATTACTTTTATTTTTGTAAGGGGTCCTTTCACTTCTTGAGCAATGAAAATGAGGACGAAGGCAAGCTAAGATCGATGAGAGTCTGTGTATCAATTTTTAATTGAAGTAGGCCTATACCTATATTGTTTTCTCTCATGTAGGATGATGCTTCTCCGCAATGGATGGTAAAGGCATGCTGGTTTTACAAACTCGGGAGAGGAACAAAATAACAGATATTGACGGGATCATATCTAGAGATGCAGGCCTACTCAGGGGCGGCGCCAGGTTATTTTGTTGGGAGGGCGTGCCACGCAGGGAGTGTTTGAGGGGGATGTGCCCCCTCTGAAGTTGATTTTTTTTTTTAATTCACTGTTAGAAAAAAATTAAACAAGTTGTTTAAAATTTTAAACAACCCCGAGTTAACCGGTGAATCGCTAAACTTTTGTTTAAAAATTAAACAAATTAAGGTTGTTTACATTTTGAACACTTAGTTGTTTAAAAATTAGGAAACCTTTTAAACAACAAAAAGAAAACAGTCTTAAATTCAACTAACAGGAACAAAAACGCAAGTTTTTTTGAGGGGGATGTGCCCCCCTCAGAAGTTGAAGATTTTTTTTTAAATTGATGCATAAATGGCATGATTTGGTGCACACTCTTTGCTAAATTAAAGTTCTTAAGTTCAACTAACAACAGGAACGCAGGGGGGGGGGGGGGGGGCTGCTACCATATTTTTCAGAAGGGTTGTTATAGACGAATTTGTCGTTTCCATTGAACAATCAGCCAGAAGGTTTAGGAGATACAAGGGATTAATTTGATTTTCTTCAGTTGGTGAAAGGTTTTTCATCGTAAACCAATGTTTATTTACTCAAATTCATTCTTCTTTAGCAAGTGCCTAGCCATAAACTATACATGACAGTTTTAAGGGCATACAATTTATTTTACTGCCTTGGGATTATCCTCTTTTCAGTTCATTATGAAAGATACATACAGTAAAATGTTTGAATGCACACGACTTGTATAAAGGGAAATATGTATCTAATAGAGGCATAAATACGTGTGAAATATACCTCTCGATTTTCATGTTGATATTTTGTATTTTTCGTTTTGTAAATTGAATAATATCAGTCCTTGCACTTACATGTCCAGTGCATATTTTGTGACAATAAACCAATTTAAATTTTCAAAAATGCAGTTGATAACCCCAGACCGTTTGTGGCCATTTCATCGTTCCTAATTATGAATTACAATGAGATTGTAAGATCTTTAGTTATAGAAAAAATACAAGGACATTCCCACAATGACGTTAAATGCGTCAAGTCACGTGACCGTATTTACCTTTTCTCGAGGGGTGTAGCCCAGAAAGCGTGAGATCTGTGAAAAATTGATGGTTATTATCACATTGTGGTCAATACAGAGATTTTCTGAAAAAAATGGAGGCTGAAATATTAATAAGTAGAGGTGTATTGATGTTTTGAAAGGCTATGTTTAGTCCCGGCCCCCCCCCCCCCACTCAGTGTTATTTAGGGTACGCATATGCTCGTACCCTTTTTTTGAAAGCACCCCCTATCTGAGGACTGCCAACATTTCCGAACCCCCCTTTCGCGGGCTTTTCGCGTGCTTTTCCTGCCTTGGAGACCCCCCTAAATCAGGAAAAATGCTCAATGTACCCCCCTAAATTCGGAATAATTTCTCAGGAGTCCAAAGAGATGAGAGAAAAAAAGAAAAACACCCCCTTTTTAAAGAAATCTCCGGGTGAAAAGTCAAATACACCCCTTTTTTTACAATTCTCGGGCCGGACTTTGTCGCACGAAAAGTACCCCTTTACCGGACATTTTGGCAACACGCATGCGGTCATTCCGACCTCTGAGCGGGGGGCCGGGTGTTTAGTTGGGTTAGAGTGGCCCTTAATTTAAGGCAATTTCACTAGCATTTTGCGTTTCAAGTTGTAATGTGGAAAAATGACGATGACATTACATAAGCGGTGACAATCCCAACATGAGAAGTTGTGGTCTATTGAAAAAGTCTCCTGAATGTAAACCACGGAGTTGGAACTTTGCCGCAGCACTAACGTCCTCACTCAAGACAATATACATTTTGCCACACGCGATCCAAGTGTAGAAAGTTGGTACTTGGTAGGATGTATTCCCTGCATACTCAGTCTGAGCGCTACTGTTGCTGTAGTTAAAACCAGGGGAATAATATGCAAAGTCCAACGTCCTTTGAAAACGCTTCTACACGCTGCAAAAGACTGGCATTTTGTAATGAATATTACGACTTAAGCTATGGTCACAAATCAGAGCAGCGACCGACCAATTAGTAGCCTGCTCGGTCGCCGCTGGAATTTAGGCATCGCCCAAGGATTTTTTTTTTTGGAGAAGTCGAGCAGGCTGTAGAGCCCCAGCGATGCATTGGCGGTGCCCTGTCGATTTCCTGTCAGGCGCCGGTCAATTTTTGGTCAAATCTGGGCGAAACCGGAGAGCTTCTCCGGGCGGCGTGACCAACCGATGACCCACCGATACCCGCGCGGTTTCCCACCGGCCACCGGCTAATTTTAAGGAAATTGCCCGGCAGCCGGCCGGTGATCGGCGGGGCGCCAAAATACGCTCGTTGCCCGGGTGTTCGCGGCCCGGACACCGACCTGATCGAGCGTTCGCCCTCGAGCGATTTAGGTAAAAAATCAAAGCCGCTAGGTCAAAGTGAAAAGTGAAAGTGAAAGTGAGCAGGCGCCGCCCGAATTTTCACTCCGCGCTAAAGTGACTCCGTGCGCGAAAATGTCTGCGGACGGTGGAGAACGGCGAGGGCACACGGTGGTTCGTTATCAAAGCGGGCAACACGTTAATAGGGCGTTTGCGCTTATTTACACCCGGTGGGACCCGGCGAAAGTTTTGGGCATGTTCAAAACTTTGGCCGGCTGGCACCGGCCGCAAGTAAGCGGCAAGAGGACGGTGTTGAACGGGATGAGGACGGTATGAATACGTTATGAAAACGGTCACACTGTATGAACACGTTCACAACACGCTCACAACCCGTTACAGAACGGTGATGAAAAATGGAGAGCGGACTGACCGTTGCCGTTCAAATCGGGGTATTTATGGCAGTCGTGTCATGACGTCAGCAGTCCGGGGACTCGCTCACAGGACGCTCCGAGCGGTGAGGGGACGCTAAGTGACTGGTAGGTGGCTGCTACAAACCCGGTGCACACGTTCGAGACCCGGTATGGGCCCGGTATGGAAACTGCCAAAATTTTCAACAAAAGTCAATCTGGGCGGTGAAGACGGTAGAAGCACTTTCAACACCCGGTATGCGCCCGGTGAGAACGGTCAGAAGATGGCAACGAAACGGTGAAAAAATTAATTTTATGAATTTTTTTTTGCGGCCGGGGACAAGTTCGCTCAAAACCCAACGTTCTGGACTCTGTTGTTTTTTTAATAGCCCGGCAGGTGGACGGTAGGCCTACACGGCAGAGTGTGAGAGCTCCATTAGACTTCAGCAACGACCGAGCGATGCCCTAAAAACAAGCGGTGCCCGGGCGGCCGCCGCTCGGTGCCTGGGCGAAATTGGCTCAAAACTCGCTGCCCGGCCGCCGAGCAGGCTACTTTTAGGTGATGTGACCATAGCTTTAGACACAGGAATTCGAAGGAAAAACATGGAGCTTTAAAAGTTGGCAAAGCTTAATATCTTGAAGGCCTTTGCGATCAACTAAATAACCTGGCATTATGGAACGCTTTGTCCATCTCCTTCTTGTCGAGCCGAGCGTGATTGGTCAGCATATCGTAGCCCGTTTCGAAACTCCAGTTCCCCTCCTTCGCATGATTGCCACCCCCTTCGATGATTTGCTTGGTGTTGAAGAGTGTCCGGCAGTTCACGAAGTGCCCCAGATGCGGAACAAGGACTGTGAGGTTTCTGGTGAAGGCGTAGCGATTGAAGATGGAACCCATTGTTGTGGAACCAGTTTTGTGGGTCTTGAGGTAGACCACCTTGTGGTGAGGAAGACAAGGGGGCTCGGTGGGCCAGCGAGAAGGGACTGAAGACATCAGTCTGGGCAAAATAAAGTGATAGTCAAGAGATAACGGACAGAAGGGGTAAGTATTGGTGATAATTGATTATTAAAGATGGTAGACAAGCGAGAAGATACGGAAGGCATTAATCAGGAAGAAATGAAGTGGGAGTCAAAAGAGAATGGAGAGAAATGGGTGAGGATTAGGTGCTGAGAATTTATTAAAGATGTTTTATCAGGGCTCATTTGGGCCAGCTAGAAGGTATCAATCTGTTAAAGAGAAAGCGATGGTTATAAGCAGATGAATACTGGACGAAAAGAAAGATGGAGGGGTACATGACCGATAATTAAGCGAGTTTCATCAGCATGATAATCTGATGATCAAATAATTAAACGAGGACGGTGATGTCTTGTGCGTCTTTAGTAAAGTGTGGTAGGTGCGAGGAGTCGGCCAAGGTAAACCTATGTATGCATGGTAATTAATTACCCTTTACATCGAATCAATCCTTTATAGACTTACAATCTGCGTCTAAGGCTAGGTTCATGATTTTGATTAATATCAATTACTGAACAACTGATAAACTGAATGATATCGAACGGTAATTAATCATTCATGAGTTTCACTTCTATCAATTCTACGTTGTGATGAAGATGTGAAGTCATATATGGTAGCTTTTAATCAAAACAATATTAAAACGATGAACAATATTGAAACGACTGAGAGCAGTGGCGTAGAATGGGTCCAGCAATGGAAGTGGCACTGGTATTATCAAGAGGGTGGCAGCATGTTAACGAAATGCGAAAGGACACGACATAGGGATGACATAATAGAAGACTTTTGGTATATTCTGTTCACTTTGCAGTCTCCACTGTCCCTTACCTCTCCAGTTCATCTTCCTAAATATATAAAATATTGGAGATCCAATGGAATTTTACGACTGAATACAAGTCGACGTTTATGTTTCAGGTCCAAGGTTTATGGTGTTGCCATGACTTCAAATATCTTGCCCTTAATGATAGAGGCAAGCTTTTCGTCGCCTCCCGCAAAGCGGCCGTTACTGCCACTGACAATACATAGCTCCTATCACCTTCTTGTGGGCAGTTGATAATTTTCAAGGAGCTTTTTACTCTATTTTGAGTTTTTGAAAGTAACTCTTTTTTCAGTAACTCTCAGCTCTTGATAAATAGGCCCAATCAAGACGTAAGCGAGAGTTGTGTATCATCGCGCCACTCTAGGTGGTATCACGTTGGACGACTTTTGACAAATTAATGACTTCCCCGAAAGCGTGATATCCCCTCCCTCCTTCTCTCCAGTTTCTGACATGATAACATTTACCTTACAACGTCGTACAAGCACAGCAGTCTCTGAATTGCTCAAGTAATTGAATACAATTTACAGAGCCACTTTACTTGCAATTCCGTCAAGGCAATTTTCTAAGTTTGGTTTTCCTGACCGTGATTGTCAATTCTATCGAAAATGAAAATAGACAGCTCTATCGTTCTCTTCTCCGTCCTATTCATATCATCTATATCACCATCTTACGCGATTTGTTCTGACCCCATCCAGTGTAGTATCGAAGGTAGGTTTATGTAGAATTTCACTTTTCATCATGAAAACCTTTATTGAACGGCCATTTATTATGATAGTTCATACTTTTGTTTCGTTGATTTTACTTGTGATCGACTCTGGGCTAATTAAGAAGTTTTAATTCCCCTAAACAGCATATTTATATTATTGTTGGAATAACAAAACAAAACAAAAAATGTCTTACCCCCCCCCCCCCCCCGCTTATTCAGCGGCTGGCTGAGACGTTGCGAAATTTTCGGCCCGATTTGAAATTGTTAACCCCCCCCCCCTTGAAAAAATCCTGCGTACGCGCCTAGATGTAACAATAGCCGAAACATAACTTTCACCGTCAAGAGCAATGAATTTTTTTTTCTTTGCCTCATCAGAGGATTTATCGATGATATATACATGGTTACATTCAAAGATACAATACTACAAATCAAATTTACATAATCGCAAAAATATTATTATTGTCATAACAAAGAATTGAAATTAAATTTTGCTTTGCAAAGCAATTGAATCATAATTAACATAAAAATTATACTGATAGTTTTGTTTCTCCTCTCTTTTTTTTTCTTTTCTTTTCTTTTCTGAAATAGCACCCAACAGTTCTTTTGGTGAAAGCTTTCTGGTCACCTTTAAGTATGATTTACTTTCCTTTCTTTTCATAATTTCTCTATGGATATTTTGTTTAGAAGCAACTTTTCTCTTGTCTATCCCAGTTATATTTCGTTTAACAATCAATTTAGAAATGGTCCAAAATGCTATTGTAAAGAATAAAGTACAATGACTTTCACAATCTATTTTGAGCAGGTGTTGGATATTGAGCGTCAGTATCCTTACTTTGTATATATATCTTAGCAATGAATATGATACAAAAATCCTTCGTTAGAGAACGTAACATTTGCATTAGAACCATTTGCATATCAATCATTGATGACAAATACATAAACAGCTGAAACGCGAACCGTATCGACACACCATAACAATAATTGGTATTGGAACGGGAATAAGATACTTCTGAGAAATGCATATCTGTTTCATGCGAGTACATTATGAAAGAAACGGGAACTAAGTACAGCGATAACACGTACTGTTAGGTAGTGGAATGGTCATGATGAAGGGTGATATTAATGACATTGTAAATTGTATCGAAGTGTCTACGTTATGCGATGCATTAAAGTTTAAAAAAAACTGTAAATACATTTCTAAAGACCGAGCATGATGGAAATCACAAGCACTGCATACAGAAGTAAAGCGGGACAACAATCACACGTATAGCATGAACGTTTAGCTATTGTATTTTATTGGTTTGGATGGTTTGGCAAAAAGGGCTTCATTTTCGTTGTCCACCTTCTCGCTCCACCTGAAAATTTGTGTATTTGGTGGTGAATTGAAGTAGAAATGTTGCCACGTTTAAAACTTGCACGTTTTCACGATTAATGAGGTATTAGAAATCGTTATATTTATGGCTATTTCAGCAGTCTCTGAACCGATTTTGATCAAACAAAGTTGAATTTGTCATTTAAATTGTATATTCTTTCAAATTTGACACTGAATTTTTCTTTATCTCACGCACAGAATTATTTTGTGTAGCGCCCTCTGCAACAGAACTCAACTATCCCTTTAATCGAGCAATTTTACAAAGTGAAGATATTGCAATGTTAAAATCAATATCACCCTCCTATCCGATCTTTTATTGAAAATTAGAAGAAGGAGGTATAGAAAAAAAGAATTATATATTTTTATGTTGTCCGTTTTCGTACAATACTCATGTACATTAAAAATATAAAAATTACTTTCTTGTCTGGCATGTATATATTATGTGATGCAATATTTTTCGCTTTGATTGTACTGTGTGATTTCTCAGAATGTATTTATGAAGTGATTTTGACACTTTCTGCCTGTATCAGGTGGTCATATAGATGTCATTTAGAGGAGAAAAAGACGTAAAGATCATGTAAGGATGTGAAATCTTTATGACGTTTTCTGTTGGTATTAAACCACATTTTAAAGACGTCCCAACAATGTAGTCTCTGACCAGCAATACAACAAAAAGGACATTGAAATGGTGTCCCTATGACGTCTTCCATTGGTACAAGTTTACGTCTCGAAGATGTCCTTTTTTAACCAAATAAGAGTTAAAACATATATTAAGATGTCCGTACGATTTAAACTATTGATACACATTTATATATCCTTAAGACGTCTTTTTATTAAAATAAAAAGATGTAAAAATCACGTCAAGTGACATCCATTATATTTCTTATTTTTGTAATTAACCTTCTTATTCAGGTTTATTAGTGTGTCAAATTTCAAGTCTATGAAATGCATGGCTTTTGAGAAACCATGTACAGTTTATTTGACCTTTGACCCTACAATCTAAATAACATAATGAAATATGCATTTTTTCGATTTTGTGCTTTTATACATGAAAAATACATGTCACAACTACAAACTGCAAAAAAAAAAAATGTGTTTTTAAAGCCTTTCTGATGGAAGTAACTGATGGAGACTGCCTAATTCTAATTGGTAGATAATTCCAGAATTTTGAAGCAGATACAGTAATTTTCCTATCACCGGCTAATGTGCGGGTAACTATTATGTGAGACGGAGAGGATCACCGGCTGACCTCATGCACTGGCAGGAGTATATAAATTCAAACAGGTATCTTAATATGGTGGAGCTTGATATTTTGAAAACAAACAGGAGTAATTTAAAGTTGATTCTTTGTAGCCGTTGCACACGATCCAATTTAGTCGAGGGAATGGTAGAGAGAAGCCCATTACAATAATCAATACAGGATACATTTTACCATTTAATACTCCGTATTTCTCCGATACCTCCTCCCCCATCCATCCCCATCCCGGATGGAGAGTGGCAATTTAAAAAAAAAAATCATCGTATGGAGTGAAACATGGCCACATCATGAACTCACCCAGCTGGTCGAATGCTTCGTTTCTGAAAAATCGACGTCCATGCGATGATCAAGGTGACGACGAACAAGCCCCCGAAGAGAACTAGTTTCAAGGAAGTTCTCATGTTTTCACCCCCGCAATTCCTCCTGCTCTGCTGCTCGGGACCTGTTATGAAAATTATTTGTTTGCATCGGTGTTTGTACCAACTTTAAATTGGAAGCAAAATTATGAACTGATTGGACAAATTTCGAAAATGAATGACCAAAGCCGAAATTGACTCAGACGGTCAAATTAATGAAGTTTTGGGGACGAAATTGAATGAAAAAGTGTTAAAATGGATGGGATACCCAATACTAAATACTATCATTATTTCAACAATAATAGCTATTTCTTATAAAGTGTTTTACCAATTACATAGTAACTTAATTAAGCGCTTGTGGCGTTGTTAGATATCTCATGTAGCATATCAAAGGATGTAGAAAATTTGACCCGGAGTTTTTGACGGGCAAATGTGTCAGCAATTTGTCTTTTCCAAACTCAAGGATATTTTTTTCACAAATACCAATTAACAAAATTCAGTAGGATTCTTTTTGGACAAAAATGTATTAAGTTTATTATCTTTAAAAATAAGATTACCGATTCTTTGAATAAAAACTTTCTTCCAACTTGACCTGATTGCATAAACAATAGCACTATGATTCATAAACTCAGTTAAATTTAGTTTAAAATCATGTTGAATTTCTAAAAAGGGTTTGAAGCTAACATCTTCTTTCAAAATATCATGTTTGTATTTAAAGATAAAGTTGAGTTCTGGTCATGCGATTGCATTGTGAAAGAAACGGTGTGGAATTGATCAGAAAAAAGTAATGCAGCATATAAGTATTGGTGTGTACTGCAAGGTTCTGGAATCATGAAAACGATGAACAAATTTGGCCCAGTCTTGGTTATAGTAACAAGCACTGTACATAGAAAGATGTATATGGGATAACACAAACATGCGGCGTAAAGAATGAGGCCCACATTTTTAAGCTGTTACATGTCATATTTAGAATATGAGGCATTTGGAGAGCCTTGCTTTCCAGGGGGGAAAAAATCCCTCTAATGTTCTTCCACACTTGCATAACAATGTAAACGCTCACAAATTATTCCTCACCTCTCCCTAGAACTCAACCTTCTCTTTAAACCCTGAATCCAGGGGCGTACGCAGGGGGGGGGGGGGGTTGGGGGTTCAACCCCCCCCCCCCCCTTGGTATTTTTATATGTGTAAACCCCCCTAAAAAAACTAAACCCCCCCCCCTTTTTTTTTTTTTTTTTTTTTTAATTAAAAAAAAAAAAAAAAAAAAATTATGCCCACGGCTAACGTAAAGTGACCTTCCCCCCCCCCCCCCCCCAACGAAAAAAAATGTCAAATTTGTCAAGCGACTTTTCGGTTGGCTGAGTCGTTGCGATTTTTTTTTGACTACCAAAAAAAAAAAAGTGTCCGCTTACCCCCCCCTTTTCGGCCGGCGCGATTTTCAAATTTTCGGGAGCAAAATATTTTGGGCCAGATTTTAAAACCCCCCTTGAAAAAATCCTGCGTACGCCCCCGCCTGAATCATTCCATTTTCTATAAAATATAATTATATCGTCTACTTTCAGGCAGACTTAATCCATATACGTTGTAACACAATATCCTTGAATTTAACCGGATTGTAGTATTTATAAGAAGACCAAGCCGTTAACACATCCAAACAGAATTGATTTATTAAAGGAATGTACATGTATATCTGCCGCCTGAAAGTTACAGCAAAAAAATGGGGGTTTCAATTGTGGTCTTTATATACAGGTGGTTGCTTAAGCAGGTTTGACTGTACAAGGTATTTCCAGATATGTCAAAGTGCTCTCGATAATTATCAATGTTAATAGAAGTATACAAGTTTTCATAGGATTGTTTTTCTTCAGTCAATATTTGAGATGGCTCCGTAGTAATAACATCACCTTTTACCAACTTTTGTATAAGTTTCTTTAATACAAAAATTCCCTTTTTTTCTACATTCAGAAAATAACTCGAATTCTTTGATCCCACATAAATCCATGTTGCTCTTGAACGGACCATTATTCCACGAACATATTCTTTATGTATTTTGTCTAACTCTGCTTCTTTACAAATAATTTTTTCTTTTAACGTGTCATCATCTTGATTTTCTTGGAGCTTCTCAATATGTCTTAACAAACATCTACTCTTAGTTTCCTTTCCTTTTCTGTGTAAAGAGGACATTTTGCTTTTACTTTAAACTTCAAATATTCCCATAATTTATTCTCTTTCATATTTTAATTTTCCTCAACAACAGAGAGCATAATTTACTGTATTTCACTCCTACTATGCAGTGACAATAATGAAGAAGTTTTTAGCTTCGCTTCATGAATTGTTTTGCAATGTATATTGTAATCAATCAGGAACATATTACAATATGAAGTACGAAAGTGTATGTCATTAATCATTCTTGTCATGGCTCTCTTCCGTGTAGCTAGCCATTATGTGTAAGCGTTGCTACGAACCTCTGAAGAGAGTTGTAGACCATTATTATGTCACGTTTGCCAGAAATGTTACAAAGAAAAACAGGGAGTCTTCATGAAATTGTCTTTGTAATGGGGAGGCTCGAATATAATAAGGCCTATATTTGCAAATTTTCAGTAGCGGTAATAAATGCTGGCTTGGCAGGGGGATTTAGTAAGTTGAAATATCCATATTGTTCTGAAAGGCCCCCTATAAAAGGCCTTCACGTTTGTCATAGATTTTCTTGCAAGCAATGATTAAAACATAACAAAAACATAAATATAAACATAACATTGTTGAGTTGTCAAGAGAAACATTTATTCAAGAAGTATAAATGAAATTAATGAAATTGTCTGTGTAATGAGGAGGCTCGAATTTAATGAGGCCTATATTTGCAAATTTTCAGTAGCGGTAATAAATGCTGGCTTAGCAGGGGGATTTAGTAAATTGAAATATCCATATTTTTCTGAAAGGTCCCCTATAAATGGCCTTCACGTTTGGACGGTACCCTTTTTGTCATAGATTTCCTTACAAGCAATCATTATGATTAAAACATAACAAAAACATAAATATAAACATAAAATTGTTGAATTGTCAAAAGAAACATTTATCCAAGAAGTATAAATGAAATTAATAAACCTGTCTATTTTACGCATAACATTAATCACTTGCCCTGGTCTTCCAAACAACAGTTTAAAAATGTTGGAGAGATGTATTACACTTATACGTCCTTTGGCAAGACATTAATCTACACTTGCCACTCTCCACCCAGGTGTTAAATGGGTACCGGTAGGAAGGAGTTCTTTAAATGCTGTGACCGTCGAAATCGGCAGCCTAGCATAGCCGGGTAATGTTAGAGCGCCTTGAGGGCCTTACAAGATCGATACGTACGCTATATAAGAATCCAATATTATAATTATTATTATTATTATAAATGACATTAATAAACCTGTCTATTTTACGCCTAATATTAATCACTTACCCGGGTTTTCCAATCAACAGTTTAAAAATGTTTGGGAGATACTGGACCACTCGCTACTGTCGCTATAGTATCGTCCTAATGTAATGGCGAATACAGTTTCCAACTAAAAATATAAATATAGATAAGTATAAATGAAATTAATAAACCTGTCTAATTTACGCCTAATATTAATCACTTACCCGGGTTTTCCAATCAACAGTTTAAAAATGTTGGGGAGATACTGGACCACTCGCTACTGTCGCTATAGTATCGTCCTAATGTAATAGTTTCCAACTAAAAATAATGCGTCTGTCAGGCAGAGCATTAAGATATGATTACACTGATTCTAGCTTTTGTCAATATATAAATAACCGAATATCACGTTCAGGCCCCATTTCAGATGTATTCTGGGATAGTTTCGCGCGTTTGTGCTGTGCATCCCGACGTTGATTGTGTGTGCGTGCGCGCGCGTTTGTGTGTGTGTGTGTTTGTGTTTCATTTTCCAACAGTAATCACAATAATTAATCAACACTTTTAAGCGATTTCAAAAGCGAATCAATGCGAAAAAAGACACGATGACGAGTTGTTGAAACTCGGCAAGTCGACTTGTTTGGGACAAGAAGACACGATGACGAGGTGTTAAACCTCGGCAAGTCGACTTGTTTGGGACAAGAAGACAAGGTGACGAGTTATTGAAATTCGGAAAGTCGACTTGTTTGGGACAAGAAAACAAGATGACGAGTTGTTGAAACTCGGCAAGTCGACTTGTTTGGGACAAGAAAACAAGATGACGAGTTATTGAAAATCGGAAAGTCGACTTGTTTGGGACAAGAAGACACGATGACGAGTTGTTGCAACTCGGCAAGTGTAGCGCTTCATAACATGCGCAGGGACACCAAGCTCTCGCCCGCCATGTGCGTGTTCGGCCATCCTATTCGGGACTTCATTCCGGTGGCGCCCGGCAGATACGAGCCTCACCGCACTTGGCGTGAGACCATTGCGGCTCGGGAAGATGCACTTCGCAATCGCCACATGAGAAGTGCTGAACGCTGGTCATAGCACACCAAGCGGCTTCCGCCTCTTACAGTTGGTGACCACACCCCCTTAAATGGGACAAGACTGGGGTCGTAGTCGAGGTTCGCCAGTTCGACCAATACGTGATCCGCGTTGACGGCTCCGAAAGAGTTACACTACGGAACAGGAAGTTCCAGTGAAACAGCCCTCCCCCTGGTGCAACCATTGACATGCCCTGACACCCCTGCCACCAGCCAGCCGGGACCTGTCATGCCCCCTGCCCAAGCAGCTCCAACGACCCCTGTCGCTTCTTCTGGAACGTCACATGGCCCGGCCCGTCGTCCTCTTCGCCCATCTGTGGTTGTTCCTGTCTCTTCGTCGGTCGACATGCAGTTGCCGTCGCTCTAACCAACGGTGTCGATTTGTATCCGTGGTTGGGGGGGATGATAGGTGCCAAAATATTTTAGGCAATGGATCAAAGCAACCAAGAAGCGTGTGGCAGGTTGCACCCCCTCCCTTACAAGTTATTAACTTTCTTCAAGTCACCCTCAATAAAGATAACATTTCAGAGAATATGGGACCCATGTGGGTCCAAAATGGGCGTGCAACTTGGGTTATTATCCTCTCAAGCGCGTAGCAAGGATTTTATTTTAGGGGGCGGTAGTGAGCACGCAAAGCGTGCGAATCACTTACCTAGCGCGCGAAGCGCGCTCCCTAGGGGGTGGGTACAGGGAGGGGGGGTTCCTCTAATAATTTAATGAAACATCAAAGCTTCCGCGGACGCTTTGATGTTTCATTAAATTATTAGAGAAAGAAGACGATTCGTTGTACCGTTCTCAACTCTTAATTATTGTCTGAATTCAGTTCCACCCCCGTCCCGCGCGAAGCGCGGAATCTTTGATGTTTCATTAAATTATTAGAGAAAGAAGACGATTCGTTTTACCGTTCTCGACTCTAAATCCTTGTCTAAATGCAGTTTCTTTTGACGTTTCATTAAATTATTAGAGAAAGAAGACGATTCGTTGTACCGTTCTCGACTCTTAATCCTTGTCTGAATTCCGCCCCCCCCCCCCTTCCCGCGCAAAGCGCGTAAGCTTTGACGTTTCATCACATTATTAGAGAAATAAACGATTTGTTGTACCGTTCTCGACTCTTAATCTTTTTTTCCTACGTTCTTTTCCTTTCTTCTTTCTGTCTCTCTCTCTCTCTTTTCTTTGGCCGGCATTTTTTTGGGGGGGGGGGGGATGGGCGACCGCACCCACCGCCTCCCCACCTGGCTACGCGCCTGTATCCTCTTTGTCTCTCATTATCTCTCTCTCACACTCTCTACTTCTTTTTTTGCACTTTTGCGCTTCGCGCTTAACATTTAGCTCGTTGGTTTTTTAACGCTGCGGCTTTGCATTTGGCGCACTGCATTTATATGATGCTGTTGATTGAATAATTGAATAAATTCATCAATTCCTGATGAAGCCATATGAGCGGTTGTCTCATTTACGTATGTATTATGAAAATGAGATAGCAAAATGTGTATATTGATGGTCATCTTGCGAGTAATAACCATTAACTACCCTCATCGGGCTCTCATTATTAATTTTTCTCTTCATTTTTTTGTTTTTTGTTTTAGATGGTGAATTAATGGGGGGGGGGGGGAAGATTGTACAGGCCACCCCCCCCCCCACCTGAAATATTGGGGGGGGGGGATATATCCCCCCATCCCCCCGGGATCGACACCCATGGCTCTAACCGTCGCCCAGCCAAACCTGTCTGGCACTCAGACTATGACATGTGACATTGACACTCGAACAGTTTGCCTTATGTCTTTAATTCTTTAACTGATATTTGGCTATTGCATTTCTTGTTTTGCTAGTTTTTGATGACATTCCGTCATGTGTTAGGTTTCGTTTTAGCCTGGTCCGCGTTCACGTTTATTGTTCTTACTTTTACTTGTCGTTGGGTTGAATTTTAATACTTTGTCGCACTGTTAGCCTTTCGTTTCTTTTTGCACCAAAGACTTGGGGGGGGGGGGGGGAGATAGAGGATTATGTTATAGTTTGATCTTAATTAAGGGTATCTTCTTTTATCTTATTTGTTTACAGACCGTGATCATTGTTGAAGTCTACTGATCGACTGACAACACAAATAGCCAGATCTTATTTAGACACAACATGGCAACTACTGATTTGGTGGGCAACCACAAAAAATACGCCATGTTGTGTCTCAGTGAAACCTAGTTTACCAAACTCTGTGTAAACATATGGCTCTTGTGTACGTATGTGCAGTTACTGCGGCCTAGCGTAAATTGCACAGCGTAAATTGCACAGCGTGATCGCCGTGATACCGCAGGAGTTGCCCGCTGGAGGGCATTTGAAATTCTGTACGATCGCTGAATGCATGCACAATAGTGTCTTGGAAGAAAAATATCTATGACATCATCCATGGTATAGTGCACTATACAATGGATGACGTAACGGTATAGTACTATTTTCCTCATCGGTAATATCATAGCGATGTTATGTTTGGTCACATAATGCAATGTTGACCAATCATTGATCAGGACTGAATCTGGACTAGTGCATTTCACGTATATACAAGCGCATGCACGCAGATCGTCACGATAGTACATGTCAAACTATTAACCGGACAAATGATAAACTTAAGTTAACTCCTCTATTGCTATAGCGCCCCCTTTAAGTCAATGTGTTGCCCAAATCAGCGTTTCACTAGAATACCTTACAGTTTTGAGGCGCGGAGCTAGAGTGCAATTAAAAGTCGTAAAAGTTGAATTCGTAATTCGTAAGCTCGCTTGCGTACGAAAAAAATAAGACGCCACCCGGTCAGCCAAATTATTTTTTCCCACGAGGGCGCACATGCGATTATTAATGATAAAAATACAGTCATCCTTGTCTTAGCGGCCATCTCTCTTTAGTAGACATCTTCCTATCAGTGGCCACTATTGGGCGTCAATCATGGGGCGGACAAGAAGTGGGACGTGTCCATGACATTTTTTTTTAAGGGGGGGGGGGGGACACAATATCAAATGTCATCCACATGTTTTGTTGCACTGTGTAAGACCAAATTACCCTGTGACCCGTTGCCCATGGCACAAACCTTTATCCTGTTTTGTATAATGCGAGGGTCAGTCTTATTACTTGTTGGATTTCAAATAAAGCGTATAATAATGTTGAACTCCACCAGCAGGACCAGACCGTCTGAGAAGCTACAAATGCAATTTTGTGCAATTTGGTATTATTTAATTTTTGTTCTCATTATGCTAAAAATCAATCATATTTAACTAGTATATTTATATAATTCAGTCATAATTTAAACTGCTTCCTGAGAAGAGATTGGTAGTGACGTTAAAGGTTAAAGGCCCGTGTTATTTCAAAATGCACCTCAGTCAAAATAGAGTCAAAGACTATCTGAGGGTTTGCGTCATATCACCATAATGGAACCAATATTTTAACCGCGTCCATCTTCACATGTTGAATAGTGGAAAACACTCAAATACCTGATAATATAGACCTCTGGGTGTGAATCCTTTGTCGTTTTAAAGCCAAGCAATTCCTTGTGCTATTAATGAATAGTAATGGTGATGATGATAATATGATACTGATGATAATGCTAATGCTTTATTATTGTTATTATTACTATCATTTTTATTATCTGTTATCGTTGTCATTATCAAATATATGAAATGGTTTTATTTCGCAGTATTACAACTGAATTGCCATTGGTGTATTTACAAGTTAAAAGTTCAATAGTCTTAGGACTATGACATAATATATATACAAATATCATATTAAAACTCTATATCAAAATTCAATGAGTATGGAAAGAAAGAAGGGATGAATGAGGAATATGAGCAAGGAGCAAGAATCAACAAAAGGTCAGAAAAGAATGAAAGGAAAAGAAAGGAAGGGTAAGTAAGAGGAATATATCAAGAAAGATGAGGTGAAAAACATGTGTAATGAGCTTTCTATTAATTAGCTTTAAAATGTACAGATCCTCATGGCTTGTACAAACCACCAATATATAAAACATGTATTAAAAATTATTAAACTAAACATTTGACAGGAAACATCAAGTATTGTAGTATTGTAGTTATGAAACTTCTCCAGGTGGTCAAATTCAAACATAGTACAATTTTGAAATTAAGTATGATCAAAGATATCAGTCGTGCTTAACGTACAGTAAATTAAAAAGACTCGAGGCTAGTGAATAGAAAGTCCCGAAATAGGCGGAGGAGGACATTAGGATGAGATTAAAGTGTAAAGATTAAAGCGTTTCAGTAGAAATTCAAAAACAAACAACTTGCATGCTATTTATACCGTCCATTTCTTTTGAGATTCATTTCATTGTAATAACTATTTAAATTAGAGTGTAATCAATAACCGTAATTAAGTCTTTCATCAAATAACGATCCACTCGGAATGACGGTTTATTAGCCTAAAAGAAAAGGCAGAGCACTGTTTCTGAACCTTTCCGTTCTGCATTTGAACTCTCTCAGTCTATTGCTACGTCGGAGACGTTGGGTTTGTGCTTCGGGCAACCAGTCTTTGAAGTTTCTTCGAAGCGATTCTGCAAATCTTAAGGATAGTTTATCATTATCTTTTACATTATGATTGTCATAGTCATTATCAATTTTATAATTATTATTCTTATTATCATTATTACTGTTATTGTTGCTATTTCAGTTATAAATTGGAATGTATGTTATAACTCAAATAAGAATTAAGTGGTGCAAAGGTGCCCCTCCCCTACTCATCCAGTAAATGACAAATTGTTTCCCTCTTTTCTCTTTACACCTTATTTAGTGTATCCCCTAAAGGAATTCCCATTGAACTCTATGCATCAGTGCACGAAACTATCCCATAATACATCTGGAATGGGGCTTGAACGTGATATTCGGTTATTCATATATTGACAAAAGCGAGAATCAATGTATTAATGTCTTAATGCTCTGCCCGACAGACACATTATTTTTAGTTGGAATCTGTATTCGCCATTACATTAGGACGATACTATAGCGACAGTAGCGAGTGGTCCAGTACCTCCCAAACATTTTTAAACTGTTGATTGGAAGACCCGGGTAAGTGATTAATATTATGCGTAAAATAGACAGGTTTATTAATTTCATTTATACTTATTTATATCCTATATTTTTAGTTGGAAAATGTACTCGCCATTATATTAGAACGATACTACAGCGGCAGTAGCGAGTGGTTCAGTATCCCCCAAACATATTTTTAAACTGTTGATTGGAAAACCGGGGCAAGTGATTAATATTATGCGTAAAATAGACAGGTTTATTAATTTCATTTCGTTTGTTCGTTCGTTCGTGCAAAGAATATCAGGGAGTACATCATCTAGATAGGAAGATCCTTATTAAGCCAACATATTGGGGTCATATATTTATACTATATATTTATACTATATATTTATATATGTTGACTAGAGATGTACTGGCGATAAGATCGCGATGATAGACTTCAAAGTGTTGCTTTAGTTGACAGATGTCGTTTTAGTTGACAAGTGTCGTAACAGGGTCGCCATATACGTGTAGGCAGCAACATGACCCCAATATTAATTTCATTTATACTTCTTGGATAAATGTTTCTCTTGACAACTCAACAATTTTATGTTTATATTTATGTTTTTGTTATGTTTTAATCATTGCTTGTAATAAAATCTAGGACAAAAAGGGTACCGTCCAAACGTGAAGGCCATTTATAGGGGAACCTTCAGAAAAATATGGATATTTCAACTTACTAAATCCCCCTGTCATTCAAGCCAGCATTTATTACCGCTCAGGCGCGTACGCAGGATTTTTTCAAGGGGGGGGGGGGGGGTTTAACATTTATAAATCGGGCCGAAAATTTCACAACGACTCAGGCAGCCGCTGAATAAGGGGGGGGGGGGGGGGGTAAGAGGACACTTGTATTTTTTTTTTTGGTGCCCCAAAAATCACAACCATTTAGCCGACCGCTGAATAAGTGGGGGGGGGGGGGTAAGAGGACACTTTTTTTGTTGGTCTAAAAAAAATCGCAACGACTTTTTTTTTTAATTAAAATAAAAAAAAAAAAAAAAAAAAAATCCAAAAGGGGGGGGGGGGGGTTTAGGGGGATGATGGGGGGGGGGGGGGGGGGGGGGTTACACAAACAAATACCAAAGGGGGGTTTAACCCCCCAAACCCCCCTCCCCCAAACCCCCCCTGTGTACGCGCCTGTTACCGCTACTGAAACTTTGCAAATCTTTATAGGCCTTATCAAATTCGAGCCTCCTCATTACAAAGACAATTTCATGAAGACTCCCTGTTTTTCTTCGTAACATTTCTGGCAAACGTGACATAATAATGGTCTACAACTCTCTTCAGAGGTTCGTAGCAACTCTTACACAGAATGGCTAGCTACACGGAAGAGAGCCATGACAAGAATGATTAATGACATACACTTTCGTACTTCATAATGTAATATGTTCCTGATTGATTACAATATACATTGCAAAACAATTCATGAAGCGAAGCTAAAAACACCTTCATTATTGTCACTGCATAGTAGGAGTGAAATACAGTAAATTATACTCTCTGTTGTTGAGGAAAATGAAAATATGAAAGAGAATAAATTATGGGAATATTTGAAGTTTAAAGTAAAAGCAAATTTAGAAAATTAGAGTAGATGTTTGTTAAGATATATTGAGAAGCTCCAAGAATTGTTGGTAGAAAATCAAGGTGATGACACGTTAAAAGAAAAAATTATTTGTAAAGAAGCAGAGTTAAAAAAATACATAAAGAATATGTTCGCGGAATAATGGTCCGTTCAAGAGCAACATGGATGTATGTGGGATCAAAGAATTCACGTTATTTTCTGAATGTAGAAAAAGAGAATTTTGATATTAAAGAAACATATATAAAAGTTGGTAAAAAGTGATGTTATTACTACGGAGCCATCTCAAATATTGACTGAAGAAAAACAATCCTATGAAAACTTGAATACTTCTAATAACATTGATAATTATCGAGAGCACATTGACAAATCTGGATATACCTTGTACAGTCAAACCTGCTTTAGCAACCACCTGTATAGAAAGACCCCCTGTCTATAAGGATCACAATTTGTGTTTCCCTTGAACAGCTTTTCCAATTAAAACCCCCTTTTTTTGCTGTAACTTTTAGGCGGCAGATATACATGTACATTCCTTTAATAAATCAATTCTGTTTAGACGTCTTAACGGCATGGTCTTCTTATAAGTACTACAATCCGGTTAAATTCAAGGATATTGTGTCACAACGTCTATGGATGAAGTCTGCCCTAAAGTAGACGATATAATTATACATTATAGAAAATGGTATGATTCAGGAGTTAAAGAGAAGGTTGAGTTCTAGGGAGATATGAAACATAATTTGTGAGCGTTTACATTGTTATTATGCAAGTGTGGAAGAACATTAGAGGGATTTTTTTTTCTCCTGGAAAGCAAGGCTCTTCAAATGCCTCATATTCTAAATATGACATGTAACAGCTCAAAAAATGTGGGCCTCATTCTTTACGCCGCATGTTTGAGTAATCCCATATACATCTTTCTATGTACCGTACTTGTTACTTTAACCAAGACTGGGCCAAATTTTGTCATCGTTTTCATGATTCCAGAACCTTGCAGTACACATCAATACTTATATGCTGCATTATCAACTTTTTTCTGATCAATTACACACCGCACTCATTCGAGAGTAGACCGAGATATGGTATGCTTGCATGTTGCTGACATATTTGCCCGTCCAAAACTCCGGGTCACCTAATTTCTACAATCTTTGATATGCTAAAGGAGATATCTAACAACGGCACAAGCGCTTAATTCGGTTACTTTATAAGTGGTAAAACACTCTATAAGAAATAGCTATTATTGTTAAAATAATGATAATTTATCAAACGAGCATTTCAAGTTTAATATACGATATCCCATCCATTTTAACACTTTCTTAATTTGCACATCTGAGTCAATTTCGTCTTTGGTCATTCATAATTTTGCTTCCAATTTCAAGTTGATACAAACACTGATGCAAACAAATCATTTTCATAACAGGTCCCGAGCAGCGGAGCAGGAGGAATTGCAGGGGTGAAAACATGAGAATTTCCTTGAAACTAGTTCTCTTCGGGGGCTTGTATGTCGTCACCTTGTTTATCGCATGGACGTCGATTTTTCAGCAACGAAGCATTCGACCAGCTGGGTGAGTTCACGATCATATGGCCAGGTTTTACTTCATACGATGATTAAAAAAAAAAAATGTGTAAACAAAATATGGTTGCCCGGGACAGTACCATGTCAAAAGAAAATAAATATGCGCTCTTTGGTACATTCATCTCATTTAATTGTGTAACTCCAGAGCAGCGTTGAACGTTGGTTTTATGAAAAACAAATATCAGAAACGGTTAGAGTATGTAATTACACGAGCAAATAATTGTTTAAAGATAATGAAGTGTCTTTCTTCGTCGTTCGCAGACACCTTTATGGCAGCAAGGCGCCCGGATATATATTATATCTTTTTGTCTCGAAATTACATTGTTACCAAACTCACTAATTTAGGAACATGATAAATAAGGGTAATGAGAGGTCCGAATAGCCTCATATTCGCTTATCAAGGTCATGACCGAATATATCATTTTTTTTTATTCATGTACATTCGGCGGCGAGGTGCCCGCATACAGCACTTTAAATCGTTTCTAGTGTGTTGATTACAAACTATTTTTTTACCAGTTAGAAAATGTCTTCTCCTTTTTTTTAATTCTTGCTCGCTCGCTAAATTAAGAAATAAATGTGCCCATATATGTGTAAATAGCACTTGATGAGGACCAGAGTGATGCAAAATAAATAGTCTGTGAAGAATTTGGGATTAGGAGAAACTTTGTTGAAGTTGAAGTAACGGTACTCCAGAAAAATGTATTTCCATGCATTTTGAGACGCGCTGAACAATAACTTGAAACTTACACCCTTTGTGGAAAACAGCAACCGCACTGGTGTTGCATGAATTATAATTAAATGGAAATGTGTAGTAATGAGGAAGAAAACGTGCTATAGAATTTGAACAAATGTGGGTTCATGCATGGGATTATATGGGCTCGATGTGTCAGTTCGTATTTGCTGTTGAATCCTGATTGTCCTCGGGCGGTTATTGTCCACGGGGTGGGGGTAATTGTCCTGGGGGGGGGTAATTGTCCTCGGGGAGTATTTATCAGGGGAGGGGTATTTTTACGAGAGGTCTCTTGACAAAGACAATAACACTTTGAGCCCCAATATCCTGACATCTGTTGAGGTCGATGCGTTGTCGGGCATGCTAGTACAGGAGCCAGGGGGGGGGGGGGGTCAACCTAGCTGGGAAGGAAACCAATTTTCATGTGCACAGATGTAAAGATCGTATAGCTTCACATAACAAATTGACTGTCTGGCATGTTCTAAGTGGTGGGTGTGGCCAGGGAGACGCCCCCACCAAAAAAGTGGCCCTTTTGACGACTAAACAGTATTTTGTAATTAATGTTTTAAGGAAACCTTGAACCACCATGAGTTTGGTGTCATATGGAAGAGAGTTAAATTATCTACATTTTGATACCAAATCCAAAGAATTTGGGATTAATTAACATCGCAAATTAAAGTAAAAACATGATTTTGGGGATTTTTTTCGAAAAATTGAATTTTATCAAAAAACATTATTTTCCATATACCAAAATTGAAAAATCAATTTTTTTAATAACTTTCCAGGAATTTGTTTTTGTATAACTACACTATCCTGTGCGAGGAAGAGGTTGATATATCATTTCAATAAAAAGTTATAGCAATCCAAAGTTATTGATTTGATTTCCACAAAAACAACATTTTTGCCCACATGTGTATTAACTGTATGCATATACATTGTACGTGCATTAGTGTATTAAGGGGCTCGGTGTAAAAATGTCAGAGGAAAAAATGTCAGAGGTAAAAATGTCAGAGGTAAAAATGCCAGAGGAAAAAATGTCAGAGGTAAAAATGTCAGAGGTAAAAATGTCAGAGGAAAAAATGTCAGAGGTAAAAATGTCAGTGGTAAAAATGTCAGAGGTAAAAATGTCAGAGGTAAAAATGTCAGAGGTATAAATGTTAGAGGTATAAAATAAAAAACAAAAGCATGTGACAAGTTTGTTATGGTTACACCCGGGTTATATATTAGGCTTATCGAAAAAGAACAGCGAGGGATATTCTGCAGTCGTTATTTCCCCGCTGCTTTACTTTCCACTTTCCCAGTTTAAATTTATTTACCTTTCGGCCCCAAATTGTGACTTTTTGCCCGATTATTGCCGAAGGAAGACGGGGGGGGGGGGGTATTCTTCTTCTGGGGCACGGTGACCCGGCTGCTCTCCCCCTTCCTCTTATATGCTTTGCTATATATCCTTCCGAACAGTGGTCAATGCCTAGGCAGAGAAGGCAGACTAATGGAACATGATTTCTACTCCGAGTTTCGCGCCTTGCAAGCAGTCATCAGGCAACTGATAGCATTCTTAAAAGTACATGATTATCCTACAACCTTGGTACAAATACCCCTAAAATAAGACCTAACTAATAAAATACAATTGGAATTACTCATGAGTATTCTTATTGTATTGTATTCAGGTGTTGTAGTCTTATTGTATTGTATAGCTCTTATTTTGAGCGTATTTGTACCAAGGTTGTAGAGGAATCATGTACTTTGACGAATGCTATCAGTTGTCTGATGATCGCTGGTAAGGCGTGAAACTCGGAGTAGCAACCATGCATGTCCCATTAGTCTGCCTAATTCAATATTTATATACCGGTATATTATGCTTTTGTATAAGCAATGGTACTGGTACACTGAGCAAACTTCTGGGGGAAAAGATTTCTAAAATCGAGAAGTTTGGCCATGTTTTATAGGCTAAGTTGTCGCTCCATGGTGTAATCATTAAATAAAAAGAAAAGTCAGAACAGCCCACAAAATAGGATCAGATATCTATGAACCTTCCCCCCCCCCCCCACTTCTCCTTCACTTTTGAAGATTGTTGGACATTTCATCTGCGTGGCAATGACTACTATTATATGTAATTTCCAATAAATGCATATTTCCGACAATTCCACTTTCTTGTTTGGCTTGATATTTGGCTTGTATTTTGATACTCTGAAAGTAGGGTCCATGCTGAAACAAAGCAGAAAGCCATGTTATCAGCGCTAACCGCACCATCACATTCCCGAAGTGCGCACGTTGCAATAAAATATTGTCGATTACTATTGCGGTATAAAATAGTCTGGGGAAAAAATCAATGAGCAGCTTTGTTACTCCGATACAAAGCAGAAAGCCGCCCATGTTACATCAATTAAAGAGAAGGTTGAGTTCTGGGGAAAGGTGAACAATAAAGTGTGAGCGTTTGTTATCATTCTTATTATGCAAGTGTGGAAGAACATCAAAGAAAAAAGTTATTCCCTGAAAATCCATTTCAAATGACTTCATATCCCAGATATGACAAGTAACAGCTTTAACATGAGGCCCGATTTGTATGCCATGTGTTTGTGTAGTCCCATATCAATATCTGTCTGTGTACAGTGCTTGTTACTTTACCAAGACTGGGCCAAAGATTTTATCGTTTTAATGACTCTAAAACCTTGCACTACACACCAATACTTACATGTTTACGCTAGATGATCAACCTTTTCTGATTGCTTCCACACCGTTTCTTTCACAATGCAATCGCAAGACCAGAACTCAACTTTATCTTTAAATGCCAACCGCACCATCACATTTTAGAGAAGCGCGCGCTTTGCAGAGGTTCGGTTTAAATTACACTCTTAATGTCAGCGAGTAAATTGTGCCGAGTAAAACAAGTTGAGTAACAAAATGAGCAATTCAGTACTCAAGCTGGAGTAAGACCTTCATTTTAGTGGTACTCGTCACCCGAGTAATTTGTTACCTTCGATGAAGAGTAAATCAATGACTCAACATTGAGTACGAATTTCGTTTGTATCAATTTTGAGTAAACTACGGTTGGGTATTACGCTGCGGCAGGTGATAAATAAATCAACATTGATCTCTTACCCGAATTTACCTCGGGTGCGAGTGAAAGTTGGATCGATGGAAAGTGCAACTAGCTGTCAATATGCATGTGACACCTGTTCTACACATTTTTACATAATAGCAGCTGTATGTTCCTTTGTCTACCTAAGGAACTGGATATTTTGTACTCTTTCATTGTCCGTCATGTGCATGTCTCGTGCATGCATGTGCGCGTGCAGAAAGATGCGAAAGAACTGAGATACACTCTTAGAAAAAAGGGTGCAAAAAAGGGTGCAAAATAAGAGTTTGCACCCTTTACATAAAAATGAACCCTATTGAAGGAAAAGGGGTTAAAAAAAAGGGTGCAATATAAGATTTTGCACCCTTCCCACAAAAATGAACCCTATCGACCAAAAGAGGGTGCAAAATAAAAGTTTGCATATTGCATGCATATTCATGATTACTTTCCACGTGTTCACATAAAAATACATTTATCATGATTTGTTAAGCAAATTATGACAATGCACATCAATTTTTGATTTTGTATTTTCCTTTGGCAATCATTAACCAATATATTATTTTGTCTGATCATGTTACAATTACATTCACGTTTTAGCAATAGATATATTGATTATATGATTACTAACCAAGAAACATCATGCATGTTTAATATGTATTTGTGTACGAGCAAATTTTACCAGTATTCCTCGATGATGGGTGCAGGATTGCACCTTTTAAAGGGTGCAGGATTGAACCCCTAAAGGTGCTGCTATTGCATCGGTTTGCACCCCTAATGGAGTAAAAACATGTACTTAACTTAGTACATGTTTTTACTCAATATTGATTGAGCAACTAAGCGTTACCCAGAAAACATACTCAATAATTGAGCAAAAAAATCGCTCAAACAATTTGAGTCAAAACATGTACTCGTTAATTGAGTAAAATTTGGCTCAACTCATGAGCAGTTTCTTACTCGACATGAGTTGATTACGTTTCTACCCAGTACTGAGTAAAAAAGGAAACCGCTAAACAAAGAGTAAATATTGTGTAAAGGTTGACTCATTCAAACTGAGTAGAGATTTAGTCTTTTATTGAGTAATATTTTTACTCAACAGATGGGTAGATTTGTTACTCAACACATGCTGAGTAAAGTTTACTCAAAAGTCGGGTGGTTTCCTTTTGACCACCCAAAAGAGTAACATTTTGACTCAAATTGAGCAGTTTTTTTTTAGAGTGTACATCGTTATTTATAATTGTCGGTCGGAGTTTAAAATGGGGATGAGCTTCTGAATCGAGACGGTCTTTTACTTTTTGGAGCGGGTTTTTAGTTTTCGGAGCGAGTTTTTACTTTTCGGAGTGACTTCTTGATTTTCTTATTCTTACTCCACTTCCTTTGCCGCCATGAGGTGCTAAAGCTTTAGCAGAGTTCGGGGCGCCCAGCCCTTATATGTAACTTTTCGTGATTCCCCGTGATTATGTAACTATTTTGTACTAAATGCACTACTCACTTAACACTTGACTTTTGTCAAGAATTTTCATTTCTTCGTTTGGACTTTGTTCGTCTCTGGAACGTTACACGGGCTATGTTGCAGGCTGCCACAGGCCAAACCGGTCCGTTTCACAAACATTAACACATCAACCAATTCAAAATATCACAAAATGTTAGACATTCATTATATGCAAGCCTGATCACAACAAAATAAATTTCAAAATCTATTTTCCACATTGTATTATCCTCAGGACATGTACGAAATACAACACACAGCCATTTATAAAATTTACATTATGGAAGAAAGGAATATAATAGACTAGCCCATGCAGTAGCAGTACGTCTCGACATTCTGTGTGATAAAAGTGTTGAGATATTATGACGGCACTCATTTTTTTTGCTTGTACCTCTGACATCTTTACCACTGACATTTTTTCCTCTGACATTTTTACCTCTGACATTTTTACCTCTGACATTTTTACCTCTGACATTTTTACCTCTGACATTTTTACCTTTGACATTTTTACCTCTGACATTTTTACCTCTGACATTTTTACCTCTGACATTTTTACCTTTGACATTTTTACCTCTGACATTTTTTCCTCTGACATTTTTGCCTTTGACATTTTTACCTCTGACATTTTTTCCTCTGACATTTTTACCTCTGACATTTTTACCTCTGACATTTTTACCTCTGACATTTTTACCTCTGACATTTTTTCCTCTGACATTTTTAACTCTGACATTTTTTCCTCTGACATTTTTACCTCTGACATTTTTACCTCTGACATTTTTACCTCTGACATTTTTACCTCTGACATTTTTTCCTCTGACATTTTTACCTGGCACCCATTCGGCGGCGAGGTGCCCGCATACAGTACTTTAAATCGTTTCTAGTGTGTTGATTACAAACTAATTTTTTACCAGTTAGAAAATGTCTTCTCCTTTTTTTATTCTTGCTCGCTCGCTAAATAAAGAAACAAATGTGCCCATATATGTGTAAATAGCACTTGATGAGGACCAGAGTGATGCAAAATAAATAGTCTGTGAAGAATTTGGGATTAGGAGAAACTTTGTTGAAGTTGAAGTAACGGTACTCCAGAAAAATGTATTTCCATGCATTTTGAGACGCGCTGAACAATAACTTGAAACTTACACCCTTCGTGGAAAACAGCAACCGCACTGGTGTTGCATGAATTATAATTAAATGGAAAGGTGTAGTAATGAGGAAGATAACGTGCTATAGAATTTGAACAAATGTGGGTTCATTATATGGGCTCGATGTGTCAGTTCGTATTTGCTGTTGAATCCTGATTGTCCACGGTAAGGGGGGGGGGGGGGTAGTTGTCCTCGGGCGGTTATTGTCCTCGGGGTGGGGGTAATTGTCCTGGGGGGGGGGGTAATTGTCCTCGGGGAGTATTTATCAGGGGAGGGGTATTTTTACGAGAGGTAAAAGTCTCTTGACAAAGACAATAACACTTTGAGCCCCAATATCCTGACATCTGTTGAGGTCGATGCGTTGTCGGGCATGCTAGTACAGGAGCCAGGGGGGGGGGGGGTCAACCTAGCTGGGAAGGAAACCAATTTTCATGTGCACAGATGTAAAGATCGCATAGCTTCACATAACAAATTGACCGTCTGGCATGTTCTAAGTGGTGGGTGCGGCCAGGGGGACGCCCCCACCAAAAAAGTGGCCCTTTTGACGACTAAATAGTATTTTGTAATTAATGTTTTAAGGAAACCTTGAACCACCATGAGTTTGGTGTCATATGAAAGAGAGTTAAATTATCTACATTTTGATACCAATTCCAAAGAATTTGGGATTAATTAACATCGCAGATTTAAGTAAAAACATGATTTTTGTGATTTTTTCGAACCTTGATTTTTTTTTAACCTAGATTTTATGCTAGGTGAACTTACAATGATTTACCCGCATCTCAATCTTGAAATTTGTCGCCATTTTGTTGCCACCCGAGAAATTACGGAATTTTCCGAAGATCTTCAAGCACCGTCACCAACATCACCTGTATTATATAACTCTACCTGTGATGAGTCATTCATCAATTTGTCTGATGACGAAACAAAGGAATGCCAATTGTGTGGATTGAAATGTGATGAGAAAGAACGCATTTGCATGAAGTGTAAATGCATAAATCAACGAATCGACCAGCTGTCATCAGATCTTAGGAAAGTCCAACATGCAGTTGAAGCTATTCTCGATGCTCCTAAGAATGTGAAGACCAACCCCTCCCCAAGAAGCAGCGGAGAACCCCACCACCCGCCCAGAAGTCAGATCGTCAACAAGATCAGATATCATCGGCCGCTTTTCAGTCTCAATACATGTATCCACCGCAACACCCTCCTCCTCATCAACGTATGCAGTTTGTCCCGCCCACTTCAGACTTCCCAGCACCCCTCCCTCAACGTAGACTGAACCCACAATTGGACCAATCCCGTTACCAGCCGCCTCTACAACCCCCTTCGCGTCCTATGCAACCACCTCTGAATGAACCGACAATCAACCAACATCATCCCAGACCATCTACATTCTTTAACCATGACCTCTACCAGAATCAAGGTTTCGCATTTTCCCCTCTCCATACAACCAGAGCCAACGCCGCTCCTACGCTTCGGTAGCAGCCCCGCCCACCTTTTACAACTACGCTTCAGCGAGCTGCACTTATTGCGGCGAACTCAACCATCGTGAAAATAAATGCAAACATGGTGTCCAGCTTCAATGCCGACGATGCTTACAATACGGACACAAAGAAAAAATGTGCCATTATTAGGTTGCAGGCCAGGAAGAGTGTGCCTTTGAAAGCGAAGTATCTTTGAAGCTAAGTGATTTACTTTCATTTCCTAATGAGTATAACAAGTGTGCTAGTAAACTCTCCAAAGTAAAAGGATTAAAAATTGGTCATCTAAATGTTCGAAGTCTACATGGGAAGATAGACGAAATTCGTTTTCTGACCTCTAAGATCAATCTTGATATATTATGTCTTACAGAGACATGGTTGCATGACATGATAGATGATAGCGTAGTTAAAATTGATGGTTATCACTTAATAAGAAGAGACAGGAATAACAGCACTAGAGGAGGTGGTGTCTGTATATATGTTCGTAATACCATTGTTTTTTTCAGAAAGATATAACTTGTTAAGTATTAACGTAGAGGCTACTTGGATTGAATTATCATTGAAATCTGATAAACTTATCATTGGGTGTTTATATAGACCACCGAATTCTGACTCTTCTTATTTTGATAATATGCTGGATATTTTTGAGAAAGTAGCATCTGAAGATAAGGACCTAGTTATATTGAGTGATTTTAATTATAATTATAAGTTTGATGCTGCAAGTTTTAGTGATAATCCTGTTTATATGATTGAAAATCTCTTCTCATTAACACAATTGATCCATAAACCCACCAGGGTTACAGGCACCTCTTCTAAATGTTTAGACCATATTCTTACTTCTGTACCAGATAAGCATATACTAAGTGACGTAGCTAAGATATCCTTAAGTGATCATTACTTTATATACACATGTATAAATGTCAACAATACTTCTAAGAATGTTCATAACGTAGTACGATTTAGAGACTATAAGAATTTTAATGAGAATGCTTTTATTGATGATTTAAAACATTCTGACGTACTTAATAATAATTGTACTTTTTGTATTCCCCTACGAGGAAAGTGGGTTGAATGGAAACAGGCTTTTTTAAATTGTTGTAACAAACAAAGAATGTCGGGTTAAAACTAGGCACTGCCCATGGATAAATTCTAATATTATTAAACTCATTTATAAAAGAGACTACTTAAAGAAAAAATATGATAGACTAAAAATTCCATATCTATTGACTGAATATCGAAATCTAAGGAATTCAGTCACCAAGCTCAAACGAAAAGAGAAGAGAGAATATTTTGATTCAGTATCTGAGAGATACAGTAATGAAAGTAAGAGGTTATGGAAGGAGTTAAGCAAAATTACTGGAAGGGGGAAAAAAGACTCTGTTTTACCATCTGATTTTGACAGTAATAAATTGAACGATTATTTTGTAAATATTGGTAAAAAGATTTCAGAAATTTTCAGTAATCACGATTTATCATGGAATCACCCTGAAAGTATACATACCTTCGTCTTAAAATCAATTAGTCCCGGAAAACTAAACATAATCTCTCTTCTTGAGCTTTGGTGATATTCGTTATTTATATTTCCGTGTTTTTATCCTGTTCAGGACCATGATGTAAAACAGATTTTGTATCTACAATGTATATCTGATTCTTGTTATCCTGATTAAATATATTTCAATAAAAAAAAATAATAACAAAAATTGAATTTTATCAAAAAACATTATTTTCCATATACCAAAATTGAAAAATCAATTTTTTTTAACAACTTTCCAGGAATTCGTTTATGTACAACTACAATATCCTGTGCGAGGAAGAGGTTGATATATCATTTCAATAAAAATTTATAGCAATCCAAAGTTATTGATTTGATTTTCACAAAAACAACATTTTCGCCCACATGTGTATTAACTGTATGCAATATACGTGCATTAGTGTATTAAGGACCTGTTTAGTGTGTTTACATCGAGTTTTAAAGATAACTTTGATCTAAAACCTCTAATCACCATGTATTTGGTGTCAAAAGATGGATAATTAAAATACCTTCATTCTGATATCAATTTCAATGAGTGATGTATTGTGTGAAATATAAATTTTGAGCCAAAAAGGTGCTTTATTGTAGATATTCCTCTGATTTTGGCCAGTATATCGGTATATTAACTGGACAAAAGTGATTAGACATTTAGTAGTGCAGAAAGTTCAAAGGGTTTGGAGCGTTGAGGGCAATTGATAAGTTCTTCTTCTGTACTCTGGGAGGTTTCAGGAAATGTGGACATTGGCAGTTGCCTCTCCCCTCCCCCCACCTCCACCCCGCCCCTTCCAGCCGCTTGTCATAATCTTGCCCATGCCCAAGACAAGTTATTGCATCGATCAACATGAATATAATATAATATTGCCATATTTGGTTTAATGGTTTATTTTGCCAGACTACTAAGAAAACACGTGTATGCTTGTAAGCAACCGTACTCCGCATAATTCCTATTGTGATTAGATTAGAATGACATAAACTTTTCTCATAAAATAGTTTCGGCTAGGTATGCAAAGTTATTTTTTCTCTCGATTACAAGTAATTCGGTACAAAAATTAAAGGAACATTATGAAACTACTTGATTCGATTGAATCTCAGTTTAAGTCTTTGTGTGTTTCAAATAGAAGGTTCCACGACTACAATTGAGATCAATTTGAAATCTTTTCTGCTTAGCCATGAATAATTTAAAATCGTTACTAACTCCTTGAACTTCTAAGGATCTCACAATTTGATGATTGGAAAATGTCATTAGGTACCAGCTTATAATTTTGATAACACATCACCGTCTACATTAGAGTTCTATCATGCCCGTTGCATAAATCATATGGTCTTTTTGAACATGTTGCTGAAATGACATGATTTTCTGTGAATTTTTCTCATTTTGGGGGGTAAATTATACTTTTGTTGGAAAATGACAAGTCTCCCAAATTTACAGTTAGGCAAAAAAATATGCTTATTTAGAAGCCTTCATGTCAGGGCCTGCAGAACGGTAGGGCTCGAGCACCCCCTCACTTTTTTTGAAAAAGTATGTTAAAGAGAAAAAGAAAGAGAGAGAGAAAGAATGAGTGACCTGCCAGTGTCACAAATGAGGTATCAAAATATGCTCTTCTGACCGTAATTAAATACCTATAAAACCTCTGAGCTTCCGCCGGGTTCCGCACCCTGGACCTCACCAAGGGCCCTAAGACGGGTCCCTGAATGCTCATCTGACCATAATTAAATGCCTTAAACGCTGAGCTTCATGAGACACAGCCCCTTGGACCCTACTTCAATTAGTGACCTGCCAGTGTCACAAATAAGGTATCTAAATATGCTTATCTGACCGTAATTTAATGCCTAAAAGTACCCCTGCAGCTTCCGAGGGCTTTACCCGCCCCCTGACCCTGCCGGGGCAAAGACATTGGACCCCACGCCAATTTACGCTGCACTCGCTCCGCTCTACCTTATCGTTAATACTCCACTTTGAAAAACGTTCAGCAGGGCCGGCATGTAACGTGCAAGTATGGCGGTGGTGCAGATTTTTCTTCTGCCCCCAAAAAACGTTTTTGCTCATTACACCACTGCCCCTGAATGGTGAGCCCCCTGGAATGTTTGCCCCCTCCCCCAATCCCAAACTGCTTCTGGCGCGCCTGGTGGGGGTGTCTATCAGATGTCCCTAAAATACCCCAACCTCAATATTGAGCTAGATCAGCTTGAAAGGAAACCCAAATGGAACCTATATGAAAAGATTCGCCACAGGCCAACGATACACAAATGCCCATTGCCAGATGATTTAAATGGTGGGGAGTGACTGCCAGGCGCCCTTTGATGTTAGATATAGATTTTTTATTTTTTTTATTTTTTTTATTTGGGGGCGGGGGGGGGGGGGGGGGGGGGGGATGGGTCTCGAAATTTGAAAATTTGACATTTTGTCCAGTTGGGGGGGGGGGTAAGGTCACTTTTTTAAGGTCACCCATTGGCAATTTTTTTTTTTTTTTTTTTTTAAATTTTTTTTAAAAAAAAATCAAAAGGGGAGGGTTTTCCAAAATAACATAAAAAAAAACTCGAGGGGGGGGGGGGTTTAACCCCAAAACCACCCCCCCCCCCCTGCGTACGCGCCTGGCTGGACCCATTCTACACCACTGCTTTCAGTCGTTTCAATATTGTTCATCGTTTTAATATTGTTTTGATTTAAAGCTACCATATATGACTTCACATCTTCATCACAACGCAGAATTGATAGAAGTGAAACCCATGAATGATTAATTACCGTTCGATTTCATTCAGTTTACCAGTTGTTAAGTAATTGATATTAATCACAATCATGAACCTAGCCTTAGACGCAGATTGTAAGTCTATAAAGAATTAAATCGGTGTAAAGGGTAATTAATTATCATGCATACATAAGTTTACCTTAGCCGAGTCCTCGTACCTACCACACTTTACTAAAGACACACAATACACATCACCGTCCTCGTTTAATTATTTGATCATCAGATTATCATGCTGATGAAACTCGCTTAATTATCGGTCATGTACCCCTCCATCTTTCTTTTCGTCCAGTATTCATCTGCTTATAACCATCGCTTTCTCTTTAACAGATTAATACCTTCTAGCTGGCCCAGATGAGTCCTGATAAAACATCTATAATAAATTCTCAGCACCTAATCCTCACCCATTTCTCTACATTCTCTTTTGACTCCCACTTTATTTTTTCCTGATTAATGCCTTCCGTATTTTCTCGCTTGTCTACCATCTGTAATAATCAATTATCACCAATCCTTACCCCCATCTGTCCGTTATCTCTTGACTATCCCTTTCTTTCTCCCAGACTGATGGCTTCAGTACCTTCTCGCTGGCCCACCGAGCCCCCTTGTCTTCCTCACCACAAAGTGGTCTACCTCAAGACCCACAAAACTGGTTCCACAACAATGGGTTCCATCTTCAATCGCTACGCCTTCACCAGAAACCTCACAGTCCTTGTTCCGCATCTGGGGCACTTCGTGAACTGCCGGACACTCTTCAACACCAAGCAAATCACCGAAGGGGGTGGCAATCATTCGAAGAAGGGGAACTGGAGTTTCGAAACGGGCTACGATATGCTGACCAATCACGCTCGGCTCGACAAGAAGGAGATGGACAAAGCGTTCCATAATGCCAGGTTATTTAATTCAATTTTATTTTTGTTTCTACATTAAGATCGCAAAGGGCTTCAAGATATTAAAGGTAAAGACCAGTAATGGTCATGCGATTGCATTGTGAAAGAAACGTTGTGGAATCGATCAGAAAAGGTTGATCATCTAGCATCTAGCATCTGCAAGGTTCTGGAATCATCAAAATGATAAGAAATTTGGCCCATTCTTCGTAAAGTTACAAGCACTATACACAGAAAGATGTATATGGGACTACCCTATCTCTCTCACCAGACCATGAGAGAAATAAGTTTACCAAATATATGAATTAGTAGGCGGTTTCCCGGCAAATTTTTTATCATCATGTATTAGTCAAAACATATTCTTTCACATGATTGGTAATGAGAGCTTCCATTTCATTTTTTGAAATTGGGGCGTTGCCAATACTGGTCTTTACCTTTAAGCTTTGACAACTTTTAAAGCTCTTTTTTTTTTTTTTTTTTAATTCCTGTTTCTAAAGCTATGGTCACATCACCTAAAAGTAGCCTGCTCGCCAGGGCGGCGAGTTTTGAGCCAATTTCGCCCAGGCGCCGAACGGCGGCAACCCGGGCACCGCTTGTTTTTAGGGCTTCGCTCGGTCGTTGCTGAAAAAATTGACCGGCGACCGACGGGAAATCGACAGGGCACCGCCCATGCATCGCTGGGGCTCTACAGCCTGCTCGACTTCTCCAAAAATTCGTAGGGCGATGCCTAAATTCCAGCGGCTACTGAGCAGGCTACTAATTGGTCGGTCGCTGTTCTGATTTGTGACCATAGCTTAAGTCGTAATATTCATTACAATATGCCATTCTTTTGCAGCGCATATTTATCATGATACAGTGTGTACGGATGCGTTTTCAAAGGACGTTGGACTTTGCATATTATTCCCCTGGTTTTAACTACAGCAACAGTAGCGCTCAGACTGCCCATAGGAAAGTGAAAAGTATGCCGCAGACCTGCCGCAAAGAGTATGCCGAAGTATGCGGCAGAAAGAAATTTTGCTGCAGACTTGCCGCATACCAGTATGCCACAGGAACAGTCTGCGGAAGATCTGTGGCAGGATGAAATTTTGCTCCAGACTTGCCGCATACTAGTATGCCACAGGAACAGTCTGCGGCAGATCTGCGGCAGGATGAAACTTTGCTCCAGACTTGCCGCATACCAGTACGCCACAGGAACAGTCTGCGGAAGGTCTGCCACAGAAAAGTGGGAAATTATACAGTCTGAAGCAAGGCTTATAGGCGGCCATTTTGTAGGACATGCAGTACCATAATTTATGAGGTTGCAGGCTGAGCCCATGATCTTGTTAATTCCTGTGTTGATTAGCACTGTTAATTGTCTTTTTAGCTTCTGTCAAACCAAACAATTTGCTTCAAGTTCAACTGATACCATAAGAGGAATTTATTACATAAGAGGAGACTGAGGAATTAACGGACTGTTTCAAACTTTTTTGTTGTGCCATATGTGATCTTATCTTCAGCCCCACTAACTCACTTTTTTGTTGTAACTACCCAAGACGAAAATCCAATTGAAACCAATTGAACGCCAATTGAATTTTCAATTGGTTTCAATTGGTCTCAATAGGTTTTAACAGGTTTCAATGGGACTTTAATAGGACTTCAGATGGTTTCAATTGGTCCAGATTGTCCCTATTGGACCAATTGGGCCCATTGGCCCCATTGGCCTATATATGCCCCATTAGACTTTAATGGGACCCCAATTGGCCAGAAGTTGGACTTCAATTGGTCCAATTGAAACCAATTGAAAACCTTTTAAAGTCTAATGGGGCAGATTGGTCCAATTGAAATCCTATTAAAGTCTAATAGGGCCAATTGAAACCAATTGAAACCAATCATCTCATGCATATTCATTATTACTTTTTTTTTTTTTTAGACTTTGAAATACATAACTGTAGTTTGGAGGAAATTCTGTATGGGAAAGAGGAGAGAAATAAAGGAAAATATCAATTAATGAAGCATGTTTTAATTCTTGTTAAATATCTGATTTATAGAAATAGAGAACTTAAAAAACCACCCTCTTTTAATGAAATAAAGAATAGTATAATAGGGGATAAAGTAGAAGAAAGGAAATTGGCAGCAATGAGGGGAACTCTCACTATTCATTTTTCTAAATGGGAAAACCTGAGTATTAGACAAACAATTGGAACCCAGAGCCAGTCGTCCACCGGTTAAGAGGGGGGGGGGGGGATAAGGGAGAGGTCGGGTAGGGTAGGGTTAACAAAAAGAGAAAACTTTTCTCTCAGGACAACAGTATAAAAAGAAGTATACGTTGCTACATTGTTAAAACAAAAAAAAATTTGATTATACAACTGCATATGTTTTCTTTGAAAATATGAATTTTTGTTTCAAATATGATGTATAGGAACTAACTATGTAAGTTTCTTTTGAAGCCGTTTGTAAGACAAAAATTTATACTGATTTATAATGTCATCACATTTGCAGTGAGAGTTACATATGATGATTGTAATTTGTACTATGATTATAATTTGTTTCAAGAGAGAAAAGAATAAAAACTGACCATAAAAAAAAAAAAAAAATTACCTAATTGGTAATATCGATATTGCCACTATCGATTATGAAGTATCAATCAGTTTATCACTGGTTCTTCTACATGCATACTTTATTGCCACGTACTGGATATGAAAGAGTATGCGGCAGGTCTGCAGCAGGTCTATATGAGATATGAATATTCATGATGAAGAGTCTGCGGCAGGTCTGCAGCAGACTCTTCATCATACTGAAAGAGTATGCGGCAGGTCTGCAGCAAGTCTGCGGCAGACCTGCTGCAGACTCTTCATCATACTGAAAGAGTATGCGGCAAATCTGCGGCAAGTCTGCGGCAGACCTGCCGCAGACTCTTCATCATACTGAAAGAGTATGCGGCAAGTCTGCAGCAAGTCTGCGGCAGACCTGCCGCAGACTCTTCATCATACTGAAAGAGTATGCGGCAAGTCTGCGGCAAAACTAGTTTGCATGTGAAAAAGATGACTGTCTGCGGCAGGTCTGCTGCAGATCTGCGGCAAGTCTGCCGCAGGAGTATGCGGCAGGCTCATTTCTTTCCTATGGGTGAGTATGCAGGAAATACATCCTACCAAGTACCAACTTTCTACACTTGGATCGCGTGTGGCAAAATGTATATTGTCTTGAGTGAGGACGTTAGTGCTGCGGCAAAGTTTCAACTCCGTGGTTTACAGTCAGGAGACTTATTCAATAGACCACAACTTCTCATGTTGGGATTGTCACCGCTTATGTAATGTCATCGTCATTTTTTTCACACTACAACTTGTAACGCAAAATGCTAGTGAAATTGCCTTAAATTAAGGGCCACTCTAACCCAACTAAACATAGCCTTTCAAAACATGAATACACCTCTACTTATTAATCTTCCAGCCTCCATTTTTTCAGAAAATCTCTATATTGACCAAAATGTGATAACCATAAATAATATTCGGTAGGGCCGTGCATTATGGTTCAAGGCATGGCCACATAGAGGAATTTTTCCTGTTGGGGGCCGGGGGGAAATGCAATGAATTGTTGACAATGTATTGCATTTTCTTCGTTTGGGGGGGATTTGTGGAAGGGGCCGCGTACCCTAGCAAACACTGCGTAAAGTCATGATTCAGGGGCTAAGCAATGGCCTTGTTACTGTGAGGCCCCAGGATAAAAAATCGTGTCGATCAGCTATATTAGTGCCCTTTTGTGAGGCATTAATCCTCATTACTGTCAATTATGATTTAAGGACGTAGGTTCCCTAGCTGATTAGCATAGTAGCACACATATGATTTAGCAGTCACGCAAAAACAAACACTCGCAAATTAATATTCAATAAAATCTGAGAATGTATGCCATTATCTAGATCTATTAGAAATAAATAATTTTTTCAAATCCTTCCCTAAACTGGGGTAAAAATAAATATTCCATCATTATGACCAACAGTGTACATAATAAATACAAAGTATAACACGATCATAAAAGGAAGATGAAACAGAAACATATATAGAAAACAATGAAGTGCTTACAAAGAGAAAATTATAATATCACCTATCCTTAATACTATTGATGTGATAATTTGAAAAGATGAGTTTTGAGTTCAGATATGAATGTTTCAATATTGGATATAATTAGTTTGGGAGGGAATTTCATAAAAATGGTACTTTATGAGTCAGTGAAAGCCCTATCACCATTTGCTTTTGTTCTGCCTCTCTTAGCTTCGAGGAGGTTTTGAGATGCAGAACGCAAAGACTTTGATGGAACATATTTTAAGACAAGATCAGAGAGGTATTCTGGAGACAGACCATTGACTTAAGACTGTTTTGTTTTTAATTTGGCAAAAAGAATGCACCAAAGCGAGCCATTTATGCATCAATTAAAAAAAAATCTTCAACTTCTGAGGGGGGCACATCCCCCCTCAAACACCCCTTGCGTGGCACGCCCATTCGCCCCCTAACATAATAACGTGGCGCCGCCCCTGAGTAGGCCTGCATCTCTAGATACGAGCCCGTCAATATCTGTTATTTTGTTCCTCTCCCGAGTTTGTAAAACCAGCATGCCTTCACCATCCATTGTGGAGAAGCGTCATCCTACATGAGAGAAAACAATATAGGTAGGCCTACTTCAATTAAAAACTGATAATAATGGATACACACCAACCATAATACATCGTATAAACAGACTTTCATCGATCTTAGTGTGCGTTCGTCCTCATCTTCATTGCTCAAGAAGTGAAAGGACCTCTTACAAGAATAAAAGTAATGAGGGGTCCTGTTGTATACCCTACATGTAGTGCTTTGAATGTGCATTAGATATGGTTCTTCTACACACAGGACCTCCTGTAAATAAAGACAAATTTCCTTTGTAAATAAAGAAAGGAATTAAAGATATAAATATTTGTATGCTAAGTGCAGAACTATAAAATACTCTCCACTAAATACTTTTGCGACGTAAAGTTAGTTCCAGTTCTTGTTTAGTGAAATAATAGGTGGTCGTTTAATAGATGTGTGCTAAATATCCCAATTTTTTTTACCTGCATGGGACTTTCTGCTTCATCTTGCAAATATAAGAGATGTTGTAACGTCTACTCATCAGTTAACTCCCTCCAGCTCTTCAGTTTCAATCTATTGGAACAAAATGAAGAAACAAAAAATAATATGAAAATCAAGGCGTTCCTTTCTCCTTAACAAAATATTACAGATCTTGTATATAGCTAATTTTAATGTCATGGTTGGCCTTAATCGTAATATGGTGAGGAAATCAATATTCGTATTTAATGAACCACGTGCACAGTACAAAGTAAAACTTAATGGAAGATTTAAATTGTGCCTCAAACAGTGCTTTCTATGGCCTATGAGTTCGGAGTAGTACTAAGAATAATTAGTTTATTAAACAAGAAAAGGTGGACTACATATAAGTTAACATAATAATTATAAATGATAAATGATAAATGATAAATCTATTTATGTCTTTGTATATAAAAGAAGACCCGAGTGTGGACTCGGGTCTTCTTTTATATACAAAGAAATAAATAGATTTATCAACATGAACTGCACAATTTAGAGGAAAAAACTCTAATATATGACAACTTGACAAGCTTGCTGGACCCACACAAAATCTAAATATTAAATAAACAAATCCCAGTTTTTGTCTGAATATTTTTACAAATAAGTTCCAGTTTTTACATCTAAATGAAATAGGGTTTGAAGTTGTTTGATTATCAATGGCCACAATATAATTTTGGTCTAAAGTTGACACGCACTGCACCGATGATGCAACTGAGTGAACGAATGGCACTGAGTAAGCCAACGGAGTCCCGACATCCACTGATTTTAACAAGAATTAATCCACTTGGATTATAAAAAAAAAATCATACTTCATAGATTGTTTTAAGGTGTAACGATAAATCTATCTATCGATAAAATACATATTCATGACGCTCACATCCAATCAGATTGAGAGTGCCGCCTAGTGTGCTTATTTTGTCTTCAAAATGATCCGAAAGAGGCGGATTCTAACCCCATTCGCGTAATGTTTTCCGCGCGTGCTGCTTTTTTTTCTGACCGTTCTGAGTCGTCATTTTTAAAGCTAGATTCCAGAATTATTGATGATTTCTAAAAAAAAAATCATTGTCATGTTCGGAATATACGTCAAAGACTATTCTACATGTCTTTTTTTTCCTCATTTTTTTTAGCCCGTTTTGGTTAGAGTGGCCCTTTAACTTTGTTTTTTGAAAAGTCCTTGTGATCGTGTGCATACACTCTATATTTCCAAAAATGTTCAAAGTATGACAGTGAAGTAATCAATTATTACCAATACTATTAACTGTTTGTAGTACTATAATTATTTTAATGATGTTATCATTATTATTATTATCATAACTGATATCATTATTCCACAGGTACGTGACGATTATTCGCGAGCCAGCAGCGCAATGGCAGTCGGCCTTTAACTACTTTGAGGTCTGGAAATCGATGCCCCAGTCGAAAGCGCCCATGGATCTTTTTCTTTCTCAGCCGAAAAAGTACTTCGCGCATGTCATGTCGAAGAAACAATACTTCAAAGTTAGCATGCACAACGAGCAACTCTATGACTTCGGTTTGGAGCACAATGACACGGACGACGAAGAGAAAGTCATGAATAAAATTCGCGAGCTCGAGTCGGTTTTCGATCTGGTGATGATCACGGAGTACTTCGACGAATCCCTTCTCTTGCTTCAAAAGCTACTCTGCTGGCGCATGGAAGATGTAGTGTATCTGAAGCATGGGGTTCGCTCCGCAAACTATCGGAAGAAGAACAACGACAGCTTGGCAGATAAGATACGAGAATGGAACAAAGCCGACTTAATGCTCTACAACCATTTTAACGAAACATTTTGGCGAAAAGTTCTTGAATACGGACCTTCATTTTCCCAAGACTTGGTCAATTTAAAGAATATGCTCTCAGATACCTTTGATATGTGTATGAATAAAACCCGAGTTCTAAAGACTGACCGGAGGGCAGAGAAGTTTTCCAAGAACAAGAACGCCCCCAAGATTTGTGACCGATTGAATATGGGAGATCCACAATACACCAATATTTTTAAACGTCGCATGAAAGTTCAAAAGATACCATTATATCACAATAAGGGGGAGAATTCATGTCACTAACACATTCGTTGGGAATCTATAACATTAAGGTATGTTAAAGATATAGACAAGTTTTTGAAACGCCCCTTTCTCAAAAATGAAATGGAAGCTCTTATTACCAATCATGTGAAAGAATATGTTTTGACCGGATAGATATCACGCACGTGTCGCGTAGTCCCATATACATCTTTCTGTGTACAGTGCTTGTAACTTTACCATGACTGGGCCAAATTTCTTATTATTTTGATGATTCCAGAACCTTGCAGTACACACCAGATGATCAACCGTTTCTGATCGATTCTATAACGTTTCTTTCACAATGTAATCGTATGACCAGAACTGGATAATTCTGATTAGGAAAAAAAATGTACAAAAGGAATTTTGAAGCCATATACACTGTGTTGCATTCCGCTTTCAAGTTGCATTTGATTTAATTGCATTTCTCTCTCCCTTTATTTATCTAGATTATTTCTTTACAGTACTTAAAAGCAGGTTGTCCAGTCAATCTAGCAATATTTAGGGGGTATCCAACCACTTATTGCAAAATAATTTATTCCAATGCAATGCATTTCAGTAAGCTCCCCTAAACAACAAATTAAAAGTCTCAAGAAATCAAACTATGGGGAATTTATGACATTTGCGCAGGGGCGTACGCAGGATTTTTTCAAGGGGGGGGGGGGTTTAAAATCTGGCCCAAAATATTTTGCTCCCGAAAATTTGAAAATCGCGCCGGCCGAAAAGTCGCTCAGTGGGGGGGGGGGGGGGGGGGGTAAGCGGACAAAAAATCGCAAAGACTCAGCCAACCGAAAAGTCGCTCAGTGGGGGGGGGGGGGGGGGGGGGGGGGGGGGAGGGGGGGGGGGTAAGCGGAAACTTTTTTTTTTTTTTTTTTTGGTCTCGAAATTTGAAAATTTGACATTTTTTTCGTTGAGGGGGGGGGGGGTAAGGTCACTTTACGTAAGCCGTGGGCATAATTATTATTTTTTTTTTATTATTATTGAAAAAAAAAAAAAAAACCAAAGGGGGGGGGGGTTTTAGTTTTTTTTAGGGGGGTTTACATACAAAAAAATACCAAAGGGGGGGGTTTGAACCCCCAAACCCCCCCCCCCCCTGCGTACGCCCCTGCATTTGCGTATTATGCAAACCAGCTGTTATATGAAAAAAATGTACGATAGCGCTATAAAACTGCATACAGGTATCCGATTACAATAATGTGGGTGTTGAAACCAAAATTATCGGGGTCACTGAACATGATGAACACATCTGCAGATTGATATTATGAATAGAAGTGGTATAATTATGCAAACTAGTATCCGATTATATAGAAAATAAAGGCTATTTTACATTTTCCCCATATAATGGTATGTTGTTGGTATAGGATGACAACAATCTAGGTGTTTAATCCAATATGTTGGCGGCCTGTAAACATGATTAACATATTTTCAGATTGATTATAGATATAATTTGTATATTATGTCAATTAGCCTCCATCTAAGGCAAATTCAAGGAATTAATTCATTTATTTTACATAAACATTGTATGTATTTAACCAATTCAATTAAAACTACATACAAATCGTATGTATTTAACAAATTAAAACTAAATTGTGACTAAGTATATATTAATACAATGTTTTTAAGGTCCCTAAATGTGATCCACTCATTTTGGAACTAATATCCTGAATTTAATTAGCGTACTATTCTAATCAACGTTTACCATTTAAAAACAAATGTCATAGTATGCAATTGCATCTTTGTTATAAGGGAAATTTTGTAATTTTCCATATATATAAAGATGTATCCAATTGTCGACTTGAAATCGTTTAACCCGTTGACTTCTGAATTCTCTCACTTTCATAGACTTAACACAGGGACCACCTGGTTCCCGTAGGCAATGGGTTAAGTGTTAAACCGTTGTTTACGAAGCCATTTGGCCATTCTCCATACAGATACGATACCCGAGTAATCTTGTGCTTTTGACGTAGACTTTCACCTTTGTAGTTCGTTATTGCCGTAAAGTTATAACATGAAAGATGAGTAGATTAATCAAAGTCGCTATACCAGGATAAATTAGATTTTTACTATTTTGAATCTTAGGGGTGAAAATTGGCGTAAAAGTAGCAAAGTAGATATCATTTTCCGAGACGGTCTTTTCCTTGTTACGAGAACGGAAGCCGTAATGACGAATAATTTTACGCGAATTTTATACAGTTTAAACATTTAAACAGCATGTAGTTAGGAGGAATATATTGGTGACAAATCGCTTTCTTCTCTCTCTCTCTCTCTCTCTCTCCCCATCCATTTCCCTCTCTCTTTATCAATTTGCTTGTAAATAATTGCGGACTGTCGTAAAATGATTTACAAATAATTAATTTAATATCATGTAGTATTAATGGGGAAAATTGTAGTCTCAAGAAATCAAATTGTGGGAAATTAAGAAAATTTGCAAAATATATATACTAAATAACTGTTATCATATGAAAAAAATACAGATAAGATAATTTCAAAAGTTTTGATTATTTTGTGGTGTTATGTCTGAGTATTGTGAAATTGTGTATGCCGAGTTGATGATAGGTGAAATACTTGTTCTTGTAGGAGGTGTTATCTGTATTTCATCAGCAAAGTAGGCCTATATCCTTATAGGAAGTGTCTTTGGATCCATAAGTGGCTGGTGTTCAGCTTATCATGTCCGATTTTGCCTACCAAAGAAAGAAGTTAAAAAAAATATTAAGAAAATTGGGGGCTGGTAAAAGAGGATACAAGATGAGGGAAAGAGATTGTAGAGAGACAGAGAGCGAGAGCGAGAGAGAGAGAGAGAGAGAGAGAGAGAGAGAGAGAGAGGAAAAGAGAGAGAGAGAGAGAGAGAGAGAGAGAATGGGGAGAGGGTGACTATGGGAGAGAAGGGGTGGGAGAGGAAGAGACAGAGAGGAGAGTGACAGAAAGCGTAAGAGTGAGAATTGGGAGAAGGTGACATGAGAGAAAGGAAAGAGGGAGAGGGCAAGAAAGAGAGATAGAGAGAGAGAGAGAGAGAAAGAGAGAGAGAGAGAGAGAATGGGGAGAGGGTGACTATGGGAGAGAAGGGGTGGGAGAGGAAGAGACAGAGAGGAGAGTGACAGAAAGCGTGAGAGTGAGAATCGGGAGAGGGTGACATGAGAGAGAGGAGAGAGGGAGAGGGCAAGAAAGAGAGATGGATAGAGAGAGAGAGAGAGAGAGAGAGAGAGAGTAAAAAAGAGGGAGAGAGAGAGAATGGGGAGAGGGTGACTATGGGAGAGAAGGGGTGGGAGAGGAAGGGACAGAGAGGAGATTGACAGAAAGCGTGAGAGCGAGAATTGGGAGAGGGTGACATGAGAGAGAGGAGAGAGGGGGAGGGCAAGAAAGAGAGATAGAGACAGAGAGGAATAAACACACATAATTGGTAAATATATACGTCATGCAAATGAACAATTTCATTAAAAAGTCTTTTCATTCAAGTTTGCGGAAATGTATTTCAAGGTATATAGTTGAATTTTTAAGGAAAAATTTAGGGAAAATGCATTTCCGCAGTATTATATCAGACATCACCTCCAAATCACTAGTTTTTATGTTTTAAAATAAAATCAATGTTTCCAATTATTTTGAATATGTACAAATATTGAAAAGAATGTGTAGTACGGGATAATTATGTAAATGTACGGTTTATACATAATTAGCTACTGTATATGATAATCAAATACATGATCAAAAGGCAACAATTGTCAGATAAACAAAGAAAATTAACAACTGGTGGAGATTTTTCCTTTGTAACAGTAGTTAATTCCAAGTAATCAATTTAAAGAAATCAAAGTGTCCCTCTTATCTGGAATCTCTCTCAATATTAAACTAAGTTCTCGACTCGTCTAAATGAAGTTTCCCCCTTCCGGAATTTTTTGCGTTTCATCACAATATAGAGAAAGGAAGACGATTCGTCGTACCGTTATTGACTCTTAAACCTTGTTTGAATTTAGTTTCCCCGAAAATTTTAAACCTCTCATTTCTTTAGCTGATATTATAGGAAAATGAAACTTCGAGAAAATATAAGTATTGTAGTTGTAGTCACTCCCGAAGTCGTCCCAGCGGATAAAAAGTCACAGTTCGTAGAGAAAAAAAAATTGTCAGCCGACCGACAATACATCTCACCGACTTCAAACTTCTGCATTGATATAGTACACAAGGATCGAGCAAGAATACCAACACAGCTGACCCGACACAGCAACATATGGGGCCTGTCACCACGAAATGAGTCCAGTTGGTCAAAAACTTTATTCCTGTTTTTAAGTATTATATGAATCTACATTAAGTAAGCTTTAAATTAAGGGGTCACACATTAAAATTGATAAATTATATCCAGAAATATGAACAAAAACCTAATTGGACTTTATAACAATGGGATTACCCAGTTTTGAGATAATTAGGTGTAAAGTTAATGATGCGTAACATATTATAGTCTGGTCAACAACAACATAGCAACAACACACTTCCCATCATTCGATTTCAATGAAACTTTCAACAAACAAAGAAATAATAAGTCGATTTTTGGAAATATCTTAAATGTGGTAGGTGGGTCAATTTTCAGTACATACACACTATACATCGCTATCACTACGATTGAGCCTAATGCGACACTCGACTCATTTCGTGGTGACTGGCCCCATATTTATAAGTCTTTTGTCAATTCTGCTTTTTGCTACGGCAGGTAGCCGGTGAAAACGAATTTGTTTGCTTAAATTATAAAAATGTAAGGGCTACTTTAAACAAACAGAACTTTGTCATTCCTTGCTCATTTTTCATGATTGAGGTGTTACACTGTATATGAAAGGGCAGAAACTCAACTTTCTAGAAATGTGATTTTCTTGTTGAAATTCAGATACCGACCGCCAAACGACTTTTCGGTTCCTCTCTTCAAATTGATTTTAATCACTCACGCGTGAAATATGCATCATAATGAGTTGCATCAAATGAAAGAGGACATAGGCGCCGGAAGTGGGGGGGCAGGGGGGGGGCAGTTGCCCCCCCCAATCAAAAAAGTGGGGGGGCAAAACGCATTTTTGCCCCCCAAAAACGCCCCCCCCCCCCCCTCAAAAAAAAAAAAAAAGCAGTAAAAGAGTAAACATGGTTTGTATTTTTAACCCAAAAGAACATAACAATAAGATAAACCTGAATTAAATCACATATACAATTCCATTCAAAGAAAAGGAAAGTTCACAGGAATTGCGCATGCCACCTATACGGTATTTATTAATGGAGGTCTTTATAATAGCGATGCGCGCATGTCGTGGACAATTATTGTGCGAGAATGGGAAAGCGTGTCTGTTTTTTTGTTATAGGGGTGAGAAGACATGAGCCCCTGAACGCTGGCGTACTGATGGGGGGGGGGGGGGTGTATTTCTTATTCGATACCAGTGATTTACAAATGTTGCTGTTATGACATGATTTTCCGGTATTTTTTCTCCATTTGTTTGTAAGTCATACCTTCTTATGCCTTTGTTGGAAAATAAGAAATTCCCAAATTACAGTCGGGCGAAAAATACGTTTATTTAGAAGCCTTTATGTCATGGTCTGCAAAGTGGCTGGGTTCGAGACCCCCCCCCCCCCCTCACTTTTTGAAAAAGTATGTTAAAGAGAAAGAGAAAGAAAGACAGAGATAGAAATAAGTGACCTGCCAATGTTACAAATAAGGTATAAAAAATGCTCATCTGACCGTAATTAAATAACAAAAACCCCTGAGCTTCCGGGGGCTCTGCCCCCTGGACCCCACCAAGGGCCCTATGGCGGGCCCCTGGATGCTCATCTGACCGTAATTAAATACCCAAGACCCCTGAGCTTCCGGGGGCTCTGCCCCCTGGACCCCACCAAGGGCCCTAAGGCGGGCCCCTGGATGCTCATCTGGCCGTAATTAAATACCCAAAACCCCTGAGCTTCCGGGGCTCTGCCCCCTGGACCCCACCAAGGGCCTAAGGCGGGCCCCTGGATGCTCGTCTGACCGTAATTAAATACCAAAAACCCCTGAGCTTCCGGGGGCTCTGCCCCCTGGACCCCACCAAGGGCCCTATGGCGGGCCCCTTGATGCTCATCTGACCGTAATTAAATACCCAAAACCCCTGAGCTTCCGGGTGCTCTGCCCCCTGGACCCCACCAAGGGCTCTAAGGCGGGCCCCTGGATGCTCATCTGACCGTAGTTAGATATTAAAACCTCTAAGCTTCTGGGGGCTCTCCCTCCCCCTAGAACACTGGTGGTGATGCAGATTTTTCGTCTGCCCCCCCCCCCCCCCTTCCGAACGTTTTTTCTCATTACGTCACTGCCCCTGGAAGGTGAGCCCCCTGGAATGTTTGCCACCCCAATCCCAAACTGCTTCCGGCGCGCCTGAAAGAGGAGGGTCTAAGCTTTCTAAATATGTGTCATTTATTAATTATAAATGTGATTAAGTTATGATAAAACATCGATAATTCTCGGTTTCGTTTTTCTGGGACGCACTGTATGGGTTTGTTTCGGATGTTTCCACAAACTAGTTTGTGTACACGTCATTTGTGGCACGTCATTGTCCCACATGTGAATGTGAACATATTAGTTTGAAACTACCTAAATCATGGATCATTTCAACTTCAAATAAAGCTTTTCTTGGTATTCCTCTTGCCAAAAGTAAAGATTAATTCAAACATGATTATAACTACATTACAACTACATATTCTGAGATTTTCATGGTCGCAGCTACCATTGTATGGCCGTAGGTGCCATTTGAAATTCATCAAAATTTACCGGGAGCACCGGTAAATTTGTATATTTAATTTTTTCTCAAAAGCATAAGTGTTTTAGGGGGCTAGATTTTCTAATATGCTTATAATACATCCACAGGGGCATCCAAATATATCAAAATGGTGAAGAACCACTATCCAACCAATTTTCAATTCTCAAAACTTTGTATAACACAATCTTGGTTTGGGTAGAAAAAATGAGGTTAGATGATGTTCTGATTTTTTGATACGTTTTCATTTTGTCACTTATTGTAGTACCCCTAAAAATAAAAGTGGAAAGAGTATGAATTAATCTAACTGTCTGAAGTGAATTTTTATTATATTTCCACTCATTGATTTGTTGTTTGTTGTAGAATTTGTTAAAACTTTATAATGCTACAAGGCGATAATTATGTGCAGACATTGACTGAGGTATAGTCAAGGTTATTTTGGGGAATGAAACATTTCTCTGCGTTAATACAAACTCGAAGTTCAGGCGTTTAAGGCATTTAATTACGGTCAGGTGAGCAACCATGGGCTCGCTTTAGGGCCCTTGGTGGGGTCCAGGGGGCAAAGCCCCCGAAGCTCAGGGAAAAATCATGCCATTTCAGCAACATTTTTAAATCACATGGTATCGAATTAGGAATAACCACGATTGAATTTTATTTATTTATTTATTAAAAATAGTGAATGAGAGGGGTGAAGGTGACGGAAGTGACTACCCCCTCACAGGTTTTTGAAGTTTTGTTGTATTACAAAATAACATTCCTAATTAGAAAAATTATAGTATAAAAACAAGCGATATACTTTTTTCACACTCCACTTTTCTCGGTATTTACTTGTACATTTTGAAGAATGCGAGGGAGCGTAGCTTCCGAGTGAGAAGATTTTTGTATTTTTATTTGTCTATATTAAACGCTGCACTCTTGGGCCCTCCAGAGCCTAAAAGTGTGTTGCAGTCTTTAGTATTTGCTCCCAGTATTTGCTATACATTTTTATTGGCACTTTTTCGAATTTTGAGGGGGGGGGGGAGACGATCCACCCTAAAACATTGAGGGGGGACGCGCGTCCCCCACCCGTCCCCCACCCCCCCCCTCCCCCTTCCCCCGGGAGCGTTATTTTTTTATGCGGCACAGATTGGGGCATGGTGCGTGTTGAGCCTATGAGAAGTACGTTCTTTTCCTTCTGAATAGTGTCTGCACGTACGTGAGACTAGTCATGTTCGCTAGCGCATATCGCGCTGCGAAGAAGTTTGAATATCCATCGCGAACTATGTGTTTAGATAACATTCTTCTTCGTTTTTTTTATTGACTAATTATTGTGATGTTCTCCTTATTGACGTGCTGCCTCCTCTTCAAATTTCCAATTTCATTTTAATTGTTGATGTAATGATTTTCCATACGGTAGTGAATTACCTGTAACACTATTAAAAACAGACCTCTACTACTAGTACGCACACGACCACTATTAGTCTGTAAATCAAGACCCCTTTAAAAAAAAAGCCCCAATCTGTGCCGCATAAAAAAATAACGCCCCCGGGAGCGCCGCTCCTGGCCGGTATTAATTTCTTTCAATTTCTCCGTTTTTTAAAGCCCGACAGCTACTGTTGGCTCGGTTTACCCAATATCCCGCTCGCAGCTAGCCTCTTGTCGATGGCCCTCGCGTTGTTGGAGTCCGTAAATTCTGGCGAGCGATCGAAGCTCGCCAGAGAAACCGAGCACTAGCTCGAGCACTAGCTCGCCAGAATTTACGGACTCCAACAACGCGAGGGCCATCGACAAGACCGCAGCCATGAAGCCCGCGCGGGGGTTTCCCCAAATTGTGTTTATCATACGTACGCGTACGTTAGTGGATTGCCGACAAATATATACGCATGACCGACCTTGGACGTTAGTAAATTGCGCGAATCGTCAACTTGCCGTGCACGTATTGCAATGCACAGAGCAGGTTCTCAAGTAGACAGAAATAACCGTCTGATATATAGGTCATTTCTTTAATGAAAACTGACATTTGTTGACATCTATAATCGGAGGTCTAGTGGAGCCAGACGTAGTACGTAGTCTCAGTGGAACAACCGACGAGAGACTGAAGCTTTGGTCTAGTTCTCAAGATAATCTGAGCAGTTCTTCCTGACACGAGGTAATTTTTTTGTTTATTGCCGTTGATTGGTTTTTTCGGAATCTAGGTAGCGCGCCCAGTATTCGGTCAATTCCCAGTATTCGGTCAGACAGCCGTTTCAACAGCTGTAACAATTTAAAAAATAATTAATGAGCCGCGAAACTTGCACAAATCAGGCAGCTCAACAACTTTTCTTAACTCTCAAAATTTTGGCCCGGAAAGATCTCCAACTTAGCTCGAAATTGGTCAGTGTCGCACCACTTTCTGCACTTCCGCGTTCTGTTAGCACATGCGCTAACATGCATAGCCATATGTAGAAGTCTATTGCGAAACAACTTTGTGTGCTGTCGCAATGAATTTAGTATGTGTGTGAAGAGGAGTTCTTCCGTGTTCGCTTCATTGCAGCGAATTTGCAAATGACGCACTTGGCGATGTGCAAGAGGTATTTATACGATACCCTTGCCATGCGGTATCGCTCGTCCAGTATTCGGTCAACGCATTGACAATCAGTGCTTTATCGCGCAAATGTGTGAAAATAGCGCGCAAATACGCTTCGCTCCTTTGCAACGGAGATTCCACGCACAAATCGCGTGACCGAATTCTAATCGGCGCGACCGAATTCTGGGCAGAAAAATGCTCCGTCTTCTTTCGGAAATATTTTTCTTATCATCATTCTTTATTTTAAGTGACTATAAAATCCTGTTAGAGGAATATTTTTCCGTTCTTTTGATGGGTAGATTGCAAAATAAAAGAGGTAAGAATTCAAAATATTATTGATTTCCCTTAAAGGACAAGTCCACTCAAAAAATAACTTACTTTCAATAAAAGCAGAAAAATCAGACAAACCAATCACACAAAGTTTGAGCAAAATCGGATAACTAATAAGAAAGTTATGATTTTTTTTAATAAGAATTTAAAACTATGGAACAATGAGAATCACGACACAATTTGCCAAGATGGTTATCAGTTTGTGACGTCATGTCCTCACAACTTATCAATTGCTTTATATAGTTTAATCCCATTAATTTCCCTTTTTATCCCCAAAAACTTGATTGCCCCAAGCCTTCGGCCAGGTTATATGATTTGTATCATATTGCGTGCATGAAATTTACCAAAAACTTTTATGAATTTTGAAGAATTGATACTATTTTCTGAATATTGTTTTTCATAATTATTGATTTTTATATAAATAGTTTATCAAAATTCAATTTTTCATGATTTTACTGGACATAAATTACTCTTTATTTGTGCATCCACACATAAAAATATTACTAACAATCTAACTTGGATGCTGGTGTGAAGAAATAAGATTCTTAGGGTGAAAATAGGGAATTTATATTATCAATATAAAGAAAATAATTAGTGGATAGTGAGGACCATACGTCACAGACTTCTGAGTGAGTTGCCAATTTGTGTAGTGATTTTCAAAGTTTTTCATGTCATTAAAAATTCATAACTTTCTTATTAGTTATGCGATTTTGCTCAAACTTTTTTTGATTGGTTTGTCTGATTTTTCTGGTTCTATTGAAACTAAGTTATTTTTGGAGTGGACTTGGGCTTTAAGTGACCGAATACTGGGCACTCTACCCATTATTTCCCAGGGCCGGCCCAGGGTGCAAAGCAGGTTCTTGAGACATAAAATATGTTGTAAAGGTTGGGTATCAAAGTGTTCAGGGGGCCTCCGCTCGCGCTCGCCCTCGCGCTCCCGACTTGCACAATTTCGTTGCCATACCAATATCATAATAATAATATAGAGTATTTGTAATGGTACCTAGATCTATACTTTTGAACTATTTTGCCATTTTGGAGATTACTTTTGAACTGTACCTCATTTTACAATGTGTAAGGCGTCATATGAAAGAAAAATAAATTTTCTACAAGACCACATTGGGGATAATTTACGTACTAATTTTGAGCCAAAAATATGATGTGAGCCAAGGCCAAATGGCAAATTTGGTTGCTAAGGGCCGTTGATCTTCTCCTTAGCAACGGTCACATAGTGACGTGAATATAAAATATATCGCAATTAGATGCATGCATCATGAAGCAGATGACTTCTTTGCAAAGAAGGATATGATATGTCAGATGAAGCAGTTGCATCATGTTTGAATCATATCGCTTAGTTCCCGTTACTACATGAATATGGATATAGAGTAAAGGAGCCGGTAATCGGCCAGCTCCAGTTTTCGGCCGATTGGTTGGATGCAAGGTAAAATCACTCTAAAATACATCGCATAATAGCATAACACATATCCCACACATACCATACCATGCCAGTGTCACTGAAGAACCACATTTGCAATGAAAAATATATCCTAAAATATCACATTTTAGCGATGTAATCGGCGGTCCCGCTACCCGAATCTGAAAAATCGAGTATTTTACGCGTGTCTGTAAGAAATATGGGTACCATAAAATGAGCTTTATTTCAAGTATTTTTCAGATTTAGAGCCCGATTTTGTGCTAGTCGCAAGCTCAAAAGTATCTCATCGCATGTATTAAATCAATGCAGCCGCACACCGCAACGCACACACGATATCTCTGTCTAATTCAGATTCCAACTTCCGATCACCGCTGAGCACTCGGGAGCTCCGGCGTGGGATACCTGCTCCGCCCGCTTGTGCTGTACACAAGCGCGGAAACGCACGGCGCGCGCGAGCGCTTCCTATTGACTTTGTACATGCGGCCGTAAACTGAAACGCTCGGCCGATAACTGGCTCCAAAACAGTGAAAATTGAAATGAATATTGTCATGGCAATTCGTGATTTTTTTCTGGGATTCTTTTTTTGTTTAAATAATAATAATATTTGCTTCATGATTTGAACAAAAAATGATAATAAATAGGAAGTAAAGGGTCCTAAAAAAGGATTTTGTCTTAAGTGGCCGAAAACGGGCTCCTTTACTCTAGCAACCAAATATATAATGTGATCTCAGAAATCAAATCAGGATATTATTGGTCAAATAATGAATAAAATTAGACCTAGCTGTTCCAAGTGACAGACATAATTTGCCGTCTTGAACATGTTAATAGTGCATGCATGATGTGGTTCAGTTCAGAACTGTCACCCTATACTCCTAATTCCCTCCATTGAAATACCCCCACCCCCCTCAAAATCAAGAGTAATTTTGGGATGGGGCAGTATGTTGTGTAGGACATGATTTGTGTTCAGAAATGATGCAGGCTATCTGTCAACTTGTCAAGTAACACATGAAATGTATTATAGCTATATGATTTTTGTATAGCTTGAAGTGAAAAGTGAGGCTGGTCGAGAGCCATTGGTTTAATTACATGAGAAATGACGAATGTCTGTTTTGTGAGTGCGCTGTAAGTGTTGAAATACTCATGTTCAAGCTTCTCTCCATTTTTAGCGTCACTGGCATTGCCACAGTTTCTGTAAGATCGGTTTCATTTAATATCTCAGCTTTTTATTTGCTGGGAGCCAGGAATCTTGTGATGATAAACACTGTTAATAAGAGCAGGTCCGAGTTCTTGTATGCTTATGTTCTTACATGTAGTTGTGTCTTTGTCTTATTCTTTTTCTTCGTCTCCTTCTTTTTCCTAGAGCTTCTTCATCCCCATCTTCAAAGGGCTATGCAGCCTAGATCGCATAGATGAAATTAGTTTACGAAAAACACAAATTTTTCTGAAATTTTCATTTAGAAGACTCTCAAACACTGCTGAAACAAATTATAACAATATTGACCACTGTCTTTTCTCTATTTCAATACAATTGTTTTTTATTTTTAGTCACCACGTCCACCTTGCTTGAGGAAAGCGATGGGTCTGTCATAGCACCTTGTTGGTTGGATAAACAAGGATGGCTTTTGATGAGGACAACATCAGACCATGGGGGCTCTTTCTCCAGGATATAGCTAAAGAGGTAAGCTGTAAATGTGTATGGATCTACAAAGTACCCCTTTGAAGATGCAGAAGAAGAAAAAGGAGAAGCAGAAGAACAGGAAGAAGTACAAAAAGAAAAATGGAGTATAAGGAGAAGGAGAAGATCAGAAGAAGAGGAAGAAGAAGGAAAAAGAAGAGGAAAGGAGGAGGAAGAAGAAGAAGAAGTAAAAAGAAGAGGAATAGAGGAAGAAGAAGGGAGGAGGAGAAACAAATATCGCAATTATACAACACACATAGATCCTACATACCGTTCCTATTTTTATGTAATCCTATACAATTTGCATTTTTATATTTCCAAGGTTAAAAATGAGGAGTTTAGAGAAATCAAGCTCATCCTTGGAAACAAGCTTACTGCAAGAGACCGGGATTCGATCAGTGAACCAGTCGATTTGTTAGAACTGTTGGAGGATAAAGGACTGATTAGCGAAGATGATACAGGTTTGATATAGGGTTTTTGTAAAGTACTTGTGTCCATCATGCTGTGACGCTCCTGTGCCTCCAACGTAATCACCCCAGTCATACACAACTGGCCAAATGTGTAGCACTCTAGTATATCCGTACCCATTTACACCTTGGGGAAGAGAGAGGCAAACATGGATTAATGTCTTGCCAAAAGACGTTTGTGCCGGGCTTCGATTTGACTGTCAACTCTTTTAAATTGAAATCAAGTGATTCAATCAATGTGCCATGGCATCTCAACATTAGGCCTAAAAAAAAAATGCTGTAGTGCCCTTTGCGACCGACCCGAAAATCTTGAAATCTAAGGTCGGCTTTAAAAAAAAAAAAAATTACAGTTTTTTTTAGATAAAAAAAATATTTGAAGCATCCAAAACTGAGAAATATCAGCCCAAAGAGGGAGGAAAAAAAGGAAGAAAAAAAAATTTAATTAAAAAAAAAAGATTTCCGAAAGACCGGCCCATGTTTGGCACCTAAAGGGCAATACCACATTTTTATGAGGAGAAAAGAACACTGCCTTTAAATCTCTCTATGTCGATTTTGATATGTATTTCCCTAAATAGAGAACTGTTCTTCCGAAGCAGGACCATGATTAGAAATTATACCCCATAGTGAATATTTTGAGGTATTTCTTTCATAGTAAAATGACATTGCAATAGAATAAAAAAGAAGCTATTGGATCTCAAAGTCATTAGCATTTCCAGTAGTTTGCAGGACCTGGGACATGTATGATCTACATAAGTACTAATCAGTATGATTACTTTCAAAGCAATAAGCATGCTTAAAGGTATAGACCAGTTTTGGAAACGTCCCCCTCTCAAAAAAAAAGAAATGGGAGCTCTTATTACCAATCATGTGAAAGAATATGTTTTGACTACCGGTAATGTGATGATACACATTTTGCCAGGAAACCGCCGGCTAATTAATATATTTGGTAAATTATCATATCTATCCGGCCTAGATAGATATCGCGTAGTACCATATACATCTTTCTGTGTACAGTGCTTGTAACTTTCCCAAGACTGGGCCAAATTTGTTATCATTTTGATGATTCCAGAAACTTGCAGTACACACGAATACTTATATGCTACCATATCAACCTTTTCTGATCGATTCCACAACATTTCTTTCACAATGCAATCGCATGACCAGAACTGGTCTATACCTTTACGAATCATGAAGCAAATACAGACCAAAGTGCTGAACATTTACACAACTGTACTTTGTGTTTCTTGTTACCTTTTTGACCTTTACCCATTTTGACTTTTTCTTCCCGCTTCTTCTTCTGTCCAGCTTTATTACGAGAGTTGTTCAGAAAGGCAGAATATACTGAACTTATCCCAAGGCTCAACGAGTATGAAGCCAATAGGAAGAAGTACTTGGAGAAGGTCAGCATGTTGGCCGGCAGGTATGTCCTCCAGAACTTGTGTCTTTGACGCAAATGCACCAATATTCACCAACATGTCTTACTGTTATGCATTTGCGTTCAAGACGTGTCCTCATATTTCACTAAGTTTCCTTAAGACAAAAATGTACCGGTACCCCTTTATTGTGGGATAAAGTATTACACTTGAAAAATATTACCAAACAATAGTGTACATATCATCTCAAAAATGAAATTGTTAAAGATGGGCGTCCCAGCTATCCTGAAAATAAGGAACAATTACCTGGAAAATTATTTCCTTTTTTCCAGTCAAGGAAGCGGATTTCATTGACCCGAAAAAGTAGCCAGTGTCCTATGTATTGATTTATGTCCAGTCAGTGCATGTACCATGGGGAAAATATTGATGTAGTTTGCAGGCATGAACCCTTGTCCTCTGCTTTGTGTAACAGTGTCTGCACTTTTAGACTAGGCAGATGGCATATACTGCACTACATGCACTTGGGCCGTATTATTAAAACAATGTTATCATTTATGGTAGCTAAGAAAATGATGTTATTTTTCACAACACACTCAAATTGCATGAATCAAACACTTACCATTGGTGCTTGCGCAGATTTTTCTCTTGTCATAATTTTTATTTGTTTTGTCAATGAACATCCCTTTACTAACATAGAATATATTATAAACCTCTCTTTACAAATCTAGCCATCTGATTGGTCGAAATTGCATTCATGATTTTAGCCATTCCCGCCTTCCAGTCAATAGTCTTTTGAAAAGTGCCCTCATACCTGCCTACCAGTCAATAGTCTTTTTAAAGATGCCCGTTGCCCCTGGTAACAGGCCGCATAAATAAATGGTGCTCAGATCCCCCTCGGTTTACGTGTTAAAATTTTCTTTGTGCGAGTGCGAACACCACTTATGTCTGCGATTCCCAAATGATTGAAACTTTCAGTCATTTTTGCAGCGAAGATTAACAGACAGTTTCTCAGATTTTCCATGATGTTTTAACCAATCTTTACTCAATAAAAGGATGAGGTAAGAATTCTTGGTAGATTTTTGTTTCAATGCAGCATATAAAAGACATATTGACTGCTTTAATATTGGAGGTCTGGCTGTTTAGGCTCTCAGAAAAGTGCGCACATCCTACCACCCAGGCGCGCCTCGGGGTCATGGCAGCTAGGATGTGCGCACGTTCCCTTGAGCCTATAAAATAGCCAAGCCTCTCAAAGCAGTCGATATCTCTATAACATTGTTTTCAAAATACCACCCCTGTACTTGAGCTGCTCGGGACAACAACCAGTAGGAACTGGGCTAGTCTTCTCTTAATACACAAAGTTATTGTAACAAAGTGTCAATTTAGGGTCTGTGCTTGCAGATTAATATTGATCCTTCAATTTTTATTTTTATTCTTCAGGGAATTTGACAACCACTGGTATAGAAAGACTCCCTTTCTGTAAAGAACAAATTTAAAAAATGTCCCCTTGGAATGATATTTCTCACTGGAACATGTACTATAGGCACCTGAACAAAAATACCACCTGCCTATAATATAAAGACCACCTTTCTTGTCTCCCATGAGTGATGTTTGTACACAGGTTTCACTTTGTTGTTTAATTATGGTGTTTTGTTTCATTTTTATGCCTCCGTTACAAAGTAGCCAGAGGCATTATGTTTACGGGTTGTCCGTACGTGTGTACGTCCCGTTCTCGTGATCCCGTTATCTCAAGAACCGATTGATGGATTCCTGCCAAACTTGGGTCATGTATGTGTCTTGCAGAGTTAATGAAGTTATATGATTTTTGGGTCACGAGGTCACAGGGCTCATTATGTATGCAAATAGCTTGTGAATGCATTCTTATTAGAACTGACCGATAGATTAATATCAAACTCGGGACATATATATATCTTGCAGAGCCATGCAATGAACTGATTAGATTTTAGGATCATAAGGTCAAAGATCAAAGTGTCATACATGTACACGGGTATATGAAAAATAGTTAATTGTAATCACCATATTCTGAGAACCTGTTAATGGATTACAATCAATCAAACTTGAATTTGAAAAATTGCTTCTGTTTTGGTTTGTAAAATCGCTTTATATGGCGGAGGCATCAATCAAAGATCCATCTAGTTAAAATGGTTATGAAATATAGAAATTCTTGCTTTTCCTTATGAATTAAAGCACATCGTCCATGGATCACTTTTAATTGGCTAGATTCGCTGCCTACACATGTATGGCTTTAGTTTTTAGGCACAAACCCTTGTCGGTCGTAGTGCGTAATACAATGTCCTCACTATCAAGAGACTATTTAGACTACACCATATAGTGCTCGACCATAGGCTAGCTGTGCTTCAACTGCTCGATCATGCATGACTCTGCCAGAAACTGACAGAGCTAGTCTCTGCTTAAGACTTCATGGAATTGTGTTTAAGTGTCAAATTAGAGTGAGTGTCTGCAGAGTAGGATTCGGCGCCAATGTCATGGAACTGAAACTTTTATTTTCAATTCTGCAGGCGTGATCCTCTGTTCGTTGGGCGTGACTCCTACATTAGAACCATCTTGGACTTCTTCAAGGAGGCGCGGCATCCAGGGGTGCGGTGTGTCTGCCTCTGGGGGATGGCAGGGACTGGTAAGACCAAGCTAGGGGCGGAAACATGCACCATCTATGCTGAAATGTGGGACAACCCTAAACCAAGGTAGGGGGCAATATGCCTACTAATTGATATATTTGTTAAATTATTATTTCTATTTGGACCGGATAGATATTGCGCACGTGCCGTGTAGTCCCATATACATCTTTCTGTGTACAGTGCTTGTAACTTTACCAAGACTGGGCCAATTTCTTATCATTTTGATGATTCCAGAATCTTGCAATACACACCAATACTTATATACTAGATGATCAACCTTTGCTGATCGATTCCACAACATTTTTTTCACAATGCAATCGCATGACCAGTACTGGTCTTTATCATTAACTAGTAAGCACTGGTATTGTTGTGAAGAGCACTCTTCTCTCTTTGACATAAGAGAATGTGAATTTTGTAAACGAGAGTCATCCAACCGGTCATCCATAAACGCCAAATTCTAAAGAATCTGAAATGGACATTCATGCACTATGGTGACATGTCTGGCAATATTCGCTAATGTTTGGTCATCAATTTTCTGAAGCATCATGCCTGGGTATTAACTGTTGAAAAGGCCTGGGCAATTTTAATGCACAGTCGAACAATAGCAGTGCATTTTGCAACTTTTTGTTTTTGACCTTGCCATTAAATTTGATCTACTGCACATCCCATGAACGAAATAGCAAAGGGGTTTCATTTCAAAAAGTAATAAATCCACATTCCAATAATGATACTAAACATACCTTTATGGTACCATGACAATTAATAGAGATATATAATCGATCATACTTGAGTTTCCAAACCTATTTTTTTTAGGGTTTTACTTTTAGGCTACTGCTAAAACAATGTTTGTAATGTTTATAATCATGAAAATGATGATAATAAATAATTAACTTGAATATTTAAATAATGCATAAATAAAAGTTATATTGTAGTATCCTTCCATTTGGAATAATGATGAAAGTACTTATCCTGTTCATGTTCCACAAGCCTGTCTTAACCTGTTATATGTTTGAAAGTCAATTTTTGTAAGTTTCAAACTTTTCAACAAATTCTTATTATGCTCTTACTTTTCAGATCCATTATTTTATGTTGGAGTGTATAGCAATAAAAGAAAAATTCAAATGCAGCCGATTTGAAGAAGAACAGCTGATCAACTTAGCCCATTATAAAATGTGTGTCCTGAATGTGTTATGTTAATTATGTGACTAAATGATTTGGTTTTACTTCCTTCTCAGACTAGTGTTGGTAGACCTGAACAAGAAGGATTCCATTGCTGATGTTGGCATGGCGTTTTTGAGTTCCGTAGGAAAACCAGTCGAAGCAAACGCGTTCAAACTCCATCTCGTCTACGATTGGATAAGATCATGCAGAGAAGGTAAGTATCATTTTTATCCAAAGTACATGTTATCAGGCAGTATCTTTGATCGATCTATATCTACTTGAAGCAGCTTTGGTGGGGTATGATTTTTGAATAAATTAATTATATCTTCTGTGTGGAGCCAGATGGGCGTTACAGGGAGAGGATCATCAGCTCCCATGTGCAGAAGTTCATAATTTGCTGACACCAGACTTGGTGGAAATACCAATGTTAAATCTGAAATGCATGGCCCTACATGTTATCAGTGTGTGTGATACGGTGTAATATTAGATAGCTTAGACAGATACCGAGATGTGATTGGTCCAGAGCTCGTCACATGATATCAATTGCGAGGATCGTTATTGTTATATTTTCCTGGCCGGTCACTTTCCAGTGTTATATTCATATTCATATTCATATTCATATTTATTTCATTTCCAACAGAAAGGTAAACAAAGATATTACATTTGATTTCATACATAATTCATTTTTTCAAGAAACTATAGAAATAAACTTAGCACATAATAAAATTATTACAAGAATTTCTTAATTTCTGAGGAAATGGGGGGGATCCACTAAAAAGCAGTGCTTGTAGTTTGTGGATCCCCCAGAAAAAAAAATATATAAATGTTTCAAATTTTGCCTACGAAGACTTAGAAAACACAAGACAATATTTCAAAACAACATACAATTTACAAACACGAAACGAACGAGGAGAAGTAAAACAGATAAGAAGGAAAGGGGGAAAAGGGGGAAGGAAGAAGAAGAGCAGGACAAATCATAAGACCAAATAAATATTAAATTAATCAAGCAGATGATGAAGACCTAAATGAAAAATTAAGATGATTACCAACTGTTATCAGATTATTCTTGTATATTACTATAAGATTTGAGCAAAACTGTTTTTAGATTTTTCTTGAAAGAATTTAGGGATGGACTATTTTTAATACTTTCACTTAGAGAATTCCAAAATCTAGGACCATCATACATAAAAGACTTCTTCGCTAATAAAGTTCTAAAGAGTGGTAGGTGAAACTCGTTTGACCGTCTAGTTGGGTAATCATCAAATGACCGATTTAGGGGGAACATGGCATGAAATATATATGTGGAAGGGTCTTTTTTGAATACTTATACATAAATTGTCCTAAGTGAAGTAGATACAGGTCATTTGTTTTTAATAGTCTGCCATTAACAAATAACGGGTCTGTGTGTGAGAGTGGAGCAGAATGGTAAATAATACGGAGAGACTTCTTTTGTAATAATAACAGTCTATTTAATAGAGTTTGCTGCGTGTTGCCCCAAGTAAGTATTCCATAATTCAGATATGGTAAAATTAAAGATGAATAAAGCATGAATAGGGATGATGTCGGAAAATGAAATTTAAGTTTATTTATTATGCCAATATTGCGTGAAATGATCTTACATGTATTATCTATATGGTATTTCCACGACAGTTTGTTATCAACAGTTATGCCTAAAAATTTAATGAATGAAACATCTTCCAAGGGGCCGGGGGTATCATCAATAATGATATTCTTGGGCAGTGTGTCAATAGAATTACTAAATAACATATATTTGGTTTTTGGGAGGTTAAGGGATAGATCTAGTTTGTTTGCTTTTATCCATTGGGTGACTTTTACAAGTTCAGAATTTACAACATTGACTAGGGAATTTGGATTTCTATGGGAATAAAATAAATTAGAATCGTCTGCAAAAAGTATAAATGAAAGGACATCGGATGATTTACAAAAGTCATTTATATTAATAATAAACAATAAAGGGCCCAACAAACTTCCCTGCGGTACTCCACAATTTACGTTTTGCATATTGGAAGTATGATCATTCAAGAATACATATTGTCGTCTATTGGATAAGTAACTCCTGAACCACTCCAAGGCCTTCCCACGCACCCCATAATGAGAAAGTTTGAATAATAAGATGTCATGATTGATGGTGTCGAAGGCCTTGGAGAAGTCCAGGAAGATGCCAACCAGGTGAGAAGAATTGTCTAAAGCATGCGCTTCTTTGTCAATAAAATTCAATAAGGCATGTTCTGTATTATGTTTTTCTCTAAATCCAAACTGAAAGTTGGAAAAAATACTATGAGTTTTTAAAAAGTTAACAGTTCTACGATAAACAACTTTTTCTAGAATTTTTGACAAGGAGGATATCCAAACAGGAATACAAAATAAGTCTTCTGAATATATTCGCTTAATATTCAGAATACAAAATAAGTGGTATTTTAGTGGTTGCATGTATTCCTCCAATTTGAATACTAAAAATCTCATTGTCAGAACCACTAAAATCAATTGAAGTATTCAAATTGTTGTGCTTTGAATACTAAAATCCATTATAAGGAATGTTAGTCTTCGATTATTAGTATTCTGAATGTACTAGTATTCAAAACTGGTTGGTTTGAATACTAGTAGAATTGAGTCTTTGATTATAAGTATTCCTCCAAATTGAATACTAAAAATCTGATTGTCACAACCACTAAAATCAATTTAAGTATTCAAATTGTTGTGGTTCGAATACTAAAATCCATACAAAGGAATTTTAGTCTTCGATCATTAGTATTCTGAATATACAAACATTTTCCATGAAAATACTAATATTCAAAACCTGCAGTTGGTTTGAATACTAGTAGAATTGAGTCTTTGATTATTAGTATTCCTCCAATTTGAATACTAAAAATCTGATGTTTGTTGTGGTACTATATTAACAACACCAATAGTTCATTGATGTGCGTAATGAGGCTGTGATTGGCGGAGGAATACCAGAATAAAGCACTTCCAAGATGGCCACTTATACATGAACAGTGTCTCCAGCAATGATCTTATTGATCTGTAGATCTGATCATTTAACATGGTGGCAGCGGTCAAAAGGATTGCCATATTTATTACTATTAAACTGCAAATTACATTGAGCCAGCAAAAATCTTGCATGACCTTGGATTCAAGCAACGTTTTTGAACTGCTGACAATCACAGCCAGTTGAGTAAATCTGCATGTGTCACCTGTGGACTGTATTATGTGGGGCATTAGGAGTATGACCGACGGGCACACAATGTATTGACTGTCAGATCGAGCCCTACAGTTACATTCAGGACCAGAACTGATGCAGAGGCAGAACCATGCAGAGCCTAGAGGCTCGCCATGACCAGAGCCTAGATCACCAGGACGAGAGCCTAGAGGCTTGACCAGGACCAGCACAGTATAGCACTGCAGTTTGGTTTTGGTTTTGGAACTGAGCCGCTCAGAGCGCGTCGCGTTGCGATTAGAAATGAGTGGACCGTGCAAGTAGATCCAGGACTAATTGCTGGACTTGATTGATCTGATTGTGGAGTGAAAACTAGATTAGACTCTATGTCCTAGTCTAAAAGGACTAGGTCTAGACTCTAGACCTAACAGGTTAATTACCCAAGACATAGCCTATAATGTTTTGAATTGGACTTAGTTAGGATGTGTTTAACATAATTATACAAGTAGCCTAAGTAGATCTAGATAATAGATCTATAGGCCTAAGTCCAATTTCTACATGTGGACCCTGGATCTAAGTCTAGAAATGTCTAACTTTTGAGTATGTGCATGATGATACTGGTAGACCAAATACTGAAACAGTGGTCCGTGGTAACTTCATTTCTTTTGGTTGAGTCACGTACAGGATCGAAGGTCTATTCCCTCAAAGCTGGTCCAGGACCAGTTGTCTACATGTATAGGACCAATATTACACAAGGGGGTATAATTGTCTATAGACTTGATGTATTTTTATGCATTTGAACCTACATTGTGAAGTTGTATAAAGTGTGCTATATAAGTCACGATACATTATACATTTGTAGTATGAACATGGGCTAATTAATACTTAGACCTATCAAGTAATATCGCAGATTTTGACCCCAGTTTGTTTTCAGAAAGCACTATTAAAACTGCTAAACAGCACGCACTGAAATAAGAGTTAATATCTAGCATGAACATCCTAGTACTTCGGGTGAAACAGTGTAGGCCTGTATGTCAATTTAAAAATACAGCAGAAATATACACGTACTGTAGTTGATGACTGTTAACTGGTATGTTATGTAGGGTCTACACTGCAATTTGTATGTTGTATGAGGTGATTATTATTGGGGTATAATTCTGCTGCATTGTGGGATTTTGGTGTTGGTCGGAATACTAATTCCAGCATTGCATATTTCAGATGACAAGTGGTCAGAATACTAATTTGTAGCTAGTATTCATCTTCTAATTTGCATACTAGTAGTACGAATACTTGTTTGTATTCCTCATTTAAATATTTCGGCCTATAGGAATACAAAGGAATACTAACAAAGTGGTTCGAATAATTTGAGCTGACAGGAATACTAAATATGTGGTTCGAATACTAATTTGTAGCTAGTATTCGTCTTTTAATTTGCATACTAGTGGTTTGAATACTTGTTTGTATTCCTCATTTACATATTTCGGCTTATAGGAATACAAAGGAATACTATTACAAGTGGTTTGAATACAATCATGTGTATTCAAACCACTAATTTTCATACAGAATAAGTGGTTGGTTGTATTCAGATACATGTCTTCGAATACAACAGGAATACATTCATGTTTGGTCACCTTTTTTGTACAGGGGTATGACTTTTGCGATTTTCACATTGTGACTGTCTGTGAGGCGAAACGCTGAATAATTACAACGACTCAGGTTTTTACGGGAGTGTCAGTTTATTTAAGAGTCATAACCATCAAGGGTAATGCAACTTTGTCTTTGATGAACGAATCTTTTATCTATTCTCCTTTCACTGCTTTATTCCGTTCTTCTTCCCTTCACTCCGTGAAAACTGTACATGATAAAGCATAACAGGAATGCATAATAAGTATGTGTTCATGAATATAAGTTCCACAATATTAAAGCAGATATAGCATTCTACTAAATCAAAGACATTGTCTGAATTATAACTCCTTTTCATGTTTGCTTGTAAATCTTATATAAGTCAGACACTGTCTTGACAAATCTATCTGAACTTTATGTAGAATGTCACAGCTAACACACAATTAAACTTATATCATCTCTATCATGTCCAAACCAGATTTAACACGGTTTCAATTAAAAATGTAACCATATTTAACGAGCTTGAATGACTTTATCATAGTCAAGGAATACAATAACAATGTCATGACCTTGACCTGTCATTCACACAAGTATGCTCACATTCCTCATCCCTTTTCATCATAGAATGTCTTATTCTGCATCATATATTTTACTTGACTATACTTCTTTCAACTTTAAGTAAAACTAAACATCAATTATAGATGTAATGACATATTAAATGTGCAATAGATATCTCTAGTCTATCCTATGTGTGGGTACACAGTATACACATGTTATACATTTGCCATACAAATTACTGTGCTACTGTGTAAGTTTCATACAATGTAAACATCTTAAAAACTACCTTTTTGACATTCATTTTCATAATGCTCAAATATGTGGTTTAACTAACCTCTGTGCCTCCATAATACTGTAGAAACAGCTCTCAGGAACAAAGGATGCTCCAGAAAACCACAGATTTTCCTCACAAAACAGAAATCATGTTGCAAACATGATCAATCCAAATCAGCCAACAACAGGTGGCGCCAAACAAGTTTCTGACCTTCAAACTAGAAAAACTTTAAATAAGAACTGTCAAAGTAATCTTTGACCAAACGCCCTCTGTTGTTCTATTATTGCAATGTCAAGCTAAATCAATAAATACTAAATAAAATAACTTTAACTAGCAAATACAAAATTACAACTTTCACATGGCTCCTTTAAATTAGATACTAATTTACCAAACAGTATGAGTTGTAAATTAACTTTCTTCGTTACCGAACTATAATGTGCCTTTAAGTCTCTGTTTAGCGGACTAAGTGCTATAATCATAAAATGGATAATTTACGTCATACACTATTATACCCTTTCAAATCTAATGCATAACTTTTTGTCACTATACTACCATTACAATAAGCAAGCATATATGCAATTATATCTAAATACCCAAGTACCTAGCAAGGCATAAGAACGTCAATATACTGTACATGCAATATAAATTTACAATATCAATCAAATGATCAATTTATAGCATGAAACTCAAACTTGTCCAAAAATGATTCCCTAAAATCATTGCTAACAAAACAGTTTCTACCAGGAAAACCCCAGCTATTTTCATACAGAAAAAGTCTGTTATTTTAAACAACCAAAGAAATGAACAAATATTTCGAGCCAATTTTGCGCCATTTCCCTGGTGCTATAAATTGAACATACTTGTTCACATAACATGTTGTACATAGAAACTCTGACTTTAGACTTTACCAATAATACTCGACTAGTCTTGCTTCAGTCCTTTCCTACAAATTTGTTACTAGACTCAGTTTCAGACTTTACCAAATAAATTTGTCTTCTTCAAAAAATCAAATTGTCCATCAAATTAAGAACATAAAGTTAGTCTTGCTTTTAGACCCTATGAATAAATGTTCTTCTGTGTGCTAGTCTTTTACTCAGACCCTAAATTCAATATAGTTAGTCTTAACAAATTCCATGAATGTCTAGATTATGACTTTGTGCCATAAACAAAAGTTCCATAAACCTCCAGTTCCTTAGAGTTCAAATGAGGTCATTTAAATGAGTTCCAAATCTCATACTTAAACTGTCAAAATGTAAATTCCCTTGTTTGTAAATTACTATAAATGTTCTTGGCTCCTTGGCTGGGAATTACACTTGGTCTTCTTGCGGAACTAGTAAAACCAATTTGTGAATTGGGCGGTCAAGGTAATAGACAGTGGAGAGTTTCGCTTTTCCTGTCTATTCAGTTCTGGATCACCCACTGTGATCTTCACCTTGTGGACATGGCCATCTTCAGATGCGAACACTTGAGCGATTCTTCTCAGGGGCCACAAGTTTCTAGGAATGTTAACATTCTTCGTCGGCACGATGTCGTCTACCTTCATGTTGCTCTGTGGCTTCGTCCATTTCTGCCATGACTGTAGTTGGCTCAGGAATTCTTTCCTCCATCGAGACCAGAACTTGTTGGCTAAGTGTTGTACTCTTCTCCATCGTTTCTTGGCGTACACATCTTCTTGTGGAAAGTTACCTGGCGGCGGTAATATCACCCTTGATTTCTGATTCAACAGGTGATTTGGAGTTAGTGGTTCTAGATGAGTCGGCTCATCAAATGAACCCTCTGCTCGCTTTAATCGTCCTCCAACTCGTAGAACTCCCCTTTGCATTTTCATCTTGTCTGTCAGTGGATCATCCCAGTCAGCACCTTCTATGCACAATTCCTTAACACTCTGTCTGCCTCTCAATGTCACTGGAGCAATCAGTCCAAGAGGATCGTAGAGTGACATGACTGTTGAAAGCACTCCTCTTTTGGTGCATGGCTTGTCGGCAAATGTGATGCGAAAGTTGAAGGAATCTGATCCTATGCACCACTGCAGACCTAGGGATCGTTCAATCGGCAGCTCATCAGGCAGTAGATTGAGTTCTTTCACACTCTTGGCTCGTTCTTCCATAGGCACTGCCTGCATTACCTTTCTTGAGTTGGAAACTATCTTGTGCAGGTGCAGTTTTCCTTCCTTGCAGAGCACTCTAGTCTGTGTGATCAAGTCGACTGACTCTGCTGATGTGGGAACAGAGATCAAACCATGGACCACGTATAAGTCACTGTGTACGAAGTTTGCTGCAGCTACACACTTGTCTTTGTGGTCAGTTACAGTTTTCTTTCGTCCATAATTCGCACACCCTGGTGATGAGGCAGCACCAAACAAGTGTGCCTTCCTTCTATAGTGATGAACTGGTTGCTGGTAATCACCATCAGGCCACCACACATCACACATGAAGGCTGGCCTTTCCATCCGGAATCTGCACAAGACGCCAGCCAGTGCATTTGTCATTTCCGGTCCTGTCATCAAATGTTCGTTCAACGATTCTCCTTTATACTGAACACTACAGTCAAAGACGTCTCTCAATTTGTTCGGTTGTTGAACGCCGTGATGTGGAATGTACCAGACTGTTTTCTTGTAGTCCATGGGTTCTGGTACATACTCTGAATACTCATTCTTGATGAGAGCATCCATTACCTTGGTGTAATGTTCGTGATAGACTACATCCTTTGTGAACTTCCGTCTTAAGCCTTGTAGCCTCATCTTGGCTTGGAACACATTGCTTGGCATCAACGGTTCCTCCATCTTGAGTGGTAGTGGCATTTCGTAGTGCCCATTATCCGCAACATGGATGCCATCTTCCATTACTTTCAGAAACCTTTCATCATGCTGCGAATAAGGCCTCTCATTCGTGTCTGCATTGAAACCTGCTTCCATAGGTTTCACGATGTGGCTCGGGTTGATATCTTCCTTTACGGCGATAGACTGTGCCAACACTGCATCGGACTTCTGATGTTTGTTGACACCATGTAATTCAGTGGAGCCTATTAGATCCTCTGAACTGCCTTGATAGTTGGAGTCCACTGTGCCGATGATACTCCAACCAAAATCGGTCTGCGTCCCGAAAGGTCCATCTTCGTTGTTGGTGACAGCTGGCGGTCCGTTGTCAACCCTTTCTTTGCACCTGTATTGATAGGAGGCAGTGGAGGAGGCCTCTGAGGCCACATCACCACGTAAGAGAATCAATGTTTTTGCGGCTTCTTTCATCAAGCCGAATTGCTTTTCCTCCATCACTTCAAGCTTGTCCTCGCTGTCGTCCTCTTTTGACAAGGCAGCTGTGACTTCTGCCAGCGTTTCCTGAGTTGCGATGGCGTTCTCGATTGCTTGTTGGGTGCCTTTTCGACCATCTCTAATTATTGATGATTCTGAGTTTTCATCACTTAACAGTTCCATCAAATTGTTGGCTGTTTTCTGCCACGTTATTATTGCATCCTTCCAGTTCTTGGTTGCAACGCCAAGCTGGTATTGCAACACCTTGTCGCTTGCAACTGCTTCTCCTGATGATCTTGTTTGACCCTCAGCTGATTGTTGCAACACCTTGTCGGTTGCAACTGCTTCTCTTGATGGTCTTGTTTGACCCTCAGCTGATGGTTGCAACACCTTGTCGGTTGCAACTGCTGTTTGTCCCTCAGCTTTTGGTTGCAACACCTTGTCGGTTGCAACTGCTGTTTGTCCCTCAGCTTTTCCTTCTCCTTCTATCATCTTGTCTGATCGTTGGAGAGAGCTTACTTGAAGAGCCGAGAGGCCGTTTAACTCAGGAAAAGGTTGGCGATTTCCCTGAGTTCTTTTCACTCTTCTGAGAAAGAGTTTTCACTGTGACTGTCTGTGAGGCGAAACGCTGAATAATTACAACGACTCAGGTTTTTACGGGAGTGTCAGTTTATTTAAGAGTCATAACCATCAAGGGTAATGCAACTCTGTCTTTGACGAACGAATCTTTTATCTATTCTCCTTTCACTGCTTTATTCCGTTCTTCTTCCCTTCACTCCGTGAAAACTGTACATGATAAAGCATAACAGGAATGCATAATAAGTATGTGTTCATGAATATAAGTTCCACAATATTAAAGCAGATATAGCATTCTACTAAATCAAAAACATTGTCTGAATTATAACTCCTTTTCATGTTTGCTTGTAAATCTTATATAAGTCAGACACTGTCTTGACAAATCTATCTGAACTTTATGTAGAATGTCACAGCTAACACACAATTAAACTTATATCATCTCTATCATGTCCAAACCAGATTTAACACGGTTTCAATTAAAAATGTAACCATATTTAACGAGCTTGAATGACTTTATCATAGTCAAGGAATACAATAACAATGTCATGACCTTGACCTGTCATTCACACAAATATGCTCACATTCCTCATCCCTTTTCATCATAGAATGTCTTATTCTGCATCATATATTTTACTTGACTATACTTCTTTCAACTTTAAGTAAAACTAAACATCAATTATAGATGTAATGACATATTAAATGTGCAATAGATATCTCTAGTCTATCCTATGTGTGGGTACACAGTATACACATGTTATACATTTGCCATACAAATATAAAAAACATCTTAAAAACTACCTTTTTGACATTCATTTTCATAATGCTCAAATATGTGGTTTAACTAACCTCTGTGCCTCCATAATACTGTAGAAACAGCTCTCAGGAACAAAGGATGCTCCAGAAAACCACAGATTTTCCTCACAAAACAGAAATCATGTTGCAAACATGATCAATCCAAATCAGCCAACAACAGGTGGCACCAAACAAGTTTCTGACCTTCAAACTAGAAAAACTTTAAATAAGAACTGTCAAAGTAATCTTTGACCAAACGCCCTCTGTTGTTCTATTATTGCAATGTCAAGCTAAATCAATAAATACTAAATAAAATAACTTTAACTAGCAAATACAAAATTACAACTTTCACACACATTATCTGGGACTTGTCCATTAAGTAACGATAGATTAAGAATGTGTACTAAAGGATTTACAATTGAAGATATTACACCTTTTAGAATAAAATTATTAATGTCATCATAGCCGTGACTCTTTTTGTTATTCAAATTAGATACAATATCAATGATATCTTCTTTAACTATAGGAGTGACAAAAATAGTATTAGGGTTGGGTGTGCCTAGGTAATCAGAGAAATGTTTGGCTGAAGGAGGAATACCTTCAGCCAAGTTTGTCCCTATAGAGGAAAAAAATTGTTGAAAGTATTGGCTATGTTTTCAGGATCTTCGACAATATCATTATACCTAATTTTAGTTATATCTGATTTGTTATTGGATAAATTCATTGCTTGTTTTAAAATCTTCCATGTGTTTTGAATATCGTTCTTATATAAAGTTAACTGGTTCGTAAAGTAATTTTGTTTTGCTAATCGTATTGTTTTAGTTAAAATATTTTTATAACTGGTGTATCTAGCTTTTGCCTGTTCAGTACCTTTCATTTTACATTTATAGTATAAGTTATTTTTTCTGTTAATTGAACGTAAAAGTGATTTAGAAATCCATTGAAGTCTCTGTGATTTTTTGTAGGTATAGTTCCTTTGTCTTTAACTTTAGGAATGTGAATATCTAATTGATCATGAAATATGTTAAGGAAATTATTAAAAGATAAATTTACGTCATTATTATCGTAAACACACGACCAGTCAGCAGAGTCTAAAAGTGCTCCAAGAATGGCAATGTTTTCATGGTTAGGTCTGCGTCTTGATGGTCTGTGATGATTAACTAATGAGTGCTTAAGGGTAAAATGTGACATAATAGGAAAATGATCCGTTATATCAGATAGAATTATAGAAGAGTCTGGGGTAGGAAGAGTATTGCAAAAAACATTATCAATAAGGGTGGCGGAGTGATTTGCCATACGGGTGGGTTTCAATATCAAAGGCAAAAACGAGGCAGTCAAAAATATTTCAAGAAATTCATGGGATATATTGTTGTTATTATGCTTTAAAATATCAATATTAAAATCTCCCATTATGAAAACATCTTTGTTTATAAAAAGTGGATTCTTTAGTAAATCTGTAAGGTACAATATGAAATCATTTAAATTTGAACTTGGAGGTCTATACATAATACCCATGATTATATTTTTAGTACCGGTATCCTGAACATTGATTTCGATAAAAAGAGACTCCAGTGTTTCGTTCATTGCATTAATTTCATTTAGAATTGAATAGTCGTAACTGTGTGAAACGAAAAATGCAACACTCCCGCCGGGTCTATTTTTTCTATTATTGACAACAAGATCATAACCATCCAATGCAAATGGTAAGTTTGATTCACTGGATAACCAGGTTTCCGTAAGTCCTATTATAACTGTTTGGATGGTTTATCTAATAATAATAACAATTCTTCAAAGTGTTTATTTAAGCTTCTAATGTTTAAATGCAAAGAGAAAATGTGTCTATAGCGAATTCCTTAACGAGGTTTTTAAATTGGGACTCGGTTACATATTCAAATGAAGGGCTTTGAATTTGGTCATGATCAGGGAAAAAATCTAAAATTTCTGTCGATGAGTTTATATTATTTGCTACAAACTGGTTATACGCTACATTAGTTGAAGAATAATCATTCGCGAGATTTGTTGATGAAGGGTTAAATGAATGAAAAAGGTCATCATCATTTGAAGAATAGAATGGCATATCAGCTAACTGGGCCATTGAAGTACTACAGTCAAGATCTCAATATAATATTGCATTTTCGGTTTTGGGTTTGTAGCAATAAGCAAGCAATTGGGCGATAGAAGCGTCCTGCATGGATACACAGAAAAAACAGTTTTACATGTGGACAAGTACAGATACATAAACACGTGAATACAGAGAACAGAACAATGACAACATACAACAGAGAAGGGGACACAAAGACTGAAGAGAGAAAGAAAATTAGTTCAAGTAGAGACTACATTCCACAGAAGTCCTCGTAGACAGAGCGAACGAACGAGGCAATGAACAATAACAAATGTGGAGCATCTTAGCATAATCCTGGCGAGATGCCCAGTAGAACTAATAATATTATAGGAAAATACACTCAATGTAAATAGATCATCATCGGATATAGATATGTTCAACTTGACTTTGAGGCCCAGAAAGATATCTTAACTTTTTGAATTTTTTTACCATCAGAATATATCTTCCTGTTTGACAACGCTGACGACCTGCTGAAGCCGACCTCACTGGCCAAAGACCATTTCCAGAACATGCTGAAACAAACTCTGGAGTGGCAACAAAACTCCAATATTAAGATCATCATCACATCAAGGTATTAAAGGCCAAATCCACTCCAAAAATAACTTACTTATAATAGAAGCAAAGTCAGACGAACCAATCAAAAGAAGTTTGAGCAGAATCGGATAACTAATGAGAAAGTTATGAATTTTTGAAAAAGTATGTAAAACCATGTAAAACCAATGAAAATCACAAGACAAATTGGAAACTCACTCATGAGTCTGTGACGTCATGTCCTCACCATCCACTAATTGTTTTCTTTATATTAATAATATAAATTTTCTATTTTCCCCCTAAGAATCTTATTTGTTCAGACCAGCTTCCAAGTTTGATTGATGTTTTTGTGTGGATGCACTAACATAGAGTATTTTTTTTCCAATTAAATCATGAAGAATGTGAATTAAAATTCAATAATTATGAATGTATACAATATTCAGAAAGAAAAAAAAATCTCCATATTTTTCCCTCCACAGGGATTTTATTGATTTTCATTTGAAACACATACACAAATATATATTCAAGGTAATTAACATTTATAACATAAATAAAATTGGATTTTCAAGATACAAGTATTGTTGAACTGTTGACTTAACAGAAAATTAACAAATCAATAATTCATTTCTGACACTCATGGAAAGAAAAACAAATACAGAAAAAATATCATTTTAAGTACCGGTAAACAAATTCCTGAATTGAAACCATTTTCTTGTGAATTTATTATTTCTACAATTCGAATTTGCAATATACTTTTCGTTTTTGAAGTAATTTATAATCAAAACTCTAATATTATCAAAGTCGGGCAATTGTTTCTTTTTTTTGCAAGTATACACCATCCGTCGCACCACAATCAGTATACAATTCAATGCATAATTATTTGAACCTTTTAAACCAAATAATTTATCTTGTTATGAAAATGTTAATTTGTTTCCGGTTCCAGTATTAATCCAGTGTTCTAACCTACCCAAAATATTTTTAACATGCGTACAATCACATAGCAGATGTATAACTGTTTCAATCTGTTCATTACAAAATGTACATTCTTTTCTTGGGACTAAATTCATTTTAAACAGTAAATCGTTCGTATATAATATGCGTTGCAAGACTTTAAACTGAAACCATCGTAAGCCCACATCAATGGTACAATTAAATCCAATAGAACAATATGTTTCCCAACTCTTATCATTCAGGTCGAAAATGCATTTCCATTTTAATAAGAAAACTTTTACCTAGTCCTTTTCTTCTCTTTAATAAAATTGCATAGATATGTGAACATCCTTTAATACGTTTCATAAAAAATGCCATTGTATCTGGGAAAAGAGGTTGTGGCACCTTGTTAAAAATAGTACAATTGTTAAACCCTTGTCTAATTGCATCGCATAATCCACGATAAAAAAGAAAATTTATTTGAATATTATACTTTTCTTGGAAGTGTTCCAGAGAGAAAAAAAATATCAGCATTTGTGTCTAAAATATCATTGACAAAACAAACTCCCTTTTGACACAATTTTTTTAATTATATATTGAGCTATTGCCTATTTTAATGTAATCATTATTCCATAAGGGTTGGCAAGAAATGTTATCATAATGCATGGACAAGAGCGTACTATAAGCCATGAACATTTCTTTCCAAAAAAGGTTGTTTTTTTTTGCCTGCCAGTTCCCCCTCTCTCTCTCTCTCTTTCTTTTTCTCTTTAACTCTCTCTCTATTTATATATACATGTATATATATATATATATATATATATATGTACCGTGTGAGTCAAAAAAAAAGTTTACACCTAGAAAATTGCTAATTATTTTTTTTAATCATCTATGAACAGTAAATTATTATACATCTTATGAAAGAGTGTTTTATCCCAAATTATTTGATACCATTTTTGTGTGGTATGTGTTCACGCTTGGATAAACAGGTGGCATTGTTTGCGAGAGTGCAAAAATCAACTTGCGCCAAAGTGATGCCTTCAGTATGTATTATGTTGGGATTAGTGGAGTGAGAGAATGGATTGCATATGCATATGTTTTTTGCAAAGGGCAAAGTCACACACACCCACACACACGCGCACAAATGTTCCCTGATATTTGATATTCAATATTTGATATGTGTAGCATGATTAATTTTGTTAGGGGTGTTATTTAGATCTGCAAAGACCGAATTAATACCCAAATCCCAATTGTGTTATTCAAACATCACATAGGCAACTTTGGCGCAAGTCGATTTTTGCACTCTCGCAAACAATGCCTCCTGTTCACCCAAGCGTGAACACATACCACACTCAAATGATACTGAATGATTCAGGATAAAACACTCTTTCATAAGATGTATAATAATATACTGTTCATAGATGATTTATAAAATAATTAGCAATTTTCTAGGTGTAAACTTTTTTTTGACTCACACTGTATATGTGTGTATGTATTATACATGTATGTGGTATTGAAAGAATTTGATGTGTTGAATGATCATTTTAGATGGCATGCTGGAAAATGGGGTTCATGGAGAACAAAACTAGTACTAACTTTCATAGTCAATAGTAAAATATCCAATTTCGTTATGTTACTAAAAATGTTAAAATATCTAAAACCATGAAATCAAATTTCATGTTTTTCTTTCTTTCTGGTTTTTACCGGTTTAACAATTATTTATTTTTATGGAGTAATAGGTCTAATTAGTTGACTTTTATAGGTATACAATTCTGTTGATAATACTTGTATATAACTTTTTCAGATTTAAATAATATATTTTATCTGTATAACTATTTAAAAATAAATATTTTAGACAACTTTTTTTCCAGTATACATTTATAGCTATATAATATTTGAATTAAACTGCTAAATTTTACCTTGTAAGATGCAATTTCAGCTTATTGCTGCAAAATATGTCTTATAAATCATTTTTAGATTGAATTGAATTGAATGTTAGACTGGAAATAAGTTAATGACATCTAGTACTCATGTAGTCATGGATATTGTCCATGTGATTTTTTCCAAATACTACCTGATAGAACTCTTTTAAGACCATATACTTGTATTATAATAAATATAAATGAATTTTCATGTGAAAAATTCAATTTTATTCTAGGGGTTAAAGCTGATATAATGGTTAATCCTCGTTCAGATATGATGTGACAAAACACACACAGTTTTTTTTAATGATGATGTTAAGTATAACATGCTTCTTAATTCTGTATCTTATAACACAGAGTTAAGAGAGTGCTTGCCAGACCTTTTGTTGCGCGCAGTTGCATTCATTTACACATGAAATAAAACGCTACATTTTTGTGTGTGGCTGTTTACCACTTCATATCTAAACAAGACTTAAAGGGAAATCCAACTACACTGTAATAGCAAACAACTCTAAAAGAAAGCAGACAAATCATAGAAGCAGACTTGTGAAACTTTGAATGACATCATACACAAAATAAGAAATTGTTTTAATTGATAATGTCACTGTGTCAATTGTTCCAACACACAAAATGACTGAAATTTCATTTATTTTTCAAAATTTATGACACTCTGGAGGGTCTTTTGTCTATAAAGGACCTATAGTAATATGATAGCCATAATTAATTTTGTGTAGTGCCCGATTGGAAAAGGCATTTGGGAGAAAAGCAGAATTTAATGAAATTTTGTGCACTACAAAGGGGAAAGTTGTCGTCACTATGTCTCAATCCACTGACAAAATTGTCAATTTGAGATTCGGATATCTCTAGATCTAGTGATCTCATATTTCAAGCATTCATAACACACTTATTATTGGTTTGATTTATTTCAAAATGTTGCCTTCTTTTTCTCTTATTTTTCTGCTTTCATCAAAATGAACTTGACCATGAAAATTCAAAATGGCTGCCGTTTCGGTGACAAACATTTAACAACTTCTTATCCATGGGTTTGGGGGAAATTTCAAGGTTATGGCAACCACTTTTGATTTTAAAAGTTGCTTAGTTGAATTTGTTATGTCAGAAAACATATTATTAGACACTAAAATCATGAGAATCGGACGTGTTGGTGAATTTGACCACCAGTCTAAAGTGCATTGACCTTCTTGACCAAAGCGCCCTCATTTAAGGTCGGAGGTATAACAAACTATACATTTTTGGAATCTTCATGACCAGACAAGTAATTAGATATGCAATTTGATAAGGTTAACTGTGTTGGTGAATTTGACCACCGGTCAAAAGTGTGTTGACCTTTCAACGTTTTTTACCATAGCGCCCTCATTTAAGGTCGGAGGTATAGCAAACTATACAGTTTTGGAATCCTCATGACCAGACGAGTAATCTAATATGCATATCTACACGATTTTAATATATTTGAATTTCGACCCCTGTTAGACCTTTGTTGGCCCCTCACGAAAATGCCCGGGATTTTCGAGGGGGCAGCTCAAGTCAAAATTGTTCGGTATTCGTCAGGGAACACAAAAACACTTTCAAACCTTTGTTTCCAGAGATTGGTCACGGGACCTACAGGCTGGTCTCCTACTAATACATAAAATGAGCATTTGTCTACATCAATAACCAACTCCTTGTAATGGCCAAAATTAAACGGATTGAATCTTTGTGCAGTACAAAACGTACAACCACTCAGTAAAAGGGTCTGAAAATCAGACTAATAGGTGATGGTCTTTACTTTCCCACTAAAAGCCATTTTCAAGCACTTTTGTTTTGAGTAAAGTTCTTAATTATTATTGTCTTTCAAATGCTGTTAAAATTTAACCTTTTCATTTTTTTGGCCTGCAAATGGGACATATTACCTGTAAGGAAATCAATGAAATTTTGTAAAGCCCCCATCACACCAAATGCGCTGGGTCTGTATAGCCCTCGAGCCAGGACGGGATTGCACACACTCTAGGAACATGTTCGAAAGCACTAGGAACGAGATGAAGACGAGTTGAACTGTCTCTGAACAGGGTGGTCAAGTTACAAACTAGTTAAAACAAGTTGCGAACTAGTAAGAATGGCTTTTGACGTATTGGGAACGAGGTAGAACTAGTTAAGAATGGGTTTAAACTGCCTACGGATGGGCTTGGACTGCTTGGAAATGGCAAATTTACCCGATCTAAACTTGATATGAACTGACTGTGGACAGAGTACAGACGAGATGGACGCATTGAGGACTGTTTATGAACGAGCTAGGATCGTATTATAGACATTATTTACACATTCTACCCCGACCACAACCCTTTTTACGATTTACTAGGACGGTTCTAGAACTTAGTGAGAACCAGTTTGCTGTGATGGGGGCTTAAGTAAATAATTTTCTATCGACACAGGTATGCAGGGAAGTTTCCTCACCTGGACAACCATCCAAACTTCAAGGAGATAGAAGTGCAATCCCTAGAGATGGAGGAAGCTGTTCAGCTCCTCTTCAAGTCGGTCCAGCAAGATCCCCGTGGTAACTTACCGGTCAAAGGTCAGCAGCTGATTACCAAGGAGCAGGCCGTGAGGCTGGCAGAGCACTGTGGCAATAACCCTCATGCGCTACAAGCCGTTGCAAGCCAGCTTAGATCAGGGAAGGACCCGGAGGCAGTGCTCCAGCTTCTCGCCAACCCGATGAAGATGGAACTGGTCCTCAATGATCAGAGTCTGTGGGGTCTTGGCCCGGATACTACTCAAGAGTCTGGCAGGGAATCCAATCAGGTAAGAAGGGTAGAAAAAATGCTTTATCAAATACCTTTTGGATTGGATTGGTAGAAAGAATAAAGAGAGGGATATTGATAGAGAGAGATATTGGTGGAGAGGGATATTGGTAGATTAGGTGTAAACAAATGTGGAGATGTGTAGGCTGGTCGAGAGAATGGTAGAACAGGAGATTGGTATAAAGGAAGTTTGGGATAAAGTGATGTTGAAATACAGGGGGATTGGAAGAGCGGGACATTGATTGAGAGAAGAGATGCCACTACTAAGGAAGTGACTCTAAGGTCTCAGAGGTACTTAAACTTATAATTGCCATATGCCTTATGTGACCTAGGTCCTCAAGTGCCTTGGTGTGATGTTTGAAGACATGAACCCTAACCTCAAGCTGCACCTCATTCGTCTGGCCGTCTTCCCTGGCCTCTTTAGTCAAACCTGGGGTCTGAAAATCCTTTCCGACGTGGACCAAGAAGGCTCCCGCCGCCAGTCCCAGTCCAAAACGCTGGAGTTTGAGCTCGATGACGTGGCAGACACGAGTTTACTTCTCCGAGAGTCTCTGGATATCTTTCAGTCTGTGGGTAGGAGAGATGCGAGGGCAAAAGAGAAGTTCTACTCCATGCACCCCCTGGTGAGATGCCTGTGTTTGATGAAGGTGGAGGCAGATGAGAAAATGAAGAGGGCCTTTCACTCCGGTCTCCTTTCCTTCATCGATGAATGCTTTCAGATACTCAGGGTAAGTACAACAGTTCAATCCTACCATAGCATACAAATCTTCATGTATGGCAAAGTAAAAGAAAAATATGTTGTGTAGTTAAAATGTTATTACAGGTATGACAGATAAGTCAATGTTGTTTCCCCCAATTATGTAAAATGATTGGGAGTGACAAAAGCGAATGAAAAATTGCTAGAATTTATTATTTCGGAACCAATAAACTATAAGTGGCAGATTATGATGGTGCCTACAAAGATCTCATCAAGTCACTGAGGGATTTCATGAAACCTGAACAATAGTTTAATAGAATAGGGAATTAGTTGACACTGCTGTACATTCTCTATGGAAGCCGGAAGAAACCTTATCGTCTTCTCCAGTATTGTATCTGCACCCAGTGTAGGAGGAAGGTAGCCACCTAATCTTGAACATTGTATTTGCAGTAGTTTAAATTATATTGCCTCTCGAATGTTCCTTCATAATATCATGGCATAATGTCAACTTTAGGATCTATAGAGGAAGCATGTGAAGGATCAAGAAGGGCAAGCTCTGAATTATTTTCTTTGTATGAAGATTTCAGTCCAAGGTATATGCAAAAATACAACTCGACCAATGTATACCTACCTGTGAGAGTCAGGAAGAGATATGGCTTTAATGATTCCTCATCTTCTACCTCGAAACCCTCCAGCAATTTACTGCCTATGATGACGAGGATGCCTGCGGAAGTTTACAGCGTCTTGAGAAGGAGAAGGCCAACATCACTCAGTACCTGGAGCTTGAGATGCATAAGACCTTCAGCGGGAAACCTCACCCCCTCACCAAGTACCTCCCGGAGTACCAACAGGTCCTTCGTCGATCCAACATGGCCAGGGAGAGCGACATCCTGACGTTCATGGATCGGTTAATGTTCACCAAGGAGAGATCTAAATTCTTTGTCCAAAGGGCGGAAGCTGCGAAGATATCTGGCGACATGCCTGGATGGGTCAACCATCAGGGGTGGTACGCCGATCAGGAGCTGCAGCTTCACAGGTGAGTTAGATTGTGATCCCACATTTGCTCCAAGGGCTTTATTTTGTCATTGCTTTTATAGGTTACACCTTTGAAATATTATTTGTGTATAGAATGTATAAAATCAACCTAAACAAATTCACCTAGCATTCTATGGCCTAATGGATAAATTAGTATGTAAATAAATAAGAACATAAATTTGTGCACACGGAACCCAAGTCAGACTTTGCTTCTATGCGGGCCTAATTTTCCCCTAGATGCGTCGAGTAGTCTACTCAAAAGTCGCTTTTATGTTAATTGAAAGTGCATATACCGGTATTCAAACTTGCCCAATCTCATTACAGAAGTAATGTTTGAATTTTTTTTGTTGAATTTAGTATTATGACTTGAAGCTACTGACAATTTTTAGGTGATCGGTTCACTTTAAGGCCTATATGACACATGCTCCAGTGACATTAGAGCTGTTTACTAAAGTATATCTCTCCTGTACCCCTATTTACGAAATATTGTTTGCAATATTTGTTTTGTTTATTTCACTGTGTCCATGGCTTTGCTCCACAGTACAGTATCACTTGAATAAATAATTACATTCCATCTAGATCTGTATGTACTCAAAAACTCTGCATTACCTGTTCTTATTTCCAATATTCTGAACTTCACCTGGAGGAAACACTATAGACCTAACCCTAACCTGACCCAAAACCCAGTTACAGCCCTGGTCCTTACCCTATGTCTTTGATGAAATAAAGCCTAAAGCAATTGTTACTGGAGATTTTGTTAGAACACCAGTTGAGGGGTAAGGTTCGGGCTGCTAAAGCCTCGTTCAAGATACGACGCTGCAAAACCGCAGTGTTTTTCATGATGATGTAAAGTGTAATACACTTCACATTTTGTATTTTATAATACAAAGCTCATTAAATATGCTAAGAAGTTTGTCGCGCGTAATTTACACGTAAATAAATGCTTTTTTGTGATGGTTTACTGCGTCATATCTGAACAAGGATTCTTATAGCTTGTCTCCAGTAGGTTAATTCGAGGTGTTTTGCATTCACTCATAAGTGAGGCTTTATCTCTTATGAATTGCACAGATACCATGAAGCTGAGACTGCAATCGCCAATCCTCTCTCCTACTGTGAGACTCAGGTTGCAATGACCCCTGACCTCAGGGAAGGTTACAGTCAGTGTCTATATGTCAAAGGTCAGTTGTTGAGAACCACATGTATACCGTGTGAGTCAAAAAAAAGTTTACACCTAGAAAATTGCTAATTATTTAAAAAATCATCTATGATTAGTAAATTATCACACATCTTATGAAAGAATGTTTTATCCCAAATCATTTGGTATCATTTTTGTGTTGAATGTGTTCACGCTTGGATGAACAGGAGGCATATATATTTGCGAGAGTAGAAAAATCGACTTGCGCCAAAGTGATGCCTACGTACGGCATGTATTATGTTGGGATTAGCGGAGTGAGAGAAGGAATTGAATGTATCAAATGAAATGCAATTCAAATGCTTTTTGCAGAAGCAAATTCACACACAGACGCGCAACTATGTTCGTTTATATTTGATATTCGATATTTGATATGTGTGGCATGATTAATTTTGTTAGGGATGTTCTTTGAATCTGCAAAGACCGAATTAATACCCAAAATCCCAAATCCCAATTAATTCCCAAATCCCAATTGTTTTATTCAAATATCACATAAGCAACTTTGGCGCAAGTCGATTTTTGCGCTCTCGCAAACAATGCCTCCTGTTCATCCAAGCGTGAACACATACCACACAAAAATGATACCAAATGATTTGGGATAAAACACTCTTTCATAAGATATATAATAATTTACTGTTCATAGATGATTTTTTAAAAATAATTAGCAATTTTCTAGGTGTAAACTTTTTTTATGACTCACACTGTATAGTTGTTTTATAAAATGGGTCCACATCAAGACTCAAAATACACGGAGCCTCAGTCAGAGTGGTCACGGGGTCGATTGCAAAATTAAAAATTGCCCCTGTGGAATTATAAAATAAAGATATAATCTTTTCTGTTATAACTTTCACACAATATTGAGTTTCAACTTTCAAACCTTAAACCAATCTATGGAAGTTATATTTTAATAGCGTGCAGAATTTGTCAGTGTCTAGAGACTGCCATATTGTTAAAAAATAAACGCTTTTTCGCCGCAAGATTGCGCTATATCTCACATCTCCACATCTCTATGGGTATTACGGATACAAACAACGGAAGCTTGCAGTGCACTGCAGCCGTCAGCAGTGGCTATACTAGCTGCGCCGGTAGTATACTGGTGTGCACACTGCCGCCCCATATCTGCTGGAGCTAGAGGCGATCGCGCAAGGACCGAAACATGGAGTTTTTCGTGATTCCAACTACCGGTAATTAGATTTCCTACATTCTAGAACCTTTTCAATAAAACCTTTATGATCAAGTCCTTTTATCAGCAAATAATGAACCTCGACCAGTAAATCAACTGAAAGCTAAAATTAGTCAATGGAAACCTGTTGGCAGGGAGGCGAATGTATACGGGCTTGGACCAGAAACTTCGTACAGAGGGAGGAGATCTGACCATTAGCTGCATGTTATAACTTGTAAGAGGGAAATAATGCTGACTATTAATGATAAAGATGAAATAGCAAAGAATTTAGGAGTATCATGGGTACCAATTCAATGGAAATTTGTATTAAAAAAAAAAGCCCCTGTCAGTACTAAAAGAGCCCCCGTGAGAAGGCTCACAGGGGCTCTTTTTTTTATGAAGAGCCCCCGTTGACAAAAAAATAATTTGAGCCCTGGTCCACATGCACTATGAATATAAAGTCGAGAAATAAGCAACAAACCCAATCAAAATGCGAAGTAATACACAGTTATGTGGGGCGCCATTTGTTTTGAATGACATCACAGTATACGTGCTAACGCGCATCAAAGTCCTTGGCATTTGCATCTACATGCATTTCATCGCGTCTTAATTTTCTACGCGTCAGAAATAAGCCGTGCATTATCACTCTATGATGAGAACTTTTTTGTGTAGAAGAAGAGATAATGATGCACGGTCATGGGGTGTCATTTGAATACCGGTAATTAGATTTCCTACATTTTAGAACCTTTTCAATAAAACCTTTATGATCAAGTCCTTTAATCAATGATTATCCTCTTTATTAGTCCAATCTTTCTATTTTATACCACGTACGTATGCCATTCTTATCTCATTCTCTGTTTCTTTTATTGTTGTTGTTGCATTCCATGTTTATGATCATCTGTCATTTTTCATTTAGTTTCAGATACTTTAAAAGTTTACCTTTGTTCAATATTTTGATAGGAATTTTCTCTCTCTTTACATGTATCTCTGTAACGCTGTTAACTAATGGCATGGTTATACATTAATGGTCTTAAAATATTAATTTTCAATAATTACGCATTTTGCATTCCAAACACATCTTTTTGTTGCGGCTAGCTACCGTATATTCACTATAATGCTAGGGGCTGTCACATTCTGTCCTCGTTCTCATTCTCAGGTAATCTATTAGTCCAAAAAAACCAGGCTACGAGCCACATACAGAACAAGAGGAGGGAGGAAGGTATCAAGGTTCTCAAGGAGTGCATCCAGGTGAGGGACCATCACCTTGGAAACAGCCTCGTCAGGGCACGCAGTATCAACGCTCTCGGTTCAGCATACTTCAAGTAGGTTCATTTCTGTCTTTCATATTATTTACATGGTCTATTGTAGATATACAGACAAATTAAGCATTAGCTTCATTTGCTAGATAGACTCTCTAGTGATATATTGCAATGAACTACACAGTACATTTAGAACATTGTGATGCATATTATTGGCATCTTACCTGAGGTCCTCTTACAATCTTTTAGTGTGAATTTACTGTCAGTGGCATATACACAGTATGTGTCGTATTACTATGTGTTCAATGTTGCATCCAGTCATTGTTATCATCACTCAATAGCTGTTGTAATGAAGAAAAATGTATACTGCATTATTATTTAATAAAACGCCCTACTGTGGAGGAAAAATACAAATAAAATTTTTTAAAAATGTACAAACTGAAAAATTTACCTAATAGAAGCAGTTGAGTATAAGTGCATTTGTGACTTTGGTGAAATAGCGTGTATAAGTGATTGTAGCGAGACAAAACAATGTAGAATCATTCCTGTTTTTATGCCTCCGCTACAAAGTAGCCGGAGGCATTATGTTTTCGGGTTGTCCGTCCGTCTGTACGTACGTCCCGTTCTCGTGATCGCATTATCTCAAGACCCCATAGATGGATTTGTGCCAAACTTGGGTCATGTATGTATCTTGCAAAGCCAATGAACTAAGTAGATTTTGGGGTCACCAGGTTGAAGGTCAAAGGTCACAGGGCTCACTATGTATCCACAAATAGCTTGTGATCACATTATCATGAGAATCAATAGACAGATTACTATCAAACTCAAGACATGTATATAGGGGCAGTTACACTGTCATCCAAACACGCCAAAAAATGCCAAACCGGAGCCTGGCCGCGATGTTACCAAGGGCAACTACGCTTTACCGGCAGACATGCCAAGCCCCAAACATTCCAAAACGAAGTGTGATCTTTTGGCGTGTTTTGGCGTGTTTTGGTGTGTTTGGCAAGTATAACCGCTCGCAGTTGTAACATCGCGATGTTAGGCACGCGACTTCCGGCACTTCCGGATTGTTACCCGCGCTCTTTTAAACCACGTTCTTCCCGTGTGATATTTATAGCATTTATAGAAATTCTCCAACCACAGATCATCATCCCATGAAGTCATAACAATGCTCTCCCAGAAATGCATTGATCTCGGAAGTACCCACACCGATCTTGGCAGCCGGCTGCTCTGTGGGTACAGAAGAACGAGGGTCAAAATGAGGTTGGTGAGCTCTTGCTGTCGCCTCATAAAGTACCTAAAAAAACGAGCACGACGATCACTTTCCCTACGACGTCGGCGAATTCTCATAATTCCAATTAACAACGATGATTTTCTTAACCTTCCCATATCGTTTTTACTACTAGATTTCGATTGAATTTGGGAAAACTGAATCAGCAGCCGTAGTCCGTACTTCGTAACTTATCCACTCTTGCCTCAAATACTACACGCGAGATAAACAAAACATATCGCATGCATGCGCATGGGATGTATCGCTATTTAGCTAGCTATAGCGCTAGCTGGAAATTGCGCGCGCTAAAAATCTTATAGCAGGCCGGGGTCAAAGGTCGGGAAGACTGCACATGCGCATTACCAACCGAAACACGCCAAAACATCGCTGAACAGCTCCGTCGGTGATGTTTCAGCACAAGTGTAACCGGGTGCACGAAACATCGCGACTTTTCAAAATGAGGTATTTGACAGTATAAATGCGCCTTATGTATCTTGCAGAGCCAATCAACTGATTAAGTTTTAAGTTCATCAGGTCAAAGGTCATGTGGCTCATTATGTATGCCTATAAAAAGCTTGTGCATGCATTATCACTAAAACCGACAGATGGATTTACAATCAAACTTGAATTTTTAAAATTGTGTCTGTTTTGGTTTGTAAAATGGCTCTATGGCGGAGGCATCATTTTAGACTGCGCGCAGTCGAAGTTCCATCTAGTTAATTTTACTGTTATCTGCCAATGAGAGCGTAATATCATTAGAAATGTTGTTGATGAATAATAACTTTAAGAGTGGAAAACACAATGATGCCTCTGGGGCTGTAGGTGTGCTTAACCCTTACTGTACTGGGCTGTTTTGAGCACCTCACTGACTGAGGGGGGGGGGGGGGACCTGGGAGGTCCCCCCCTCCCCTGTGATCTTGGCCGTCGTTATAGCCTAATTAATTATGCAAAATGCAAATTTTACGCATTTTACAGAAAACTCTACATATTTTTCTGTAGACTCGTGAAGAATCTTGAAAATGTTTTGAATAAATGTTTCCTTCATCTCAAATTCAAGAGGCTTCATTATTTTTATGATATTTGAAAATGCATAGGTTAATTTGCATAGATTATGAATACGCAAATTGCGCATTCATGAATATCAAATCTGGAAATATACAGCGAACTAAAATCATTACAAAAATTGTCAGACTCCAATTTTTGAATGTTGAAACTCAATATTCATATGAAACTTCTTTTCTAACACAAAATAGTTATTTTGATGTAATTAATAATGATAACTTATGCAAATGTTATGCCATTTTCAAATACTTATTTTCTTATGTATTTTATTGTTTTTTATTTCTTATTATATCTATTGTTTTATTTCTAATGTATTCTTTTGTTCTGGAAAACATCAAGTTACTTTGAGAAACATGAAAAAGCAATTTGATATCAATTCATATCTCCCACTTAGGAAGAAATACAGCTAAACCTGTATTCACATTTATGCTTGTACATGAATATATGCGATTCAAAATTCCAAGCGGTTGCGGTGCAATCTCCGAAAAAGTCGAGGGGGGCCTCCCCCCCCCCCCCCCCAATTCAGTAGGGGTTAAAGACTGAAATGAAGATCCACTCTTAGATAGACCTAGACTACACTTTCTGTCTAATGATTATTCAATTGATTTTGTTTTTCAATTTGTTTATCTTTAGAGGTAAGAAGTACGAAGAAGCCTTAGAGCAGCACAAGTTGGCCTTGGAGTTGCTAAAGACTGTTACCCAGAACCACCCAGAAATGCATCCAGACTTCTCTTTCTATCTGATGAATATTGGTACCTGCTACCATGAGCTGGGCTACAGCTATAGCCAGTCTATCACCCAGAAGGAGAAGGGAAGGAGGTAAGGGAACAAATATCCTCTATGATTGATTCGGGATGGGAGATACTCATGCAAATTCATGTGATCCATCATGACATTTATGAGGAACTGCAGACACTTTAAAGTACTTTCAAAGTAGCCCTTAACAAAATATAAGTACAGTCAAACCTGTGTTAACAACCACCTGTCCATAACAACCACTTTAAAAATCCCCTGTGAGATTTCATGTACCTAGTTAAGAACCTGTACACAACGACCACCTGTCTAACGCGACCAGCGGCCACTCATTTTATTTCCGCTGGCCACAATGACCACCATCGCCAGCCGTATAGTTACCAAAAACAGCCGTGTAGCGACCAGCCACAGCAGCACTTGAACAATTTATCTCACAGCTGGGCGATCGTCGGCACAGCTTATGAAGCTAGATCTAATTATATACCTCACTTAAGAAATCCAGCCATCTGATTGGTCGAAATTGCAGTCATAAACTTTAACCATTCCTGTAAAATTCCTGGTAAAATTCCAGTTACCATGGTTACTGGGAAAATAGTTCAGTCTTGGTGAAATACCCATAGGTTCACATGTTGAAAACTGGTTTGTGCGATCGAGGATACCGTACGTGTGCGAAGAATTGGTGGGTAATTTCAGTATGGCAATCTCGATTGTACTAAATTCCAAACCGAAGGCAAAAATGGCTGAAGAAACTCTCCCAAGATTTCAACTTCTTGATGATGATCAAATGCAAGACTTGCTGACAGTAAGAACACCAAAAAGGGTACGTTAAATTTCTCTATAAATTGTTTTCAAAATAGATCTAGTAGGCCTAGATTCTAGTAAGTAGGTCTAGTAGTGCTAAAATCCTTCCGGTAGAGATTGCACACATCCCTATGCATTGGCCATTGCGCACTAAATTGGTTGATGTTTTAATTACCAGAGATTCAAACTAATATTGCTCGTGATCCTGAAGGTGATACTCAATAAGTGAGGTGTCATATGAAAACGCAGGTTTTTCTCCATATTCTCCACATGGCTGGCCCACCCCCAAAATTGTAAAAATATCTTGCTTAGACTAGAATCTAGATCTAGTCTACTCTCAAAGATACACTCATAAAAAAACAACCGTGCAAATAAACTAGAGAAAGGCCAAGGTGGTGTCATAAGTTGACTCTTTTTTTTTTGGCATATAAAAGTATTAATGATTGCTTTAATATTCGAGAAATAGTTGTTTTTATACGCTCTCGGGAAGGTTACAATTGGGCTATTGTAACCTTCCCGAGAGCGTATGCCGAGGGCAATAGCCCAATTGTAACCTTCCCGAGAGCGTATAAAAACAATTATACAATGCCTACTAAGATTCTTGCAACCTCATTGGTCAATTCTTGATCACATGACATGCGCTAAAAGTAACCATTGAACTGCATCATTGACGCGGAGTGCAATTTCGTTTGATCCTTTCGCACCATTGCACTCTGACGTCACTAACGATGTACAAAGTATATGGTGAGCTAAGTGACGTCAGAGTGCAATGGTGTGAAAGGATCAAACGAAATTGCACTCCGCGTAACAATAAACATAAAGGTTTGTACGCGCGTGGTTTGCTGCCTGCTTAATAGTGCGCGCTCACTATCAGCAATTTCATAAATTGAAAACAAACAAAAATCGCTGAGATTGAGGCCTAGGAAAACTGTTTTAAGCCCGTTAACGTCCGAGGTGTTGTATAAAACAAATAGTGAATGGTCTTTATTCGTGCAATGGAACAATATTTTGCATTCGGTGAAAGATGAGACGCTCCATTCAACTCGGCTGCGCCTCGTTGAATATAGCGTCTCTTATTTTTCACCTCGTGCAAAATCTTGTACCATTGCACTCATGACCATTCACTATTTGTATACTATTTCTCTCAAAGCAGTCATTATTACTATTCAATCCTAAGCTTTTATTAAAACTTCAATCAAAACATTAAATTACAGACAGGATATTGTTTCTCGCATATTTCATTATGGACTGTGCATAACAATATAGAGTCATTGTCATGCAATGATGACTCGCTTGTTCGTCGTGGAGAGTGGAGAGTGTCTGTAAATCAAATTTTTAGGCTCGTTCATATCATTTCTTTTAAATAACTTTGATATGAAGGTTCATGGTATCAAAACACATCCTAAGTTCGATTTCAGAGTATGTAGGTCAAAGTTCATAGCTCATTAAATAACATGGGCCAGCTGGTTTTGCGTAATATAACATTTCCTTTTTTCAACGGCTTTTTCAAATTATCATATATTTGTGGTGGTACACAAGTATTAGAAATTGTTATATTTATGGATATTTTAGCCGTCTCTGAACCGAATTTTTATCAAACAAAGATGATTTTATCATTTAAATTCAAATTGTTCTTTCAAATTTAACACTCAGTTTTTCGTTATCTCACCAAAAAAATATTTTGAGTAGTGCCCTCTGCGACAGAACTCAACTATCCCTTTAACTAAAAACCGTACCACTCTGTGTTTGTTTATGAATTTTTAAACACCAACAAAATAAACTTGCGTTTGTTAGATTATCGATCGGCTCTCTGTCTCCTTTTTTGCCCGACTGAGCCCTTTTAAAGCCGAGAATTGATTGCGCACCGGCTGAGGCCTTGCGAGTGCTGTCAATCAATTATTCAAAATCAAAAAACGGCCGCCAACGCATACCTGTCTACAACGGCCACTATGTGTTTCCCTTGGGTGGACGCTATAGACAGGTTTGACTGTATGTATCAATGGAAAGCTTTTTTTGAGAATATTTCAGATTTTTTAAATACTTAATTAAGTCACAACAACCGAAAAACATGAATTTTTCATCAGTCATTTTCTCGCCCAAACGACACCAATAAAACGCCCAAAATAATGTGACGTAGGCGATTGGTTATGTCCCCAAAACAAACAAAAGCTTGTACCCAGCTACACGGAGTCTATGGCTTTTGCCCTATAAGTTTGTCGCATGTTTTGATTGTCTTGCACGTATGTTCTTTGAATTAAATAAAGATAAACTAAAAACGAAAGAAAGTGTATATTGCTTATTACATAAAACTGACAAAGAAATTATACAGATAAAAGAAATCAATGAAAATTAACAAAATATGTAAGTATTATTGCCAGTATTCAATTTTGTGCTCAAATCACACTGACCAACAAAATCATATCAAATCAAACATCGCATAATTCTCATTATTTGTATTGTATATTGGTCAGCGAAGGCTTTTTGATTTTTAGATGGAAATCTGATTTTTAGATGAAAATCTTGGTTGAAATCGTTATGACGAAAAGTTGCGTTGAAAACATGAAGATCAAATGTCCAACTGAATAAATCTCGTATCAGGCCCAAGCAAGAGTTGCTATGCACCTCACTTAAGTAGTAAACTGAAATTTGGGCACTGATAAGTTGAAAAAGTCATAAAAAGTACCGGTAGTCAATTATGACCAAGAGCACAAAACATTATGGCTCTCAACTATATAGGCGAGAGATGGACGGTGTGGTAAAAACATGCACAAAAAACGCATTGAATCTAAAAACGTGGTTATTCTTTACATTCTATACGCACTATCATTACTAATTAGAAAATAAACAAGAACATAAATCAAATACTCATTAATGCCTTAACATAGTATATTCTAATAAATGGTGATTCAGAGTATAATTTTGTTTATAATACTCTGTATCAAAAATGTATACATGTAAACAGAAATATTATACTTAAACAAATATTAGCACCTCTTAATCAAAACATGAATATTCATTAAAAATGACGTCAGTTAACGGCAGTGCTACATAAGTCCCCCCTCAGATCTGAAGCTGCTGAAAGCACCTGAAGGGCGAATAAATTGATGTTTGAAAGAAAATTAACCCATAAAGGAAATAAAGCGACCATATTTTTAATACCTTATTTTGTGACACTGGCACATCACTAATTAGCGTAGGGTCGTAGAGTTGCGTAGTGTTGCGTACCAACTACGCTGAGCGTACGCTAGCCTACGTTACAGTTACTATACCCTGAGGGTACGCAAGATGGACGCAAACAATTAAACATGTTCATATTTTTCTAGAAACCTGACACAGAAAGTACGCCTTTTTTACGCAACACTACGCTACTGGACGCCACAGTATGGTACCCTACGCCAGATTGACAAAGCAGTAAAAGCTTGCGCTTTCACATGTTAATGCGTAGCACCGCAAATTGCATACGCCTTAGGTATGTGGTGCCTATGCACCGGACACGTAACCACACGCCATTGTATGCCAGCCTACACATAACCTACGCAGGGACTATACCGTGTGAGTCAAAAAAAAGTTTACACCTAGAAAATTGCTAATTATTTTTAAAATCATCTATGAACAGTAAATTATTATACATCTTATGAAAGAGTGTTTTATCCCAAATCATTTGGTATCATTTTTGTGTGGTATGTTTTCACGCTTGGATGAACAGGTGGCATTGTTTGCAAGAGTGCAAAAATCGACTTGCGCCAAAGTGATGCCTACAGTATGTATTATGTTGGGATTAGCAGAGTGAGAGAATGAACCGAATGTATCAAATGAAATGCATTGCATATGTTTTTTGCAAAGGGCAAAGTCACACACACCCACACACACGCGCACACATATTTGTTGATATTTGATATTCGATATTTGATATGTGTGGCATGACTAATTTTGTTAGGGATGTTATTTGGATCTGCATAGACGGAATTAATACCCAAATCCCAATTGTTTTATTCTAACATCACATAGGCAACTTTAGCGCAAGTCGATTTTTGCACTCTCGCAAACAATGTCTCCTTTTCATCCAAGCGTGAACACATACCACACAAAAATGGTACCAAATGATTTGGGATAAAACACTCTTTCATATTAAAGACATTTAACAATTTAATGTTCATCAATGATTTTTTTAAATAATTAGCAATTTTCTAGGTGTAAACTTTTTTTTGACTCACACTGTATGCAGCAAAGCAACATTTTTAAAATTAATACACAGCCTGTATGCGTTGTCGGTACGCCACACTACGCAACTCTACGCAACCGCAAAATGGCTGCCACAGCAAAGAGCGCCCGTTTAACGGGCGCAAACAGCTAGTTAATATTATTATTGTATCCCCCGGCAGTATGCCGGTGGGGTACTTTGGATTCGGCAGCATTACGACGCTGCGTCCACCACCGCCGCGTCATATTCTTGTGTGCGCTCTAACTGCCACATTCATTAAAGGATTTCTTTCAAATTTTGTATGGAGGTGTATCTTGGTATAATCTACACACCTATAACTTTTGGTGATGCTGCCCCCAGTGTTCCGTCTTCTATAGGGTAACAGGCCATGATTTTGTGGATGGCTTGTGTGCTCTCTATAGGCCACATTTCTGAAGGGATTTTGTTCAAATTTTGAAAGAAGGTGTATCTTGGTATAATCTACACGCCTATAGATTTTGGTGATGCTGCCTCCGATGTTCCGTCTTTTATAGGGTCAAAGGTCATATTTTGATAAATTTCTTGTGTACACTCTATAGTGTGTGGTCTAACTGCATCATTCCTTGAGGGATTTCTTTCAAATGTTGTATGGAGGTGTATCTTGGTATAATCTACATACACCTTTTGGTGATGCTGCCCCTAGTGTTCCATCTTCTATAGGGTGAAAGGCCATATTTTTGGGGATGGTTTGTGTGTGCTCTATATGCCACATTTCTCAAGGGACTTTGTTCAAATTTAGAATGAAGGTGTATCAATCTTGGTATAATCTACAAGCCTATGGATTTTGGTGATGCTGCCTCCATTATTCCGTCTTTTTTAGGGTCAAAGGTCATATTTTTAAAGATGTCTTGTGTGTACTCTAGTGTGCGGTCTAATTACTGCATCATTTCTTAACAGATTTCTTTCTTTCTTGGTACAATCTACACATCTAAACTTTTGGGCAATGCTACCTATAATGTGGGGTTGTTTAGCTGTATGGTTAGTACTCAAATGAAGACACATAGAGAAACATCAGAGTTAGGTTGCAATCCAGCATACCTGGTTATATTGTGTATCGAAGAGCCCATACACCACAGTGTACATTAACTGTGTGTATGTGTGTATAGCATGTAGCATTGAGTCAAGGTATAAGATCACATATTACATCCCCCTTACAGAAAAATAAACTGAGTCCATAATGTCCAAACTTGAAATATCCAGGATGAAGTCCTATCAATAAGTCAATTTCTCTGGCTTCTTGATATTACCCGGCCACTGCGGGTAGTCTGCTGGTGGTTGGGGCTTGGGGCAGGGGTTGGGGCAGGGGTTGGGGCAGGGGTTGGGGCAGGGGTTGGGGCAGGAGGACCTCCGATGTCGGGCGTTGGATCAAGCGTCATCTCTTCGCGTGTATGAGGATCGGGTGTCTTTGTTACCTCCTCATCGTGATAGATACGCCTGGGCTCAATATCAGCGAGGTGTTGCCGGTTTCTGCGTAGCACCCTTCCATTAGGCGTCTCGACGAGGTATGACCTAGGCTCATGGCATTGCTCACGAACAGTAGCTGTTATCCAGTGACGTGATGTCTGGTCTTGGACTCTCACAAGCTGTCCAGGTGAGAGTGGTGCTAGTTCATGGGCTGATTTGTCGTGATGATACTTCTGGCTCTGCTGTCGAAGCTGCATGCGATGGTTAACATCATCACGACCTGGGGAGTTGTTGCGGATTCGGGTTGGTAAGTTGTCCTTCATCTTCCTCCCGTAAAGAAGCTCAGCTGGACTTGGTATGCGGCTGTCAATGGGAGTGGCACGGATACATAGTAGAGCCATGTTGGGGTCGATACCACTCGCTTTAGCTTTCTTGAGCGTATTCTTGACAGTTTGAATCATTCGCTCAATGAAGCCATTTGACCTGGGGTAGTGGGGAGAGGATGTAACATGGCTGAATCCCCACTGTGTAGCAAAGTCTCTGTATGTTGAGGAGTCAAAATGTCTTCCGTTGTCGCTAACGATTCTTTCTGGAACTCCTTGTTCTGCGAACACCTGACGGGTCGCATTGACTACTGCAGCACTGGTACACTCTTGAGGCATTTTCCGGATGAAAGGGAACTTTGAGAAGTAATCTGCAATGATGAGATAATTGTTCCCTTCAAAGTGAAATAAGTCTGTACCTAAGACTTGCCAGGATCGTGTAGGTATCTTGTGCTGGAGAAGAGTCTCATGGGGCTGCGAGGGCTTGTACTCTTGGCAGACTGAGCAGCCTTTCACCAGGACCTCGATATCGTCATTGATCGATTCCCAGTACACAGAAGCCTTAGCCCGAAGTCGTGTCTTCTCGATACCTTGATGACCTTCGTGAAGCTTGCTCAGTATGTACTCCCTCATGGAGTGTGGAATAAGGATTCGTTCACCATTCAGGATCAGTCCATCCTCAACTGCAAGTTGATCTCGAAAGGCCCAGTATCTCTGCAGCTGCCGTGGTACCTCACGTCTCTTCTCTTCTCTTCACGTCTCTTCTCTCTGAGAATGAAGGTGTATCTTGGTATAATCTACAAGCCTATGGATTTTGGTAATGCTGCCTCCATTATTCCGTCTTTTATAGGGTCAAAGGTCATATTTTTAAAGATGTCTTGTGTGTACTCTAGTGTGCGGTCTAATTACTGCATCATTTCATAACAGATTTCTTTCTTTCTTGGTACAATCTACACATCTAAACTTTTGGGCAATGCTACCTATAATGTGGGGTTGTTTAGCTGTATGGTTAGTACTCAAATGAAGACACATAGAGAAACATCAGAGTTAGGTTGCAATCCAGCATACCTGGTTATATTGTGTATCGAAGAGCCCATACACCACAGTGTACATTAACTGTGTGTATGTGTGTATAGCATGTAGCATTGAGTCAAGGTATAAGATCACATATTACATCCCCCTTACAGAAAAATAAACTGAGTCCATAATGTCCAAACTTGAAATATCCAGGATGAAGTCCTATCAATAAGTCAATTTCTCTGGCTTCTTGATATTACCCGGCCACTGCGGGTAGTCTGCTGGTGGTTGGGGCTTGGGGCAGGGGTTGGGGCAGGGGTTGGGGCAGGGGTTGGGGCAGGGGTTGGGGCAGGAGGACCTCCGATGTCGGGCGTTGGATCAAGCGTCATCTCTTCGCGTGTATGAGGATCGGGTGTCTTGGTTACCTCCTCATCATGATAGATACGCCTGGGCTCAATATCAGCGAGGTGTTGCCGGTTTCTGCGTAGCACCCTTCCATTAGGCGTCTCGACGAGGTATGACCTAGGCTCATGACATTGCTCACGAACAGTAGCTGTTATCCAGTGACGTGATGTCTGGTCTTGGACTCTCACAAGCTGTCCAGGTGAGAGTGGTGCTAGTTCATGGGCTGATTTGTCGTGATGATACTTCTGGCTCTGCTGTCGAAGCTGCATGCGATGGTTAACATCATCACGACCTGGGGAGTTGTTGCGGATTCGGGTTGGTAAGTTGTCCTTCATCTTCCTCCCGTAAAGAAGCTCAGCTGGACTTGGTATGCGGCTGTCAATGGGAGTGGCACGGATACATAGTAGAGCCATGTTGGGGTCGATACCACTCGCTTTAGCTTTCTTGAGCGTATTCTTGACAGTTTGAATCATTCGCTCAATGAAGCCATTTGACCTGGGGTAGTGGGGAGAGGATGTAACATGGCTGAATCCCCACTGTGTAGCAAAGTCTCTGTATGTTGAGGAGTCAAAATGTCTTCCGTTGTCGCTAACGATTCTTTCTGGAACTCCTTGTTCTGCGAACACCTGACGGGTCGCATTGACTACTGCAGCACTGGTACACTCTTGAGGCATTTTCCGGATGAAAGGGAACTTTGAGAAGTAATCTGCAATGATGAGATAATTGTTCCCTTCAAAGTGAAATAAGTCTGTACCTAAGACTTGCCAGGATCGTGTAGGTATCTTGTGCTGGAGAAGAGTCTCATGGGGCTGCGAGGGCTTGTACTCTTGGCAGACTGAGCAGCCTTTCACCAGGACCTCGATATCGTCATTGATCGATTCCCAGTACACAGAAGCCTTATGCCTAGTTGACACTTTCACGATTTTCGGTTCCCGCATAGTTCACGCACTGAAATTGCATCATGCGTGCCAATGCGTGGACACTTGCGGGAAGGGGCGGGACGATGCGCGGCAATGCGCGGCAATGCGTGAAGAGCGAAAAAAAATTTCAACATGTTGAAAATTTTGCCACACACTTCCCGCATTGCAGCAGTGCGTGAACTGTGCGCAAACTATGCGCAAACAAGTCGTGCCAATGCGTGCCAGTGCGTGGCGTAAAAACAGTGGGTACCCCACCCCCGGGAATGTGGCACGCACTTCACGACTAGTTCACGACATGGTCCCGCATAATTTGCGCAGTGGTTGCGCATCCTTCGCGCACTTTCACGCAAGGATCGCGCATATCAGTCACGTGATGCGTTTTGTCAAAATATTCTTGTTTGAGCCAGCAGCAAAATCATGGCTTCATCCTCCTCATCAGATAATGATGGGACAGAGAACACAGAGCATGAAGAGAAAACTAAGCGAACAAAAAGAGCACGTACATCTAAAAGGGATGTCCCAGAGTACAAGTGGACCGAAGACGCTGTTCAATTAATAGCCGATTTTGTGAAGGAAAATTCAGCACTATATGATAAGACCCAGAAAGATTACATGAATGTTGCTACGAAGGGAAGGATGTGGGCGAATGGCGGTAAATTATTGGATCCACCTGCCACTGGTAAGTTCTCAATTTTGATGGTTGGTTAGTTAAGTTCCATACCCATGTTTTAAAAATCCTCCTTTTGTTTTTTGTTGTCTGCATTACTAGTTAATAAGAAAGTAATTTACTGGGAAAATAATTGTTGATATTTTCCTTTATAGAAATTAAATGTTTTTATTTTTTATTTTTAGGGTTAAACTTCACCACACAAATAGCCTATTTATTGTTTTCCTTGTTTTTAATGTAGGGGACCAGTGTAAGAAGTTGTACGAAAATAAGCGAACTCGGCTGGGAAAGATATTGAACAAGGAGAAAAAAAGTGGATCTGGGCAAACCAACAGAACGACACGTGATGATGAGATAGTGAACACGTGGGGATTTCTGAAGCAACACATTGTTCGTGGCAAGACAACGGCAAGTGACACGGTAGGTATATAAATGACCAATTCACAATTTTTATATTGAAATATTAGAATAACCTTGAAATAACCTTCAGAACCCTTTTCATAATTTTCATTTTGATGTTTCTTCACCTTGCAGTTTGATAGAGAAGGGGAAGTGCACGAACGAGAAGATGATGAAGTTTCTATCATGTCAGTTTCAGAAGATATGGATAATGAGACCTTGATCCCGTTGAAGGATCGGGTCCCAAAGTCGGCACGCTCCGAAGCCTCTGGAACTTCTGGCAGTAGAACTCCAGCTTCTCGATCAAGTACTGTTTTGCAGAATAACCTCGACGATGCTCTCCGTCAGGTAGGCATTATAGAACTTTTTTTTTTTTTTTTTTTTAAACAATTGAATACATTACCTAAGCCGGATCCACTTTCAATAGTTCCATTTGGAAACTATAGAAATTAATTCACAACAAAAAGTATCATTGAAAATTAATTCTTCGACAATCGATCTAAATTTGTTGAGTATATGGCAGTAAATGACAGTAATCAGACCCTGACTTTAATTGCCTTACTAAATTACATTTGGTTATATTGTTTATGCCTTTCAGGTTCTTTCAAGAGCGGATAATTTGGGCCAGACAGCTGCTTTGACAGGTCAAAAAAAGATCGTCCATGATTTTGCCTGTCTTCTGGAGGGCCATATGCAGAAAATTCCAGAGGAATCGTGGCACAGTTTCCAAATTGAATGTCTGCAACTCGTTCACAATTTCAAACAGCCAACCAGGCCAACTCAACCATGTCAACAGCAACCCTCGTCATGGCAGTCAAACCAGTGGCCAATCAATAGTCATTGGTCCAATTTCAATCAATGGTCTCCAACAAGTCCATCCTTCAACAATGTTGGGATGCCAGCCGCGCCTTCAGCTGTGCCTGTACCGATACCAACGTCTTCTCAGCAGTCCACTGCTTCGACCCCACCCTCCCGACGTAGTAATGAGATGGTTTCCTCGGTTCTGGAAGAGCTTGGAGAAGAAAAATAATGTGTTCAACAGCAGCCGGTGATTAAGAAAAGGCAATACTGGTTGCAAAACTAACGTCTTCCATATCGGGACACTCTTTCAGTACTTACCTTAATTCTTACATGGTAAAAAAAAATAAAAGTAAAAAAGAAATTGTTATTTGTTGTTGCCTTTGCAAGGAATTTTATTAAAAACCCACTCGGCAAGAAAACCATTTATTTATACATTTGGAACAGAGGTATAATATTTTCTGAAACGTAAACCAGAACTACACACTGAAGAGCAAGGGTAAAATGTGACAGTTTGATCAAAGTCGGAAAATATATTCCAGATTTTTGAATGTTCTGAGTTCCAGGGAGAGCTTCGATGGATATTCTCGATTTAGACATTTTGACATATACTCATGCATGATGCTTTTATCAAGAAACAAAATGAAAGGTTTACTGAGTGGAAGATTTTTTGGTTCCTACGTTTTTACATTTGTTCTAGTAGTTGATTAGTTCATGTTACTCACTTGTTACAACTTTAAAGTGTTCAAAATATCATTGAGAAATCTTGGTAATTATAACATGTCTATAAGGTAGTTCAAATTGGAGATTCAGTTGTCAGTCACCATGAAACTAAACGTTATCCTGCAGACTTATTTTCTTTTCTTCATCACACGTTATTTAAATTGCATTTATGTGAGCATATCCAGAATGCCTAAGTTTTCTACTCGGTTATGTTTCTTTTATTAAAAAACACGCAATTCGTGCATTCTGATTGCTTCTGATTACAAGTCTCTTATTACACACAAAAAACAAAACATGTAAAGTTGTTTATATTAAGAGTAACATATTGACAAATCAAAGGCTAATCAAAGACTGCAAAGATAGGTGAATATCAAGGCCTTTAATAAAATGCGTAACTATAAGCACTTGATATTTTTCATTGGATTTCAAAAATGATTGTTAAGTTTCCGCACAATTCGTTCAAGTGCACCTATTCATACGAGATAACACCGTCAACTGTTTGACTATTACATATATAAATATATTAATAGCATCTTCTTAAACGATGTAAAAGCATGATCGAATCAATAAATGATATTCAATTTCCCAGTTTTTCCTATCTCTCACAGATGTTTTGTGTAAAATATGATTGATGAATGGATACAATAATTCATTAATAAAGCGCAAGCTGAACGTCTCCAACGTCAGTCTACCGTCTGATCCGCGTTCAGGAAGCGTTTTTAATTTTCAAAAACGCTGGGCCGACGCAGGCTAAAAACGCAAAGGTGTGACACAGCCTTAACACGTGACTCTTGGTCACGTGTCATGACGTATGTCATGCACTTCCTGTCTGCTATAGCTTATTATAACTTTTTGTTTGTAAGAATCCGTTTTAATCCATGAGTGGTTATTTTTCAAAACATTCAAAAGGTTGAATCAATAAATGTATCTGTACCTGTGTTTATATCGACCCCCCAAAAAAACCAAACTGTTCTTCTTGCGTTAAAGGGTTGCAAAGGGGGGATTTAAAAACAATAAGATATAATAAAATACCTGCAGAGAAGTGCATGGCATACTTCATGCCACGTGACCCAGCGTTGCCAGTTAGCATGATAAATAACTTTTGCGTTATATTCATAACTTTCTTATTTATTGTCCGATTTACTTCAACGTTTTTGGTTTTGTTTTAATTGTTTTGTTTTTCGTCTGATTTATCTGCGTTTAATCAATACAAGATTTTTTTCTGGTGCGGACCCAGTCTTTAAATGTGCGTTCGTGTGTATGTGTGTGTGTGTGTGTGTGTGCGTGCGTGTGAGGAGTGGGGTTTGTGCAAGCTTCTACATATGCCCCGACACCAACTGCATCACGTTTATGTTCAACAACAAAGCTTACCAAAACCCCTTAATTTCCTGACAACATTAATTGCTGATACACTGTAGAATTTTTGTGTACATAAAGACAAACACATTATAAAACACTGATCTCATATCCTAAGTTTAAAATCAGATGTACAACAGACGGTTGATATTGGAACGATGTCGGGCCTTGTTGAAATACATAACCATTCAAGAAATAAAATGTCATTTGTGTCAGTGTCATTTGGCATTTTTTGTGGAATTGAGCTAGTGCTATACTGCATCACAATAATGTCATAGTTAATCTGCTTAGGTTATCATCTTTTCTTGCCAGGAAACTGCTCCAGCGCGGGAGGTGTAATAATGTGATAGATATGCACGTTGGCTCTTAGCTTCCTTGATAGAAGTGTTTCCTGTCGGAGCTCTCAGACCGTGAAACACGGGGTCGTCTCTCCATGCACCAGGTATCATCGCATGCGTAGATGGATCTTCATGGTCTACATCTCCTGATGCCAGTGGGTACCTGGTTAATATCAGATTATGTAGGACGCAGGCACTCATGATGATTAAGTTGGTAGTTTGGGGCTTCTGCGGAAGTGTAGTCAGGAAACATCTGAACCTAAATCAAGTAATACCATAAAACAAGAGCCCATCAATATGAAATATATATATATTTTTTACGATCTGTACATATGAATCTTGATTTTAAAATAATCACGCTTCATTTGGAGTAAAAACAAAATATTGTACTTGTTATTTGGAGAAACTAGATATACTGAATACTAAAGAAAAAGATCACTATAATAAATACAAACAAAATGAGAGCATCTGCTTAGTGTATCATTTCAGATTTGTTAGCAATTGCAGTCTCGCATGGTATTTTGTGCGTAAGCTGCAGAAATAGCAACATGTGTTGATAAAATAAACACCATATAAAAATTCTACGTTATGCTGGTTTAAACAAAGTGGGTTATTATGATAACAACTCCTTTCTGGGGGGAAGTTAAATATTTGTATTCAATGTGTTTGAACTTTTAAAGCAATATGCACTGAGAATGGAAATGAATACAGAAAGAAAGGGAGACCTACCTGTGAGCCAAAATACCAAACGAGTTTTCCACTACTCGCCTAGCTCGGCTTAGTCTATAACTGAAGATGATCTCCTCATGAACTTGGGACCTATGTGAGAAGGGCTTCATTAGCCAGGGCTTCATCGCAAATGCATCGTCAGCCACAAATTGGAAAGGTATGGGCATGTCATCATTGGGCATTGGTTCCGGTGGCGGCACCCCTGCTCTTTCCCCTTCTATGGCATCATACAAGTTGCAGTTTTTCCAAGTTCCACCATCTGAAGAGCCACCCTCAGCTCCAACATCCACATACAGAAACTTATATTCTGCATCTGCTACAGCCATGAGAACAATACTATGGAAACCTTTATAGTTAAAGTACAAGGACCCAGACTTTGGCGGCTTCCTGATTGCCACGTGTTTGCCATCGACGGCACCAAGGCAATTATGATAGTTCCATCTGGAACTGAACTTCTTGGCCACATCCTTCCACCCATCTTCAGTTTTTGGACAGCTGAGTACTTCCTTTTTATACACTTCAATGAGTGCATTACATACTTCGGGAATAAATCTCGATATGGTGCTTTTCTCAACTCGGAAGCTGTACTGTAATGTAGCATAAGAATTTCCTGTTGCCAAGAAACGGAGAGTGACGGCTAGTTTCAGTCCAACTTCTAGTGGTTCTCGCATAAACGTTGTTTTCTTCTCCAGATGAGGCGTTAGCTTTCCAACCATTTCCTCAAACAGATCAGGAGTGATTCTCAAGAAATTCTTATAGCTCTTTTGATCCTCCCTATGCAGCTCTGCCAGTAAATGATCAAAATGTCCGTGGATGTGGCGTCTTGACAGCCAATCTCTCACCCACAATGTCCTCCTTTTTCTTTTTCCTTTTTTCTCCTCTTCTCGTCTTTCTTCAAGATCTCTTTCTTGTTGATAAACTATTAATGCTCCTGCAGCTACATATAAACACCTTCTCTGTTCTAAATTAGCTTCTTCAGAATTCAACATCTTAATGACGATAGTTATGCTGAATTAATGAAAAACACGAGAGCGAATAGACGTCTGCCTTGTTTTTTGTGATAGTTAACACAATGCGCAAACTAGTTGTGAATAGTCGTGAACTATGCGTGAACTATGCGTGAACTATTCGTGAACTATGCGTGAACAATGCGTGAACAATGCGGGAACTATGCGTGACAGTGCGTGTCACTGAAGTGGCACGCACTGTCACGCACTGGCACGCATTCAATGCGGGGCAGTGCGGGACCAAAAATCGTGAAAGTGTCAACTAGGCATTAGCCCGAAGTCGTGTCTTCTCGATACCTTGATGACCTTCGTGAAGCTTGCTCAGTATGTACTCCCTCATGGAGTGTGGAATAAGGATTCGTTCACCATTCAGGATCAGTCCATCCTCAACTGCAAGTTGATCTCGAAAGGCCCAGTATCTCTGCAGCTGCCGTGGTACCTCACGTCTCTTCTCTTCTCTTCACGTCTCTTCTCTCTTAGAATGAAGGTGTATCTTGGTATAATCTACAAGCCTATGGATTTTGGTAATGCTGCCTCCATTATTCCGTCTTTTATAGGGTCAAAGGTCATATTTTTAAAGATGTCTTGTGTGTACTCTAGTGTGCGGTCTAATTACTGCATCATTTCATAACAGATTTCTTTCTTTCTTGGTACAATCTACACATCTAAACTTTTGGGCAATGCTACCTATAATGTGGGGTTGTTTAGCTGTATGGTTAGTACTCAAATGAAGACACATAGAGAAACATCAGAGTTAGGTTGCAATCCAGCATACCTGGTTATATTGTGTATCGAAGAGCCCATACACCACAGTGTACATTAACTGTGTGTATGTGTGTATAGCATGTAGCATTGAGTCAAGGTATAAGATCACATATTACATCCCCCTTACAGAAAAATAAACTGAGTCCATAATGTCCAAACTTGAAATATCCAGGATGAAGTCCTATCAATAAGTCAATTTCTCTGGCTTCTTGATATTACCCGGCCACGGCGGGTAGTCTGCTGGTGGTTGGGGCTTGGGGCAGGGGTTGGGGCAGGGGTTGGGGCAGGAGGACCTCCGATGTCGGGCGTTGGATCAAGCGTCATCTCTTCGCGTGTACGAGGATCGGGTGTCTTGGTTACCTCCTCATCATGATAGATACGCCTGGGCTCAATATCAGCGAGGTGTTGCCGGTTTCTGCGTAGCACCCTTCCATTAGGCGTCTCGACGAGGTATGACCTAGGCTCATGGCATTGCTCACGAACAGTAGCTGTTATCCAGTGACGTGATGTCTGGTCTTGGACTCTCACAAGCTGTCCAGGTGAGAGTGGTGCTAGGTCATGGGCTGATTTGTCGTGATGATACTTCTGGCTCTGCTGTCGAAGCTGCATGCGAGGGTTAACATCATCACGACCTGGGGAGTTGTTGCGGATTCGAGTTGGTAAGTTGTCCTTCATCTTCCTCCCGTAAAGAAGCTCAGCTGGACTTGGTATGCGGCTGTCAATGGGAGTGGCACGGATACATAGTAGAGCCATGTTGGGGTCGATACCACTCGCTTTAGCTTTCTTGAGCGTATTCTTGACAGTTTGAATCATTCGCTCAATGAAGCCATTTGACCTGGGGTAGTGGGGAGAGGATGTAACATGGCTGAATCCCCACTGTGTAGCAAAGTCTCTGTATGTTGAGGAGTCAAAATGTCTTCCGTTGTCGCTAACGATTCTTTCTGGAACTCCTTGTTCTGCGAACACCTGACGGGTCGCATTGACTACTGCAGCACTGGTACACTCTTGAGGCATTTTCCGGATGAAAGGGAACTTTGAGAAGTAATCTGCAATGATGAGATAATTGTTCCCTTCAAAGTGAAATAAGTCTGTACCTAAGACTTGCCAGGATCGTGTAGGTATCTCGTGCTGGAGAAGAGTCTCATGGGGCTGCGAGGGCTTGTACTCTTGGCAGACTGAGCAGCCTTTCACCAGGACCTCGATATCGTCATTGATCGATTCCCAGTACATGGAGTGTGGAATAAGGATTCGTTCACCATTTAGGATCAGTCCATCCTCAACTGCAAGTTGATCTCGAAAGGCCCAGTATCTCTGCAGCTGCCGTGGTACCTCACGTCTCTTCTCTTCACGTCTCTTCTCTCTTAGAATGAAGGTGTATCTTGGTATAATCTACAAGCCTATGGATTTTGGTGATGCTGCCTCCATTATTCCGTCTTTTATAGGGTCGAAGGTCATATTTTTAAAGATGTCTTGTGTGTACTATCTAGTGTGCGGTCTAATTACTGCATCATCTCTTAACAGATTTCTTTCTTTCTTGGTACAATCTACACATCTAAACTTTTGGGCAATGCTACCCTCATTGTTCCGTCTTTCATATGGTCAAAGGTCATATGTCTTTTATGCACTCTAATTGCTAAATTATGCCCCCCCCCTTAAGATCTCGGCCGTCAAACGGCGGATCTCCGCGAAAATTTGCACGCATGTCCAGTGAAGTGTATAAAATACTATATTTGTTTTATATTTTGTTTAATTCACTTATTTGCATATTTTATTTATTTATGCAAATAAGGTCATAAATCACATTTTTACCCATAAATCATATATTATTCATATTTAAGCATTCTTTTTCACTACATATATTCATTAGACCGTTTGGAATAATAATACAACAAAAAATTGTGAAGAGCAAGCTTATTCCTTATGTTATCTTTTGTTTTGATAATTTCTGATGTATTTCATTGTTTTTTTAATTCTATGATATATATATTTTTTTTTTATAAATTTCACTTATTTGCATATTTTATTTATTTATGCAAATAAGGTCATAAATCACATTTTTACCCATAAATCATATATTATTCATATTTAAGCATTCTTTTTCACTACGTATATTCATTAGACCATTTGGAATAATAAAACAACCAAAAATTGGGAAGAGCAAGCTTATTCCTTATGTTATCTTTTATTTTGATAATTTCTGATGTATTTCATTGTTTTTTTAACTTATGTATTTTATTGTCTTTGTTGTTTTATTTCATTTCTATTATACAATTCAACTATTTTGACTCTCTAAACTACCACCTAAACTTTAAACAAGGCCCAATAACCAATGTTTGATCTATTTTTAGGAAAAATGACATCTCCATATGTTTTGTACACAAATCACGAAAATGAGCGATTTTCAGGCTGACATTCAAAGACAAAATATGCAAATAAGTGAAATTAAAAAAAAATATATATATATCATAGAATTAAAAAAACAATGAAATACATCAGAAATTATCAAATTATTGTAGGTCCAATTTTTTTTTTTTTTTAAAGATGCGCAAGACTCGAAAGAAAAAGTCAGCGAGCGGCGGGGCGCCATTCATATGCGTTCCTGAACAATCAGAAAAATCGTGGAGGGGCAATAATGTCCCCCCCCCCCCCTCCCGGCCTTATTAGGGTTAAACTACCGATAAAAGGAAATGTGAAATGTTTAACTGCATTCAGCACTGTATTCATGATTTCTACTTGGCTAGCTTAAAACCAAGGTGAAATTTTTAATCTAGATAATTTTTGAAATACTCTCTGTGAAGGGTGTATAGTGCTTATAAATTACAAAGAACCTGTTGGTTGTAAATGTGAAGGCCACTCCAGGTGATTGATAATGTCTGTTATTGGGTGAATACCCGAAATGTGTCAGATTCCCCATGAGAACCTGTGCTTACATGTCTTCAATAGGTACTTTGAGCAAGCCATCCGCACCTACAAAAACGGCCAGGAGGCCCTTCGCGGGATTGGCCTGGACGAAACCTCCATCATGGGCACCATGCTGAAGAACTTGGCCATGACGTACTGCGAGATGGAGGACTACAAGACAGCCCTGTATTACGCGGACCGGGCCACCGGTATAAGGGTCAAGACCCTAGGAGACGATCATCCTGATGTCGCCAGGGCACACTACTTTGTGGGCTCCCTCTACATGTCGCTTGGCGACAAAGAGAGAAAGGCTGGCAATAATATTTGTGAGTTCTGTAGATGATTGTAACAACAGAAGGATCAATAAACTTTGAGGGGGACAAGAGCTGATAGAAAAGACAGGAATTTTTGTTATTATTTTTTCCCCTTTTCCCATTTGGTTCGACACATTCTGAGCTCAATAGAATTGTCTCGTTAAAAATAGATTTCCCCCTTTTGAAATATTTCTGATTTTACGTGGCATAGAAGGGCATTTAAAGATGAACTCTTTCATACTACATTGCTACTCTGTTATCAATTCACTTGTAGGAATAAAGAGTATGAGAAGCTCACAATTTTTCTTCATGTTTATGGTATTTTCTCATTGTAGAGGTGTCATGGTCGAGTGGATATGTCAGCGGAATGTGGATCACAAGGTCCGCGGTTCAAGTCCCACCGCGGCACTAATGTCCTTTGGCAAAACATTGATCTACATTTGCCACTCTCCACCCAGGTGTTAAATGGGTACCCGGTAGGATGCGAAAGCTAATGTGGTTTGATTAGCAATGGCGCTTGTTAAATGGCGACTGGCTGGAATTTTCCCCAGGGAGTGGAGAATGTGCATACCTTGTGTGCGGGTAAACATGAATCCGATGACCGGGGTAATAATATATATATGTAAAGCACATTGAGAGGGCCTGCGGTCCTGAAATGTGCTATATAAGGACGAACTATTATTATTATTATTATTATCAAGTTTACTCTTTTTTTCAGACAAAGTTTGAATTTGAAAACAGTTATTTGGTAATACAATTTTCTGTTTTTCAGTTGATATTGAGGAGTACAAGAAAGCAAGGGAGTGTTTTGACAGAGCCCTCATCGTCGAGTTCAACGTTGGGTATGAACAACGCAGTGAGGATTATAGTGACCTCAAGGAGGACATCGAGAGGCTATTCAACATCCTCGATAAGAAGAGGGAATGGCAACAATACAGCCTCCAGTTCAAGGTGATATATTTTTACCCCCAGTTTTCAGAAATTTCTGCTTTGACAAGCTTGAAAGTGCTGTATAAATCCTGACGGAATTGATTTATTTACACAAGTAATCATCACCATCATTATGATAATGATTATGATAATGATGGTGATAATGAAAATGATAATAATAAAAGGAATTAGAAGAAGAAAGCAAAATTGTATTGGTTTATCCTACTACTATTATTACTACTACCACTACAGTCAACCTGTCTATAGCGACCGCCCAATGGAAACACACAACAATTGGTGGTTGTAGACAGGTGGTCTTTGTAGACAGGTTGGCGTTGGCGGCCATTTTAATGGTTATTATGGCCATCTACAAGTAGATGCATATGCAGACAATATTGATCTTGTTAAGCCGATCGATAAATCTAACAAAGCAAGTATTTTTTTCGATGTTTCAAAATTACCCGTGTAAAATTAAATAAACAAAGAGTCTCACAGATTTTAGTCAAAATACAAAAATGATTTAACATTTTTTGATTTCTCTGAAATTTACTGGCAATCTTTTTTTTTAAAGCATATCAAAAATTATTTAAAAGAGATAAAAATGGAACAAGCCTGAATAATTGATTGACAGACAGCACGCCGCCCACTAAGCCGATCGATAAATCTAACAAAGCAAGTATTTTTTTCGATGTTTCAAAATTACCCGTGTAAAATTAAATAAACAAAGAGTCTCACAGATTTTAGTCAAAATACAAAAATGATTTAACATTTTTTGATTTCTCTGAAATTTACTGGCAATCTTTTTTTTTAAAGCATATCAAAAATTATTTAAAAGAGATAAAAATGGAACAAGCCTGAATAATTGATTGACAGACAGCACGCCGCCCACTCGCCAGGCCTCTCAAAGGAGATAGCAGCGAAGTTAGTCCCTCTTCTCATCGATTTTGGAGCGAAGGTCTCCATTCTGAGTGAAAGGTTTTACAAGGATAACTTATTGCAGTATCCATTTCTGACATCAGATGTCAAACTCCAAGCATATGGTCCTTCGCAAATCAAGGTGCTGGGAACCATCACAATTCCAGTGAAGGACAAAGAGAACTGCATTGACAAATTCCTGTTCTATGTGACAAAAGAACCAAATTTGATGGGAGTGAACTTGTTCGATTGACTTGGGTTCACTTCAAAGACAAAGACCCTCAAGGTACATAAATCCAAGTGGTAGACAACAAGGACTACATGGCTCGAAATTCGTCAGCCTTCACAGGATTTGGAAAATTCAAAGGGTTTTGCCACTCACCACGCATTCCCTTCTCGGTACCCGAGGAAGTTTCACATGAACTTGAACGCCTCAAGTCTGAATTAGGAATCATTGAGCGCATCGATTCTTCACCGTGGATATCCAACCTAGTCATTGCTCGCCGGAAGACTGGCGAATTGAGGTTGTGTGTATACCTCAAGGCAGTCAACAAAGCAGTAATCCCAGATAAGTACCCACTCCCAACTCTCAACTAGTTGTTTGCAGGTCCCGCTTGCAAAACGTAGCCGCCACTTGACCGCATTTGTTACGCATGAGGGCGTCTTTCAATATCGACTCTTCTGTGTTCAGCATCACAGGGGGGGGGGGGGGGGTCCTGAATCTTCTTGATGACGTCGTTATCTATGGTGCAGACAGTAGCGAGCACGACCAACGGCTCAAAGAAGTGATGTCGCAACTAGCGAAACAAAATCTGACACTTAACAAAAAAAGTGCACCTTCACAGCTTTGGATATTGATTTTCTCAGGTACCAATTATAGTGTCAGCAGTAGGGGTGACACCGAATCATGACAATGTGGAAGTGATGTGCAAGCTTCAACTGCCAACAAATGCGAAAGAGTTGAGCTCATTCCTTGGCAGCACAAATTGTTATCGCAAATTCTTCCCCTGCTACGCCGAAATGGCTGAACCACTACAGAAGCTACTACTCAAAGACGCGCCCTGTATGGGTGTTGAAGCAAAGCCAGCAACAAGCCTTCCAGACCTTGAAGGAAATGATCACAACACTGCCAGTTTTCACTGACAATGCTGTTAGCTACAGATCGATGTCTTGCCATAGGACATAAGTGCCTCCGTGGGACTTGAACCGCGGACGTTGTGATCAACCTTGTGACGGTTCCACTCAACCAGAACAACTCTACAAAGACTACAAGTTCTTTTAAAGAGTACTTATAGGATATTTGGGGAAAAAAGTAATATGTAATCACCCTTCTGATGGAGCCTGTAGCGTTAGACAATGATTGAATTTAAAAATAAAACTATATTGAATTGTCTTTGTTAAAGGACAAGTCCACTCGAAAAATAACTGACTTTCAATAAAAGCAGTAAAAATCAGATAAACCAATCAAAAAAAATTTGAGCAAACTCGGATAACTAATAAGAAAGTTATGAATTTTTGAAAAAGTATGTAAAACTATGGAACAATGAAAATCACAACACAAATTGCGAAGATGGTTATCAGTTTGTGACGTCATGTCCTCACTACTTATCAATTGCTCTATATGGTTTAATCCCATTAATTTCCCTTTTTATTCCCCAAAACTTGATTTTCCCATGCCTTTGCCCAGGTTATATTATTTGTATCATATTGCGTGCATGACATTTCACAAAATCTTTTATGAACTTTGAAGAATTTATACTATCTTCTGAATATTGTACATTCATAACTATTGATTTTTATATAAATAGTTTATCAAAATTCACATTTTTCATGATTTAACTGGAAAAAATTACTCTATATTATTAGTGCATCCACACAAAAACATATTACTATTAATCTAACTTGGATGCTGGTGTGAAGAAATAAGATTCTTAAGGAAAAAATAGGAAATTTATATCATCAATATAAAGAAAATAATCAGAGGATAGTGATGACATGACGTCACAGACTCATGAGTGAGTTGCAAATTTGTCTAGTGATTTTCAAAGTTTTTAATGTCATTAAAAATTCATAACTTTCTTATTAGTTATCCGATTGTGCTCAGACTTTTTTTGATTGGCTAGTCTGATTTTTCTGCTTGTACTGAAAGTAAGTTATTTTTGGAGTGGACTTGGGCTTTAAGAATGTGAATATGAATACAGCTATGTTATGCATGCAGTTAGTGATAAATATGAGAATGCAATGGGAAATAAGTACTAGTAAATAAAACATAATTATTCATGTATAGATGAGCTGCTGTACTATATTAACAAACAATGCAGGTCCAGACTCTCATCCATGATTATGTCCGGTGTCCCACAACAGCCTCATTACATCATCTACTAGAAGCACTTTGTTCTAAACCAGACCTGACTGACATGACACTGACTATCAGGGATCTCAATGAGGAGTTCTACTCTACATTGAAAGCAAAAGCATCATCCATAAAGGTATGTGTGTCCTAAGGTTAATTTTGTGGAGATGGTCATTGAAAGAAAGAAAGAGCAGTAAAAAGTATATGGTGCACATGTTTATATTTTTATTCTTCTCCAAATCCCCTTTTTAAAGGCCATTCACTTGATATATCAGAATAGTCGTGAAACATGGAATGAAAGCAAAACGTGCATGTTCTGATTCTGTTGAAATTTCAGTGTGTATAGGATTAACACTAGTTTGATCAATAATCAATATCCTACCTTGTCCAGGTTTGATTGTTGGGGAATATATGTCATGTATCATTTTTTACAGCCAATTTGATAAAGGCGTGAACTTACCAAACTGTACCATATCCATCAACCTCCCGACTTAGGGTTCTTGTGCACATGAAACCAGATTTATGAGTACCTTCAATTCATTAATACTATATGCAAATTTCTAGGTATTATTTATTTTAGAGTTATTAGGATTGGGACTTATTAATGTTAGGAGGTTGAGAGCCTTTTGAAAAATATAAAATTTTAGGAAAAAAAATCTTAGTCATCCTTCGATGGAATCTTTAGTGTTAGACAATAATTGAATTTATGAAAAAAAAACTCTGTTCAGTTATCTTTGTTAAGAATATGAATATGCATACTGCTGTGTGATAAATATGAGAATGCAATTAGAAGGTTATACTAGGAAATAAGACGTATGCATGTTTAGATGAGCTGCTTAACTATATCAACAAACCCTGCAGGTCCAGACTCTCAAGCTTCATTACGTCAAGTGTTCCACACCAGCCTCATCACATCACCTAGCAGAAGCAGTGTGTTCCATGCCAAACCTGACTGACCTGACACTGACTATCAGGGATCTCAATGAGGAGTTCTACTCTACATTGAAAGCAAAAGCATCATCCATACAGGTATGTGTGTCCTAAGGTTAATTTCGTGGAGATGGTCATTGAAACAAAGAAAGAGCAGTAAAGATTATATGGTGCACATGTATATATTTTTATTCTTCTCCAAATTCCCTTTTTAAAGGCCATTCACTTGATATATCAGAATAGTCGTGAAACATGGAATGAAAGCAAAACGTGCATGTTCTGATTCAGTTGAAATTTCAGTGTGTATAGGATTAACACTAGTTTGATCAATAATCAATATCCTACCTTGTCCAGGTTTGATTGTTGGGGAATATATGTCATGTATCATTTTTTACAGCCAATTTGATAAAGGCGTGAACTTACCAAACCATTTCCATCAACCTCCCGACTTAGGGTTCTTGTGCACATGAAACCAGATTCATGATTACCTTCAATTCATTAATACTATATGCAAATTTCTAGGTATTATTTATTTTAGAGTTATTAGGATTGGGACTTATTAATGTTAGGAGGTTGAAAGCCTTTTGAAAATATAAAATTTTAGGAAAAAAAAATCTTAGTCATCCTTCGAAGGTTAGGAAACTTTAGTGTTAGCCAATAATTGAATTTATGAAAAAAACTCTGTTCAGTTATCTTTGTTACGAATATGAATATGCATACTGCTGTGTGATAAATATGAGAATGCGATTAGAAATTTATACTAGGAAATAAAACGTATGCATGTATAGATGAGCTGCTTAACTATATTAACAAACCCTGTAGGTCCAGACTCTCAAGCTTCATTATGTCCAGCGTCCCACACCAGCCTCATCACAGCACTTAGCAGAGGCACTTTGTTCCATGCCAAACCTGACTGACCTGACATTTGAAAGTGATCTCAATGAGGAGTTCTACTCTACGTTGAAGGCAAATGCATCGTCCATACAGGTATGTGTCCTAATGTAAATGTAATTGAGAGGGTCATTCAAAGAAAGAAAGAGCAGAAATGATTATATGGTGCACATGTATTCCGGTATAAATTATTGTTATGCCTCCGCTACAAGGTAGCCGGAGTCATTATGTTTTCTTGTCCGTCCGTCCGTCCCGTTCTTGTGATCGCATTATCTCAAGAACCAATTGATGGATTACCACCAAACATGGGTCATGTATCTATTTTGCAAAGCTAAAGCTAATGAATTGATTAGATTTTGGATTCATGGGGTAAAAGATCAAAGGTCATAGGGCTTATTATGAATGCAAAAAAAGCTTGTGATCACATTGTCTCAAGAACCGATTCATGGATTACTGCAAAACTTTGGTCATATATGTATCTTGCAGAGCCAATGAACTGAATAGATTTTGAGGTCATGAGGTCATGGGGCTCATTATGAATGCAAAAATAGCTCGTGAGCGCATTGTCAATACTGACAGATGGATTACTATCAAAATCTGGACATGTTTGTATCTTGCAGAGCCAATAAACTGATTAGATTTTAGGGTCATGAGGTCAAAGTTCAAAGGGTCATACATATATATAAAAAATATCTTGTAATCATGATATTCTGAGAACCTGTTAATGGATTGCAATCAAACTTGAATTTGAAAAATTGGTTCTGTTTTGTTTTGTAAAAATCGCTTTATGGCGGAGGCATCATTTTCGACTGCATGCATTCTAATATCCATGTAGTTTTCATTTTAAAAAAGACAAATTTAATGCAATTCACTTGATACAGTGGAGAGTCATGGAACTTGTAATGAAATCAAACTGTGCAGGTTCTAATACAGTTGAAATTCCAGTGTGTATAAGATTTACAGTATCTCGATCAATAATCAATATCCAACCGTTGCCAAGTTACACTAAAAAGGAAAATATGTCATGTATTTTTAACAGTCAGTTGTGATAAAGGCTCAAATTGACCTTAATTAGTGCTTGTAGATAAAAACACATGCATGTATAGATGAGCTGCTTAAAGGGATTTTTGAGTTCTTGTTTCAGACCACAAATGCCTTCAAAGTGCATTATCATTGCTCTTCTTCGTATTTATGACATTTCTAGTGCTCATTTAGGACCTTAAATAACTATAAAAGTAATTTTAGACCTGAAAATGTGTGAAATTTAGCCGATACGATCATACCAATTTAGCTCCACTTTCAAAAAATATAGCGAATAAGATTTACATCGTTTTGATCAATATCCGGCAACCGATGCCAAGTTTGATTGATAGGAAAAATATATAATATTTTTTTAAATCTACATATAATCATCCTTTTGAGTTACAAAATTATTTGCATTGAATTTGGATGGGTTGTGGGATTGGCATTACTTTACTCTCAGGCTTTTGACCTTAACAAATTATTAAAATGACGTTGATATATTATATATTCAAACAGTTTATTTTTCAATCTTTTTTAAAATCATATTTCAACTTTAGGAGCACTTGGCAGAGACTTGCTTTTCCTTTTTTTTTCCGGTTTTGATGAAAACATTCCTCAAGACTGTACGATTCTCCTCTCTTTCTATTTTTCTTGTTCTACTCTGTCTTTCTCTACCCCTCTTCTCCAATCTTTTGTATATTTACTGATCAACCTTTCTTTCTTATTTTTTCTTCCTTCTATTCCTCTTTCTAGTCCCGGCTTTCTCTCTCTCTCTCCTATTTTTGATGACACAGAAGGTTTTTAATGTTTTTTGATATTTGTAAAATATTTGAATTTTGATGTTATATTTGTAATATATTTAGATTTTGATTTAATATTTGATTTTCATTTTGTTTCATTATGCATGATTTATAGTCATACGTTTTAGTCATTCATATTTTGATCGTCTATTGTGTTGTATATCAAATCAAATCAAAAATATAGTCAATTTTAATAATGGCCTGATTTTACCTAAATTTACTTTAGCCACAAACCTCATGAATTAGGATTATTGTGCGCATGAAACCATTTTTTTTAAAACCTTCAATACATTAATAGCAGATGCAAATTCCTAGGTTTTATTGTTTAAAGAGTTGTTGGGATTAGGACTTATCAATGTAGACAGGTTGAAAGCCTTTCGAAGAATACATATACATGTAGGATTCTTAGTCATCCTTTTGATGAAAACTTTAGTGTTAGACAATATTTGAATTTAAAAATAAAACTATGTTGAATTGTCTTTGTTAAGAATGTGAAGATGCATACAGCTGTGTTATGCAAGCTGTTAGTGATAAATATGAGAATGCAATGAGAAATTAGTACTAGTAAATAAAACATAATTATTTATGTATAGATGAGCTGCTAAACCATATTAACAAACAATACAGGTCCAGACTCTCAAGCTTGAAGATGTCCAGTGTCCCACACAAGATTCATCCCGTCACCTAGCAGAAGCACTTTGTTCTATGCCAAACCTGACTGACCTTATACTGTCTAGAAGGAATCTTAATAAGGAGTTCTTCTATACATTGAAAGCAAAGGCATCATCCATAAAGGTATATGTGTCCTAATATAAATGTCATGGAGAGAAGTACTATGACTGAATTAGGTTGCATGCATGATCAAGATATTCTGCTGCCAAGAATTTTTTATATTTGGCTGTCCGCGCCATTTTTTATTTTTCTTGTATTACACAACGATTACGTAATTGCACTTAATAGTCAAGAAGCATATCATTTGGAAGCTAGCCTTTTAAATCTCTATTATTTGTTTCCAAAAATTGAAAATTTTGCCAAATTTGCGTTTGTGACCTTAATAGTTCTGCAGGGCACACAACTATATATACACATTTCTCTCTTTCTCTCTCTATATATATATAAATATATATATATTAATGACACATTAAGGCTCAATATATGTTTCATGAATCTACAAGTTATGCGCATTTGCATGAAAATACAACAACTTACTAGATTATACACATGTACACCCTCCATTACATTTTTAAATGCAATTTTCAACATATTTCTTCTAGTGCCTATCGCATTTTCATTATTCACAAGATGGCTCAAATTAGTCATTGAATTTTTCTAATGATATGTTTTGAAAGTTTTTCCAAGTGACTGTTTATCAAAACAGAGAGGAGTGGGGATCCACTATTTTTGGAGTCATATTGAATAAAATCACTTTGTTTTGGAGTAGCAATCCACTCTAAAACAGTTAATGGAATCCATTCTCAGAAGCAATGTTCAAATCACTACTTTTGAATGGACTTAACTATAGAAGTACTAGACTTAAGTATATATGAACTGTGAAGACCTATGGAACACCCTCCAAGCCAATATTGTGACAGCTCCGTCTGGCAGCAGCTAGGTCCAAGGCTATTTTCACTTGCACTTTGTGAATTATTGGCACATGCCGCACCCTACCATTATGGCACACACTCTCAAAGTTCTGCATGTATCTTCAAGGTTGAAGGAAGCATGCAGACTACACCCAAGAAAAGGAAGAACTATAATTTTGAGTGAACCAATTCCACTTTAATTTTGCAGTTGACCGAAATTAACACCAAAGCGAAGCAGTTGCTCCCTAAGGGTACATCAAGCATGTCTGTGAATGAACCTTCTGGAGCAACACCAGGCAGAACTGAAACCAGAGACGTACAAAAAACGACAGAAGGCAGAGGCGGAAGAGGTAGGAACTATTTCTGTGTACATCTTATTGGTTGATTTGTTAGTTATTCCAGACATTCATGCCCCCCAGCCTCCCACTATGAACACATCTTAAACTGTGCTTGTTATTGTCTTACCGCAGGAAACTTAATAGTATCTTTTCTCAAATTAATTTTAAATCTTTTGTACGCTTGAAATTTTACAGATCAAAATAAGATCAATGACCCTTTGAAGGTCTAATCTTGAATTTAACCACCATCGATACTCCAGACTGTACAGGCAAACAAGCTAGATGATAGATTTTATGCTCCAATGGGGAGTGGAAACTGCTTTGCACTTTTGGTCAGCTATACATGTGTTCTACGCTCCAGGCCCCAATTTAGTTCCCAATTTTTAACAAATCTACACAATCTTACAAAATACGCAATAAATAATTGACGGAAAGTCTGCGGGTATAACGTAATTCTCAAAAAGTTGTAAAAACGACTTTGAATTTAAGAAGAAAAAAAATAGTTCTCAAAGTGTGTGGCTATATAATAAAGAGCAGTGAGGTTGGTGCAGGGAAGCAACATTGCACTGGCCAAACAGTACATACTTGAATAATTATTGTACAACCAATCACCATATGCACAATTTACCTCGTGCTCACTTCCCTAAACACAGCTTGTAATCCAAAGATCGAGTTGTGACTGCATCATTTTACAAAATAAACTTGTTGAAACCAGATCTCATTATGAGTGTACAGTACACGCCAAAAATCTCTGCAACATGATTAAACGATATATTTTTTTTATTACACGTTCTACACGATTCACCTTAATTGTGAAATCGTGTAAACTTGTAGACTTACACGATTGGAGACTGTCACTCTGAATCGTGTAATCGTGTAAATAGTTAAGTGCATTGGTGGGATGATTCGACCAGCTGCAACACATGTGCAATTGTGTATATTTACATGATTGTTGTTTGCTTATTTTCTCTATGGGGCTGGGGAATTGAGAACAATGGCAAGCTTTCATTAAAAATTCAGTCAAAACATTTCATTACCGACATGATATGGTTTCTTGCACATTTCATTATGAACTGTGCCTATTGAAAACATAACAATACAGTTTCATTGTCATGAACTTAGCGATGGATGCCTCGCTTGTTCGCGCACAGGCTGATTACACGATTTGTATATCCATCGATCTGAATTGAGAAATTGTTGAATTTTACACTATACACGTTTACACCATTCAAATTTTGCTTAATTGGCAAAAGACGAATCGTGTAAAAAAAAATTGTGGCATGGTTCCAACAAGCAATCAAATCGTAAAGATTTTCGGCGTGTACTGTTTTTTAACTCAACACAAGCTGCTGCTAGGGATTTGACACCTTCTTTTATGTATTCATGATACTCTCTACATCTGATTGAATGCAAATAGAAAAACTGTTGGAATCACATAGATTTTACCTTGAACTTAGTTGAAGTGATTATATTGAAATCATTCGTATTTTTCGTATAGTCACCGGTGGGTGATATTTTCAAACACTCGGCAAATGAATGATTCTTTTGCTCTGGTTCGTAATGTTATGAACAAAATAACACTGAGTTCCTATAGGAAATCTATTTATTCAGATGGTCATATCTCAGCCAATACTAAACACATTCAATTGGTTTCGACATTTGGACATTTTTTGGTATGCTCTTTCGAAAAATGAAGAAACAACTGAGAAATTGAGGAGGACTAATTAGTCTGGTGCCCGGTGAGTGCATTTGATTGGTACATGGTCAGGGCCAAGGGTCTTTCGTGAGGGCATCCAGCCCATCCTCGTTACCCGGGAACCTTTCTCCCCTGTGTCCAAGGTTCCATTTCCATATGGATTGTCGAAACCTTCCAGGCTGCAGGCCCTGCGGCCCCTCTGGAGGGCGAGGCCTGAGCCCACGATACTACTAGCATTGGTTCTTCCTGGGCTCTCTTTTGAGGAAAAATTCCTTTGTATGTCCAGGCCTTGAACCACAATGCATGAACGTACAGAGGAATTTTTCTTGTTGGGGACCGGGGGAAAATGCAATGAATTATTGATAATTTATTGCATTTTCTTTTTTTTTTTAGTTTGCGGGGGCTGCCCCCTACCCTAGCTCCCGCTGCAAACAGTCATGATTCAGTGGCAAAGCAATGGCCTCGTAACTGCAAGGCCCCAGGATCTAAACCGTGTTGATGTGCTATATTAGTGCCTTTTGTGAGGAATTAATCCTCATAACTGTAAGTTATAACGTAAGGACGTAGGTCCCCTAGTTGATATGCATAGTAGCACACACATGCTTTAGCAATCACGCAAAAAAAAACACTCACAAATTATTATTCAATAAAATCTGAGAATGTTTGCTATTATCTGGATCTAAATCATTGTCAAAATCATTCCATAAATTGGGGTAAAAAAATAATTCCACCTTTATGACCGACAGTGTATATTTTTAGTAATTGATTCATGTTATGTGTTGTTATGCCCTCCATGATTAATTTACTCTTCTAAGTATGTATTATTTTGTCAAAGGACCATATAATTTCTTTTTTAATTTACTTTTTATAGTCATCATGTCTTATCTGCTCCATAAAATTTTCCATTTATTAGTATGGGTAACTCCAGCGTGACAGAATGGACATCCAATCCTCACATTTTGATGCATTTGCTCTTTAGAAGATGCTTATATTGATGCATATAGTTTATCATGTGGTAAGTTTTCTCTTAAATACAGAGGCAAGTATTATTTATTTTGAAATCATATGATACAATTATTTGTGTCAGGGCTCCCTGCCTGACGTCTCTTGTGATACTATTTTTATTTCACTCTCCTAAAATTATTTCTTGGTGCTTTCATGAACCCTGAAACATTCAGCATATTTCATCTTGATGGGGCGAGGAGGGGGGGGGGCAAAAAAATAAGCGTGATAGGCACGACAAGCAAAGTGCGTGCAAGCATTGAGATTATGACAGAATATTATTATTATTACTCATGCCTGGGATCTCAATTCCCTGTATAACTGATCTGGATGTGCAGATGTCAACCCATACCTGGGTTTCCTCTACCCTATTTAAATAGAGAAATAAAATGGAACCCACATAGTGTCTTTAAAACAAAAAGCAGTAAATATCAGCAATATATTTCTTTCAATTAATAATAGAAGGGTATTCTGGGTATTTATACTTTAATAATACATCTATGATATGTCTCTAAGCGCATTACAAAAATATTAATACCCATGTCATCAAATCTAGACTTTAAGACCAGCCCAAGTATGATATTCCTAACATAAACCATAATGAACTGGGCCTTTAATGAATTTACGAATTTACAATCTTCTATCTTTTCATCTTTTTATCTTTTCTCTTTCTTTGAAATAAAGATATGAGGAAAACAACAACAGCAACAACAACAGCAGCAGCAACGACAGCAGCAACAACATTCCCTTCCATGTATGCCAGTCCGCAAGCAGCATCAGCAACATTCCCTCCCATACGTGCCAGTTTACAATCAGCAGGAGCAATGTTCCCTCCCATGCATGCTGGTTCACAAGCACCAGCAGCAGCAAATGTCAGGTCTGGATGGGATTGCTCTTTGAATTCCATCTTCTTTGCAGTATTACACTAACAGAAAGTTTGAACCAAATATTCAGCAAGAATAGTCCATCTTTTGACTTTGATCATTCCAAAACCTCACAATATACATTGATTTGTATGTATTACATAATCAGCCTTTTCAATTGCTTCTTAATTTTGTTCCCAATGTAATCTCAAGATCAGTGCTACTATCTCTACAATGATTCACACAATTTGTTATGAATAAGGGGAATTTCGTTTTTTCTCTCTTTGAGAAATTTGGAAAAAATGTAAAGTTTCATAATGTAATCACTGTTGAGAAGGTGAGTGCTTTATGTACCGGTCTGGGTTTCGCTATATGTACTCCGAGGCAATGGAGCAGGATCGCTGTGAGGCGTGTGTCGGGTAAAACGTCGCTGTCCAAACAGCTCTCAACAAGGTAGTTAGAAAAATGTTCCCATGGCACCAGAGGGTCTCCTGGTGCCCCCCTAAAATGGTGGAGAAGCGGTTAGAGTGATACTCAACATTTACGTCACCAATGTAATGTTGCTAACACAAGAATCAAAATGATAACGACCGACTTGGAGTTTAACGGTGATGTGTATGTTTTATTCACAGCCAAGAATCAAGATGGCTGCACCTCGACACAACAGACGGTAAGTGTAAATTCACTACAAAAGTGTCAGATGTAGGGAGTCTGAGAGGGAATATACAAATTTTAGTTTGAAAGTGACACGAGAAACAAATATATACCTCTTAATTCTCCCTCAAAAAATCAGCCGACTTGCATGCTAGCAATTTGCCAACCTGCAGAAAAAATAATGCATGCTTAAGGCCACCTGGAATTATGTAATTTTGTTTTAACATATATAGCAGGAATATATGCCAGCACAAAGTCACGCACTCACATGGGTGTGTATGATCAAAGGATGAAGATGATGATGATAGTAATTAGGGTAGTGGTGGTAGATGATGGTGATGGCAATGGTGGTGATGATAATGATGTTGGTGGTGGTGGTGATGATGATGATGGTGATCAAGTGTAGTATTGATGATGACGGTGGTCGGATCATCTTGCGAACCTGCTATAGTCGTGAAGATTATGCAATCTTTTACATTTGCGAAAAGGAAAAAAATTGTACATCCTATCAACCTCTATATTTTAGATGGCAACCAAGTCCACTGGGATTTTCTGACCGACTGTCCTCAAGAACTTACCCTCCAAGATAATGAAGCAGTAATATCATGCGGCATCAGATTCTCGCCTTCTAGAGCCAAGCTGAGCAAACCTATCAAGGTCACATTGGACCATAATGCCCACTTCTTCAATCCAAGACGTGCAGAAATCGTCTTCTACACGCGTAAAAAAGGTCAGGAGGATTTGAAAATAATAAAGTAAATGTTTACTGTATATTGTGCTGAATGCCTTTGTTTCTAAGCACAGTACTATATTATCCTGGCATTAAATGAGTGCACTCATAAGGTGCTATATGGCATTTGAGGAATTTCTTCCTACCGGGTATCCATTTACACCACCTGGGTAGAGTGGTATATGCAGATTAATGTCTTGCCCAAGGACGTTGGTGCGACGGCAGGGCTCGAACCACAAACAATATATGATCCATTCACCGTCCTATGCGTATCTACTAGATCAACACTTTTAGCAGTGACCCGACATGTTCTCTGTGACAATTGCTCTGGGCTTTATTTCTTTAAAGGTATAGGGTTAGGGTTGCAAGTGGGTTACAGGTTACCCGTAGTTCTAGAGCTAGGGTTAGGTATAGTGTCAGGTCCAGGGTTGAAATTAAGGATTCGGTTAGTGTGGGAAATTGATGCAGAGTGATTGTTGATGTATCGTATAACCTTTGCCACAGCTTAACTTTCTTTTTCATCTAACAAACACCATATTTTACATAGAAATATAACAATGAATATAAGTAAAAGTCTTGTGAAACCTCAACATAGGTAAATACATGTCACTTTCAGCTTCCTAGTTCGATTCGATTTAAGAGAGATATCTATATGCTTGTTAGATGATATATATTTATACTGCCAGATTCAATAATAATTTTGCATTTGTCAAATGAAAAGAAAAATCTAATAATGTGCAAGTAAAACAAATATTTCTGTTATAAATCTTGTTTTTATAGACTCAAAATCTTTTGAAAGAATTCCTGCATCCACCAGCAGTTACCCACGTTGTGATGTCAGAGGAAAAGACTTGGATCTCTATGTAGATCATTTCTCCGATTGGTGGATTGTGGCTCTGCTCACATGGTGCTTTGGTGGAAAGAGGGTCAACTGCACGCCATATGTAAAACCACCTGTTAGGAAAGAGTTCTCCCACTGTGTGTTTCTTTGCATCTATGACGATCTCTCGGATGTTATTCATGTGAGACAGAGATTAGGGCATTGGGGCGTCGGTAGATAAATTTTCACTATTTTTTCCTGGGCAGAACTGCGCATGCTCTCTTTGAGATTTTCAGGTAGACAAGCATTGTGACATCACACGTTCAATCAAAAGTAATGCGCAATTAGCGCGTCTCACTACATGCGTGTTAATATAACTGTGCGCAGGTTGACATGAGAATAAATTGTCATTGTCATTGTCATTGATAGTGCGTTAAAGATCATATGCCAGCTAATCATTAAAGTCAAACGATTACCTAAAACTGACCTTTAAAGGGATTTTTCAACATTGGTGTCAAATAAATTAAAACCATAAATTCAAGACAATAAAACTAATTAAACTAATGCCTAATGATGAAACCTTTTCTTTTTTGGGAGGCCTTAAAGTTTTTTCACTCCAAATGTCTGTCTAATGAAGCGCTTTAAGTAAAATATATATACGTCCGGTTAATGTACCAAGTTGGTATATATTCTAATTTGGAGTGAAAATAATACATGTATATATACATATGGTACATAGAGAGAGAGATCTTCTTGACCATATATAATTTGTTTTTCCTCTAACAGAAAATAGATAAAGAAATGAAAAAGTACACAGAGCTCCATCCGACCCAGCAAATGTTCATAGAAAGGAAGCATGGAGATATCAATATCAAGTTGTTTGAGGGCCTAAAGGAAAACGAAAAGGAAATTGGCGAGCAGGTATGTTCTGTATTTGAAAGCTAGAGGTATGGATGAATAAATGAATTGCAAGGATCTCATTTTATATCTTGCCATTTCTACCCCCCCCCCCCCCACAAAAATGAACATTGCGTGATTGAGATGGAGAAGATGCAACTGTTCATCAAAATTTAACTTTTTAAATATAATACATTGAATGCCTTCGCCGATAGGATTCACCATTTAATTAACAAATAAATTCAGAAAAGATCACCAAATGGCATTGTTGATGATTAAATATAGCCTTTATAAGAGCAGAAACAACTTGGTTTGATCATTATTGTACAGGTACATGGTCATACAGTCCAATATGTGCATTCTTATGTACGTTCTAATGTAATGAGATATCGGATAATCAAGGAAAGTCAGTTGGTCCTTACGGTCTCGTTATACCGAATTTCCCCTGTAAATGGTTTTTAAAAACAGGATATTTAGAGAACGTAATGAAGTTAGTAGAAACAGTCTGGGCACAGTTACACTGGGTCAAAACTCAACTCTCATATATCTTTTGTTATGTCCAGCAGGCGCGTACGCAGGGGGGGGGGTTTGGGGGGTTAAACCCCCCCCTTTGGAAATTTTTTGTGTGTAAACCCCCCTAAAAAAAACCTGAAACCCCCCCCTTTTGGATTTTTTTTTTTTTTTTTTTTTTTTTTTTTTTTTTAATTATTAAAAAAAAAAAAAAAAAAAAATTATTCCATGGCCGACCTAAAAAAGGTGACCTTACCCCCCCCCCCCCCAACGGAGCAAAATGTCAAATTTCCAAATTTCGAGACCAAAAAAAAAAAAAAAGTGTCCTCTTACCCCCCCCCCCCCCCCCCCCCCCCCCCCCCCCCCCCGCTTATTCAGCGGTCGGCTGAGTCGTTGCGATTTTTTTGGGACCAAAAAAAAAAAAAATGTGTCCTCTTACCCCCCCCCCCCCCCCCCCCCCCCCCCCCCCCCCCCCCCCCCCCCCCCCCCCCCCCCGCTTATTCAGCGGCTGGCTGAGTCGTTGCGAAATTTTCGGACCGATTTATAAATGTTAAAACCCCCCCCTTGAAAAAATCCTGCGTACGCGCCTGATGTCCAGTGTATTTCGAGTATCTACTCATTTCTGCTTAATTTTATTCTTTTGCTATAAAAAAATATTTAGTAAATTCTTATCCGTGATTTCAATTTTATTTTCATAAAAATGTGTAATTGACATTGACTTTGCCTACTTTAAATCACAGAACTAAGAAAAGTGATTCAAGAGGGACCAACAGACAGGGCATTTCAATGCCTTTCACCCTTTTGTCCCTCTCTATCTTTCTCTAGCCTTCTTATTTTTAATTCCTGCTTGTCCATGCATGATTATGCGATTTATATACCATTTGAAAATGGGTGTTTTATTTAAGTGCATGGTGTAGTATTGACTGCTATGAGAGGCAGAGTTGTTTCTATAGGCTCAAGGGGAGTTACATCCTGCTATGAATCCTTGGTGCACCGCGCCGAGGGGTACGTCATAGGAGCATGTAACGTCCGCAAGAGCCTATCGAAACAAGTATCACACTGCGATTATCATATCCGCGCTCGAGCTCGCACAAAGCAATATTTTACATGTAAACCAATGGGCATCGCAGCAAATTTTTGCCGCCAAGTTAAAAACACCCTGACGACTTCACTTTCAACCAATCAGGTGACGGGATTAGGAAAGATTCTTACAGTAAAGTACCGGTATATCATTTTGCAGTCTGGCTAACTTGGACCCGGGGACAACTCAGCCCACTGCAAAAACGGCCAATGGGTCTGCGTTTGCTCATTACTCATTCGTAATACCCTTTCTGACCATAGGGTTAGCGTAAGGGTTCATAGTTTTAGGGTTAGGGTAAGGGTTAAGGTTAGTCACAAGGGAGGAGGCCTTTTCCTTCCATTCCCCCGCCAGGAACGTCGGGCTTGACTTAGCTCTGGCTGCTGCATTTGGGCAGTACTGAGAGGCCGCGCAGATTACGAGCCGTGAATTCAAGGTCTGAAATGTCACTTTTATCTCCATACCGGTAATCATTTTTTCATACATTAATTCCATTAACATTTTTGGTCAGAAAGGGTTATATAAACAAGCAATGAGCACAGACATATACACATTGGTATATCTCGATCCATGAATCATGTCGGGACAATCCAGCCCCGTTTTTGCAGTAGGCCCGAGTTGTCCCTGGGTCCGAGTTAGCCTGGATCCAAATTTTTAACTACATGCTATACCATACATTAAAGTTGCTTTTTTAATGGCAATAAATTTTAAAATGAATAATATCCTTGAATTCTTTCTTCTTTTAAAATAGATACTAGGTGAAAGGGATATGATCTACCGCATTAACTGGAAACAATTCTCCTTTGAAGTGAAGCCACTCGAGCTGGAGGAGTGCCAAAAGCTTCTCAAATTCACCTTGAATCAAAAAGAGTCTCTCTCTGACCCTACTTCGATGAAATTTTACTTGCGATATGATGGTATGTACATGTATATACTCTGTGTAATTCTTTGTGTATCATAACTATTATCATTATCATCATTATTGTTATTATTATCGTTGTTGTTGTTATCATTATCATCATCATTATTAATATTATTATCACTCATGCCTGAGATCTTGATTTTCTGTATAACTGATTTGGATGTGTAAGTGTCAACCCGTACCTATAGGTTTCCCCTACCCTATTTAATACGGAGAAATATAATATGTAACCCGCAGAGTATCACAAAAACAATACGCAATAAATATCAACAGATATATCTCTTTTCCTATATTTTGTACTACAATAGATAATTGTAAGAAGAATATTCTGGGTATAATACTGCTTAATACATCTACGATGTCTCTAAGTGCATTACAGAAATATTATTACCCATGTCACCAAACTGGACTTTAAGACCAGCCTTAATCTGATTATATATTGTGCTTTCCTGACATAAACCATAATGGACTTGGCTTTTTTATCAATTTACAGTCTTCTATCTTTTTACCTTTTGTCTTTCTTTAAAATAAAGATATGGGAACAATAAGAACAACAACAGCAGCAACATTCCCTCCCATGCATGCTGGTGCACAAGCAGCAGAGGTGTCAACACTATCACAGTATGTAACCAATCTTTAATAGATGTATATTTTAATGAGACTGCTGTGCTCTGGTAAAATTGGAGGAAAAAAACTTTGTTAGCTTTCTCGGGAAAAATATCCTAGCAGAAGTCAGGTCTGGATGGGATTGCTCTTTGAATTCCATCTTTTTTAGAGTATTACACTAACAGAATGTTTGAACCAAATATGTATGTGTAGTGCAAGTGTTATTCAGCAAAAAGTAGTCCATCTTTTGATTTTAATCATTCCGAAACCTTGCAGTGTTCGGAGCGCCCTTCACGATCACCACTGACCGCGGCCGTCAATTCGAATCTCGACTCTTTGCGGAGTTGACCAAACTTTTGGGAACAACCTGCATCCGCATACCACCCAGCTGCAAATGGGTTGGTGGAAAGGCTCCACCGACAGCTCAAGGGTTCTTTGAAAGTCCATGAAGATCCGAGACATTGGACCGAATATTTGCCTTTGACACTTCTTGGCATTCGTACCACCGTGAAAGAAGATTTATAGGAAAGTGAAAAGTATGCTGCAGACCTGCCGCAGATCTGCGGCAGACTTTTAGTCTGCGGCAAAGAGTATGCCGAAGTATGCGGCAGAAAAAAATTTTGCTGCATACTTGCCACATACCAGTATGCCACAAGAACAGTCTGCGGCAGATCTGCGGCAGGGCGAAAGTTTGCTCCAGACTTGCCGCATACTAGTATGCCACAGGAACAGTCTGCGGCAGATCTGCGGCAGGATGAAACTTTGCTCCAGACTTGCTGCATACTAGTATGCCACAAGAACAGTCTGCAGCAGATCTGCGGCAGGGCGAAAGTTTGCTCCAGACTTGCCGCAGTATGCCACAGGAACAGTCTGCGGCAGATCTGCGGCAGGATGAAACTTTTCTCCAGACTTGCTGCACACTAATATGCCACAAGAACAGTCTGCGGCAGATCTGCGGCAGGGCGAAAGTTTGCTCCAGACTTGCCGCAGTATGCCACAGGAACAGTCTGCGGCAGGCAGGGCTCAATTAATTTTTTTGTCCACGGGGGCTCTTCCTCCGAAAAAAAAGCCCCGTGAGCCTTCTCACGGGGCTCTTTTATTACTGACGGGGGCTCTTTTTTTATACAAATATCCACTGAATTGGTACCTATGATACTCCTCAATTATTTGCTATTTCATCATTATCATTTCAATCAGCATTTTCCCTCTTACAAATTTACAAGCTACATAGCTGTTACTGGCCTGTGTATATAATATATACGCATACAACACTGATCTTTATAATGTCTTTAACGTGACATATCTTCTTCTCCTCTTGCAAACGAAAAAGAAAACATGGTCATTAAAAGGGATTAAGCGACAAATAATGATTGTGATTCAAATTGATGCAAATATTTGTTTGAATAAGCACTGCTATTCACCCGAATCTTCTTTGTAAAAACAACTTTTACAAATCTCAACCATGCTTACTGAGTTGAGACGTTCCATTCAATTTAAAATACCCATTACATAATACACTTCTCCTAATCTCAAAGTCGTTTTTGCAAAGAAGATTCTGGTGAAAAGCATTGCTTATTCAAAAAAAATCCTTGCATCAATTTGAATCACAATGATTATTTGTCTCATGGTCCTTTTATTAAATAACCTTGTTTTCTGTTTTGTTTGCAGAGGGAGAAGAAGCTATGTCACGTTAAGAAATCATAAAGATCGGTTGTATTATGCGTATGTACATAATGATACCAGAACAAATGTTGATTATCAGAATTTCATTTTGGAATACCTCTATACAAATACCACATTTTCTTTAGCCCGTATCAATATTAGTATGATCCAATATAAAGCTATTATTTTTTATTTTATTCAGTATAATGCTTTTCCTCAAAAATAGTTTTGCTATTTTTTTAGGGTTGAGACGCTAATAAATGGTTTCAAATGTACATTACATGAATCCTGAACCATTGCAAAATGATGGTGGTTCTCTCTCTCTCTCTTTATTTTAATCATGCATTATCAACTACATATAAAGCAGCAACCAAAAACTTAGGGTTATCTGAGATAGGTGAAAGTAGGAGTTAAAAAGAAAGTCATGCTAAAACGGCGCTTCACTTCCCCCCGCCCCCTGAAAAAAATAAAATAGATTAGTAGTCCTCCTCTCCAGAATCCCCCTCCCCCCCCCCCCCCGCTTTAATATCACATTTTCACTTGGCAGCCCAAGGGGGCCAGGGGGTGGGAGGAGGGGTTAACCCCCCCCCCCCCCCCCCCCACCCCCCGCCGTAGATCTGCCCATGTTACCATATCATTCCACGACATTTTGGTCTTCCTCTTCTCCTCAAAAGGGACTTTTAGATTTGCGTGGACGTGGACGTGTTACGTCCTTTTAAGCACTGGCAGTGCCTTGAAAGAAGGTCTCACGTTGAAGTCCACGTTCTCATCGTGCAAATCTAAAAGTCCCTAATATTGATTTACTGGTCGAGGTTCATTATTTGCTGACAACGAAAAACTTCTCCAGGCCATGACCATGTTTCTGCCCTTGTCCGATCGCCTCCAGCTCCAGCAGAAATGGCGCGGCAGCGTGCACACGCACCGCTACTAACGGCGCAGTAGGCCTATAACCACTGCTGACGGCGGCACTGCATGCACTGCGAGCTGAATCGATAATAATAGGCCTACTCATAAAACGAGAAATCTTGCACGCTAATCTTAGTTCCATTTCATTGGTTTAAGGTTTGAAAATTGAAACTCAATATTATGATAAAGTTATAACAGAAAAGATTATCTTTATTTTATAATTCCACCGGGGCGATTTCTAATTTTGCAATCGCCCCCGTGAGCAACCTGACGGGGACGATTTTGTAGCTCACGGGGGCGAATCGCCCACCGCCCCCGTGTATTTTGAGCGCTGGCGGCAGGTCTGCCACAGAAAAGTGGGAAATTATACAGTTTGAAGCAAGGCTATAGGCGGCCATTTTGGAGGAACATGCAGGGCCATGAGGTTGCAGGCTGAGCCCATGATCTTGTAAATTCCTGTGTTAATTAGCACTGTTAATTGTCTTTTTATCTTCTATCAAACCAAACAATTTGCTTCAAGTTCAACTGGTACCATATAAGAGGAATTTATTACATAAGAGGAGACAGAGGAATTAACGGACTGTTTCAAACTTTTTTGTTGTGCCAAATGTGATCTTATCTTCAGCCATACTAACTCACTTTTTTGTTGTAACTAGCACATAGATCTGTGACTCTACTCTGGGCTATATGTATGCAGTTAATGTATTCTTATTCCTCTACCTCTACTTCTGTATTGTGTTAAACCCATATTTGTAGAATTGTTGAAGCAATTCCGCCTATTTTAGCTGTTTCTACTAATTCTAGGTACTAGAATATGTAATGATGCAATGCAGGCACATCTGCAGTAGGATGAAACTTTGCTCCAGAGTTGCTGCATACAAGTATGCCACAGGAACAGTCTGCGGCAGATCTGCGGCAGGGCAAAACTTTGCTCCAGACTTGCCGCATACCAGTTTGCCACAGGAACAGTCTGTGGCAGGTCTGCCATAGAAAAGTGGGAAATTATACAGTCTGAAGCAAGGCTATAGGTGGCCATTTTGGAGGACATGCAGGGCCATGAGGTTGCAGACTGAGCCCATGATCTTGTAAATTCCTGTGTTAATTAGCACTAATTGTCTTTTTATCATTCTGTCAAACCAACAGTTTGCTTCAAGTTCAACTGGTACCATAAGAGGAATTTATTACATAAGAGGAGACTGAGAAATTAACGGACTGTTTCAAACTTTTTTGTTGTGCCAGATGTTATCTTATCTTCAGCCCAACTCACTTTTTTGTTGTAACTAGCACATGGATCTGTGACTCTAATACTCTTGCATGGCTATGTGTATGCAGTTATTGTATTCCTATTCCTATACCTCTACTTCTGCATTGTGTTATACCCATATTTGTATAATTGTTGAAGCAATTCCAGCTATTTTAGCTGTTTCTACTAATTGGGTGCTAGAATGTAATGATGCAATGTTGTTGTTGTTGATGTTTTAGTTTTAAGGGCGTGTGTCATTCAATTATGAATATTTACGCCAAATTCAAGTTTTTTAATAATTTTAAATAATTTTAAATGGAAGCAAAAAAAAAGGAGGGAAAAAGAAATCGGCGCTGTTCAATTTTTCGCATTTTGCGGAAGATTCCAGACAGGCTGTCGACATAAAATCATTTAACCGTTTTGTGCATATTTTCTGGCCAGCCCGGTTCGGTACATTGAACAGGCTTCTCGGCTTGCATGTTCATGCGCAGCCTAGGCCCCTCCAATACCGGCCAAGGGCTATGCGATGTCTCTCGGTGGGATGTCTCCTTTCCGGGAAAAAACAAAAGCAAACAAAAAACGAGAAAGAAATTAAACAAAACCATTATAATTTAATTAGACTGAAAAACAGTTTTTGAAAATTTCAAATTATGCAGATATTTTGGGCTTCTTGTGCAAGGTGCAGTTAGTAATACCTTAATCTTAATAAAGTACAATACGTTACCTACGACCTATATATAGAGGCATATAGCTGAAAAATTATGATTAAATAGCCTACTATAATAGGCAAGACCAGTTTTAATCTACATGACATAATGTATGGACGGTATAATTTAATTTGTTGATTTTGGGCTCGCATGAGTGCAGGTCGCTCAACAAAATACAAAACACACCAGGTCCTTGAGTTGCTGGGTAACTTGCCTACTGGAAGGCCATAGGAAGCACCGACCACAGACAAGCCAGACTGGGTTTCACCCCAGTTGTTGACCACACGGGGGATGACCACCTCCGTTGGCCCCAGTACCCAATTTCCTTTGCGCATGTACCTGTGAAGTTAGCTGCATTGTAATTTCTCGCAGTTGTTTTATTTATTTATTTATTTACATTTTTATTTATCAATATGATTTTAATTAAGAAAGAAAAAAGAAAAAAAAAATCATTATGGCCCTGCAAATGAAACCAAGGCATATTCATGTATAATTTTTACCGAAACATATTTGATGGAATAGAATTTAAACAGCCTATAATAAATAGGCAAGACCAGTTTTAACTTCTACATGACACAAAATAATACGGTATAATTTCATTTCTGACACTGAGATGATTATTTTGGACTCGCATGAGTGCAGGTCGCTCAACAAAATACAAAACACACCAGGTCCTTGAGTTGCTGGGTAACTCGCCTACTGGAAGGCCATAGGAAGCACCAACCAAAGACAAGCCAGACTGGGTTTCACCCCAGTTGTTGACCACACGGGGGATGACCACATGCATGATGCATGATCTCTAGCATAGCCTTCCTGCAAGACTGCATACTTAATTGCCACGTACTGGATATGAAAGAGTATGCGGCAGGTCTGCAGCAGACCTGCCACAGACTCTTCATCATACTGAAAGATTATGCGGCAAGTCTGCGGCAGGTCTGCGCGCCCCTTACCAAACGTGAATGTATTCCTGTTGTATTCGAAGACATGTATCTGAATACAACCAACCACTTATTCTGTATGAAAATTAGTGGTTTGAATACACATGATTGTATTCAAACCACTTGTAATAGTATTCCTTTGTATTCCTATAAGCCGAAATATGTAAATGAGGAATACAAACAAGTATTCAAACCACTAGTATGCAAATTAAAAGACGAATACTAGCTACAAATTAGTATTCGAACCACATATTTAGTATTCCTGTCAGCTCAAATTATTCGAACCACTTTGTTAGTATTCCTTTGTATTCCTATAGGCCGAAATATTTAAATGAGGAATACAAACAAGTATTCGTACTACTAGTATGCAAATTAGAAGATGAATACTAGCTACAAATTAGTATTCTGACCACTTGTCATCTGAAATATGCAATGCTGGAATTAGTATTCCGACCAACACCAAAATCCCACAATGCAGCAGAATTATACCCCAATAATAATCACCTCATACAACATACAAATTGCAGTGTAGACCCTACATAACATACCAATTAACAGTCATCAACTATAGTACGTGTGTATTTCTGCTGTATTTTTAAATTGACATACACGCCTACACTGTTTCACCCGAAGTACTAGGATGTTCATGCTAGATATTAACTCTTATTTCAGTGCGTGCTGTTTTATAGCAGTTTTAATAGTGCTTTCTGAAAACAAACTGGGGTCAAAATCTGCGATATTACTTGATAAGTATTAATTAGCCCATGTTCATACTACAAATGTATAATGTATCATGACTTATATAGCACACTTTATACAACTTCACAATGTAGGTTCAAATGCATAAAAATACATCAAGTCTATAGACAATTATACCCCCGTGTGTAATGTTGGTCCTATACATGTAGACAACTGGTCCTGGACCAGCTTTGAGGGAATAGACCTTCGATCCTGTACGTGACTCAACCAAAAGGAATGAAGTTACCACGGACCACTGTTTCAGTATTTGGTCTACCAGTATCATCATGCACATACTCAAAAGTTAGACATTTCTAGACTTAGATCCAGGGTCCACATGTAGAAATTGGACTTAAACCTATAGATCTATTATCTAGATCTACTACTTAGGCTACTTGTATAATTATGTTAAACACATCCTAACTGAGTCCAATTCGAAACATTATAGGCTAGGCCTATGTCTTAGGTAATTAACCTGTTAGGTCTAGAGTCTAGACCTAGTCCTTTTAGACTAGGACATAGAGTCTAATCTAGTTTTCACTCCACAATCAGATCAATCAAGTCCAGCAATTAGTCCTGGATCTACTTGCATGGTCCACTCATTTCTAATCGCAACGTGACGCGCTCTGAGCGGCTCAGTTCCAAAACCAAAACCAAACTGCAGTGCTATACTGTTCTGGTCCTGGTCAAGCCTCTAGGCTCTCGTCCTGGTGATCTAGGCTCTGGTCATGGCGAGCCTCTAGGCTCTGCATGGTTCTGCCTCTGCATCAGTTCTGGTCCTGAATGTAACTGTAGGGCTCGATCTGACAGTCAATACATTGTGTGCCCGTCGGTCATACTCCTAATGCCCCACATAATACAGTCCACAGGTGACACATGCAGATTTACTCAACTGGCTGTGATTGTCAGCAGTTCAAAAACGTTGCTTGAATCCAAGGTCATGCAAGATTTTTGCTGGCTCAATGTAATTTGCAGTTTAATAGTAATAAATATGGCAATCCTTTTGACCGCTGCCACCATGTTAAATGATCAGATCTACAGATCAATAAGATCATTGCTGGAGACACTGTTCATGTATAAGTGGCCATCTTGGAAGTGCTTTATTCTGGTATTCCTCCGCCAATCACAGCCTCATTACGCACATCAATGAACTATTGGTGTTGTTAATATAGTACCACAACAAACATCAGATTTTTAGTATTCAATTTGGAGGAATACTTATAATCAAAGACTCAATTGTACTAGTATTCAAACCAACCAGTTTTGAATACTAGTACATTCAGAATACTAATAATCGAAGACTAACATTCCTTATAATGGATTTTAGTATTCGAAGCACAACAATTTGAATACTTAAATTGATTTTAGTGGTTCTGACAATGAGATTTTTAGTATTCAAATTGGAGGAATACATGCAACCACTAAAATACCACTTATTTTGTATTCTGAATATTAAGCGAATATATTCAGAAGACTTATTTTGTATTCCTGTTTGGTAATGCGGCAAAACTAATTTGCATGTGAAAAAGAAGACTGTCTGTGGCAGGTCTGCGGCAGATCTGCGGCAAGTCTGCCGCAGGAGTATGCGGCAGGCTCATTTCTTGTCATGCTCGCCCTCCGAGCACTCATGTCTGTCAAACTTGACACTCATGGCGCTCCCACTTACACCTGTAAATATAAAGTGAAACCATCAGTTTGCATAGATTATTTGCATCAATCGTTCTTTCATTCCTCAGAGATAATCTGAAATCAGATAGAAAACTTGAAAAACTATCGAAACACATGCCTCCTGGGACTTACACAATGTTATGCACACATCTTGGCATCGGATACGACCAAGCTAACGCCATCCTAGCCAGGTTTAACATGGACTACCAGAGAGCTACAAGGGATTGCTTGGCACAGTGGAAGACATTGACTGGTGGTAATATGGACGAGCTGGAGACTATCCTACAGGATGCAGAGGTTGGAGATTTAGTGAAGTATATAAAGTAATCATGCGAAGCTTCCAACTGGTGCAATATGAACTCTTTGGTCTGTATTCTAGTCAATCTTAAACGTGACACTGTGTTTAGGCTTTCGTTCAAATCGCAGTTCAACAAAGGAACTGTGAAATGACGGGAATCAAGAATGTGGATACATTGGCCCGAATTCACAAAGCAAGAATTGAGCTCAGACCAAGGTTTGAGCTCAAACCTTCTTTTGTTTCGCCAAACCTCCTTTTGTTCTTTACAAACCAGGTTTGTAAAAAACGCGTAAAACGCGTCATATGACGTACGAAAACCAAGGTTTGTCGACAAACCTCCTTTGTGAATTCGGACCATTGTGTGCAGGCAAGCCTGAAATTGATGGCCAGAGTAAGGACATTTTTGTAAAGCAATTAGAGACATCATAGATCGTGGAAACCTCATATCCAAGGGGTTAATAATTGTATTAGGAAAAAAAATTGGTGTTTTATATAGATTAAAGCCCAAGTCCACTCCAAAAATAACTTACTTTCAATAGAACCAGAAAAATCAGACAAACCAATCAAAATAAGTTTGAGCAAAATCGGATAACTAATAAGAAAGTTATGAATTTTTAATGACATGAAAAACTTTGAAAATCACTACACAAATTGGCAACTCACTTATGAGTCCTCACTATCCACTAATTATTTTCTGTATAATTGATAACATAAATTTCCTATTTTCACCCTAAGAATCTTATTTCTTCACACCAGCATCCAAGTTAGATTGTTAGTAATATGCTTTTGTGTGGATGCACAAATAAAGAGTAAGTTTTGTCCAGTTTAATCACGAAAAATTGAATTTTAATAAACTATTTATATAAAAATCAATAATTATGAGATACAATATTCAGATAATAGTATCAATTCTTCAAAATTCATAAAAGTTTGGGGGGAACGTCATGCACGCAATATGATGCAAATCATATAACCTGGGCAAAGGCATGGGAAAATCAAGTTTCATGTGATATAAAGGGAAATTAATGGGATTAAACTATGTAAAGCAATTGATAAGTTGTGAGGACATGACGTCACAAACTGATAACCATCTTTGGCAATTTGTGTTGTGATTACAAAAATTCATAACTTTCTTATTAGTTATCCGATTTTTCTCAAACTTTTTTTGATTGGTTTGTCTGATTCTTCTGCTTTTATTAAAAGTAAGTTATTTTCGGAGTGGACTAGCTCTTTAAGACAGTTTGTGCCAAAGCGTGTTTGTTGTTACTGTATAAAACGTTAATTCAACCGCATATGACCTACGGAATTGAGGTTTATGGGGAAGTAATGATGAAATGAACATGAAGTGTTTATTATTAAGCAAAAAGATGGCACTAAGAGTTATAACGTTTAGTCCGATTAGGACTCATTCACAACCGATATTCCGGGAGCTAAAATTATTGAATGTGTATCAACTCCATAAACTATCTATTTGTGTTTTTATGTATCAATTATTGAATGATAAATTGCTGCAGTCTCTAATTCAGTATTGCTGTTTCATAGAGCACAACTATGAGACTAGACAAAGAAAAAAGTAAGAAATTGTGTGTGCCTAAAGTAAGGACAACGCAGGGTAAATTTTTAATGTCATTCAGAGGCACACGCTATTGGAATGATTTACCCCTTTCTGTACGGGAGAAAGCATCAGTGTCTTGCTTTCGTAGAACTCTAATATCACAAATGTTAATAGAATAATTGTTTTTAACTTTGAACCAAGGTTCTTGCCTTTTGTAAAAATTGTGTAAATATTATGTTATATAATTCTTTATCTTTTATTTAGTGTAAAATACCAAAGCCTTGCATTTAATCACAGAACATATTTACCCTAGATGTAGAATAGCTTGTAGCTTAAGTATGTATTTTAAAGTTATTCATATTTATTCATTACATGCTCATTCATTGCTGTGATACTTTTGTATTAGTGGTACCAGACAAGATTAGCATTGAATGCTATTTTCTGGTCCCATTTATCATTTCAATGTTAACCATTCACATTTGATTGTTATATTGATGTACTTTTTGTTTGGATAATCAACTTCAAACTCAACTCAAACTTAAACTCAGATGTTTCAAGCATCATCAACCTAGAATATTATTAGTAGTGTCGGAAGTTGGAAATTTGTGAAAGTCTTTATTTTATGATGTTTAAGTTTAAGACAAATTTATATTCTGCTTTCAATTAAGTGTTAAGGATCGAGGCTAGATCTGCTGTTTTTTCACGTGGAAAAGTCCTCTTCCTTAGTATGATGTGACCTGCATAGCTGAGTCAGGTGTTTATTAATATACGCTAGATTGCGTAATGACATTAGGCCAAGTGGCAGTGTCATTCCTTTTTTATTGTATGCATGAATTAGTCCGTATGTTAACGTACGTACGTACGCGGTATGGGCAAGTAGCTCTATCTTGGGTGTGGTTAGCTCAGACACCAATTGAGCATCCACGTGCACGGACGTGTTGTAGCTAGGTCGGGCAAGACTCTGGTTTTGGAGATCTTTCGGGTATGTGAATTTATACTTGTATAAATGCAATTTAATCTTAATTGATATTAAGAAGTTACCTAGGATTCGATCGGAACAGAGTTTGTATAGTATTTTGCATTCGGTTAATTGGAGTGCATGGATGACTTTTTGCCACAATTCTTATGTTGTATGTAAACGTTTTTGAAACGTCTTTCGATGTAACAAGTTCAAAGCTATCAGTGAAATTGCAAATGATATTTGTTGAGATTGAAAATAGACAGTGAAATCACTGTTGTATTTGCTTTGTTAATTATTTCATGTTCAATAATAACAAGTGCAGAAACTTGCTTGTTTTTAGTAGTTGAAAAGAATTATCAACTTAGTTAGTTTTGGCTAAGCTCTTGGTAGTTGTGAACGTAGAAGGCAGCATTTTGTATACAAAGATGGCGGCGCCTATGAATCGTAGATACCGACTTAAGGTATGAGAGTGTGTTTTTGTAATATAATCATAGATATTGAATTTTGATATAGTTTTTCCGTAGATAACATGTTACATTGTATATATTTAATACTTGGTGTATTTTCAATGTAGGTTTCTATGGTTACGGGTGTATTGACTTCATTACAGCTCATTTACAGCTGGGAGGTATGGGACTACAGCTGGTCCAGGCCTACATGTAGGTGATGACTGCATTTCTGCTCGTAGCAGTGACGGGTAGTGAGTGACTGTGGAGTTTGCAGTCTGGTTGTTGATGCTTGTTGCTTGACATTTGTTTGACCTTGGGTAGGCATCTTTTGATATTGGTTTGATATGTTTAATCAAACAGTGATACTTTTGATGTTTATAATGCAGTATAGTATAGTAATATTAATGAGCTTTCTGATTAATGCTTTACCATGTTGTGTAAATGCTTTCAAATAATATTATAAAGGATGATTTATCGAGGGAATGAATTGATTCTTTATCAGAGGGTTTGATAAGATAATGCACTTTATGGAGTTAAGTGTAATTTTATTGACTTATATCTGGTTGATGATAAAGATGCTTTGATGAATAAGATGTTTTGATGATTAAGATGCTTTGAATATTTAGATAAACATCTGAATATGAGGAATCTCTAACTTAAGTACGAGACACACATATTGTTTGTAACAATATATGATTATTCGATGACTAGAAGTCTGTTTGGTTTTTATACAATACATGCATGTTGAATATGTATGTGAACGATGACATTGAACTATTTGAATCTGTAATGTGGTACAAGTGATTTATCACTGGCCTTTTCTGTATCTTTACAGGGTTTTTTGTTTACGACACAGAATAAACATCAATGCCCTTATATCTGCTGTCTTGTCATCATTGTCATCATTGATACTATCCGGTCCCTAGCAAGGTCCAACCCCCACCCACGACAGTAGTATTATTAACGAAGGGCATGGTCTAAATTTTCATAATTTGGGGGGTAAAATGCAAATGAGGCACCTTTTCAGCCAATCAGTGAAAGAGAAGCGTGCAAGCTTATTTTTACAAATTGCAGCTTTTTCCTAAGTTTCATGTCTTTTTTTCCCTATTAAAGCATGTTTAGAACCTTTTTGAAAGGTAACTGTATGGTTACAATACAGATCTTAATCTGTATTATTATTATTATTGTATGTGTATATGATTATAAAAATGATTCCCTATTTTAGACCTCATTTGTAGTGAATTGAAGGTTATGAGATAATTATTGTTCAGCAACAGTGTACATACATGTATAAACTTTTGTGCCGTGTTTTTTTACAGTGACAATAATTTGGTCATAGATTGGGTTTGTCCAAAGCATTTGACATACACAAAAGTACACTGTACTATGCAAATGAGATTATACAAATACTTGGACAACAGTTTGAAAAAAATTGTTAAATATTGCAACATTTCATTTTTTGTAATAATTTAAGAATTTTTTAGATGTATTATTTTTTTTGTATTGATATAAAACTTAATCAAATCAAACATTTGATGTATCTGTATTATGTTTATGTGATTGTGTAAAAAGTTGGCCAGCCTGCACACTTCTACTTCTACTTCTACGACGATACTCAGCAGGATCCATAAGTCAGGATGTAGTGCCGAGGAATATAAATCTAGTTCTTTGTCTAGATGCTGGGTGGAAGCGCTACCTTGAACCCCCTTCAGCGCCAGGGGGAGGGCTCTCACTATCAAGAACTTGAGGTTGCGCCCCTGCAAGCTTGCTGCAAGTTTGCATGGCATACACTGTCGGCCTGCAAGATTGATAGGGCTTTAAATTGCGCTAGTGCAAGCTTGCAGGGCACGTCCTCCTTTCCTGCAAGCTTGCAAGTCTATAGAGCTTTAATTTGCGCCCAAGCAAGCTTACAAGGCATACCATGTCGGCTTGCAAGGTGGCAAGGGCTTTAGATTGCGCTTCTGCAAGCTTGCAGGGCACATCTTTCCTGCAAGCTTGCAAGAGCTTTAATTTGCGCCCAAGCAACAGGGCATACCATGTCGGCCTGCAAGGTGGCACGGGCTTTAGATTGCGCTTCTGCAAGCTTGCAGGGCATGTTTTCTTGGCCTGCAAGCTGGCAGAGCTTGCTGGGGCCCAAATTAAAGCCCTTGCAAGCTTGCAGGCATATCTCTCTTTGCCTGCAAGTTTGTTGTAAGATTGCGAGCAAATTTTGCAAGCTTAAGTTTCTGTCAGGGTATTGTAGTTGGCAATAAAATACCATAACTTCAAACATACATGTATGTGCTTATTTGATGCGAAACTACTCGTACTTTCCATCCATTTTTCACCTATTTTATCACCTTGTTTTAAGAGTCAATATGAAGAGAAATCTCTTTCATAATTGAATAGGAGGTATCATTTACATAATTATAGAGCAATTAAACCCTCAGAAGCAGGTTACAAGAAATTTTGCTTTATTTCATTCATACATGCTAACACCCTTCTACCAGCCCCTCAACGGTTTCTCAGGTTGCTAGTCAACGAAATTTTGAGAAGTTTCATAATGTAATCACTGTTGAGAATGCCCGGTGAGTGCTTTATTCTTTATCTGCATACATGTATTTTAGAGTTTCATAAAAACCCTCACTGGAATTTGATAATCCTTTTAATTCGTATTAACGATTTTAGACTGTAGTGTAATTCTGGTTTCAATGTTTTCTTACTTGATATTTAGGAACATCGGCTTATAATGTATTTTCAGTTTCAAATACTGAGTAATTACTATATGATTAACGGATAAAGCATTAATAAAAATTACAGTCTTCATCGAAATTGTTGACAATTTAATCATGTTGTTTTTTCAGGAACTTTTTTGCATTAACTGGTTCCATTTTTGTTTTTACGAGACTTATCTAATAGATACCTTTGCTTCAATTTTTTGTATGGACAGTTCTTTGCCACATGGAGGAACTCAAGAATGAGAAGGAAAAAAAAAGAAAAATGATGAGAAGAAAATGAAAGTGGGAAGTCTCAACAGAACAGAGAGAGAGAGAGAGGCAGACGGATATACAGAGAGTGGAAAGGGAGAGAACGAGAACCAAAAGAGTATGAAATAAAACAGAAAGAGCATTATAGACAGAAAATGAGAGACGAAAGCAGAAACATATGGGGTATATTATCTGCACCCACCACAAATTAAATAACACTGAATTACAATGAACAAAAGGGTAGAAAGAAGGAAGAGACTATTTTCTATCTGCTTACAGCGCTATTTTTTATTTGCTTGTTTTGTCTTTTCCCACACTCTACAAGAGCTATTCTAACATTTAAGGATGTTCTGGAGTTGAAATTTCACATGGTATTAAAACGTAGACGTTCATCCAATGGTCTCCCTGTCTGTCGAATATATATAGGGGCACAAACAGCTCCCCCCCCCCCCTGGTTTTAACCCTGTGTCATCTCATTACTCACGACTACCTCAAAAATAATATCCTCCAACTTTTCTTTCCGTGACCAACCTTCCCTCCCTTATTCGGAAATGATTACCTCCACCCTAACATGATTAATATACATTAGATGTTTTATAATCCAAGCAAGTTATATTTCACTTTCGTGTCTATTTCTTGTATGCTTCCTTAGGCTGTCTAATAATAATGACACACTACTCTTTTAAAACGCTCGCTATATTCCTTCCATCCTTACTCTCTTTCAAGTTTCTTCCGAATGCTTCTCCACGCATTCAAATTCTACTCTTATACACTTTTTTCAGATAACTATCAATCAAGATATTATATTTATATTAAAAAATCAGATATCGTGAAAAATCACATGCTCTCCAGTCTCCAACAATGTATAACAAGAACGACTATCTCACCTTCATTACTCTCACTGAAACAATAATAAATGTCTCATACTAAAGGTTTCTAATATATTTTAAAGTTTCTTTATTGAACATAAAACATTAACAAGAAAAGTGCATATAATAATTCAATCCAAAAAACAATTTATTCATATTTCTCGTCGAGAATTCATATAAGCGGAAAATTATTAACCACTGACTGGGTCCAAGAATGTGATGATACAAAATTAAATCGAAAATGGGAAAAAACTAAGTGTTACACGTTTAAAACTAATGGATACCTGATCACAGATCGAGATATCAATCTAACGTTGTGCGGGATTTCTATGAAACATCAAAATTTAGGGTAGCGTTTTTTGTTGTTGAGAGAAATTAGTTTATCAAAAGGTTATTTTGGAATAACATCGATTAATTCATGATTTTAATTGAGAATTCTTATAAACTGGGTCTAAGATTGTTATAATACAAATTTTAATCGAAAGTGGGAAAACTCTTTGTTACACGTTTGTTACTAATTTTGAAAGATCAATTCAATGTCTCCAACAGGTGTGTCGCGATAGAAATTTATTTCTTAGGAATATCACATTATTTTTGAGTAACGTCCATATCGCAAATTAATTGTTGGAGTATGCTGTTTCACAAAGAAATAGCAATAAAAATTGTACTTCTTCTTTGCTCTTATTATCTACAAACAGGATAATTTAAAGTTTTTAAATACAAAGACAACAAGGTACCCTAGTATCGTTGTGTTTAGCAGCGAGGGGCCTAAAGATATTTTATCATGTTCGGATTACAGTATATGTCATTCTCATGTTGGCAATAGTAGACACACAACGAAATCGTGTGGGGATTAACCTATCAAAATGATAAGTATTTAAATTGAAAGTACCAATACCTTGTTTTTTTATCACAAGAAATTTTTTTTTTAATGCATTTTGTTCAAAATTCTCTTACAGCATGTCAGAGAATACAGAGAAAATGCATCGACCCCCATCACCATTTTTTTTTCATTGTTTTAAATTTTTAAGAAAAAAAGAGAACTGCAACTCGAATTGACTCATTTGCATGTTGACAGTAGGTCGTAATTCTAAAACAATTAGATAATAAAGCGCACAACACCTGATTTCTAAGCGGCTGACAGCAACAAGCCATCGCGCGTATCGCCTCTTTAAAATCACTGTAAAAATGCAGAAATAGTAAATTAATAAAAAATAACTTCTCAATCCATCTTATAAGCCTTCATGACAGCGCCACGCACGCTACGGTAATACCTCAACATGCCAGCGTCGTTGAAGTGGAAACCGTCAGAAGAGAAAAGCCTCGTGTGATTGAGCGCAAAAGAGCGGTGGCGCCAAAAATGCACGTTCGGCAAACCTTCAAGAAATTTGGCGATCAGACGGCTAGTGTCTTGTACATTCGCGTTGAAGTTCGGCTTCCAATTCGGTACAAACAAACGCGGGATTATACTACACACGAGAACATGACGCACGCCGGGTATGCGCGCAATACGTAGCGCAAGATCGACAATAGAAAGCATGGTGGATTCGGTAGTCGCGCGTCCGTCGCACAGGTCGTTGGACCCGAGATCGAGCACTACGGCGTCTGGGGAGAGATTCCAGACGAGATCGAGCTGCGATGACGCGGAGAAGACACTGCCCGGCTGATCATGGCCGACATCGTGCATGAAAGAGAGAACGGAAGATTTCTCGAGACTGAGGTTATCCCGCTTGGGATCGCGCGCGATGTATTGATTGAGACGGCTGATGTAACTGTGGCCGAGTACAAGAACAACTGGAGGTTCGCGATCGGAATCGGAAGAGCTGCACGACATACTATCAGTAGACATTTTAGAATACTTTAATACTTGGATAAAATGCGAAGTAATAACGTTCGGCAAACAGGCTTAGGTGTATATAGTGCGGGAATGAGAGATTTCAAGAGCAAGCTAGATGCAGCGTGAAAACACGTTTGAGAAGTCACAGAGTAGACTGAAGATTTACAAGAAAAGTGTAGTAATTTATAGAAAATCTCGCCATTGAATTAGCGACAAACTACAAAGTCAATGCGATTAGTTTAGACTTTGCACCAATGAGGTAGCTCCGTCCCGATTACAATAGAATACACTCAATTAAGTTTCTAAAGCTCGCCCGGAATGCCGGGGGCGTGAATGAGAAGGTTACGTAACAACCTGCTTGGTTCAGACTTCGCACCAATGAGAGAGCTCCGCCCGAATACAATAGAAGACAGCCAATTAACTTGCTAAAGCTCGCCGGAATGCCGGGGGCGTGAATGAGAAGGTTACGTGATTGGTTCGGACTTTGCACCAATGAGAAAGCTCCGTCACCAATACAATAGAATATAACCAATTTACATTCGATAGCTCGCCCGGAATCCCGGCGGCGTAGGTGTGACAGTTACGTAATGACCATCTTACTATGCAAATGCCAAAATTGAAAGTGATGCTTTTGTTTAAAACATGACTTGATAAACGTATTACATAGTAGTTGAGGCATGTTCAAGAGTAAAATCATTACTTAGTTTACGATGCCCATGTTAATGAATAATGCATTTCGTTGTAAAGTCATGTAGGCCTTGGCCCTACTTGTAATATTCTCTCGTAACTTTAATAAACCCTTGTTCAAATACTAGAATCACAGTCTCTAAAAGAGGATCGAGCATCACAATAAACTGTTCATATCAAATAGGTCTCATTTACCATGGCACTAATAAGTTATTTGATTTGATTTATTTATCCCCATATCAGATCAGTGTCTCGTGATACTTTTTGATTCTATGATTAACACCAACGAATGTAATAATTAGTATCGGAGACAAAATAAATATAGAAAGAAGAAAAATAAACTTAACGTGAAAAGAGATCAATAACTGCATGATCTAAATGTATATGAATTTTATCACTGGTTCTTATAAACATTTAAATTTACAAACTCTTATATACCTTCAACCATAATTTCTTCGTTAATCTTTTCTTTTATTTTTCTATTCCTTCTTCTTTTATTTGATTTTTTTATTTTATCATATCAATTTTGCTAGTGAATGTCTGTTATATTTCATAATTGTCTATTTGACATTGTACTATTTGAATGTATTTTATATATTGCATTTTTATTTGTAAATTCAAGATGTGTCAGCTTTTAGCTGTTACTTTGAATTTTTATCAATAAATCTTGTCAAACCCATAATTCGATTCAATTTCATAGTTTCATTGATTACATGAACTATACATAGCACTGACTTCATTTTGAAGTAACAGTGTGTGTCAGAAATAATAAAAAAAAGAAACCATGCCAATCGTAAACAGGTAAAAAAAAAATTGTTTTATGAAATAGAACAGTTGACTAACATATTCAAATTGTATGCATACCTTTAATATAAAGGTTGTTTCTGACAACCATCGAACTTGTTAGACGCTTGAAAAAAGCAACAAGTAAAGTATGCACACTGGAGTATTGTATTGTAGTTCATTTATTAATAGAAGGTTAATTGAATACCTCGTCGAAAGGTCCCCAGGAAAGAAACTCTAATTATCTTAGTAAACCGGTCTACCGAAATGATATCATGGAAAGTATTATGTTGATACGATGTTTAGCAAGTAAATGTGTTTTGTCTTTTAAATGTAGTAAATACATATGGGTTAAGTAGTATGATATAAACATCATGAGGTAAGACCTGAAGTTGGGTCTACACTAATAATGAATATGAAATTAGAAATATGTGCCTTTAAACAGGCAACCTACACTTTTGAAAAGTACGAGGGCTCACCAGACAACTCTTTATCGGATCTCCGTCTATCCGCCATTTTCAATCTAAAATGTATTCGGCTATAATACTGTTATTCCTTATTTTGCCTATTCAAATTATTTGATTGATCTTGGAATACGATGTTTACAATGGTGTGTATGCAGTGTTTTTTTTTCAATATGAAATATAATGTATGATTGATGCTATGTAATCCTAATTCGTGCTATAATAATGAAATTCTTTATTTAGTTAGAGAGATTTCAAGAGCAAGATCCAGCGTAAAAACACGTTCAAAAAAGGTCAACGAGTAGACTGAAGGTTTAGAAGAAAAGTGTAGTCTTAGAAGAAAAGTGTAGTCTTAGAAGAAAATTGTAGTCTTCTATAGAAAACCTCCCAATTGGATTAGCAACGAAGTCCAAAGTCGATGTGATTGGGTCATACTTGAACCAATGTGAGAGCGCGATCCCAGACACAATAGTTTGCCCGGGATGCTTGGGGCGAGGGTGTGAAGATTACGTAACAATGTGATTGGTTCATACTTTGCACCAATGAGAGAGCTCGATCTCAGACACAATAGTTCGCGTGGGATGCCGGGGGTGTGAGTGTGAAGATTACGTAACAACGTGAGTGCTTCATACTTTGCACCAATGAGAGAGCGCGATCCAAGACACAATAGTTTGCCCGGGATGCTGGGGGCGATGGTGTGAAGATTACGTAACAATGTGATTGGTTCATACTTGCACCAATGAGAGAGCTCGATCTCAGACACAGTAGTTCGGCCGGAACGCCGGGGGCGTGAAGATTACGTAACAACGTGATTGCTTCATACTTTGCACCAATGAGAGAGCTCGATCTCAGACACAGTAGTTCGGCCGGAACGCCGGGGGCGTGAAGATTACGTAACAACGTGATTGCTTCATACTTTGCACCAATGAGAGAGCGCGATCCAAGACACAATAGTTCGCGTGGGATGCCGGGGGTGTGAGTGTGAAGATTACGTAACAACGTGATTGCTTCATACTTTGCACTAATGAGAGAGCTCGATCTCAGGCACAATAGTTCGCCCGGCATGCCTGGGGCGAGAGTGCATGTGAAGATTACGTAACAACGTGATTGGTTCATACTTTGCACCAATGAGAGAGCGCGATCTCAGACACAATAGTTCGCCCGGGATGGTGGGGGCGTGGGTGTGAAGATTACGTAACAACGTGATTGGTTCATACTTTGCACCAATGAGAGAGCGCGATCTCAGACACAATAGTTCGCCCGGGATAGCGGGGGCGTGGGTGTGAAGATTACGTAACAATGTGATTGGTTCATACTTTGCACCAATGAGAGAGCTCGATCTCAGACACAGTAGTTCGGCCGGAACGCCGGGGGCGCGAAGATTACGTAACAACGTGATTGCTTCATACTTTGCACCAATGAGAGAGCTCGATCTCAGACACAGTAGTTCGGCCGGAACGCCGGGGGCGTGAAGATTACGTAACAACGTGATTGCTTCATACTTTGTACCAATGAGAGAGCGCGATCCAAGACACAATAGTTCGCGTGGGATGCCGGGGGTGTGGGTGTGAAGATTACGTAACAACGTGATTGCTTCATACTTTGCACTAATGAGAGAGCGCGATCCAAGACACAATAGTTCGCGTGGGATGCCGGGGGCGAGAGTGCAAGTGAAGATTACGTAACAACGTGATTGGTTGAAACTTTGCACCAATGAGAGAGCTCGATCTCAGACATAATAGTTCGCCCGGGATGGTGGGGGCGTGGGTGTGAAGATTACGTAACAACGTGATTGGTTCATACTTTGCACCAATAAGAGAGCGCGATCCCAGACACAATAGTTCGCCCGGGATGGCGGGGGCGTGGGTGTGAAGATTACGTAACAACGTGATTGGTTCATACTTTGCACCAATTAGAGAGCGCGATCCCAGACACAATAGTTCGCCCGGGATGGCGGGGGCGTGGGTGTGAAGATTACGTAACAACAACGTAACAACGTGATTGGTTCATACTTTGCACCAATGAGAGAGCTCGATCTTAGACACAGTAGTTCGGCCGGAACGCCGGGGGCGTGAAGATTACGTAACAACGTGATTGCTTCATACTTTAGATTGCCTTAATCACTTGGCCTGTTACGGTTCTAGAACATCTCAGGGTTCGCGCCATCACACGATTTGGAAGCAATGAAGAAAAGAAAAATAGAAATAATCCACGTTTAACAGTACGGACCGCCACAGAGGGAAAATATAGTTGATGACTTTAATCGACTGAGTTGATGATGACTCGAAAACAGCTCGTGGTGACGTAAAGTGAGTTATGATTACCTCTGAATGAATTTAAAATTTTCACGAAATGAACGTTACTGCATGTCACGAAATGGAAAGATAACGTCAGCAAATAGGTCTAAACCGTTGATTGCGCCTTTGGCGTTCTATAGAATCGTGGACCCCCCCCCCCCCCCCCCCCCCAAAAAAAAAGCCGATGTTGACATAATATGAATGGTGTGAAACTTTTGTTGCTGGAAGGTCACCAATCCTTTGTGCGTGAACATGGAAGAAAAAACACCGAAACAAAAACGAGCAACAACATACACGCACGCATATGCACACACAAAACAAACACTGATAATTAGTGAGCAATCATATTTCTTAATACTGGCATTTCAGTCCAAAAAAAAAAAAAAAATACTTGACATTTTTCCTCTCTAGTTGACTCATTCATACGAACAAGTTCAAGTTAGTTCAAGTTTTATTTCCACATCTGATTTAAAAAAAACACAACTACAATTTATATGCATATATTAACTTACGTTAAAATGAAACATCTTCAATTTAAATCATAATGTGGTGGGGAAAAAACAAAGGCCAATGGCCTATCAAAGTTATTCCCAGAGATAATAAAGTTTACATACAAATTTTCTTACATGTACTAAAAACGAGATACAAACGAGATAAAAACAAAACAAAACAAGGGAGTATCAATCTTTGTTTTTGTTGTGTTTTTGTTTGTTAGTAGAATCACTTTTTAGAATGACCACAGGTACAGTACGTTTTCATTAAAGTTCTTGGTACGTTTCACATAAAAAAAAGAAAATGATCTGATTTTAACGACTATATGCTTGCATACTAAATGTACAATCAACAAGTGTATCTTTGGGTGGGGGGGGGGGGGGGAGGGCTGCATCCGAAGGAGCACAAGACGAAAGTATAAGGGTGCAAAAGGGAGAAAGATAAATGAAATAAAACGAAGAAAATTTATGATTCTTGAGGATTTTTGTTATTGGTCTACAATACACAGGATAAAATGTATTATAAATATTTCATTACAGTTTTGTTTGTTTGTTGTAATCTATTTTTTTGGGGGGGGATGATATAAGAAAGTTTGAGAAAAAAAAAACAATTTGTTTCCCCGCCTAAATTATTTGTAAAAACTTAATACATGGCATGTATCATATTAATCTAACAAGCAGCGTGGAAAAACGCGGGATTGAGTCTTATCACCGTATGGAACCAATACAATAACCACGCCCTCCATCCACGTTGAATGCTGGGGAAAACCAAAAACGCGACAATAGACATCTGGACGGGAACCCTTTGTTGCTTGAAGGCCATCAATACAATCCTTTGTGGGTGAAAACATCGGAAGAAAAAAACAAAGCAAATAAAAATATTAAAAAAGAACAAAAAGAAAGAAAGAGCAAACATCATGTGTATTTCATTGTCCGCGCTCACAAAACTGAGGACACATATTTTTTCTCCGCATTTCAATCAAAGGTTTTGCTCGACATTTTTCTCTCACGTACGCGTTGACTCACTCAGACGAACGCTAGGGAGCATTAATCTTGGAATTCGCCTTGTTTAATTTGTTTTCTAAGTAGAATCTGCACAGCACTTTATATATGAAAGATGGATTGCAACCAGAACGACCACAGGTACAGTACATTTTAAGACAAAAGTATTTGATTTTAATAATTGTATGCCTACTTCATAAATGTACAATCAAAGGCGTGTTTTCGGGGGGGGGTGGTCCCCGGGTTACACACGAAGGGGCGTAAGACACAAAGGGGGCAGGGTGAAAAAGGGAGAAAAAGATATGAAATAAAAGGAAGACCATTACCTTTCCTATTGCACTTTTGTATATAAGAATCGTGTATTTCATCTTTTGCACAAGCTGCGCCTTGAGCATTTGACTGTCTAGTGGATTTGGCGCCCTGTAAATCTTATGTATTATTATAATTATTATGATCCTTGAGGATTTTTCCGAAATGTTTTTTTTCAGGGTTTAATATGCGAAAATTTGCCACATTATAGGATATAGTTTCTAATTAGCCAAGGGTTCAATAATTGAACAAGACACGCTTCTCTTTGTTTTGCTCTCTATTTTAAGTTGTATAAGTGTCATTATTAGTCTTTCTTCGATTTAGCGCTCCGCAAAACAGGCCTGATTATAAAATGGCATTTGGGGTTGAACATTTGTACTCTCCTTTTTCAGAATACCGGAGAGCGATGACTGGTAGTTGATGGATACTTCAGACAGGAATAACACGAAGTGACATCTTTTTTGGTGAACAATTTCCTCCGCTATATTGAGAAACTCGTTAAAGAACAAGCTCAAGGAGATAGTGAAGATCAATTTACAGAAAAGCGTGACCAGGCCCAATTTGAAGAAGCATCTATCTAATGACGTTCACTGAAAAAAAAATTCATTCGTTGTTTACGGATAATCATTTCAACTGGAAAGCAGGTAATCAAAAAAATGTCTGACCGACCGTTTAACCAACACTGTTTTTTGGCGCAGGTGGAATAACGCTCGAGTTTTTATTTTCGAAGGTCGCCTAAAATATGACTGTGTCTACAGTTTACACCTTGCCTAAGCTGCCCATTGTCAGTTCGTCCATCGGTCATTACTGATAACATAAAGTGATTACTGTATAAATTTTATGACTTAATTTTGGAAAAATCCTAATTACGAACGCGTTACCTGTATATGAGAAATAGTTTTGTCTCGTATCATTTATTTGTCTTTGACATACCGTTAGTGGGACGACGCTTTAATCCAAAATGGATAAGTGTTTCGTTTCGTTTGAAATTTGCACTGTGATCTTTATTCTCTTCTCACTTACACTCACCAAGGGTGCCAGTTTAAACGTGTGGGCTCTTGAAGGGGATGAGATAGCACTTGATTTTAGTTACCTTTGTGACAGCGAAAGGGTCACTTTACAATATGGAACCAGAGTTCCATTTTACGATTCAGCTAAACCAGAGTCATCGTCATTGGCCGAGAATCAAGAAATTATGTTTGAATATGACTTTCAGCATAACTACTGTTCTCTCCAACTTAAAATCAACCCTGTCTTAAGATCTGATAAAGGCAATTATGTTTTGATTGCACATGGTGGTAATGACAATTACCTATATGAAAGTGTTAATTTTAGAGTTGATTACCCACCTGGTAAGGCGTCTTGCGGGTGGGGAGAGGAGGATGTAGCTGATGACAGGCGCTCATTAGAATGCACAGCCCCGTCAGGTAGTTTGCATGGGGAAATTATTTGCTATCAGAATGGAATGAGGATGAATCCAGTGGGTGAACCTAGGGATAGAGACGGTATTCTAGAGCAGACCATGTGGGTGAGGTATTCTCAGAATGTATTTTGTTGCAGTGCTATGCTAGGACATTCAGTTGATAGATGCAAATGCAAGGACTACACATGGGGTCCCCATGGCAACCTCAAAGAGCCCTGCCCTGTTGCCATGGTTACAACCCACCAAGAAGCTTCAACATCTTCCCAAAGTCCAACTTCTATTCCGACCAAAGAAGTAGCACAAAAGGTAAAGAAGAATGACAGGCCAAATGTTGCATTACACGTGAGTTATTCGTGTATCATTGGAATCTCAGGAATAATAATTATCGGTCTCTGTATAGCTCTCACAATGCGTAATCGTAAGGCTAACCAAGTCAAGAAAACTGCGAAAACGACAAACACTCAACCAGATCTTGAAGATATAGAGTATATGCCGGTGGCGACAGATGAACATTAAATTTGGCAAAGCTCTCAAAAACCAAATCTTCAAATCAAATCAAATCTTCATGATAAACGTTTTTCTTATAAAACTTTCATTTTCCTACAAGTCTAGGCACATCCTAAATGCTTTTAAACATAGTTTAATGTCGTTTCACTAAAAGGCTAACCAAACGAATGCATGAAGATTATAACCAAACTTGGGATATCATTTGGTATGTATCGAGTAAGGACATTCATTTAAACTGCACAGAATTTTTTCTTCAACTTATTAATCCCAATTATGTATGTAATGCTTGACTTTTATGATTATTATGAAATTCCTATTCGCTTGTTTGGGTGTTTTTCTCTTAATATATATATTTTTTAATAATTTGGATACTTCTGGACCCATCGGAAGCCCAGTCGTGTCATGCCTGGTACGGCTGAAAAGCGCAATCCAGAAGTTTCTTTTGTGTTTTCTTTATATTTGTATTGTAGATCCTTTTTTTTTTAATGGAAGGGAAAATACTACTGTTTCTACAAAATTATACTTATATTGTAGATCTTTTTTTAAAGTTTGGAAATATGGGGGAAAATACCTTTGGGTATTAAATAATTGTGCGATTTCTGTACTTCTTTTTTTTCCCAGATTTTAGAAAAAATTGTATATATTGGTTTTAAAAGGTTTTTCATGAAGCGAATAGACGTTCAACTGGAGTAGCCTTAATTAGTTTGCATATTTATATCATTAATGCATTAAATGAATACAAAACTTCATACAGTCGGAATCTTTTAAGACTTGAGTGAAGTCTTTGATTCTATTGATTATTTTATTTTATTGCAAGAATTACAATTTTACAGTATAAGATCGCTTCCTCTACTCTGGTTTCCCAATGACTAACGAAATAGTGTGTAAAATATGTTCAATAATAAAGCTTTAACTGATCCCCTTAAAGTTTTATGTGGTGTTCCCCAGGGTCTATTTTGGGATTACTATTGTTTTTTTTATTTCTATTGACGACCTACCTAAATGTTCTGATCAATTGAAATTCATACTTTTCTTGCTGATGATACCTTAGACAATAACATTGACTCTACATATAAATAATGTTTTGAATTGTGAATCAGAAAAAGTATCACATTGGTTGAAATGTAATATGTTATTACTAAATATTTAATAAATCAAATTTATATAGCTTTATATAAATAATTCTTTCAAACAATATTTTGATCTCGTTGATTGACTTGCATATTAACATCTATAATGAAATTATTAAGCCTGTAACTCACACAAAGTTTTTAGGAGTCTAAAACTAAATGTTTTCTTGGAATAATCATATTTTAGAAAGTAAAATATCTATTAATGTCGGTATCAGCAAACTTAGCCCTTTTTGCCCAAACGGATTATTTTAACTTGTCATAATCTCTCATTTTACCATATTTCTGTTATTGTAATACAGTATGGGAAAACACGTACCAATCTAAGCTACAAAAATAACTTATCCTACAAAAAAAGAGTTGGAATATGTTATTTCTCTAGCCGATTAGCGCACAGGATAGAATTGTTTGTTCAGCTTAATATACTCAATTTATATCGATTAAATTCATATTATAGTACTATAATAATGTTTAAACATAGGCCTAAGCAAAATTTACTACGGGATTCTATTGCAGCAATGCTTACATTTAACTCATCACTTATGGGCTGTTATGAGAAAATTATGTATTGTTCTCATTTCGACATCATGCTCCAGGTGTCTGGAATAATATCGATCCTACTGAAATACAATCAATCAATTCGTTTAACACATTTAAAAGAAAATTGAATCAGGTTTATATTCATACATAAATATTTACTGCATTATGTATCCTGTGTAGGGTTTGTGTAGGTATATTCTATTTTTGTGATGTCATGAAATTTATCAAAAAGGTTTCATTTTACACCAATTCTTATTGTGAATGATAAATTATGTCAAACATGAATACACTTCATTTGTGCTTTGTTTGGTTGGTCATCTTGACACACCCCACTTGGTATTTATTGGCATCATAATTCACATTACACTGTATTTTAAATTTGTACTGTGTTATACTGTACATTTATAACACTTAACACTTACATACATTTTCATCTATTTATATATTTACCTATGTATTTTTTAAGTGTTTTGCTGAAATCGCATTAATGTGTGGTCATTACACGATTATCTGAAAAAGAAGCTGTTAAAGTATTGTAGAATATTATGTTTTTTTTTTATATGTACGAGCAAAATATAAACAAACTAACGGAATCGAGTTAAGAGCACGTTCAGTGAAAAGCGGAGGTAACATTTAACACTTCAGTAGCTTTTTACACATCTATACACTGGTTGCTCGTTTGTCACATGTGCAATTTTGCACAAAACAAAAGCATTGCCTTTTGTAACGTAACGGCCTTGCACAATTATCCTTTCCCGGTTTTGACAAGCTCCATGGAAACCATTTTAACATCAGATTAATCTTTTACTGGAAGCTCTTTAATCTTGACGCCTTTGTTATATCTATCCCATGATAAATATAATGTGACGCAGGGAGATGATTTGTGTGGCATATAAAGTGTTATTTTTAAACCATTGATAAACTACCCATTGTTAGTAGTATATCAATGTTTGTACATTTGTGTATTTATACATATTTATACAAGTACATAAGATCAGAAACAAATCTGTTTTGCATCTTGGACCTACATTTCGTTTAGTCAGCTTTTAACGTCTTTCTCAATGTTTACTTTCAAAATATAATTTATTTGTGAGTTTTGAACGCGTATTAGTTTTAGCGTATGTTTTCTTTGACTCGGTTAATGAAATGCTTCCAAATGTCCAAAAAGAGTTTCATGCTAGACATGCTTGCATAGAACCGAAAATATGTGAGCGATTTTTCGGAACCGAAATATTGATTCCCAACACATGCAGTGCGGCAATAAAAGTAACCTTCAAATGTGACGTATCTTTGTGTCTGTTCTAGATATATGTCGAAAGACTGAGATGGAGAAAGAGAAAGACAGAGAAGAGAAAGGGACGGGAGAGACATAAAGAGTCAGCGAGAGAGAGAGAGAGAGAGAGAGAGAGAGAGAAGGAGATAGAGAGAGGGGAGAAAGGTAGATAGTGAGAGGTATTGTGTGGGTGTGTGTGTGTGTGTGGAAAGGGAGAGAGAGACAGAAAAGAGAAAGAAGACAGAGAGTCGTAGAGAGTCAGCGAGAGAGAGGGGGAGGGGAGAAAGGGAGAGAGAGAGAGGTAGTGTGTGTGTTTGTGCGTGTGTGTGTGGGAGATGGAATGGGAGAGAAAGAGAGAGAAAAAAAAAGAAAGTAGACAGTGAGACAGAGAGTCAGCGAGAGAGAGAAAGAGGGGGAAGGGACAGAGAGAAAGAGAGAGAGAACGAGGGGAAGGGAAAAGAAAGACAGACAGAGGTAGTATGTATGTGTGTGCGTGTGTGTGGGGTGAGAGAGATGGGGAGGCAGAGATTCAATGATTTAATAAATTACCCTTTTCGAGTGCCCTACGTTGACGTCTGACAATTCCCCGTTTAACACAATCATGTACCCTTATTACCACTTTAATAAGTGCCCCCTTTCTCCATAACATGCGCCCCTAATTTGGCGGCTTATAGCCCCTTTTTATTTTTCATTCCCCCCTAAGGTCGCTAGCTACGCTATAGTTGAAATAATACAAGACCTTACAAGTTAAGATTAAACTCACCAGGATTTTTTATTTTCATCCTATTTGTAAGATTATTAATTTTTATGTCCTTACTCTAATCTCTATTTTTCCTTGCTATAAGACACGCTTATGTTTTACATTTTAAAGCAAGTTCCTTCCAAATCACTCTTCTTGCATTCGAGTTGTACTTTTTTTTTTTTTTTTTTTTTTTTTTTTGTAAAATGAATTTATTGATAAATATATGCATTTGAACAAAACAAACAATCATACACAATCAATTGAAATAACATCGTATCATCTTAGCATAGTTCAAATAAAACATGTTTCGTTTTCTTGAATAACAGTGTTTTCAAAAATGCATATCTTTTTTGTTTTACAGTTCCTTTCGATCTTTAATCGATTGTGGATTAGTCTTTTGAAAATACAAAGAATAGAGACTTCATGAAACATGAGTTTGCGATTTTCTGCTTGCATAAATGTTAAATAAACTGCGTATTTTGCATATATGATAAGAAAATTTAAACTTTTAAATATTTTGTTTTTCAATTTATAACCTTCAATTAAAACGAACTTGTCAAAAGAAAAATTTACATTGTAAAGTTTTCGAATTATGTCTCCAAATTTTAACCAAATTACGTCGGCCTTATGCCAAAAGGGCCTTAACTGCTTTTGGCCATTCCGAGATAATCGCGTTTAAAGGTTTTGGCCTCTCTAATAATCAAAAGTTTGTGGTCGTTTTTTTGCTTTTGAAGCCAATTTCGATAAATGTGTTAAGTTATTAAGTTTTACATGAAATGTGTTAAATTTGTTATAAAATATTCAGAATTATACATGCTATGTGCAAAAAACATGTTAGGGCCTTTTTGGCATAAGGCTTGAATGTAGCGTATGTTAGCGTATGTTATGCCAGAAGGGCCGTAACCTACTCGGCATTATGCCAAAAGGGGCGTAACCTACGCGGCGTTATGCCAAAAGTTCCTTAACCTGCCGTTATCGTACGCGTAACTATGCGCGTAACTATGCGCGCGTACGCGCGCATAGTTAGCGCCCTTTTGGCATAAGGAAATTTTCTTGTTTCGCAACACCTTTGGTTTGCCAGAAAGGCCCTCCTAACGCAAATGGATCATCCGTGTAGGTTAAGGCCCTTTTGGCGTAAGGAAAAAGATGAGATACGCGTTAAGGCCCTTTTGAAATTCATAATTATCTTCATAAATAAATCGAATTTCAACAAGTGAAGCACATCATTTTAAAGAGAATGATGAAATCTACAAGGTGATATTAATAACTCAATAACCCCCAAAATCGGGTTAAGGCCCTTTTGGCATAAGGCCGACGTTGTGTGCTTGCACTTTACAAATAGATGGAGATTGTCGTGTAACTGATCATCATATAAACATAAGGGATTGTTACACAATTTCCATTTAAATAAATTATACCTATTTGGTAATAAGTTGTGTAATAACTTAAAATTGAATTCTGATATTTTGTTTTCTTTCATAGCTTGTAAATTAAACGACCATATGACTTTCCAGTCGATTTGCTCTGCACTATTTAACATTTCTTCCCATTTCTCTTCTATTGGAGGTCTAACAATTGAATGAATAGACAACGTAGAGTAAAAAAACTTCGACTTTCGTTTAGTGTTAACATTCATTAAAACATTTTTCATGACACCTTCATTTTCTTCTCGTGTCGCATCATATACATGTACCTGTTTTAACATATTCTGTTTCCAAACTTTGGGAATTGCATTTACTATTCTAACCATTCTCATTCTCATACAGACAATCATAACCCACGATACTAGTTTTTTTTTTTAAATCAGATATCGGGTAAAATTACATCCTCAACAACCTCAATGTCAGTAACTCATTCATTAAAACATTAACAAAAAAACATTATAAACTATATAGGATTGTTATTTAAAGCTGTCTATTGTATGAAGTAGATGAAATAATTTTCAAAATTCTTTTGACTGACAAATTTCATATGTGCCAGTAACACGATCGCAACTCAAGGGGTATTTCAATACTTCAATACTCAGGTATACTTGCCTTAGATTGATTTCTGAAAAAAAGTTGTGGCGATAGTATTAAAGGTAAAGACCAGTATTGGAAACGCCCCAACTTCAAAAAAAAAAGAAATGGAAGCTCTTATTACCAATCATGTGAAAGAATATGTTCTTAATAATACATGATAATAACAAATTTGCCGGGAAACCCCCTACTAATTGATATATTTGGTAAATTAGTTTATTTATTGGTGTGTGAGAGATAAAAACGCACGTGTCACGCACGTGTGCGTGGTCCCATATACATCTTTCTGTGTACAGTGCTTGTAACTTAATGAAGACTGGGCCAAATTTCTTATCATTTTGATGATTCCAGAACCTTGCAGTACATCTATGCTAGATGATCAACCTTTTCTGATCGATTTCACAACGTTTCTTTCACAATGCAAACGCATGACCATAACTGGTCTTTATCTTTAAGCAAAAGAAGAGGCAAATTTGAGCAAGTTTTGAATACTTTCAAATTTTACAATACCAATACTTTGTTTTCCCCTTTTTTCTTATGTTGAAGAAAAAATGCTATTCGAATTGACCCATTGATTACCGCTGAACAATGACCAAATATCTCTTGCAACATGCCAGAGAATTTGGCATCGACCCCATCGCGTTAGTGCGAGTAACATTTTTTGTTTTTCTGTTCTACAAAAAGTGCAATTCGAATTGAATCATTTGCATGATGTTCATGCTGAAAGTAGGTCAAAAATTATTTTAGATCACATAATCATTATTCAACCCAATTTAAAAAATTAAGCGACCAATGCATAATAACTTAGCGGCTGACAGCGACAAGCTGCTCTTGAAAGTCTTTCAAAATATAAAAACGTAGAAAAAATTAATAATTATAAAATGACATCATGTCCTTCTCAATCCATCTTATAAGCCTTCATGACAGCGCCACGAACACTACGGTAATACCTCAACATACCAGCGTCGTTGAAGTGGAAACCGTCAGACGAGAAAAGCCTCGTGTGATTGAGCGCAAAAGAATGATGGCGCCAAAAATGCACGTTCGGCAACCCTTCTAGAAATTTGGCGAGCAGACGGTTAGTGTCTTGTACATTCGCGTTGAAGTTCGGCTTCCAATTCGGTACAAACAAACGCGGGATAATACTACACACGAGAACATGACGTACGCCGGGTATGCGCGCAATACGTAGCGCAAGGTCGACAATAGAAAGCATGGTGGATTCGGTAGTCGCGCGCCCGTCGCACAGGTCGTTGGACCCGAGATCGAGCACCACGGCGTCTGGGGAGAGATTCCAGACGAGATCGAGCTGCGATGACGCGGAGAAGACACTGCCAGGCTGGTCGTGGCCGACATCGTGCATGAAAGAGAGAACGGAAGATTTCTCGAGGCTGAGGTTATCCCGCTTGGGATCGCGCGCGATGTACTGATTGAGACGGCTGATGTAACTGTGACCGAGTACAAGAACAACGGGAGGTTCGCGATCGGAATCGGAAGAGCAGCACGACATACTATCAGCAGACATTTTCGATTACGTCGAAGATTGGCGATAATGCGAAGTAATAACGTTTATTCGGTTAACGGTAAGGTCTTCGGTGTTGAGTGCGGTAAGAGCAAGATGCAACGTACAACGTTCAAAAAGGTCAAGTAGACTGAAGTTTTAGATGAAAAGTGTAGTAATTTATAGAAAACCTCCTCATTGAATTAGCGACGAGGTGCAAAGTCGATGTAATTGGCAGACTTTGCACCAATGAGAGAGCTCGATCCCAGACACAATGGTTCGCCGGAATGCCGGGGGCGTGGTTGTGAGAATTACGTAACAACGTGATTGGTTCAGACTTTGCATCAATGAAAGAGCTCAGTCACGGACACAATAGAAGATAAAGCTGGCCCGGAACGCCGGGGGAGTGGGTGTGAAATTTACGTAATGACGTTCTTTAGCACAATAGAAAGTGATGCTTTTGTTTAAAACACCCAAATGGCGGCGTTTAATACGAAGATGACCTGATATAGGTTTCAAGTTGATTCAGATTCAAGGGTAAAATTACTAGTTTTCGGTGCCTATGTTATAATATATCGTTTTAACAAAGTATACATTTTCGTTGTAAATACTCGTAAAAGTCCATTTTAATTGTAATTAAAAAATTAGGATCGAGCGACTGTTCGTGAAAGGAAAGTCTAATTCGCCATGGCTTAATATGTTATTTGATTTTATTTGTATTTATGTATTTCCAATCAATATTAACATCTCATGATACGTTTTCATTCAATTATAAACACAATACAACTATTACAATTCGTTGTAAAATGAATTCAAATATCTTGGTGTTATATTTCATAATTGTTTAAAGTTGGATATACATATATCGAAAACTGTCTCCAAAATATCTAGAACCATATCATGTATAAAACGAATTAAATATTATTTGCCGAAAAGAAATTTAAATTGTTATATGATAGTTTGATATTGTCACATATTGACTACGGTATTGTTTTATGGGGTTGTTCAGCAAAGTGTCATTTTGATAAGTTACAAAAGCTTCAAAATCGAAATGCCCGTTTGACACTAAATGTAGATATTTTGGCACCTCGTATAGTACATTATTATACTGTCTAAGACGGCAATCAGTTGTTGAGAGAGTGCAATACCAAATTTAGAACATGGATTTATAAGGTGATGAATAATAAAATGCCGAAATATATAAAGGATATCGTGTGCTATCGAACGATAAACGTTCATATTAGATATGCAACTACCTGTCCTCCATACATTGAAAACACAGAACCGAGTACTTCAAAAGATCCTTCTGTTATCAAGGCTCCGTTATATGGAATGCATTACCCCCATCTTTACGTTCATTAAACACTGGATTCATTTTAAAACACTGCAAACTCCTTTCTGTCACATAGTATAAAATTTACTTAATAATTACATTAATATTATATCCCCCCGCTCATTTCAACATTATATCTTGTTTAATTTGTGTGTTCATTATAACTTATGTATGTTTATATGTTTTGCAAATAGGTTTTTGATAATGTTGATACAGGGCCCCTTGGTCGAGCAGGTTTTATAACTGAAAGGGCTACCCTGTCAAATAAAACGACAAATAAAAATACATGAATAAATATGGTAGACAAAATAAAAATATTGAAAAAGTGAGAAGGGATCATTAACTGATCTAAAATTTAATATATGTGAAATTAGACATAGATTTCATTTAGACCTAGCACTAACTTCATGTAACTTTCTTTAGTAACCTGGTGCCAGAAAGAAAAAAACATCAGATTCGTAAACGGTTAAAGAAAAAGACAAATATGACAAATATTGTGTTGATACAATAATAAGCCAGTTGATATGTTTTACTTAAAATGTTGTAAAATAAAATGCACTGGGTGGTATATGATAAAAACGTGATGTAACACTACTTTAAATATGAAATTAGAAATAAAGGCAATTTTTAAAAAGAAAACAGTTTTAAAAAATACAAGGGCTCCTGATACAACTCTTTCTTGGTTCTCTTTCTTTCCACGATTTATCCAATGAGCGTTGATTCGCTCATAATAGTTTCATTTCTTATTTTACCTATTCAGATTATGTGATTGATCTTAGAACACGATGTTTACAATGGTGTTTATTAAGTGATTGCTTCTATATGACATGTTTATGTATGATTGAATTTATGTAATCCTAATTCGTGTTACAACCATGCAACTCTTTATTTTGTTACCTGACCAAAATTATAGACTTTTTTTGGATTTTTTTTCAAATCTTTAAAAAAGAAGATTTTAATTTACAACACATATGAAAAAAAAAGAATTGGAGTTTTGAGAAAGAGTGTTTAAAAGGGGGTCAAAAGCCAAGAAAAACTCTGGGTTTGCAACGAACAACCATCCATTGTCAATGGCCCAGACTTTGCATCAGTTGACAAAGCTCTTTCCCGGGGATAACTCCATGGCCCGAAATTTCGGGGGGGGGGGGGGGCGGAGGTGTAAAAGTTACGTAACAATACTCATACCACGTTACAATCAAAACCATTTCTGAAAGAGCCAGCCAATGTGACTTTTCACCAATGAGAAAGCTCATCCCCGAGCCATTGATAGGTGACCAATTAACTTTCTATAGCTAGTCCAAGGTGTGAAAGTTATGTAACAGCAAGCCGATATGATTGGCCAAAACTTTGGACCAACCAGAGAGCTCTTCAAGACAAAAGACACCCAAGTAATTTTCTTTTGTTCAGTCTCAGCTATGTTAGCTATGTAAAATAGTACCCCGAAGCTACCCATCGTTGGACAATAAGATCCGGGGACGCCAATTAGAATCTAAGGAAATGGGCGCCCCACCCTCTTCCCCCTCTTTTCTTCCTTTATATGCTACGAGCAACAAACGTTTTATTTTTCTGAAACGGGGATCGTGCGTTTGCATCGACACAACACATAAAATAAAAACACACTTCAACAGGGTTTTTTTTTTTTTTACAAAAAGAAATTTATTTCAACATTGCGTTATTGAACAGCCTTTTCTATAAACAAGTAAACATATTTTGCCGATATAACACTCCTGTGTATGTACAAACAGAATAATGTGGTACAGTCTAGAAATACTTTGTAGAAGATCTGATCGAAAAGAAAGAGAGCATTAGAAAAGGAGAGAGAGAGATAGAGAGAGAGTGGGAGAGAGAGACAGATAGGTAAAGGACAATTGATACAATAAAGAGAAAAGACAATTACAGAATATTTTATTTTTCCTTTGTTTACAGAAAAACTCTTGTTCTCTTTACAGTATATACATGGCAGATTTTCCAAATTCAGTGCTTTGCATAAACATGTTTTTACATAGAATGCACAGAATTGTAAGTACAGCAAATAGGAGTAAATACACATGTACAGGATGGCAAGGTTAAAGCAAAGATCCATGTGAATTTAGATCCAACGAAATCACAGAGACTTTCAAAAAAATCAACCTACAACGTTTCCAATAGACTTGTGCATACCGGTATACTTTGGAAATGTGCCAACAGTAAAATGACGTATATAATCCTAAAACGATTTCAACAGGCAATACCACAAGATGTTGAAATTACCCTTGGGCCTGTGTTGAAAGTCTCTCTGAATATTTCATTAATACAATGTTGTATGAAGTGTGCTCAAAGTGACTACGGTATATTACATGAAGGTAGATATAAAATAGATCCTTTCATTTACACATTCTAATGTATATACCTTTCCTCTCTGACTCTGAACCCCAAGTAACAGATTAATTATTATTCTTTTCTTTTTATCTACAAATGATCGCACCAAGACCAACACAAATCTTTAATTAGACTGATTCTAAAATAACACCTTAGTATTGTATTTTCATTGCGCGATGTGATGCAATATGATATAACCCTATTGAGTAATGCCCATAATAATGCACATGTACAAAATCTATTCTTTTATTTGTTGCACATTATATCATTTCAGAGAGAGAAACTAGTGATATTGAATTGAAGGGTGGATGATAGAGAAATTATTTACCCTTTAATTAATATTCAGTGGCATACAGTGGCATTACTGAACAAATACACAAAACCATTCTTTTTAAAGACCGTCACCACTACTGGGCCAGAAGGGATTAGACCACACAGAGAGCCATCGAGGTCACTGTGACAGGTGGCTATCTCATTAACTCAGCTCTCATTTAACATAAGAAAAAGAGGATCATGGGGGACCAACAGGCACCGATTGGGGAAGTTTTCTATATAGAGGGAGCAAGTAGCTACAAGTATGGCAGTGTGCCTTTAAGATAGTTCAAATGTATAGTTGGTGTTGAATAAATTAGCAGTTAGCCAACTAGTTTTGCTATCTGTTATTTGTACAAATTATTAAAACAAATAATTCATTCAAATTGAACAATCGTTGGAGGGAAGGAAAGTGTAATATGTATAAATTAGGAACATTCTACAATGTCTTCACAAATTTTGTTTCATATGCTTTAATGTGTTTCATATGGTTTAATATGTTGTCACTGTTTTCTTTTTCAACTTATCAGCCACTTTTGTTGATAATACAAGTTTATGAACCCTGTAAAACTAATTTCTCCCGATTTGCTCACACAAACACAGGAAGACCTTTGTTAATAGCACATTTCAATATGATCACTGCCTGTGAAAAAGATAATGGAAAATATGAAGATAAAGGTATACAAGACCAACCAGAGTGAAAATAGCAGATCAATAACTAGGAATTCTATCAAGTTAAATTGTAACAAAAATAAGGAGTAGAGTCCCATATTTGAAGAAAACAGAAATCAGACTCGTTACCAATGCATCCTCTTGATTAATTACAGTCAAACCTGTTTATTAAGGTCACCCAAGGGAAAAACAAATAGTGGCCGCTGGAGACAGGTGATCTTTCTAGACTGGTTCTTCAACACATTTCCTTCTACGGGGAGGCAATATCGGTGACCACTATAGAGAGGTGGCCACTAAGACAGGTTTGACTGCACATACAATTAAACTTGTATGAATTGCAGAGAGCCAGAGGGTTCATGTCAACTAATGATGTAGTAAATCAAGAGGTTGCAAACATTGCTATAATATTGTAGAATACATAGTAAATGTCTTCACCAATAAGAATTTACAGATAGCACATGGTACAAATGACCCCAAATATCCACCGATCTTTAACACATGGAGAAGTTCCACTTTGAGCATCTTAGAATAATAACTGCCACAGTCCTAGATGTGCTTCATGAATACCTTTTGTTTGACCTCTTGAAAAGTATACTTCCACCTGCGTATCATAGAATGTACTGTTGGTGCATAAATGAATAATGTTACATAACTTTCACGAGCGCATATCCAGTAATTCATCTCCGTGGGTTTTACCATTTTGGTACAAATGACCTATATCTGCCCATGCGCATATTGTATCTGTAAACTGGCTTATTGACAGTGTAACTATCGTCTAGACTCTGCATGATCCCTCACATATATATAACAATCATTAACATGACATTGACAACCCTCTCCTCACTATTCTGTTTGGGACTTAAATGAGACCGTATTTTGTCCTAAAATAACAATAAGTAACAATAAATAAATAACAATAAAGCCAACAATGGTTGGATTTATTGCATTAAATACACCCTTTAAGGCTAGAAACCTCCAGTCAAAAAGGTAAATTGCATTGATATCACCATGAACATCAATATTTGTACTTTAATTGATTATCGCTACATACCAGCATTAATGAAGTATCTTTATTAAACCTCTGGGCAAGCAAGTTAGAGCGAACCACCTCAAAAGAAAGAAAGAATATTAACTTGACAACGCAGTAATACTTTGCACATGAATGAATGGCAAGAGGAATTAGTTGGGGGATAAAGAAACAAAACAAAAAACATAGCTGCACATAACAGTGGTCCTTATGCTAACCTCTTGTTATAAGATAGATCAAATTGAAGCATACCACTTATACAATTGTTAATTTTGCTGCAGAGGTTTTTGAAACAGTCTATTAACGTTCCAGTGTAAACAGACAAATTTGCTCATGATTCGCTAGTCAGCTGCTTTCAGACTAATTCTTCACAAAATGGCTATAAATACCATCCTGGCATCCATTTACCAGCATTAATGAAGTATCTTTATTAAACCTCTGGGCAAGCAAGTTAGAGCGAACCACCTCAAAAGAAAGAAAGAATATTAACTTGACAACGCAGTAATACTTTGCACATGAATGAATGGCAAGAGGAATTAGTTGGGGGATAAAGAAACAAAACTGCACATAACAGTGGTCCTTATGCTAACCTCTTGTTATAAGATAGATCAAATTGAAGGATACCACTTATACAATTGTTAATTTTGCTGCAGAGGTTTTTGAAACAGTCTATTAACGTTCCAGTGTAAACAGACAAATTTGCTCATGATTCGCTAGTCAGCTGCTTTCAGACTAATTCTTCACAAAATGGCTATAAATACCATCCTGGCATCCATTTTAAATTGCTAAATCTACAATAAAGGGTTATAAATTTCAGATAAATTAAATTAAATACTAAAAATGTCAAGATGTCGAATTTTAGGCACCGTGATTGCCATGATTGTTAATAGAAATTCATTGCAACATTGTTTTGGATTATTTAGGGGCAAAAGTGTAGATTTTATCTACAATCATGATTACACAAATAAGGCTATAGTCTGGCAAGGCACAACATTGAATTTTCTCTGGCACATGTTTAATAAAGTATGGAAGAAATATGTTTGATCAAGTAAACAAATCCATCGGCATTCAAATTCTTTCATTCCCATATCTATAACATAGGATGCACACAGTTCCCATAGGCAATAAGTTAAGGCAATATATCTGAAACCATCTTTAGAGGTTATCATGGTGGAAAAGACCCATAGTACCCTTAGTTAAAATACTTTCTATTCTAAATCAAGGTCTGTGGAGTCAGCAGTATTTTGTCTAAAATTCATACGAGATGACCGACAGAGAGAGTGAAATCTTTGTTTAAGAGTGATCGCTAACACGTTACATTACGATGTAAACAAATACATGTACAAAGAACCTTGTAACTTGAACCAAACATTCATTTTCAAGGGTCAAAATCAAGATCTTATCATCCATTAGATAATTGAATGGGGCATGAAGCATCAGTATTGACATGAAGATGTGTTTCATTAAGAATTTTTATTAATAACTCCAACGATTGTACATCAATGACACTACATGGCTTTAATATCACTAAACAAAAAGGTGCAAGGATCAAACAAGATGTAATCCTCCCATAAATATATAATTCCAGTCATCTTGAATTCAACATCGTTTCTTTGGTGATGGTGAGTGATGATGATGATGAGGGTGGGGGGGGGGGTGAGGTTGTATACACCGGTAGAGCACAGAGAGTACCAAAACTGACCCTCTCTAACATGTCTCCAGTTCTGCTTAAGGTTGCTGATGATAGTGGGGCAGGGGGGGGGGGGGGGTTGTATACCCGGTAGAGCGCGGAGAGTACAAAACTGACCCTCTCTACCACGTCTCCAGTTCTGCTTAAGGGTAATGATGAAGGTGAGGGGTAATCATGTTATACACCGGTAGAGCACGGAGGGTACAAAACTGACACTCTCTACCACGTCTCCAGTTCTGCTTAAGGGTAATGATGAAGGTGAGGGGTAATCATGTTATACACCGGTAGAGCACGGAGGGTACAAAACTGACCCTCTCTACCACGTCTCCAGTTCTGCTTAAGGGTAATGATGAAGGTAAGGGGTAATCATGTTATACACCGGTAGAGCACGGAGGGTGCACAGCTCTCCATCTTTGCTAAGTCTTCCATATCGATCCAAGTATCTTATCCTGCAAATGAAGAAAAAAGATTTGAACATAGAAGATATTAATACTACTAAAACAGAAGAATGTTCGCTCTGTACTTATAATAAAATCAGAAATTTTTGTTTTCTCTCAAAGAAATTTTCAATCATATACAAGCACCCTAAATATAATCATCGCAAATATGTTTCTATTTCCATTGTCGAAAAAATCTATTACATCATTAATAAAAAAGAAAATCAAAGTTTATGACATTATGTACAAAGCAAATTTGAGAGGGGCTCGCAAGATATGTCACCGAGTTGTTAATTTGTGTTTCATTGATCGCAACTTCAAAAATTCAAAACTTTCTTATTTTTAATTGGAATTTGCTCGTACTTTCACACACACCTGTTGAGCAATCTCAAGATCCAGCTGCTTTAGTTTTTCATCCAAGAAACTTCTCTCTCTCGCTAAATCGGCTTCACTCCCTCCATCTGAACAAAAAACAAAAAGTGGCATACAGTTAACAACTAAATTCTTCACACACCTTGTAAATTTGACATGTTTTTTTGTTGAATACTTTTAGATGAAAGATTTAAAGATACCGTAATTAACGTTGTATAAACCGCCCTCGAGTATTAACCGCATCCCTCTTTTTTTTTTGCCGACTTAAAAAACAGTAGAGGACCTAGGATAGAACCTTGTGGTACGCCGTGTAATAGAAGAAAAATTGGAGGAATTATTATTATAAACTACATATTGAAATCTATCAGAAAGATTACTTTCAAACCAAGATGACAGACAAATTTGAGTGTTGTTCTAGTTTCCGAGTGGTGAGTCAACACACCGATTACTGAGCTGGGAGACATTGTCAGGCATAGCGCCAGGTAAAGGGGCATAAATCGAAACCGTGTATAAATCGCACCCACCGACTTTGAATTTTTTCCAGCGGCAAAAAGGTAAGGTTAATACACCGTTAATTACGGTAATGCAAAGTTTTGGGAAATTTTGAAAATTGGATGGATAGTAATTCTTTAAAATGTTGATATATTTCGATGCCCATGTGGATGTTTTATAAGCACTAAAAAATTTAGCCCCCTAAAACACTTCTGCTTTCAAGAAATTGAATGATCACAATAGGCCAGTTTCGTAATGTATTCAGAGACCTTTAAATCGCATTACGTAATCGGAGGGTCGGACAAACAATGAACTCGCAGTGCGTAGCAGCCTACACTTTGTGTGCATACAATACATGACTGTGTTCGCTAGGTGTGATTGCATCGTTTGTTTTCGCTATTTTGAGAGAGAGAGAAGAAAAAGGAGGCAGATTCAAACTTGAATAATAAATAGCTTTGAGATGTGATTTTGTTCTTCATACATTTGATCTTTAAAATCGCTGAGGCTTAGGCAAGAATAATGGAAAAGCATTGCTGTTACAGAACTAGCGATTCACATCTTGCAGTCAAACCTGTTCGGCCAAGTCCCCGGTACAGGCAGCGCACGACACCCCCTCAAAAGAAGAAAAACGAGGTAGATGATACATGCGACATTGGCTCGAAAGCGAGTAATGAAACAGAAAGAAAGGAACCAAAATATCAGTTAGCAGATATCGGCAATTCCCATTCAATTTTGCATTTACCTTAGCTTGAAACCGAGTACAAATTTTGACGTAGAAATGAAAGAAGTGATTAACTCTTTTCCACTCGTTCGCACACAAGGTCACCTAAACTTGCAGATCGTGCGTGCGTGCGTACCACGTGTCCGTGTTCGTGGAGGCGCGAATCACATTTTCATAATAAAAATAAATTTACGGATTAAAACATGTTTGTGAAACGCCTCGATACGAACTATTTCAAGGCGGACGAGAAACGGCTAATGAGAAGCAAGCACAGTGACCACAGAATCAATATTATTAACAAAAGTAACGAGAAATAATGATAATAAAGGTATTAATGATGGCACTATATAATTAATAAAATAATATTTATAAAATAATGTCGCCCGATGACAGAGAACTAGAATAAGAACGTTGAATATTGATAAACAAATAATTTTGAACAGAAAAAATGAAGAAAAACAATGAACAAGGAAGAAGAAGGTGTGAAGCAAAGATTGATAAATAATGAGAGCAATGGAAAACAGGAATAGATCCCTAATGAAAGTAATATAAAAAAAAAAATTATGATGGCAAGCCAGAATCGGGATGATGAATAATTTTATTGATTAAAATAAGATTAGGAATTAAGTTTGATTATCATAAAAAAGTTAATAGTATTATAATTATGCCGGACCTTTCTTTATTCAAGAAGCAATTATTATTATAAAAAAAAACATTTTAAAAATAATTTGTTATTACATTTTCTATTACTTTTTGTTTACAATTTGTTCTTCTTTTTGTTCAAGTTGGTATGTTCTGTCTTTTTGCGACGGTTTGGCCTGTAGTCTAGAACCACATGAGTCGAGCTTCATCTCCACATGGCCATCGGAAAATATTAATTGAATGTCTTCAAAACTCGTAAAAGCCTTCAGTTTTCGACGATCATAAATGCATAGTCCGCCATATATTCTCTACTAGATAATTGAATACGTCATAGGTCCCAAAGTCAGGAATATCGTAAAACTTAAGGGAGGTATGTAGCTAGTTCACTTAACGAAACTCCTGCCCATTGTAATTCCCCCCCACACAGTCACGTCTACCGAGTGACACGTGCCCCACGGGTCAGGGGCTACGGGCAGGCTAGTCCGCTACTGCGGACGCTAATTTAACGAGTCTTTTCTCGGGTGTATACCGTGCTCGAAACTCCTCTTTTGCTAAGAAAATATTGCAGCTACCTGAACTCAGCTTGATGAATGTCAAGTTGGAAGACTTTTCCGGCCAAAACAGAAATTCATATATATACACGCAGTTTTGATAGAAAGATATGAATGAAATTTAACGGCAATAACCGACAGTCTAATACACAACGCACACATTCAAAATGGCGGTTTGACAAAGCTTGCCGGGCTTGGTTACAGTAACCGCGCATTACGTAACCGCCGAAACTGGCCTATTTACCGGTGCTCTGACCATGAAAATCTCAGAATATGCAGTTCTGATATATAATTTCCAAACAGGAATAGTAAATCTGTTTATTATAGTCAAGAAACATTGTTTTAAAGCTGAAGTAATATCAATCTTGAGAGGGAGCTATACAACATAAAGAGTTCATTATTTACAATTTTATCACTGTAGACTCGATTCCAACCGCGACAACGGTCATTGAATAATGTAAAATCCCATATGCTTCCAATATGTTCATTTGAACCAAATTCATGACCCCATACCAAAACTTTGTTTTACCTTTAATATATCACATCTTCAAGTCGGGGCAAATCAATATTTTCATATACTTAATAAATTATAAAACTTGGTAAGGGTATGAATAATTTAGTTAACTCTATGTTAATACACAAGATATAATTTAACAATATGGACGTGGATGAAAATATAAGAGGGCATCATTTCACTCAACTATCATCAGTACAAGTTCCCAAACATCCCATTAAAATTGCTCATTTAAACACAAGGGGTTTTAATGAGACGTTGACAAAAGCGAATTAAAAAAAGTTTCACATAACTTTGCCCAGTTTTCATTGCTTCTATACACCTGTACTTTTAAATATATATTCTGTATTAACACTACTCCCTAGTTGAAGTCTAATGCTAGTTTACAATTTTACAATGGGTGGATATAAAAGCATAATTCTCTAAATCAACCAAGAAAATTGAGAGCAGGGTAACAAAACAATTATGTAGGAACATCTCTACGAGATCTGACTTATTTTTCATTTACAAGCAAAAACTATGCACTTGATCCCTAGTACTATTAGCACAGCAAATTTCTTCATAATGAACCCCTCTTTAGCCAAGCCTCCCTAGTGAACTTCCTACCAGGGACCTGTTTCACGGAGCCTTTTTCAATTACAAATGACAAAAATCAGTGACAAATCTGATGATAACCAATCAGAAGCAAGGATTTCACTAGCTTATAACAAAGGCTGTCATTTGTCACTGATGACAAGTTTTGTGAAACGGGGCTCTGGTATGCATTCACTGAACCTTGGTTGAGAGTGGCACAGGAAATCCAAGTCCTTGTCAAAGTGTCATGGCTGGCTAGGACTTGAACTGTTACCCATTTGACCCAGAATCCAGTAACGTATACCACAACACCTCTTACATTGATCTACATATGCCACACTCAACCCAGGTGATGTAAATGGGTACCTGGCAGGATTTAATTCCTTGAGCGCCGTAATGGCAGCCGTGCTAAAGCCAAGGTAATAATCAGGATCCCTGACTGGGCCTCAGAATAGTTTACTAGAATGATGGCTCATAACAAATGCTTTATATTATTATCATTATCATTATTATTACCTGTTCCTGTCATTGAGAGTCCCGACGTACTGAGTGACGTGTAGGAATCACTGAAACCCATCAGCCTCTCCTGCGACCCTAGACCCGATCCTGCAGACCCGGTGTGACTCGGTGGCCTTGCGAGGGCTCCTAAGCTCTGCTGCGACCCTGCAGGAGACCTCCCACCAAGGGACACGACATGCGGCAGGTTCTGCAGGGAGCTCGCCGGAGACTTGGACACCAGGTTCTGGTTGGACGACGCCGGAGACATGTGCAGGTTCTGGGTCGACGTTGCGGGTGATTTTGTCAGGTAGTGCTGGAGGCTGTGGGTTGAGGATGCAGGCGACTGCTGCTGCTGCTGTTGTAGGCTCTGAACGGAGCTGGCGGGAGAACGGCTGCCGAGGTTCTGCAGGGAGCTGGAGCTGACTGCAGGTGATCCAGACAGGTTGCTCTGGAAGGGGGTGGAATCTACGGAGCCACGGCGGTAGGACTGCTGCTGAGGGGAGGGAGGGCGGATGTTCTCGGGATAGGAGGACAGCGAAGTAGACGACATGGTGGCAAAGATTTGGTTCTGGAGAGCTTGGATGATGATTTCACGTTTCTGGACCTCTGTTGAAAGGGCTGAAACTCTGAAGGAAAAGCAAATATGTCCATTTTAGTACTATTTATACCTCTCTTTAGAAATCTAGCAATCTGATTGGTTGAAATTGGAGTCGTGATTTTAGCCATGCCCGCCTACCGGTCAATAGTTTTTTAAAGATGCCTGCATGAGGTGTTACCGCAAATCTTGCTCAAATCTATCCTTTCCATGAAAACCTTCAAGATAACAAACTACCAGAAATAACAGTTATATCCCTTTATTAAAAAAAAACAATAATGATAGTAATAATAATACAAATATCAACCAGAATAACGAAAACAAGAACAAAAATGATATAGTCTTATTTACCCGGGGTAGCCTAATAACTACAAATACTTCTCTTCATAAAGGTTGCGCAATTGTTATTAACTCAGCAATGACACATAAACATTTAACAAATCTGGATCACAAGGGGCAAACCTCAGTAAAACAACAGCCTGATCGCCCGCAGAAGGGGTCATGAACTAACTTTCTCCCAAGATCGTATATCATTGCTTAATGTCTTGAGCTCCCTTCATCATCCCTATCAACTCTCCCTCTCTCTCTCTCTCTGTCTCTGTCTCTCTCTCTCTCTGCCTGCCTGTCTGTGTCTGTGTCTGTCTGTGTCTGTGTCTGTCTCTCTCTCTCTCTCTCTGCCTGCCTGTATGTCTCCGTCTCTGTCTGTCTCTCTGTGTCTGTCTCTGCCTCTGTCCTCTCTCTGTCACTCTCTCTCCTTATCACATTGCACACCATACCAGAATGCGCCATTTGATATCCTTTCCTATCAGGAACATTACAACTGAAAACATGCCTATGGATGGCCAAGGGCAAGGGAGAGGGGGGGGGGGGCATGAACTTACCTTTTCTCAAGATCGTATATCCTAGCTTTATGTCGTGAGCTCCCTTCTTCATCTCTCTCCTTCCCGCCATCCATGTCATGTACACCACTCAACCTGTCATCAGAAGGAATCATGATGGATAATTGTTGAATTTTCCTTAGAGATAGAAGCGATAAACGTATTAAATGTTTTCTTGTGATGTTTGTTTTTACAATTTATTTTGGCGAATTTCTTTTAGTAGAGTAAGCAAACTGGGCATAGAGAAAATTAGTGTCTAGTTTCAAAGAGGGGAAAAAGAGGGGGGGGGGGTAGAGAAAAATCTACACAGTAGGGCTATTGCCATGATCACTAGAAATGTTGAACTATGAATATCAATATTTTTATTTCATCTTATGGTTATCATGATCATTATCTTTGTCATCAACATCATCATCACCTTTATTACCATCGTCATCACCACCATCTTTATCACTACCAAATTTATCTTCCTTATCATCATCACTTAAACCACCACCACCACCACCACCACCACAAACATCATCATCATCACCACTACCAACAACACCATCACCATCATCGTCAACATCATCATCACCCTCATCGAGATCAGCAGCAGCATCCTTACCATTATTAACCATCTTTTTCTAGTCATACAATGCATGAGACTAACCTTGAGTTTGATGGTGCTTCCACGTGACATTGTCTGATTGCACACTCTTCCAAGTACTTGTGTTCCCACTAGAAGTAAAAGTCGAGATTTAGGGTCATTGTGATGTCATTTGGTACACAAAGAAATAAGAGAGAATGTATAGAGAAGCAATGGAGAAGCGATAGAAAGAGAAGGAAATCAGTGAAATGAAGAGAAATGTACAGGAGAGATAGGTGGAAGAGAGGAAGTTGGGGGAACAGACAGATAAACAACAACAACACAAAATATATGCATGCAAAGTCACTTCAAACATCGTAAAGATTAGATAAGACAAAACTTAAATGATAGAAAGAGGAGAAAGAAGAAACTAGAATGAGATATAAAAAAAAGTAAAGGAAAATAAAGAGAAAAGGAGAAAGAAAAATGACAGTGGGGCAAAGATAGGGTATTGGAACAGGAAGAGACAGAATAGAGAGAGAGAGGGTATGGGTGATTACTTTACTGACTTCAGCCTCAAGTTTTACAATAGTATTTTCTTTTTTTAGCCAGAGATAATATGAAGGAGAGAGAAGATGAGGCAGAGATAGAAATGGAGAGAGAGAGAGAAGTGAGAGAATAGAGATAGAAAGAGTATGGATGATATATCTTACCTTACTAACTTCAGCCTCTAGTTTTAGGATAGTACTCTCTTTTTCAGCCAGCGATTCACTTGTAACATCTTCAGGCTCTGACACACCTTCATCTTGGTTCGCTACAGCCTAAACGGATATAACAACAAAATGAATAATATAATAACTAAATAAGAGACCTGTGACAATTTTGTATATCTTCTGTGCAGGAGCATTTTTCTATGGTATTTAGCAATAAAATATAAAAATAATTTCCCCAAAGATATAAATTCATCAAATGCATAACTATTATCATATTAGAGAAAGTTACTAACAGGTTTAGAAGACTATTTTGTATAATGATTAATGTTTTTGTTTCTAAAGCTTTATATGAAAGTGTGATTTTGATTTGTATAGATTATGTACATGACATTGTCAATATTACTTTTCTTTTTTTATTAATTGATGACCTCATTTTATGACGAATTTTGGATTGTAAACAATGTGCGATGAGTGCATGGACTACTACTTTGTATTTCTAATAAACCACATTTAATTAAATTGAATATTGTGTCCAACTGAAACCTGGGGGGTGTTTCACAAAGATCCTAAATTGAACTTATCTCTAAGTTGGAGTTAACAAATATGGGAAGCCGTTAGCATCTTTGAAAATATGTTGTAAAAGTTGTTTTAAAAGGCATAAAATGTTGATTCAAATCATTCATATTTTTTTTTATTATCAATGAGATATTTCATGTTCTTGTTGTGGAATTTATAAAAGTCTAAAATACTTGAATTTTTCCTTTTAAATATATTTTATTTTGAGGCTACAAATGGCTTTCCATCATGTTTAAGTCCAACTTAGAGTTAAGTGTGACTTAGGATCTTTGTGAAACACCCCCATGATTGCCACCCTTATCAATTAAAGCTCTGAATGTAAGCAGAGCCATTTATTAGGAGAGTTCGGTCAACCCGGTTCAAGTTGGGCACAATATGGCGAAGTTGGCCAAACTCTGTGTAGAAGTAGCTCTGGACCACGTCTTATAAAGAGTTACGAATGATCCAAATCAATCGCAAGTCATCCAATCAATCGTAAGTTTGTAGCCTCCTAGCTCTAATGTACATAGCTGCGATTGATATCAATCGTAAATAAGTTGCGATCAACATCAACTCTTTAAAAGGCGGGCCCAGATTGCGTGACTCACTCACCTGGCGCCCTCGTAGTTTCTCTATCTCTTTCTCCATCTTATGTCTGAGTTTATTCTCTAGTTTCTCCCTCTTCTGACGAGCAGCTTGCAATGATGTAACCAGCTGCTGTAACGATCTCACCTTGTCAACGTAAACCTGACGCTGGGCACACTTGGGAGGGGAGGAGGAGGGGTCAGGAAAGAGATAATTCACAAACATATTTTTAAAATATAATATTTAACAGTAATCAAAACAGGCAAGCAAACACTACACAGCAGTAGAGGCTAACTTGACTGAGTTGGGTATCCGGACAGTTGATTTCAAATAGTTAAGTCATTTTTTACAGTAATTTAATCTAGTTTCTAGTCATTTCCTTCAAAGGTATTGGTAGATCCTAAACAAATACAATTGTTAAGCTTTAAGAACAATAAGAATCATACCAATAATGAAATGATAACATGTCTTATTTCCTAAGGGTAGCCTCATCAGTATTATTACTTATCTTTCTGAGAGCCCTGTAATTATTATTACTCCAGCATTGCCAGTGCAAATGCATTCACATTTAAGTAATTTTGTCACTCCTTAGTTAAAATTTACAGTAAGTTTTAGTTAACAAACAGTGCTTTTTAGTCTTTGTAGTATTCAGCAAGATTTGGGAATGTCATCTTTTCCAAATTGCCTCAGAAGAGTTGACATCAACTGTACGTTTAACCATTACTATCAAAATTGCTACACATGAATATCAAACTACTTATTGCCATATTAAAGCCATATTAAGATAACTGGAGAAAAAGGTGGCCACTGTTTACAGGTGGCCTTCTTATACAGATTTGACTACACACATTTCCTTGCTAAAGGGACACAAAATAGGACGACTATAGAGGAGTGTCCACCAAAGATTTTTGTCTCAATTAAACTTAATTAAGTGCTTAAGTTTGTTTATAACATACCTCTTCATGTAACTTAGTAACATCTGCTTGAGCCTTGGACAAGGCTGCATCCAGCATGTCCACGTGTAGTCTCTGTTCTGTGAGTTCATTCATCAACTGCATATTAGTCTCATCCAAGTCTTTACCTGTTTATCAAATAAATTATTGACAGTCATTTATAGCCACTGGGGTATTGATGGAGAATTCTTTCTTCCAGATGGTTACAAATTGTACTGTACAGAATCTCTAGAGAAGGCTCTAAGACATTCTGAATGGGCTTCAAATAATCATAATAATTTCTTTTTTTCCTTCTTATTTCCAGCTACACTTCTTTACTCAGAAAGCTATCTTGTTAACAGTCAGAAATGGCAAATTTTTAAAGAAACACAGGCAACTAACAACTAAACTATCCATACCCCATGTAAATTTGTTGTTGTTTGTGTTTTTTTGTAACTCAGGAATAAAAGGTGGACTGGGTGAATACTTTTTAAATGTAAGCTTTAATATGTCACATTCTCAAGGAACATAAATCAGAACAAATCTTTTTTTCAAATATTAAGTGACAAATAACAAACTTGATAAGGGTATGAATAATTCAGTTGATAACTGTAAACACAGAACCCTACTCTAACTTTTTTCTCATGGTCAGAAGTAAAATACTGGCATTTATTTCAACTTATTGACAACATTTTTGCCCATGTATATTGCTTACAGAGATATTGCATATTATTTGATCAATGTAGCAATAAAAGAAAAACACAATTGTTGCCAATTTGAAGAACGACATCTGATCTATTTAGCGCTAAACATAAATCCTGTCCTGAAAGAGTTAAAAGCAAAAATAGACAAGTTACTTGTGAGATGAATACTTACATGTCATTTGTGTCTGGAAGAGCACGTTTTCTTTTCTCGTTAATTCCTCTTGCAGGTCAGCCTCGATAGATTCCCCATGATTGGCTGTCCTGGAACTCTTGGCACGTGATTCTACATAGACTGAATACGGACATTTGATATAATTATTATGAATATTATTATTATCGTTATTAAGTATTCGGCATCACCTGTGCCTGGTACAAGCAAACTTAATCACTGTGACCCTCAAGTCTCTCATTTTAATATAACTGATTGGGGATGTGCACCCCAACACTGAACTTAAAAAATACAAACCTATAAACCTCAATCTATTAGGAATTTTAACCTCCCACCTCCCCTTCTTATTATCCCCATCATCACTTTTACTGTACAAACAGACTCTATTCTGACACATAAACATATTTCCATAAAACCTTCAGTCAGGCCTAACACCCCTCAACAGCGCTTCATAGTCTTACATTGAAGACCCCATGATACTGTAAAAAACTTCAAACTTTCGCAAATTGTTACCAACAGCCTCTGACATAGCAAGAAACTTTAGTGACCTCCAAAAATTTAAAGTTGTGTCAAATGTGACTCAATAGTTTTGTGGCATGAAACTTTCATATACATATATATATGTCGCGAATCTGAACTACTCATAAACATGCAGGAACATTTTATATATTAAAGTGAAGCTTCCACGGAAAACAGTATTGAACTACTGATGGAGCCACCCTACTAAAAAAAGACTAATAAATAAATAAATAAAAAATAAATAAGCTTTCAAGTTTAGTAGTATGTTTTATGACCGACATGGGTTCGTTCCTCATTATAACCATCACCATGGATTGTTGTTCGTCCCTAGAGGTCAACAAACTTGGTAGTGTACCCATCCTGGCCAGGCAGATACCCAGACAAACAACGGCATTCAGGGAATTTAGGGAATGCCAAGTATTTTCCCAGTACATAGTTAGTTTCCCATCAAGCTGGGGTGCCCGAGAGATTGGCTCAAGAAGTTGGGACGGTGTTGAAAGACGCGTGTCTGACCTTGCGAGACCGGGGTCAGTCCCAAATTCATAAAACATGCTCCGTAAATACCACTGACTTTATCTGGTGGTAATGGAGGGATGACAAGGGGGTGGAATGGAATCTGAGCTCATGCACACATAACATGGTTTTTTAATTTTTTAAATTAAATGTAAAGAGTGAAGAACAATCATTATTAATCCAATTTACTCCACTAAAGCTGTTGTGACTGTATTTTACCATCACTGTAATTTTCTATGATTATGTTTATTTCTTTTCGTAAACTGATCTGTAAACGTTAACCAATGAAAAACAATGGACAATAAATGGTTAATTTCAATTGCAATCTCGATTTGTCTTAGTGGAATAGATCGAAAAAAGGATCAATATCTATCTATTAGTATTAGCACCTGCGCTACATTTCAATACTATACATCATGTTTGTATCTACTCGAGTACTGGCTTGTCACTAATGTTTGTCAATCTTAGTTGTGTGTCAATGTGCATAGGCCTACTCCTCCTGAAGCTCCTTGACCTGCATGTACATACATACGTGTACATGTAAGTGTTATCAGTTAAACTTTACACTTTGATAACAAAATGTCAAACTAAGTGCTTGTCAGCACACCAATTTCCCTTCATTTATCGGTAAACAAAGTGTTGCTCACACAGATCCCCAGAAATTTTACAAAACTGTTTGATCATTCTCATGCACTCCAAAAAGTAGTATTCTTTGGGTGCAGTAAACTTTGGTTAATAATAATAATGGGCATTAGGTCTTGCAGCTTACTACACATTCCATCAACGGAGTGAAATTAATAATTCTGTCAATATCAAATTTTTACTGGATATATCATAATCTTCATGAAATCACTCTTGCCCAACCATCTCATAATAATACCGGTAAGCATAATAACAATAGTGGGTTCTTGTATATCGCGCTCATGTCTGTAAAACTTGACACTCCTGGTGCTTTACAGATCATTTTCCCTGTCCTGTTTCTTTAATATCAACGTCAGAGAAGTGAAGAGAGTCCACCCGCACCCCCCCCCCCCCCCCACTCAGTGTTATTTAAGTTACGCGTATGCATGTTCCCTCCTTTTGAAAACACCCCCCTAAGTCCGGTGTAAAGTCAATACGGGCCAGATTTTGTGTACTACGAGCCGGACTTTGGTGCGTGAAAAGTACCCCTTTACCAGACATTTTGGGAACACTCATGCAGTCCCTCCGACCCCGGAGTGGGGGGGGGGGGGGGGGGGGAGGAGAGTCCATTACCTGTTAAATCTCGATTCCTCTCCTGTAGTTTCTTGACTTCTACTTCAAGTTTGGCCCGGACGAGCTTCTCGAGGTGCTCCCTCTTGTGCGTTGATTCAATTAGCTTCTCATGCTCCGTCTGTACCTTATGGATCTCTTGCTCAAACTGCACAAGGAAATATAATCATAAGACCAATTTACTTACTAATTTCCTAATAAATGCACATGGGAATAATTCAACAATGATGATTTCTTTAACTCAATTTCCAGTCAAATAATATTATACAACTTGGACATAATAATATTCATTATTACCCGTATCAGACATCTGAGCTGGTCATTTACAAAACCGTATTGCCCTAGTTTTCACTAGCAGTGGGAACGGAGGGGTATATTCTTTGTATTTTCCTTGGTCTCCCTGCGCGTATTGACTTTGACGTGTAGAGACGAGTGAAAATATACCTTGGTATTTTCCACGGTCTCGCATCCAGGCATCTCTTATTGACCGCGCCGTATTGTTTCATTTTCATTGCGCATCTATTATGCGTACGAGAACCTACGCACTTTGCGCGCACTCTATTGTGACGTAATAATCACACCAAATGCACACTGTTTGTAGTGTATCCAAAATTTTGTCAAGCACTGGATGCACAGTGCTGGCTTGACAAAGTTTGTTCAGTTCTTGAGATTGTCATGGTGGATTTCTGTATTTGCTCTAGATGTCTGATTTGGATAACAATAAAAATATTGACTGGCTTTACTTTCGGGGGATATCAGAAATATTGACCGCGCTAAGACCATATTGCCCTCGTCTTTCGACTCGGGGCAATATGATCTGAGCTTGGTCAATATATCTGATATACCCCTCAAGGCCAGTCAATATTATATAATTACTGTCTACTAATCTTTCAATGCCTCGGAAGCTCATAGGAGTAAGAAAATGTTATCTGTCTACCATTTCCTTTTCCTGGGTAAAGAGCGTTAATGAATGCCTTGCTACCAGAAATGAATCCTTGGAAAGCTGGTAAGACCAGTGTCAAGCCAACCTTTTGAATGTCAATTCTTGACAAACCTCCCCAAAAGGCACTCGGTCATATATCTTTGAATATTAGAAACTGAAAAGCTAACTATTCTTAGCAACTGCACTTTTTATTTTTGTTCTAAAGTGAAGTATGAAATAGGATTTTTTTTAAAATAAATTAACAATTATCAAATCAAGTTCTCATGGATAGGCTCTGAATCACATGGTTTTCCATTGCCCCTTGAACTACCCGTCACTTCCTTAAACATGAAATAGATTGTAAATACTAGTACATGTAAATAGAGGTGGCGAATTCAGTTAATACATAGATGTATATATCTACACTTGAAAATGCATTTTCTTTCCATGTGAGTAGGGCCTAGATCTTGACAACAGGTGAACTCAGGGTTTTTAATAACGACTACCATCACCACCACTGATTTCACCTAGATTAATTTCATCAAGCAATTGAGCAATTAATGTCAAACCCCATTCTGCTTTTCCAAATCTCACAGAACTGATTTGCAATGAAAACAACAGTGGGCAGAAATGCTGTTTACAATTCATCCTTGACAATCAGCATAATTTCAGCACACTTTATGGTTTAGAATAGACTATAAATCTAATGCACATTACTGCCATAAAACTGACTCAAGGGAGACAAATCTTCTAAAATTTTGCAAATTTCTGTATTTGTCAACTTTCTTTCTGTAATTGTCCTTGACATGAGCATATTTCCTGCATGGTTGATACAGTCACTAACTAGCTATGTTTACATGAAATCATTGTAGTTTTAAACTTTACATTTGAGAAACGTCAAAGTTATGAGGGTTCGCACGGGACTGAAACAACAAGTTTTCAAAGTTTTAAACTACAAGCCGGACAAGCAGTGATTTTTACGAACTTTGAGCAAGGATTCCCCACTGCTCATAGTTATCGCGCTAACTTTAAGATTGCTCTTGGTTTGTAACTTCAAGGCATCTGCACAGTCCCCGACTACAGAATAGCTTTGACGTTTAAAGCTATGACCTAAACTTTAAGTTAACAGACTGCCATGTGAACCTCACTAGTAGCTGTTCTAGCCTATTGCACATTATGGCCAGAAAATTGACTCATGGATGAATCTTCTTGGCAACTCTCTCTTATTAGCCTAGGTCTCCAGTATTTGCCTTTGGACTCGGTTGTTTCATAACCATATCATTGTAATGAATAGTAATGCAGAAATGTTTCTGGGACCAGTTTTTATAAATCTAACAAATTCAAAAACTGTAAGAAAAATTTGCTCTCAGCCAATCAAATGCCAGGATTTCAGTAGCTTATAACAGTAATTGAAACTTGTCATTGACAACAAGTTTTGATGAAACAGGGCCCTGATGCATTTGTCATCCTACACATTTGACATTGTAGCTTGTCTAATCAATTGAACTTTATGGTCGTTAAAAAAAGTACTCAGGAGGCCTCTCTTCATCAGCTCGAGATTGCCAAATATCCCGCTATTTGAACTACCCCGATCGCAAATTGTCCAGTTAATTTGCGTCATCAGTTCGAAGTTGTATTTAGCGGGATATTTGGTCGAGATAATCATCCCAAGATATCTTCGGCTAGTTTGCAAAATATCCCGCTATTTGATCAGTGCGTCTTCACCAGCCCGAAGACTCACACTATGCACGAACGCTGAGCAAAATTTGTCAAGCTCGAGCTTCAAGTTTCAAGTTTTGAGGTCAAGTCTCGAGCTGATGAAGACGCGATTTGTAACTTCGGGACTATTTCCCAAATCAGAAATAGCGGGCAATTTGGTAATCTTGAGCTGATGAAGACAGGCCTATGCAGCTTGTCTAATCAATTGCACATTGGGGTCGTTAAAAGAAGTTCTGGGGGACAAACCTTTAGCAACTTGGCAACTTTTTGGTAGTTGGTCTCGAGCTCTTGTCTGAGGACGCTGTTCTCGTCCGATAAGATCTCCACCATGTGAGTCGCCCTGGACGCGATGGCTTCATGGTCCAGCTCAAAGTTCGCCTGAGATGCCTGGGAGGCGGGGGAGGGGTGAGGGGCGGGGGCGTCGGTCGATAGAGGGGAGGTGCTGGACGTACTGCTGCAGGAGAAAGAGACAAAGAGAGATGGAGAGATGACTTTTGACTTTTCAGATACAGTTGTGTCATTTAATCTTCTTTCAAAGTTCAAACTAAGAAACTTTTCTTTCAGATTAAGAACCTTTGCCCTAACATGCTGCATTTTGAATTTTAGAAAACAGGAGAATCATGTTGTAATTCATCATTTGCAAATAAATAGGATATATTTTACTGATTCTAATTGAGAAAAAGATTTGGGCAATTAACACAAATATTCTAAATGATTTTATAATGGTTCCATTTTTAGTCTATCATCAAAGATGTATTCAAATTGTTTATTAAGGGTTAGAGGAGGAAATTCATCTTAACTTCTAAACCAAGTGAAAAGGGAGGGAAACGTCAAACCTTGCCAAGTTCTGCCATACACACATACATAAATATGGAAAACTCAACAGAGTTTAGAAATAACGCTAAAAGTGAAATGGGGTGTCAAAATGTTCAGATCCATGCCCACGCCCCCCCCCCTCCCACCCCTCCTCCTCCCCAACAAACAAACATTTTGAAATAGTAGGACACTTTTGGTCGCAGCAGGCATGCAGTTCATGCAATAAATTTCATACAATGTCATGTCCATGTCTACATACTACACCCAAGGTGAATTGCTTGTTTGGTCTACAACCAGTTCGTCTACTACCCAATTGATCTATTTCCATATGGTCTGCACCCAGCCTATCTGCTACCCACATGGTATAATAATCATTTAATCATTAATAATAATAATCATTAAATGATTATTACATCTTATGGATAGTAGACGAAATAAGCATCAGACAAACTGGGAATTAGACCGACTCGAATTTAGACTAAATGAGGAATAGACCAAATGGGTAGTAGACGACTAGACGAGCTGGGTGTAGACCATATTAAGGGAATAGACCAATTGGGTCGTAGAGAAACTGGTTGTAGACCAAATGGCAATCCACACACCCAACATCCTAAATGTGTGTCACATTGTAACCCCTACTACTGCCCAATGTGATTCAATGAAATTTAGGTTGCACATATCATCAGTCCAATCATAATTCCTTTGCATAGAGGGCTGCCCCTTCGTCACCTCCAGGTTTCTACTAACACGAAGCATGCCAAATGATTAAAGCCCCTTCAAAGTGTTGGGAGCCCCAACAATTTGATGGCAAAGTTTCACTTAAATTGTATTATAATTTGAAAGAGGATGTCAATTAAGACATAATTCGGCAAGGATTTTCATAATAAATGTGTTTGAAGTCGAATATTGATGAAATAATACAACATTTTGGTTTTCTGCATACAACAGAAAACCCAAACTATTTATTCTTTTATCAATATTTTTCTTCAAACACAATTTTTTTGGGGGAAATCTTTGCAGAAGTGTATCTTAAATGACATCCTCTTTCACGTTATGATACAATTTAGGTAAAATTTTGCCTTCAAATTTTGGGCTCCCAACACTTTAGAGGGGCTTTAAGATTACCATGCAACTTGCTTTATAGCTGAAGGCAAATAATAATAAACAAAATTGCTTTAGAAACCAGCACCTTTTGCAAGTGTCAGAAAAAAATGAGAAGCTGCATGCTGTACGATAATTGAATCACAACATGAACTTGTGTGATTCGTGAAAGTTTCTTGACTTCAACATTTCTTGTCAGCAGATTTAAGGTTTTAAAGCAGTTTAACATCTACATGTAATAGTAAATGGGACTGTTAACTTAAGGTTAAATGGGGGAAGGGTCTGTAATCAAGTTTATCTATTCATTCTCTTTTAAAAGAGGCGGCCAAAACCTATGAGAGAAGAAGCTTGTTCTGAAAATATTAGCTGAAATTAAGTCATACATGTATATAAAACAAATGTTATTAAATCAAAACCATTCGGGACCACCACTATCTCCACTAATCTTGAATGTCAATTGAAAACAGATAGTTTTACAGGTTTGGTTTGCATTGGGAGGGTGAAAAGACGAGGGCAACTCCCCTTCCCGTTCATCGATCCCCATCCATTGCTCTACCGGTGCCTTCACTGCTAAAGACATTAGCAGTCAGGGAAACAGGCGGCACATACACAAACATGACGACATAATAGAAGAATTCAAGGCATCTGTTCTTGAGTCGCGCCTTCCTCCCCTCATCAGCAGTTTGTACTTGACTTCATTCCTCCAAGACTATTCTCTCATCTCTGCTCGTCTCAAAGGAAGGACCGCTCTTTTCCTCCCCCCCCCCCCCTCTCCCCCCTCTCTCTTTCTTTCATCTCTTCCTCTCTTCCCTCTCTTTCCCCCTCCCCATCTTTCACTCTCTCACCAACTTTCTTACTTTCTTGAACATCTCTTTCAAACCTCCTCTTCCTTCTCCTTTTCTTGTGTGTGAACTCTTTTTTGTTCTTCTTTTACATCTTTCTTCCCTCAACCCTCTTCTTCCTCCTATCTTTTGTCTTCCTCTATTTGTTTCTTTTTTTCTCTCATCCATGTCTCACAATCTTGTTCTGTATGATCTCTCTTTCTTCTCTGATCTCTTTTTGTTCTTAATCGCCTTCTGTCCTTCTGTCCCTCTGTCCATTTTCCCAATTTTTTAGTCTATCCCTTTCTACCTTCCTTTCTCCCCTTTCTGGATATATTTCTTCTCAGCTTGCTTCCCGCTCTTTTCCCTTACTGCTTCTCTCTCTCTCTCCGTTTCTCTCTCCCTGTCTCTTCTCATCACTCCAAGCATATCTCCCTTCTCTCTGCCTATCAACATAAAGACATGTGTAGTGGTACTTTCTGATGCAATCGTTGGTGTAGCTATGGAAGCAAAAGGGGATACCCCCCCCCTTCATGTGGCAAAAACGAAAGAGAGAAAAGGAGAGAAGAAAAAAAGTAGGAGAAGGAAATATGCCAAGGCAAGAAAAGAGGATATTGGGATCTACTTTGCACCCCCCCCCCCCCCTATAGCCTTGTTAATTCCCTTTTCATTGACAGATTACAACTGGAGCTGCCCCCACCCCCCCCCCCCCCCCCCCCCCCAATAATACAAGTGCCCTTCAATGGCTACGCCACTGGATGCAGTGCAACACACAGGCAATGGTTTGTAAACTGTGCTGTTTTGAGGTGTAATGGAAACTAGTACCAGACAGACAGCCAGCCGATACTAGACGAATGATGCGCAATGTCTACCTTTTCATCAACATGAAATGGAATACACAAGATAAATAATGAATGAGAGTTCAGAGTACTCTAGCTTCAAAAACACATTTTGAAAACACCTCAGAATTTAAACACAATATGCTCAATGGCTATCAAACACTACATTGGTTGTATTTCTAAATTGTTGTTATACAAAAACCATCATGTACATGTAGGGCCTACGCCAGCTACAGCCTAGTGTACATGAGGCTTGAGAATATATTTTCATGACCTTGACCCAATATTTTCACCCTATTTGATAAACTGCATGCAATAAATCGATTCATGCTGTTACAACTGAGGAATTACACTGCAACTTCACGCTTCATTCTCAGATGAAAATAGCCTTCTTTTTGTCATCATTACTTGTGTGAACTAGCAAACCAGGGGTCATATTATTATTGGCAATCAAAATTGATTAATAATCATGTTTCTCTTGCTATGGTGCATATCACATCATACCATCCACAGTGGTATGAATATTATTACTATCCACTAATACAATTTTTAGCACTGGCAGCGATTATTGGCGCAAAGGGCATTTCAAAATGCTGCCGAGTACCAATTTCATATTTGGAGCAAAAAAGAGACAACGTACTGTAACTGGGAAAACCTAATGCCTCGTCTATAAAGGACACTGCACCGGCAGAGATTTGAACCCTTATCCTCTTGAATGGGTGTCAAGAGCATGAACCACTGGATACGTGTGCGTGTAAACCCACCCATGGTCTTTGATCGATGCTCTCATTTTCCTCATGGCCAATTGAATGCCTCGTCTAAAGACGCATGCACCACCAGAGATTTGGACCCTTATCCTCTATTCCTCTTGAATGAGTGGCAAGTGCATAAACCACTGGACATGTGTGTATGTGTGCGTGTGAACCCACCCATGGTCTTTGATGCTCTCATTTTTCCTCAGGGCCAAGGTACATACACAGAAGGGAATGCCTGGAATCTCCCCTCACAGACAAACAGCCTGATGAGATCATGTCGCGGACAATACCGTACCTCCAACCAGGATTGTGTCCTATGCTTTAGAAGATTGATACAGGCGCACATGTGGGCCATCACATACTTGGTGCAGAGAGGCGAGAGTGAGATTGTATCGGGGAAAAATTATTAAAACAATTTCGGGGGCAACTTTTCAACCTTGTTTGCATGAAAATAACACTCTTTAATTTGTTTTGCCATGAACACTATGCAAATTTTTGGGGGCTCTTTTTGGTATTTCGGGGGCTAATACGCCCAGAGCCCCCGTGTATTTTTTTCACTGGATTGTATTTATTTGTATGAGCAATAATCACAGGAAAACAATGCCGAGGTGTCAGGGTTTGGAGAATAAGTCCACACACGAACTCTAGATGGAATGGTTAAAGATTCAACTCCTACCTGTGGTATGGACATACTGTACTTTGGGAAGACATTAAACAGTATTCGCTACTCTCTACCCAGGTGATGCAAATGGCCCCCGAAAAATTCAACTACACCTGTACAGACCCTCTAAATTGCAAAATAATAACATGAGGCCCATGCATAACGACCTTAATTTGGTAAAATCCTCACCCGAGGAAAAAAAGTAAGCATGGATCCCTGTACATGTATGCTGTATATAAGATGCTGTATCTAAAATCCATGTACAAGTAGGTCTACAACATAATTGTCTGTTTGGAGCCAGAAGGGCATTAACTTTTTTTTCTTTTTTTGCCACTACCATACCACTCGGCAGTTTCCCAGGTCCCTCACCGAAAATGCATGCAATTTTACTTTGAGTTGCAGTAGAAGGCGCCGATTTAATAATAATAATAACAGTAAATAATGCTGTTTTAAAAACCAAAGATGGCAGAATAATTCATTTTCCTCCAAGTCCAAACAGAAATCCAGACATTTGGTCCAAGTTTCTGAGTGGTGAGTTTGACAGTGCTTGAGTTGGGAAGTATTTTTTTTTTTTTTTTTTTTTTTGCGGCCGAATATTCGGGTACGAGAAATCGTACCCGAGTAGTTGTCAACCGTGCGAGTACTCGAGCATTCGACTACCCGTCGCAGCCTTAATGTACATATATGAGGAACAAGTCAGGTAGACTCAATAACAATACATAAAGCAGAGTAATGATCTTACGAGGCAAGCACAAAGTACAAATGGACATGTGCAGTCAGCATCAATGATGAGGCTACAGGTCACTCACCCACTGTAACACCAAGTTTACAAACACTTATTAGGTTATATCTCTGAATTGTGAGATCATGAGGTACAGTACATGCACTTCTGAATGACCCTGCCTTTTTTCTCCATGTTTATCTTGATACAAGCAGTTACTTATAGTGAATTGTATTGAACTTCAATTCATCCACACACTCTCAAATCATTTGAAATTGAAGAAACATTCAAATACCGGGGATCGCAGGGAATAGAAAGAAATGATATTGATTTGATTGGGATTTGTCATTTTCAACGGGCAATGCTTTTTCTCAAAGAAGTCTAAGCAATTAGTACAAGCCAATGGAATTCCTCCAAGCAGTCTGGACCAGGTTTAACACGTATCTACTGTAGCCGATGACATGATGCTACAGTACTGGGAGCATTGACCACGCAGTACTAACATGGGACACATCTTTCATCAGGACACTATTTGAGTTGACCTTAGGGGATGCCTTAGCATCTCTCTACAGCATCATCCCCATGTCTCACTGGGCCCGTTTCCATTTGCCCAAATTTTAAAAAGTGCAACACTGATTCTGATCAGGGGAAAACTTGAGTCCAATCAGGACTACAAGTGTCTCAAGGAAACTCAGGCTCATTCACGAAGTAGCCCACTATTTCGTTAATGAACAGGTTATAATTTGCTGATAAAGAAATACACAAAAATTATTAAATCATCTGTTTGGAGCCAGAAGGGTGTTAACTCTGTGTAAAATAATAAAAATTAATGCCCTTCTCGCTCTAAAACTGACGATATGCTTTGTAGTTTTAAATAATTGTTTGAGCAAGTGGGGATCAACTCAGCCTTAATGAAGATAGTTACAATTTAGTTTCAAACTCGTACCATTTTCCTTGAGAAGCGATGATTGGTACTAAAATGTCAAGCTGAAGCTTGCTCGGCCTAATGGAAACGCATCTCAGGGGGCATCTTCCATGCTGCTTAGTTTATTGCACAATGGAATGTACCTGTAAATTACTTGGGTTGGAATGTCCAATGCAGCACAGACCGTGACATCGGACAGTCTCATCAACGTACAGGATTCAGACCCTACATGTATATTCTAACCAACACACGTTCTGTTATGGCACAGTCACACGGCCACTTACGGTAGCTGCGGATGCTTACGGATAAAAGTCCGTAAGCATCCGCAAGGATCCGTATCATCCGTAAGCATCCGTATCCATCCGTAATTCAATCCGCAGGATCCGCAGACATACGCAGATCCGCAGCGGAATTTTGAAAATCTCAAAATTTTGCTGCGGATGAAATATACGTAAGCATCCGCAGAATATACGTTATCCATACGTAAAATACGTAACTCATACGTAAGATACGTAAACTTATCCGCAGGATACGTTAGATACGTAACTGATCCGCACACTTTGTCGGGTGTGCGGATGCCTGCGGATACATAGGGGTACGTAAACACTATTACGTAGGAGTTACGTATGTTTAACGTATTTTTGACATATATATTGCGGATCTTACGATAGGACTTGCGGTAATTGCGTATGCTTGCGGATGGGATACGAATATTACGGATGGGATACGGATGTTACGGATTGGATATGTATGTTACGGTTGAGATACGGATAATATGCGGAATTTTTACCTATGTCTTCTTTCATTTCGGCGGATGTCGCCCATGCCAAATGGTCTTCACTTGGGTATGCAACCCTGGATGCTGCCAGCATCCTCATCATTGTCAGTTCTTCAACTGTAGACTTTCACAGGTCACTCAAGATGGAGAGAGAACGCCGCCTTGTGTTGCTGGATTGTTTGATGGCCATCCAACACAATCAGATGCAGATGAAGATCCTGATGGCCAAGATGCAAGCCATCCTTGAAAGGAGAAAAGAGAGGATGTGTTGGGTTCGTCACTGGATCACATTGCGACCACACCAGGGTGCCTATGGTAACCTGATGCACCTGCTACGCAATGAGGATGTTCAGGGCTTCCGCAACTTCACCCGCATCACACCTGCCATGTTTGCCGAAATGGTCACCCGCCTCACTCCTCGCTTACAGAAGTATGATACCTGGTACAGGAAGGCCCTTCCAGTAGGCTTGAAGGTCGCCATCACCATGCGCTACCTTGCCAGTGGGGACTCCTACCACAGCCTGATGTACCTATTCTATGTACCCCACAACACCATCTCACTCTTGGTGTTGGACGTGTGTCAGGCCATCTACGCTGAGTATGGCGAGGAGACCATCAGCAACCCATCTACTCCAGAGGGGTGGAAGGGCATTGCCCAGACCTTCTCCGACCGGTGGAACTTCCACCATTGCCTGGGAGCCTTAGATGGCAAGCACATCCGCATCAAGGCACCCGCGAACTGTGGCTCCCAGTTCTACAACTATAAGGGGTACAACTCGATTGTACTCCTTGCCCTGGTTGATGGCAACTACAAGTTCCGGTGGGTGGAGGTGGGAGCAGGTGGTGCGAGTTCTGATGCCCAGATTTGGAACACGTGCAGTCTGAAAGAGGCAATTGACGATGAGAACATTGGAATACCACCAGATGAGCCACTGCCTCATGACGATCGAGACATCCCTTATTTCGTGATTGCTGACGCTGCATTTGCACTACGCACCACCCTGATGAAGCCTTTTGGTGCCAAGCCACTGACCATGGAGGAGAGGATATTTAACTATAGACTTTCCAGAGCCAGGAGATGTGTGGAGAATGCCTTTGGCATTCTTGCAAACAGATTCCGGTGTCTTCTGAGTGCTATGGCACAGGTGCCTTCCACAGTGGAGACCATCGTCCTCGCCTGCCTGTGCATCCACAACCTCCTGAGAGACCAGGCATCCGCTGAGCAGAATGGCATGATGGACAGAGAGGACGACCAGCACAACATCATCCCGGGTGCATGGAGAGAGGGGGGCGTGCTGGATGACATGCAACAGAGGCTTGCTGGCAACTACACCACCAAGATTGCCAAGCGCCAGCGCCTGTACCTCAAGCATTACTACAATGGCACCGCCGGAGCAGTTCCCTGGCAGCAGCGCATGGCCTAAGCAGTTGGCCAAACATAACAAACAGACAAATCATGCAACTCTTGATGCTTAAATTTGACAACAAAAAAATTGAACAAGGTAACGAAAGGATGTAAATTTATTTATAAAATCTGTGTTGAGAAAATCTTTAAAACTCCTATTTCACAAAACAAATGGAGGAACATTGTTTCAAAACCAATTGTTACTTGGGACAAAATTTATATGATTCCTTTTAAATGTTCTTTATCAAGAAAACTTAGATATTTACAATATAAAATTCTTCATAATATCCTTGGTGTTAACAAGTATCTGAAAACTGTTGGTATATTAAATTTGTGTTCTTTTTGTTCAAAACACTCTGAAACTATTGCCCATTTATTTTGGGAATGCCCCTTCAATCGTCGATTTTTAGATGATTTTGAAAAATACACTCTCAAAAGTGAAATAATGTTATCTTTTAATGATTTTGTATTTGGCATACCAGGTGGAAATTATTCTTCTTTTAATTTTGATATTTTATATGCTAAATATTATATATTTTCAACTAGGTGTTTAAATGGTTATTTATCGTTTTCATCATTTAAAAAGAAATTAAAATATCAGCATGAGATAGAACGCGTTATGAACACGCAACGAAATAAGTGTATTGTACATCTTGATGGGTCGAGGCACATCGAGCTTATTTAAATTTTGTTTTGCTATATTTTGTTTTCTATACATGTATAATATTGTTTGTAATGTATTACATGCATTTTGCATTTGATTATCGTCGGTGGGCGTCCAAAATCTCGTAAGTCGTTTTTTTTTGGAAAACACTTTTGCGAACTTTTGGAAGCAGTATCACTCGACTAATTATCTGTAAAAATCTCGTATACCATCTTGTCACATGGTTAGAAATCCACTTTTCCATTGGCTATGGTATACGAGATTTTGACAGATAGTTAGTCGAGTGATACTGCTTCTAAAAGTTCATAAGTGTTTTCCAAAAAAACAGACTTACGATCCACGTGGGTTTATATGCGGATGGTGCGGACGCCAGAGGAAGCCGACATGCGCAGACACGAGCGTAACTTATCCGTATCGTCCGTAAGTCATCCGTATCGTCCGTAAGTCATCCGTATCGTCCGTAAGTCATCCGTAAGTCGTCAGTAACATGTGTCAGCGGGTTGGCAGCGGATGGGTTCATCCGCAGGTTTTACCCGTAACATCCGTAATTCATACGTAACATCCGTAACTAATCCGTATCGTCCGCAGAATATAGGTAACTTTTGCTCAAATTTCCGTATTGGGGTTAAAAATTACGCATTTTCATTATCCAAATATACGCAGGCATCCGCAGGTCCGTAACATGGCCGTGTGACTGTAGCATTAGTTTGGAGCAAACAGGGGCCTTTTACTCGAAACCGTCATAAGTCTAAGTCGTGGACAACTCGACATCACATAGAAACGCATGTTAATTCTATAACACATGTATCAATGGGATCCACGAACTTAGACTTATGACGGTTTCTATAGTAACGGGCCCCAGGGCACTAACCCACATACTTTACTATGGAGTTAATGCCCTTCTGGCTCTGAACAGACAATTTATGAAATTATGGAAGGTTCAATCAAGAAATTACAAACCAGAAACCTGGTTATACATGTACTACTTTAATTTCACCTGTTTGGAGCTAGAGTGACGTTAACTTCATAAACTTAAACAAATACTTAATGCATACCTGCCAACATTTGAAAATGAGAATTAAGAATTTTTAGCACGGTATGTCTTCGAAAATAAGAAATCTGTACCCTTAACAGGCGTTCGTACATGCAGCGGCAGTGTAACTGGCAATACGCGGTAAATCTGTGCAAAAAAGCGAATACAAATTCGCTGCTCAATCATGCAGCCCTTCAACGCACGCAATACGTGAACCCTCACATCGCGACGTACGATAAAACAAGCTTAATTTGGCTGAAGCAACACAAAAAAAAACTTTTGAAAATCTGGAGTATTCCGGATTATTCGGAAGGGTTGGCAGGTATGTCAATGCCCTGTTGGCTCCTAACTCGATTTATTACATACAAAATAAAACAATAAAATATTATATCACATGTATAAAGTTTATTGCTTCCATTCATCATTTGTTACCATTCTCGGAGGGATAGGGGGGGGGATGCTTCGGAAGGGAATAAAAACGATTTATCCCCTGCTTTAGTTATAAACCAGATTTATTCAATATCAAATACTTGTGTGGTATCACATTGCTGGCCCTAAGTAATGGCTGACAGAATTATAACAGTGTTTTGAAAGTGAATAAGTGAGGGGTTTAAAAAGTGCCTGTAGTTTTGTTTGTTTGTTTGTTTGTTTGTTTTACCTGACTGCTATTAAAGAAAGCATGTGTATGCTTGTAAAGTAAGCAACCAGGGGACCCACAGCTTTAAGCCCTCTCCAAGGGACTTGGTAATGAGAATTGAGAATTAATACCTTTAATACCAAGGGGAATAGCGCATCGACTTGGTTTCAACCCGGGTCCTCTCGGTTACAAGAGTTGAAGACCACTGGTCTACCACTGAGCCATCGCACCTCCATTGAATTTATTAATTAATGAATTAGTTTCATGCTACAATACAAAGTCCCCTTTGCTTTGTCCTATATGTGTGTTATTAAAAATAAATACAGAAAAATAAAAAGCACTACACTGGTAATATGTACAACGTATGTCACTTATTTTGTTGCAGGCTAATTGTATGTAATTCACTGCATTATGGGGGTGTTGTGGTGTAGTGGTTCGTTTCCTTGACACTCACTCCAAGGGTTGGGGGTTCAAATCCCAGCCCCGACCTTAAGATGACTTTTGGCAAGTTATATATCCACACTTGCCACTCTCCACCCAGGTGAATACGGGTACCTGGTAGCTGCTGGGGTAAGAATAATTACAGGCCCACGGAATGCTGATGAGGCTTCCCAGGGTACACTAAGGGTGCGTTCAAGCAATTTTTTAAAGCTAGAATCACAAATCAAATGGTTACTTCGGTAGATCGTTCAAGCGAGTTTCCATCAACGCTGATTCTCGCTCATTTCAAGCCCACCCACTGCGCATCACACTGCGCAATTTGAACCAGGAAGTAAAGGTCAACTTCGCCCCGCTGCTTTCTGAATTTGATTACGGTCGCCTATTGGCCAAACCAAAAGCAGGCCACGATAATGACGTTATAGAATCATGATTGAGATCTCCATTGTCACGGTGTTCAAGCGATTTTAGTGACCGTGATTCTGCAGAATTATGTTACAAAACGCATCTTTTTTAGTGTTTCATGTTTGCGTTATTTTTATGACCGACGAAAAATCACTTGAAACTGCTTGAAAGCAACCGTGTTTTAAACTAAACGTTTTTGAAAAAAACATGTTTCTAGGGTAAAAAAGTGTCGCTTGAACGCACCCTAAATTATCATCATTATTTTATGATAGCATCACGTGCAAGCAAGGCTTCAAAGTTATTGGCCCGGCCCTGAGACTAGTGAGACAGACAGCATTCCTTCCACACAGTCAGTCAGTCTTTCAGCAAACAAACACGTTCATCATCTCAAAACATTTCTCACCATGTATCCAAATCAGAACCATTTTTAAAGGTACTGTCGATATATAGTTTTGAAAAAGAAAATTCCTGTGTGTAACACTTGATCATGCATCATTTAATCTTGAGCAATAAAGCAGTTTCCAAAGCCTAAAGCTAAATTTTGTCTTCTGTAATTGTTGAAATAAAATTGATCGACAGAGATTTACCACAACACAAGAAATACATGTACTTTGGTTTATTTTGATGTTTTCACCCCTTTACATAATGCACATTGAATTAAAAAAATCCTACATACTGTAAGTAGCCTAATTGTAATTACAATTAGTGCAATACCCGTACATTAGCAATTAATAGGCCTATTTTGTTGAGAAGGCTTTGACTCAGGAATAGAGATATGTCAAAGCCCCCTCCCCCCCTCCATGAATGCCCCTGGATTTGGGATTTCAGAATGCTAACCAACACAATGCTAGTTGATTTAATCTGCTAACAACCATAAGGGCATCAATTCATATCCTTCAACATAACTCATGTTCATATTAGACCGTCATAGTTTAAACAATATAAGTTTGCGAAACCTCGAAATTATAAACAATGATCGACTTAAGGCGACGAGGGTTCACACCAGAGCGAAACAACGAGTTTTCATATTTCCAAACGGGGGAAAGCATTCATTTTAACTACAATGTACTTCATGTACTAGCTGGCGTAACCTAAAGTTAATTACGTCTGCACAGCATTTAATTTCAAGTGAGGCCATCCCCCCCCCCCCAGCTCTGATTACGGTTATCGCGCAAAAGTCTTCCTACCTAATTGCGCTAACCTCAAGATTGCTAGTGGATCGTAACTTCAAGTAAATCTTTAATGTTTTGAAACCAAGAATGCATCCGCACAATCCCTAACTACAGGTGTACACAATAATGTTGAAGTTTCAAACGATGATCTAAACTTTAAGTTTATGGATTGTCGTGTGAACCTAACTATAAAGTTACGGCCTTTTGGCTCTCAGCATACAGTTTGGTTTGGCATAGTCCTAGCTTGGCATGTTGAAAATAGCATTCCTACCCCCTGCCCCCAGTGCTCACCACACCTAAATACCATTGCAAAGATATTCCACCCATATTCAGAGAAGGGGCTTTACCCCCGCTACCATCGTGATGATGAAGTACCGGTAGAAAAAATGCGGGGCAAGGATTATGTAAGAACTCATCCCCGGCTACAAATGGAATTTCCCTCGTAATCTGAAGAACGTGGAAAGATTACATCAGACATTCACAAGAAAGAGAGAGGACAGAGCAATAGAGGGAGGGAGGGAGAGAGGGAGAGATGACGAAGAGCTCCTCTGTCAGAAAGAGAATTAGGAGGAGAATAGGAACAGAGAATGAAAAAATGAAAAAAAAATGAAAGAGGGAGTATGATAAAAAAGAAACAGGAAAAATAGAAGGAATTACAAACAAAATGGAAGATAATAAGGAAGAAAAGAGAGAGAGAGAGAGAGAGAGAGAGAGAGAGATCAGAAAAAGAAAAAAAGATATAGGCCTGTATCAAAAGAGAGATAATCAGGGCAGGCACAGTTCTACTACAAGGAAGTAATATGCGTGAAACAAACGACGAAATACAAAAGGATGAAAAGTTCATGAAAGGAGTGTGATGGTAAGATAGAGAGAACAAGTGATGCATGCAGAAGACTGATAAGTAAAAGAAGATATACAAGTGGAAGGAAGAGGAAAGAGGGAAGGAGTAATAGAAGGTACAAGAGAATGAAGGAAATGGATAGTGAGATGAAGGAAATACATACATAAGACAAAATAAAAAAAGTAGGGAGGGAGAGGGGAAGGAAAGAAAAGAAGTGAATGACGAAAAATATTGTTTCCGGGAAACGTTGCAAGGTCAACGTACTGAGGACATCTTCAGAAGTATGGAATGCCAAAGGGAAAGAAGATAATGGATTATAAAATTGAGAATGCAATGTATGTCAATGGAAGACACCTGACTACACCATGTTCAAACAGCATGCATGCAGGCCTATGACGAGACATCAATGATAGAATAAACCACACGCCTACTTGGTGGGCTCATATAGAATTTACTAATCAACATTCTTAGAAATTTTCTCCAGCAGTTGTCAGTCAAACTGCACACATCTACATTCTAGAATTACGAGGGGAAAAAAATAAATTTTTCAAGAGATATTACTCATCGCTACGACTAACAGAGCTCCACACTATAAATGTTTTGCTCTGGGGGACCAGACTGAATTTGTTTAGTTGTGTTGGTTAACATCCTCTCTTAAAAGTTTTAAGCGTCCCCTCTTTTTCAATTTTTCACCTTTCCTACTTTTCTTCCATGTAAAAATTACAAAGGAATAAAAAATTTAAAAAATAATTACCTAATTTTTGAAAATGCGTAACCATGAATCAGTTTCACTTGGCTTTATAGTAACAACAAATTAAATTATGCACAACCTGAAACGTATACTAAAGAAGGATCTACATGAAACAATTAGTATGTACAGTATGCGATGTCCCAGTATTTAAGACAAAGTAAATATCATTTCAAAACTAATTCATCCTAATTTATCGCAAACCCTCTGATCGGAGCGGTGCCAGAACAGCGCACCTCTAATTCACTTACACTCTGAGAATGTGAGGAATCTCTGTCCCACATCCCCCTAGTTAACATACAAACTGCTCATCAATGTGCCCGCATTTGTCAAATGAAGTTACCAAAATAAACCACACGCATTCCTCCTCGAGATCCATGCCCCCAGTGACATTCCATTCCAATCGGACTTCAGGACAGACTGTGTAGCCCCCTCCTCCTCCTCGAAAATATTAATGCTAGGAGTATATTAGATGCCCGTCATACTTCTCCCAAATCAGGGGAAAAAATATTTTAAAATTTGGGGGGGGGGGGGGCTACTTTTCAAGCTTGCTTGCATGAAGTTTACACTCTTTAATTTTGTTTTGCATTGAACACTATGCAAAATTTTTGGGGGCTCTTTTATGACTTTCAGGGACTCTTTTTGGCATTTTGGGGGCTTAGTCGCCCTAAGCCCCCGTGTATTTTTTTTCCCTGTCCCAACTGAGTTCCATTTGTCTGTTGTAAATATACTTGTAGGCCCTACATCCCCCTTCCCCAAATGGGCTTTATGCCAATTATTTTAACTCCTTACCCCTCCCATTATTTTCTTTTATTCTACATGTAGCTGCACACCCCCCTCAAAAATTATCTTTTTACAAGGGGTAATAGCAGTACATGTACACCCATACCCATTTGTAGTGTGTCCTTTCATTTCTTTTTGTATTATATGTCTTGGCCTACAATACAGGTTTATACAATGTAGAGCACATAAAATACCAAACACTAAATCCTACATATAAATTACTAAAAAATCATCCACATCACAGGCCTACATAATAGTGTATACACATAGGCCTAGTTCTTGACCACATCTAGACCTAGTGGTACATCATGCCAGGCAAAAGCAATGAGGGTCACTTGAGGTCACAAGGTCATTTAAGGTCAAATCTGATACTCTTTTTCCCTGTTTACTTCCCACACAGTCACTACAAGAATGCAAAGTAAATACCATGCCCTGTATATATAAATAGGTACCTACATGTAGCATCTCCTATAGATATTGTAGCTACATTACAGACCTACATTCCATTGCGGGAGTACCTTCCAATTGTACTCCCAGTACTGGTGTTGCAGATAAACAATTGAAATGAATTTACACTGAAAAATATGGTTTAAATTGTCTATTGTTTTACGTACAGGTATGTGGATTTAATAGCAACTTATCATCATCATCATTTCATGAGGTATGGTAAGAATTACTAAAAATGCAGTAGAAACTCATTTTAACAGAGTATTCTGAGTATTGATTGACCCAACTACCTGAATTCCTTTTTCATCCTGACAACAAAAAACAAAAGAATGGGGCTATTTTCTCTATACTTTTATGGTATTTTCTAGAAGACTATACTATTTTCCTCTAAATTGTTATGAGGAAAGAAGAAGGTAAGAACAAAATATGTATTTCTAGGCTAAGGATTTAAAACAAAAGATATATGAAAAATGTATTTCAGAGACGAAATAGCGCAAGGTTCTTGCTGTCTGTTCACTATTTTTCGACTACTTTGTTTTGACTAGGGTCAGGAAACATGGGTTCTCAAATCTATCAGTATCATGTCAACACCCCCTTAAATTCCTAATTTGTACCAAGGGCTGCATGTATGTAGAGTTTGTAGACCCTAAATTCTGAATCCAGACCCCTTCTACAAAAAAGTTAGTGTGCATGGAGCCTTGCCGATAGTCCTTGTTAGTGACATGCATCATCATCAGATACATTGGAGCTAGCGAGGCTTAGTTTAGGAAAGAATAAACCTCATCAGAATGTAGGCTTCATGTCATGACGTGGAATGGTAGGAATGAACTAGACAAGAACTCGGGCTCCGCCACATCAACAGCATTTTTGTTCTAAATATTATGTATGGCAACTGTTCAGGAAAGAGCTAACACATGATCTATCTACATCCAGAGATTGGAGTGAAAAATGTGAGATATTTCAGGGCTCTCTGGCCGGCAGCTTCTCCACGTGGAATGCAGTGAAGGGAGAGAAAAAAAGTGGGAAGATGTAGACAGAGAAAAGAGAAGGCCAGAAATGCCAGGTATGCAAATCACTTTCAAAACCTAAACGTAAAGTTTGCACTGAACGAAAGCGGCACAGTATGTTTTAAATTAATTTACTATACTTTCTACATGGAATTTCTTTTTGACAACATCAGCCCTTATCCAATATAAATAATGTTGAAAGTTGCAAAAGCATCATGTACAATGTTGTTAAAACTAAACGGGGGCTCAAAGCAGCTTAGCTCCCGGAGACATGGCCACCCCCCCCCCCACTAATTTTCTTACTAGCTATCAATTAATTTTCATTGTTAATAATTTGGAGAATCGCACAAGGGAGAACAAAAAATAAACATTAACCCTTTCCTCCCCTCTCTTTGTATGCACCCCTCCCCCCCCCCCCCCTCCCACCCCCCTCCCGTTTGTTAGTGTGGGTCTTTCTTTCTCTCTCTTCCTCTCCTCTCCTTTCCTGTCTTCTCTTCTCTCCATCTCTCTCTCTCTCTCTCTCTATCTCTCTCTCTACCTCTCTCTCTCTCTTATTCCCACCATGTCATTTCCATTCATCCCTTACACACTTGGCTGTATTGCTCCAGTGCAGAGGTAAGGGAGAAGAGCGAAGAGCGAATAGTTGGGGAGTCACAGACACAGGGTGTCCACATTGGACCAACATACCATGCATGTTATCGGAGTGAATTGCGAGGTAGGTGGAGAGAGAATGAGATAAAGACAGATAGAGAAAGAGAGAAAGAAAGAGAGAGAGAGAGGGGGGGAGAGAGAGAGAGAGGGGGAGGGAGGGAGAGAGACACAGAGAGAGAGGAAGAGAGATACATAGGGAGAGAGAGATATATATATATATATATATATATATATATAGGGAGAGAGATAGGAGGAGATAGAGGGAGGGGTTCAGGTAGAACACACGTATGGCCTACCTGCAGGGTTAAATTATCTACCACATAACTTTCTCTTTGACCAATGATTCATTTTGCGCTTTTGTTACAAATAAAGCAGGGAAACCACAATGTTTCTTTTTTGTTGGTTTTTGTTTGTTTGTGAAATCATGAATGAAGAGGACGGAAAAAAAGTAACTGCCTACAACAAAGATCCTAGGCATTCCTTTAACACCCTTATCTGTCTGTTTACGTCAATTAAAGAAATTTAAACACAAACCCAGAGCTGCCAACCTTGTGCGACCAAAAAAAGGAATCATGATGGCAAAAAAAAAGGAATTTCAAGCAAAAAAAAGGAATTCATCAAAACGAAATTTACAACCACGCACGACACACTTCCAATGCAGAAATGTTCATTCATCATGCTGTTTTTTCCATACAAGGAGGAATTTTTTTTGGTGGTTATTTTGGTATTATCGGCATTTCATTCTTTTTGAGAAAATTTTTCTTTTCAAGTATGTTTTAAATTTAGTTCTCTATTGAATTTGTGATCAAATCACCATTTAAGGGTAGTTGTTTGCCGTGCTCTTTGTGAAAAAAATTAATTAATTAATTTAATTTTAAAGGGAAGAAAAAATCCTAAGAGAAGAGGTGTAAATATTCACTTTTGAATGACAAACGCCTACCGTATAAACTAAAACAACAACAACAAATCGCACCTGACCATTCTATACCCATGTGAGAATCAAAGACGTCTCAACGTATCTCCAAGTCTGTGAGGAAGACTAGAGCACTCCATCACAATCACACTTGTCCATTCTGTACCCATGTGGGAATCAAGAACATCTATGGAATGCTGACGTCTAATTCATGATTGAACATAACAGCCGATGACGACGAGCTATAGAACACCTCCAACGTCATCTACCCATCTCATACAATACATGCTATCCTTCAACTACAGGTATGCAATTGAACTACATCGTATCTTCAAAAATGAACATTCAAAATAAAAATCTTGAGGAACAAACGGAAAAGTTACATAGGGCAGTATTATGAAGGTGTATGATACAGGCAGTGGTCTAAAGAAAAGCATGCAAACTATCCTGTATATTCCACAATACATTGCAGGATAAATACAAGGTTGATTCCCCTCTCGGGATCAATAAAAAGTACCAGGAAATACATGTTCTCCGAACTTAGAGCGAATTTTGGGTCCTTTATTATCACACAAGATACATAGAGGCATATAGTGGTATACACACACTCAAATTTTCTTCATAACATACAGTAGTATTGTATTCTAACGTCTGTTGTGGAAGCCGGTGGGCACCCAAATCATGCAGAGAATTAAACACCTTCTGGCATATAATGTCATTTAAGTAGTCGTGCGTGTAAGATGTGCATGATATAAATAACTTTTAACAAATGTTAGAGCCATTCAAGGTCACAGAAACAAAGAAGTCAGGCATGAAAACTACAACCCACAGTGATAGTTTCCATACATGCACAACAGGCATGGTCTCCAACAATCGTTGAAAAGTGTCTTGGATAAAATGAAGACTCAAGAAGGAATTATTTTAGTTTTATATTATAATAAAATTCAGTTATTCTCATTCTCTCTCTCTCTCTCTCTCTCTCTCTCTGTATCTCTCTATCAGGTACAATGTTAGAAAAAAACAGCATTTACGTGTAGGCTTGATATAAAAGCTGGTTAGTGAATTCATGCTCATTCAGGGGACATGCTGTCGTCCATGCAAGTGGCAGGTAGGCGTAGGACGGGGAGCCCCGGAACATGCATAGTAGGGACATCATGAAGGGCCTACCTTGCTCTGCTGCTGTCATAGCTAGTCTCCGAGGACAGCCTCTTCATGTTCAAGGAATGCTGATAGGATCCAAAACTGGAGGCGCGACTGTGGTCGACCGTCGCACTCTCCTTTCTAGACCGGAACTCCCGCCCGGAATGGCTCTGCCACGGCGTTCGCTTAAATCCTGGATATTCCGGTGGAGGCGCTCCTTTATCAAAGTCCGACATATGCATCGTCGAGAAGGGAGAATGTACCCTACCTCTACTCCTTGAGCTCAGACTAGTATCAAAGTCTCCAAACACAGATGATGTGTCCCTGGAACCAAACACACTGCGATTGCTCCTACCCGTTGGAAAGTCCATGTCCGACATTACCGACTGCGGCGATGATGCACGAGGCGTGCTGGACGGCGTAAGATCGAAGTTCTGCGCAAACCGTGAATGTCCTGGATATTCTGGCGGAGATTTCATATGTCTCTCTCTTGAGGCACTGAGCTGCGGGGCACTGTTTTCTCTGTGCAGAGCGAGGTCAGTCTTCATTTGTGCAGGCATTTGTGTAGGGTCTTCTTTGGCACTAGGTAGTAATAAATCCGCCGGTTGACGGGCATACAGGTTTCCACTCCTATATTCTTTCATCAAGTTATCAATGATACTGGATCCCTTCCCAGTCTGCAACGCAGCCGCTGCCGCTTCCATGTAATTGGTCGGTTCTCCCGGCAATCGCTTCTGAGGCAGCATCTCAGTTTTCATATCGTCATTGGACATACTCCGATACTGTCTTGTCCGTGCAAACGCAGGATGCTCTGCGGACAGAGCCCCTGCATTTGAATTCAACCCATCCATGCTTTTAGAGCTGGTGTTGATGTGTCCCACGCCAAGGTGGGCCATCCTTGGATCGGTGGCCAGTGAACCTCCGGTCATTCTGGGTAAGAGCTCGTCGCTTAGGTTCTGTCTGTGGAACATGGTGCTCTCCCAGCCCGAGCCGTCTCCCTTAGGCTGCAGGTAGGCTGGCTGCTGCTTAGGGTCACAGGTGGAGAGAGTCACGCTAGGATTCCCAAGTCTCATACCTTGATCACCTCGCTGCTTCCTCAGAGGACTAGTCATATCCAACAAACCTTACCTCTTCCCGCAAACCTCTGTACCCATCGCAAAAAGATAGACAACCTTCAGCAGTGATTTCCTTATGAATGAAAAACGCTGGGCGATAAATCCAGCCTTGGCACGGACGATTTATTAAACAAAGCAGATTCAGCAAAGTTTCTCAGCCAGGCAGAGGAATGTTAACAAGTTTTTCAGCTGTCGAGGACAACGTGTCTCTACTAAAGAAGATTTAGATGTCACCAATCTGTGACTGAAAAAAAGGAGAGTAAAGAGAAAGAAATCAAGTTCATAGTACAAACATGTCATATAGCATAGAAAAAAAGTTGAGAGTGGCTTCAATACGGGTACAAGTAATGCAGTGAATATGTAGCGAGCATTTCATCAAAAAAAAATTGAAATTGACCAGAAACACTTGTGGATGAAGTAGACCTAATGTATGTTGTTTTGTACGGGACATCTGCACTTCCCATCATCCTTTCCAGTCGGCATCATCAAATCTCTTCAAGACTTTTCTCCAACCTTGGTTGATCTTCATGAACTCGAAACGTGTGGGATAGTAATTTACCGCCTGCTAAAAATATATCCCCCATTTGAGGGCATCTTCTCCAAGCTTTGACCTTCTGCCCCAGAATTTCACTTTAAGATTATTTTTTAAATACATGTGGCTTTATCATCTAATCAATACTCTTCCCAACCAAAGAACTAGAGAAATTATTGACTATTCAAAATATCAAAAAGGGAGATAGAAAAGGTTTAATGTACTTTCACAAGATAATTACAAATGCAGGCCTACAAGATAATGTAGACCTAAATGCAGATTTCATAAATTGGTTTTCATTTGTCTATTAAACTCTGTATCAGATTTTACTGGAAATATTGACCAGTTCACATGTGTATCCATATATATTTCATGCATGTTTCTACTCCAACTAGCCTTTAATCGATTGAAAATGTACACTTTGTGAGAAAACATTTCATTTGTTAAAACCCGACTGTATTTTCATTTATTTCTCAGTGTTCACAACTGATAAACAAATTTGCTATACATATCTATAATCAAATGAAAATTAATACTCTGTGCCAAAACATTTTATTTGTAAAAACCTGACTGTATTTTCAATCATTTCTCGTACCATTTAATTCACAACAGCACTCTGCAATAACAATTACAAAAATCAAGTTTCTAACCTGCGAATCCCCTGATACCACAAACTTTTCACTGTAGATTTGGGGGTTTTAGAAATAAATTAATGGTGACAGATGCAATACTAATAGCTGGAATTTATGCAGTCTTAACAGGTCCATTTTACTTGTGGAATGTGACCAATTGAACTTGATTGCAAAAACAGAACCACAACTAACAAATGAGTCATTCTCAATTTTCTGAAGTTGAAATTGACTATGTGGGAAACAAATGATGGATATTACACAACTGCCATTATAAGTTTTGTATCTTTAAGAAGCACAAAATGGAAGTCACCATCAAATAACACAGCACTACATGTATATTACTCAGAGTATCTGCTGACAAAAAGGCAATATGTTCAGAACTTCAGATGCATTATTGTTAGAAAATAAATTTTCACAAACCCCAAAAACAATTACAGTTGTGACTTGTGAATCATGCTATTGTATTCACTTCATGAAACTATTTTAGTTTTTCAGAATATCAAATTTAAATTAATGACTTTCAAATTACATTGATTTCTCTGCTTAAATCATGAAAATTCATCAATTGTACATGTAAGCAAAACAGATAATTAATACTGTATGTACATGTACATATAAATATTTTCAATGTTCATTTCAAACATCAAAATAGTGAAACTTCCATTTACACAAATGTAGCTACTTCTTTCACTAAATTCATACAATATAAACGATATCAATAACTTGAATATATAGTAAAACATGGTGAAAACTGAATAGTGTACATACATTTTAGATTCACCAAAAAAAAATAATCTAACATTACCCACCTCGCAAGTCAGAGTTGAGTATTGACCAAATAAAAACGTCTGTATGAATGGGACTACGCAGAGTAGCCGTTAATATCCCGCCAGTTGACTGACCAATGCACATACTATAACAACCAACTGATCACATGTTATTTCCCAGTCGCAATCACGGGCATACAAGCCTCCACTGACGCCAGCCCTTCAAATACCTTCTACGATGAATGGTTGTCACGCAACTGACTGCTACGATCCCGGATTCCACAAGCCCAGACTATTTTTCCTAATGCTCACGTACAGGAAGTTCCTCAACCCCATTGGAATCTGCTTCAGAATGCCTGAGCATCTATCCTCCTCCTCTTTCCTTCTCTCTCACTCTCTCTTTATTTAATCCTTCCCTTCTCTCTCTCTCTATCACTCTATCACTCTTTCTAAATTTTCTCTCTCCTCTCCCCCTCTTTCTCTCCCTTCACTCTCTCTCTCTTTCTCTTTCTTTCTCCCTCTGTCTTTCTCTCTCCCTCTCTTCCCCATTCCCCCCTCCCCTTCACCGTTCCTCACTCTCTCTCTTTTCTCTCCCCTCCCCCCCCCCCCCCCCCCCCATCTGAATTTTTCCTTCTCCCCCCTTTTCTCTCTCTCTCTCTCTCTCTCTCTCTCTCTCTCTTACTCTCCCCCTCTTTCACTCACTCGCTCACTTTTCTCCCCTCTCTCTTATTCCTCTCTTCCATACCAATCTCTCACTGCAGTGGAATGTATATGCCCACTTTCACATCTACGAATCTTTGATAACAAATAAATCAGTGCCGTGTAAAATCCTAAAATAATTCCTAGACCATCACCCTTCACACAATCAGAGACTCCTAGTATCATTCATTATCTGAATATTATTAGAATACCTTCTAAAAAAAACTTTTAAAAACAATTGGCACTATCACTCTCCCAATATATCACCAAGATGCTTCACTCGTTCCAAATTCCTAACCCCGCCCCGCCCCGCTGGCCTGTCCACCGACGACTGTTTTGACTTTTCTCTCTGCCCTCACCCCTGTCAGAATGCCTCGCATACATCCCTCACATACCAGTGCTAGAAACACAAGACCTTCATAACTCCTGTGGAATCCCTCTTCCTCTTTGTAGACTACACCAACAAGCAGCCGTGAAATCACGGAAGCATACGAAAGATCACAAAAGTTGAACAAATCTTTGTCAGTTCTGATTGGTTATAAATGACCAATGGGGGAAGGGGTAATGTCACATAATTTTAGAACAGAACTAAAAAAAAATCTACGGATCCACTAAAGAAAGTTTTTAAACAGTAGAATAAATGAAAGAATTGAAAAAGTTATTTTGACTTTGCAGCAAAATAAACAATACTATGTCAGTTTCATGGTACATAATTATTAATTTTAAATCATTTATTTCATATCAGGCCAAATTACTTTACAAATTACTTTTAAAGAGATAATGTTATTTTTTCACCAATGACCATCATCACAGAAATGCTAGAAAAATCTGGAAAATGGTATTGAATGAAGCGCTTTTCAGAAGCCTGATTCCTGATCATGCCAAATGACCAATTTTAGAACAAAATTAAATTTTTGATGGATCCTATCAAGAAAACTTTGAAACAGTAGGAGAAATGAGAAATAAAATGAAAATGAATTGAATAAGTTATTTGGGTAGCAAAATAAACAATACCATATTTATTCCATGGTACATAATTACTACTTTCTAATAAATTATTTCATATAAGGCCAAATTACATTCCAAATTACATTCCAAATTACAAGATAATGTTATTTTTTCAACAATGACCATCATCACAGAAATGTTAGAAAAATCTGAAAAATGGGATTAGATGAAGCGCATTTCAGAAGCCTGATTCTAGTAAGAAAAATATACAGTATTTATTTATGAACATAGCATTAGCAATGGCGGGTTCACATCAGGGGTTATCTGTGGTGGAGAATTTTATCGAGACTCGTCTACCGTATTTCACAGCAGACTCAACTTCACAACGACGGGCAATGACGTTCATTGGCTGATCCTCAACAGCTGGTCTAAAACATGCTTGGTCTAGTTAACAGCCCTGTACGAACGCAGACGTAGACCTATGTATTAAAGTCGTAATGCATGACATGGGGTCTGAAATTCAAGACTGTAAGTTGCAGCCTAGAGGTCTTGTACTGCAGCTGCTATGTGTTAGGCTTCTACTCCAGACACAAAGCTGTTTGTCACGGTGTCAAATTAGAGTCTTCGCTTGTAGACTAGAATCAATTGTCTACCCTACCAGTCATCGCTAGTTTGCTGGCACAAATCTTTGGAACTCACTGAAGGGTCTGGACAATATATAATCAAGACTAGAACAGAAATGTACCGTAACTGTATTTGACACACCCAGTATCCAACAAAATTAGGCTAGGCTCAAATTTTGCTAAACATTCACACAGAGTCTGTGCCTGCAGACTAGGCCATCACTACAAGTTACAGTCTCAATCCTATTCTGACCAGATGGCATACAAAATAACTTTCATTCTATAATCATGTGAAGAATGGCATTCTATCCGTAACAAAGCCTTGAATCATGTGTCTTGAGACATAGAACCAAGAAGGTTGATCCAGACATGGTCAATAGAAATATAATCTCTCAAGCAAGGGGACAGCTTCATTTTTTTTCTTCTTCCTTTTCTTTTTAAATAAAATTAATTTATAATCAATTCACTCTGATTTTATTTTTATGGGGGTGGAGGATGTTTGTGGATCAGGGGGTGTGATAGGCATACTTTGCTTAGATTACACAACAAGCTATGTGAATATGAAAACAAACTGAATGGGTTTTATGACCTGACATACATACACATGTATGAAACACATTGACGTACAACATTGTACATGTATACATTTGATGACAATCAATCAGCTAGATATAATTGTATGTCTTCAAGTTTGGTTTGGGGGAAGACTAAAGAGTCACAACCAACATGCCTGTCTTGAGAAAATAGGCTTCTCCCAGTCATCAAAAAAAGAGATAGGTCTTGGCCTGTGTCCCTGTGATGACAGAATATTTTATTTTTCAAGACATATACACCAATGTGTAAAGGAGCTGATAGCCAACATGAATGAGTGCATCTATCATCTATGATTCCTTAAAAGAGTCTTCATGCCAAGACTATGTGGTTTCATTTTTCAAACGGCACTTCCTGAAGTAGCTGTATGAGTACCAACCATCGGTATGTGGAAGACGTAACTAAACATTCTTACTGCAGTTTGCCGCCACTGGCAAAGGGCACTAGTCTCTACCTTCAGACTTTACTTTAAATAAAAATAAAAATTGAGGATTCTTTCCTTCTGTACACAATAGGCAATTTACGTAATTAATCAATTTTAATGCATAAATCATTGATAAGTGCCTTGTTACAAATTATTTCATTCACCTTTTATGAATGATTGTATTTTAACGGTCAGAATCTGAATTGCATACAATATGTGTTGCTAGGTAGGACAAGCCATAATGTTTGTCTTACCTAGCAACAACAAACTGAATCTGTGGCTTTAAATATTTGCCGTAGACTTTTTATGCAAAACATCGTATTCATGAAGAGGACTAAATGAATCCCAAAAGCATACAATGTACATATTTATAATATCTTTGGAGAAAAAAAATCCTATGTGTCACCTAATCATGAAGTCTCAAAATATATAGTCACTGTTTTTATTAGGAAGTTTTTATGGTAAACTTCGACTTTGAAGCATATCGGTAAATGATCCCATTACTAATTATTATGTAGAGGGTCTATGTCAATTATTATCCTTTTTAAAAGATGCTTATTCTTTTTTTTTATCAGAGCAGTGTGCCTAATTTTGGCATTAAACTACAATGTGACTTGGCCTGGCACAGGAACAAACTCGGGGTTCGTGCAGTGATTTGGTCTCGAGAAACACAACTAACACACTGCACTAGACCATTAAATCACCCTAGAGCCTACGTGTATACTTCATGTGTTGTAGACTTGTAGGTTTTGAAATTCTCAACATTACTTCTTCAGTAAATAAATCATACCCACAAGATGCGAGTCCATAAGATGTTTTTTCCTTTTTTTTTACAGTAGATCTAATTGTGTTTAGAATCTAGATCTAGATTACATCCAGGGAATAATTTTCCTGGTATCGCATCGCAATTTGCTATGCATTTTTGCATGACTGCTATACAAAATATCTTTTGTGTAGCAGTTTTCTTCCATAGAAATGTACAGAATTTCATTTGAAATATTGATCCATCGGCTGAAATTGCTAATCAAAAAATTTGAGGAAAATTATTCCCTGACATCAAATAGGTTCTACATCACATGCAATACTTAAAAAATCTTTAAATCAAAAAATCATATCTAAAATTATTGAATATAATGAGAATATTATCCTTCATTCTGACAACCTCGATTCCTATTTTGGGCGCTAGTGTAGTTCCGTATCCATTTTTTTTTAGCAGTTTAATATCCATTCTTAGCAAATGAATTTTAGCCCAATTTTTTAGTAATTTTAATCATAATCATATATTGCATTTTCCACTTGAATTTGGATCACATTTAACATCAGGAAACCTCCGTTTAGGGCTTCGATGTTGACGTCGTCGCTCAGGACCGCTCTACGCTGTAGTCCTGCACCTCAAACTGAAGCTAGCAGTCCAAAATTATGCAGACTTCTCGTATGCGCGATACCATAAACCATACGAGAAGTCTGCATAATTTTGGACTGATAGCTTCAGTTTGAGGTGCAGGACTACAGCGTAGAGACGATACTGCCCGACGACGTCGACATCGAAGCCCTAAACGGAGGTTTCCCGATGTCGTATGTGATCCAAATTCAGGTGGAAAATGCATGATTATGATTAAAATTAGTAAAAAAATTGGGATAAAATTCATTTGCTAAGAATGGATATTAAACTGCTAAAAAAATGAATATAGAACTACACTAGCGCCCTATTTTGATTGGGAAATCACACTTGGTTACACATATTGTGGTCTCTTTGTTAATTCCTAGACTCTAGACCCGAAACAACTTTTTTACTTCAATCTTCTTTTTCAGAATTTCAACATTAGACCCTATCCATTAAACATTTTTACAATCGTTATACAAGAAGATCTCTCAAAATACTTACAGATAATTATCATACAGCACTTAAACTATGCATAGATCTCGACTTACAGACTAGTTTTTAGAAATAATCTACAAGATATTGCAACACCAATATCAGTACGTGGGACAATACAAAACGTTTCGTCCTTGATCAGGGTCGCGCTTTGTGTATGACCGTAGCGTCGGTTGTCTAACCCCCTTGAAGCTTGGCGCCGAGATGCAGCGAGCTCCGCTGGCGATCGTTGCGATTCGTTTTAGTTATCTTTTCTCGCACTTCATCATCAATAAAACACACAGTTTCAATCTTACCTGATATTACTACATGTATATTCATCATCAGCGTTCCTTGAACTGGATAAGTCGTGGCTGATATCGAAGGCACATTCAGGTGTCATCATTCGGTTCATCTGTCTTTATGAAAACACGAAAATAGGACACCTTTCCTCCGTTGCTGTGGCAAGAATCGACGGGCGATTTTAATGCTAGTCTAGTCGTGCATACAGACCTATTTGTTTTGATTTCGAGTTTAGGCAATTATTAGTGTCAGTTTGAGGCCATGATGTTGAAATCCAAGATAGCACCTTATGATTTGATTTTCTTTCTAATACCACATCATTTTACACTTCTGACTGATGTGTGAAATCTATTTTGTAATATCATATTACCATCATCATCACTGTCATTACCATCATCAAAAGTCATGGTAACATCATCACCATGACTACTACCATAAGCCATTTCTGTTTACACCACGATGACACCTTGATACAGCAGTTACAAGAATTCTATCACCTATCCAAACCATCATAACCTACACCATCATCACCACCATCATCATCATTATTCATCATCGTGTCAAATTTGTCCATCATCATCAAAACAACACTAGGCCTACTGACTCAAACTTCCATCTTCATCATGCCCTCTTTTGCCTCCTACTCCTCTTGCCCCTGCTCATTCTCCTCTTCTATCTCCTCCTACTGCTCCTCCTCCTCCTCCTTCACCTTATCCTAGCTCATCATCATCATCACCACCATCACCACCATCATTTTGCATCATCGCCTCCATCATCGTCACCATCATGATCGTCACCATCATCGTCATCATCATCACCATCATCGTCACCATCATCATCACCATCATCGTCACCATCATCATCATCATCGTCACCATCATCATCACCATCATCATCATCGTCACCATCATCATCATCATCGTCACCATCATCATCATCATCATCATTAGCAAACAGATGCCCCCTCCCATCATTCAGTTCATTCCTCCTAAACTTCTTAATATAAAGGGGAAAGGAACAATCAGAAAGGGCCTTTCACAATGAACCATTTTTTTCTGTAGTTTTGAAGAGATGGCGCTCTTTATGTTCTCTGCAGGATTCACCTGAACCTCAATCAGCTTTTCAAAATCTCCTCATTCTTTTTGTTTCTTTTTTTTTCTTTCTTAAATTTGTTGCATGGAGGAGAAAACTCACACTATCAAAAGACCAAGAGTGTGTGCTTTCATCACTCTCTTGTTTACACATTCATCTTTGAAGACCACTGTGTTTGTACTTCGTTACCCTTGAAAAAATTGAACATGAAAATTTGAATTAAAGAAACCTGTCCATAAAGACCACCTGCCTAAAAATACCTTTTTTTTTTCTTGTCTCCCTTGGGTGGTCTATGTGTACAGGTTTCACTGTGTAAGATACCAATGAGTAGATATATACCACACAGTACAATCGTTTGTAATCTTTCATCTTTATTTTGACATAACACATATTTTTTGACAATGTTTACACAAAATAAGTCATGAATGATGATCTGGATTAAGAGAAAAAAGATCTTTCATCATTTTTTCTTATCATCAACCTGATTAATGGCAATTTATTTCTTATTTCATCCAGAAGAGGGGAATATCTTAATCAATGATACATTTAGATAAGACAAAGAATTGAATATCATTTGATTAAGACAAAGAATTAAATATGGTTTAAAAATTGACAGTGTATAATCAAAATAGAAAGCAAGAGATAAAGATGAAACAAAATAGGAAGAGAGAAAGAAGGCATGGGAGGGGAAAAGAGATAAAGAGAGAGATAGGAAGAATATTGCAATGTGAGGGTGAGAGAGTGGTGAGAGAGAGAGAGAGAGAGAGGAAGAGAAAGAGAAAGAGACCAGACAGACAGATAGACTGAGAAAGACAGAAGTGAGGGACACAAAGAAAAGAAACCAGAAAAAAAGTTTATGGAAAGAAAATCAATACATCAGAAGAAAGTGCAACCCTAGAAAGAGAAAGTGATATTATATCAAAGATAAGTTACCCCTACACTAGATAAAACTGTGTATGATTGTTTCCTTCAAACTATTCATGAGTAATGCATTTTTGACAACTTTTATCTGCTTTAAATCCATATAATAATCAAAAACTGGAATGAATATATATTGATAATCTAAACCAATCGCAAACTACAAGAAAACATGACAATACAAACAAAACAATTTTGAATTCAATTTTGTGACTTCAAGCCAGAATACATTTTCACAAACGCAAACAAGGGACATAATGAATGCTTAGTACCGTAGTATGATCTTAAAGTATTCTATGCTTAAAAAGCTTTGGTAATACAACAGAAATTTACAAAATGACAACACAAAAATATGTTCTACAACATGGAAATATCAAAGTCATTGATCCTTACACCTTTTCACCAATATATTTCAAATGATTCTTTCAAGAACATATATTCAGCCCTTTCTAAGATTTGACGTTACAAACTAAATTTAAATGTACGCAATAACAGAATACAATTATAACAATGAGAATACACCCCTCCCCTATCATCAGCTTTTGATAATTGTTATAATATTCTAAAGCTGCTGTTGATTCACAATTCTTGGTATTTAACTTCACAATTTCACTTTATAGATATCCACTCTACGAGAATTTCAATAGCCTCACGTATTATATTGAAATGCATGGTCCTAATTTTGGTATCACTTTAATATACAATTCAACATTAGTTCTAGTGGCAATACAATCAGATATTGAAATGGACCAAGAGCAGATTTTTCAAGTCTCTGATTGGGTTTCCAGATCATTTTACTGATGACATTGATGACATTGTTGTCATGGGCCATGCAGTATGCTGAAAGCTGCCCCTATGAATTACATCTCACACAACAGTATGATCACAGAGATTTAACTTGGTATGATGATCTCTGAAACTAAATGTGCATACTTTTCCACAAGATGGCGCTGTTTAACTTGTGTTCAGACATGACAAAGTAAACCACCTTACAATATTGAACGTCACAGCAAAATAGAAATTAAATGATGTGTAAATGAATGGGAAGTGTGGGTGAAACAAAAAGTATGAACACATATCAAGGGCCCCCTGCAGCTAGTGCACTGTGTCATTATTTTTTGCCCCATTATTGTTTTGAAGTGTGAACTAGGCCAAGTATCTCAAAGATTGTTTCACAGGGAGGCAAGAATGAGGAGGACAGTGAGTGCACAGAAACAGTCTTTGGAAGCTAAATATGAAAATTCAGCACATTTTAGGGGGCATATTTACATTTAAGGGGCATTATAAAAACCCGATAGGCCTATACCTTATAAAGGTTTTGCCGAGGAGGGGGGGGGGGGGGGGGGGGAGGGGGTGCTCTCCATGGCCCCCCGGGGTCCACTACTGCAATTAGACTTGGAAATGTTGATAATTAGTTGACGAGTCATCTATGTAAGACCAAGCTCCTCCAGAACACTCTTGTTAACCTCCGTCTCCTGTGAAGGAAAAAGGGAAGAAAAGAAAAGGAAATTTAAATAAGAACATAGTAGTACTTGTTGTTCCTGTTGTCGTAATTTAGTAGTTGCAGTAGTAGTAAGTAGCAGCAAAAGTTATAATCATTGTTTCTTTCTGCTCTTTTTCTAAATTCTTCTTCTTATTTTCCTTCTTCTTCTATTTCTACCTCTCATTATTCTACTTCTTCTTCTTCTTCTTCTCCTTCTCCTGCATTAGTAATAACTAGTATTTGGTAGCCCACATGCACTTCCCAAAAGAGTGAATCGGATGCCGAGTCTGCAGACACAACATAATAAAATATAATTGAAGGATGCATAGGAAAACGTGTCTGGTTTGGTTTTAAAAATCTGAACTCCCTTTGAAACATGCTGATCATTAACATACATGTAGGAAGCATTCTGAGATATTAAATAGACATTTCTTTATATTATCATCAAACGTTGAAGCAAGCGATTGTGTTGCCTCTTGAATAAATTCCTATATGTACATTTACATTCAAATATAAATACAATATAAACCTGCATGCATACCCACACAAAGCCGTAATAGACTTCAAAATATCAATAAAGCTACCATATTTCGTTGAATCCCATTTTAAGTCCACAAAGGAGAATGAAATTGTAGAGATAGGGTTATAGTGTAGAAATTTTGCCTACGTTTTTCATTTGGATAATGATAGAAAAAGGCGGATATAAGTCTTAGCAGAGATATGAATTTCCATTTGAAAGGCAATCTAATGAGTACAGAAAGTTGGGGGGATTAGTAAATTTCATATATATACATATTATACAGGGGAATATATATTTGTCATATACAAGACAATGTCATATGTATGTTTTTAGTGCCCACACCATCCCATAAAAGGCATATATATACTGTTAAAAATAGTAATTTAGACATTTCTTAGAGAGTAGCTACTACTCGTCAAGGGTCTTATAAATTAAAACAAATAATTGTTTGTTAATCATGGTCTGCTGGGACTTGATGCTCAATAATCTGTTGAATTTCAAGGCAAAACGCCCACCCTTGAAATGAATATAATACATTTAATTGAAAATCAGATCCTTTTGGAACAAATAACTATACATTCATTGCTTTTCTTTCCTCAGTACAAGAATTTAAAAAAAGAAAAACAGAGACATACTAGTTTTCCAAAGGAGAAGAAAAATTGATAGACCAGGGGCATCTTGCACAAACTGTTTAGATTTAACTTAATAATGCAGATTAACTTTAAAATAGTTTCAACCAATCAGTATCACATATTTAAAGCACCAGTGTAGCACTGAAAAGGTACTTACTGGGAGGGGGAGGGGGCACCATACAAGGTGTATAAAGTTGATGAATGGGGGATGTAAGACGGGTTTTATAACCCCCAGTCATATATCCCTTCTTTGTCGATCTCTCTCTCTCTCTCTCTTTCCCTTTATTTTTATATGTAATGCAATTAGAGAGCATGTAGCCCCTCCCCCCCCCCTACCCCTATCTGCATAGCTACAGCACTATCAAGATCTATCAATTTCAGAGTTGTATTTAACAAAAACTTTTTATGCAAGAGGTCCCAGAATGGAGAATCTGCTCAGAAAAAAATGGTGAAAATAACCAGGAACCCACACATACCAATCACTCAGATATAAAAAAAAAAAAAAAAAAAGTAAGAAGCAATTGAATAGAAGGTTTCTAAATTTATATCAAAGAAGAAAGCAGGAAATTAAAAAAAGGAATTTTCTACTTGAACTTACATTTGGATCATACACACGCTACACAGAGAAAGGAACGGAATAAAATAAAAGTGAAGAAAAAAATAATACATGCTACATGTAATTATAAAAGAAAATCTAAACAAATCAAAATAGATGTCATTTATTATTAGATGCATTAAGTAAGAAGGGTGTTAACTAGAATTAAAAAGTACCTTTTAAGAATAGAATCAAAAATAGCTTTCAGCAAACCAAAACAGCTTCACTGCACACTTACACAATGTACATGTTTATTGTTTTCATACCATTAATGAAGCCTGTTTAATTGAAGAAAATATACAAGATTGTGATAAAGATTCCCTTAACGATGTTTCCTGATTAGGCCCATGACTGTTTGATTCGAGCACGAATGAACGATTAGAATGTGTATTGAATTTAAAAAGCTGCACCCTTTTTTTTACAGAAAATTAATGAATCAATGCATAAAAATTTGTATTACATACTGTAGATACAAAATGCACTTAATGCACTAAAAGCACTTAATAGCATGATAAATTGATCACCACTTTCATTACTTACCCATGTACCAATCCATATTTCTACCATCAACATTTGTTTATTACTATGACATCAACATACTATCGTCAAGGTAACCAGCGTTACCGGTATGTCCATCATCATCTCTTATATCATGAACATCAATTCATCAAAACCAATAATATGGACAAAATTATAATCATTACCAGTATCTCGTCTCCACAATCATCACTACCAGCATCACTATTATCACATCATTACCATTATTATCATCCTCTCATCATCATCGTCACCATCATCATCGTGAACACCATCATCACCATCATTGTCATCACCACCCATCATCATCACCATTATTATCATCCCCTCATCGTTATCTTCATCACCATCACCATTGTCACCATCATCACCACCATCACCATTATCATCACCATCATTCATCATCAACACCATTATTACCATCACCATCACCATTATCATCGCCATCACCATCACCATCACCATCACCATCACCATTGTCATCATCATCACCTTCATCACCATCAGCACCTCCATCACCATCATCACCTCCATCATCATCCTCATCGCCACCATCATTTTGCATCATCAATCATAATCATCATCTTCATTTTCATCTTCGAAGACAAGCCCTGGGAGGGTGGAAGAATCTCAATCAATGTACACTGTACCAAAGCATCCAAAATACATTTAGTGCCAATATATTTTAATGATAAGGCAGTAAATAATGTTGAAATGAAGGCACAGATCTTTTGAATAGCATGAATTGGTCAAATTAAAACGCCAATGTTAACACTTCTGTCACCCATAACATTTTTGAAATAGTACATTTTCAACAATTTAATCTTGATTGAATGAACTGACAAACATATGTCTAACAATGGAGCAAAGTACCTGAACATACATGTTACCCTCAAGACATTATTGTAGAAAGCATCATAAGCATGTTTACCCTGGATTGGAGAGTGTAAATTTAAACAAATTCCTGACAAAACACTGTACTCAGGAGCATAAAAAGCTTCCTTATCCAAATTCTATTTTCCCCTTAATTTTTTGTGTTTCTGGTGTTTTGTTTTTTAGAGACTTCAGGTGGTGCCCAGTCATACCACTGTGTGTTCATAAAGTCTTTACAGCTGTGGGCATACACTCTACAAATTATGTAGTGCCTACAAATAGTACATAATTTGGGTAAAAAGAAAAAAAATTACCCTTTGAAGGTATTCTACGATACCATTTAATACAAGTGAAAAACAACCATAGATTACATTCACCAATTTCACTACAATAACATCAAATCTGGCTAGGAAGTAGTACTGCAAGGCAGGAATGATATGATTTATACATCACAACATCTGTTTAGAGCCAAAAGGGCATTAACCCTTTATTTTAACACAGAATTAATGCCCTTATGACTCTGAACAGACTATACTAAAGAATAGTTTACCTTGCATCATAATTATTTCTTTGGTCATACTCAAGGCAAATTAAAGCATTGTATGCCTACCATAAAACTTAACACCACTTCTTTAGTTACATATTCCCTATATCCAAAGTGAAGATCTCGGTAATTTGCTGGAAAGGCGTAGTTCTAGTAACTAGTACCAACACAAAATATGATGAAGGCTAAAGACATCATAATGGAGTTCAACTGCATACTTGTGAAAGATTTGCAAAAATTTACAAAAAATGCAGACATTTACAATGATTACAATCATCAACAACTTAAATGTTTGCCTACACATAAGGCAATGTGAGTTAACACACACAAAAAAAATGGTTTGTAAGGGACTATCGCACCCAATATTTCCTTTCTCTCCTATTCATACAAACCAAATAGTTTCAAATCTCCATAAAAGCTCACCTTTGCAACTTATGGATTTTTATTTGCATGGTTGAAAGGTGAGAAACACACTTTACAATCCCTTGCTCTTGTAATATATATTGCTGCCATTTTTTTTTTTTTTTTTATCATAGAAGCTACACAAGGTAATGAAAGACCTTTAACTAAATCACTATTAATAACATAAACAAAACAAAACAAATAGAGAAACTAATGTCTCTTTCTATCAATAGTAAAATACATCTTTACATGATTAACACTTTTTGCACCATACATGTAATCATACGCAATCATTTCTAGTTGATAATTATAAAATAAATATGATATATTTGATATAATGTGCGATACAAATATGATTTAAAATTTGATAATTAATCTTTAAGCTGAAACATCAATATTCACTCCAATATTTTCACCTGTGACAATGACATTTAGTTGCTGCTTACACGTAATGAAAGACTAAATCATAGATCTGTTGAAATATTACTGTAATTTGACAATTAGCATTCTTCTTATCTATCATCTTCTACATGTCTGTCACTATGAATATGACTGACAAAGAAAGCGGACAAAATATACATTTCCTCAGGTAGACAAAGGAACATCCCTTCACTGCTATTATGTAAAAAGGTGAATATGCATGTGACACCTGTTCTACATATTTTTACATAATAGCAGTGAAGGGATGTTCCTTTGTGTACCTGAGGAAATGTATATTTTGTCCGCTTTCTTTGTCAGTCATATTCATAGTGTGTACACCTAGCTCAAGTCTAGCTAGCTGATTGGTGTTTGATGTATTTGTAAAGTCATAATGACAGTCTATTAGATCTTGAGAATTGAATATATTTTGAAGAGCACAACGCTGATATGATTTATCCACTCCTATACATTTTTCATGGTTTGTCTGTTTGGAGCCAGAAGGGTGTTAACTCTGTGTAAAATTACAGTCAGATCTGTCTATAGCGACCGCCCAAGGGAAACACAAAAATTGGTCTTTGTAGACAGGTTCCTTTAGTACATGTTTCAATGAGAAACCATTTTCAAGGGAAACAAAAAACGTGGTCTTTCAAGACAGGTGGTCACTAAAGCAGGTTTGACTGTATATGAGTTAATAACGCCCTTCTGGCTCCAAACAGATGCTTTGAAGAATTATCCATAAAAAAAATCATGATGAAGAAGTAACATGAAAGATTTGAAAAGAATTGTTTTTAGTTAATGTCAGTGGCACATGGTAGAGTGGAGAAGAGGGGCAGTTGACATTCATGCATTAATTAGCACCAACACTGAGCACATTGATGAAAATTGCAATCATTTTGTCACAATTCCCTCTTTTTACATCTTTCCTGTACAGCATTTTCATATTGACATACACTGTAGACAGGCAATGCGTTGACTGTCCGCAAGAAGGCCGTAAGGGCAATATGTATGTATTGTCAACACCAGCAAGGGCCTTCTTGAGGGTAGCCGATGAATTGTAACTTAGAACTTAGCTTACATGCATTTTAATTGTCTACAGCACCAGCATTTGGTCGTTAAAGCACTGGTTCTACATGTACCACAAGAACCTGTATACAAAGACCTCTAAACTTAAAAACTGCTTTGATTCTCCCTTGGGCGGACTTTCTATCCAGGTATGACTACATTGTACAGCTAGCGGAGTAAGCGGGTTGAGAAGGAGAAGGGGGAGGAGGAGGAGGTTGAAGGTCGAGTAAGGAGCTACAGAAAACCCATTTCTTCCAAGGCATTGCGGGTCGCCTCCAACTCCTACAGAGACAGACAAGGAGACAGAAAAACAAGAGGGAGAGTGTCAGTCACATGGAATCACGAGAGGGTCATGCAAGCGGGGGTTGGAGGCAATGGGAGGGGGAGGGTCAGGCTGGGTTGGATGGGGGAAGGGTCAGGCTGAGTTGCTGGGGGAGGGGGGGGGACTACAATTATTCCTTTATGCATAAAGGGTGGGGACAAAGTGTTGTAAGGGGAATTTTTTACATGCAAGAGAGAGACAAGGAGACAAGGAGGGAGATTGTCAATCACATGGAATCACAGGAAGGTCAAGCATGGAGAACAGTTGGGTGTGGCTGGGTTGGAGGGGGTCAGGCCAGGTTGGGTGGAGGGCTACAATTATATGTATTCGCATAGAGAGTGGGGACAAAGTGTTTTAACTATTTAAAGGGAAAGTTTTTACTTGCTTGAGAGAGACAAGGAGACAAAAAAAAGAGGGAGAGTGGAATCACAAGTGGGTCAAGCAAGGGGGACAGGGTGAGGTTGGGTGGGAGAGGGTCAAGTTGGGTTGGGTTTGGGGAGGGGGGGGGGGGCTACAATTTTACCTACATGTATACGCATAGGGGTGGGAACAAAGTGCGTTAACTTGATAGAGTATTAGAAGAAAGGAAGTAACATTTTTTTTGGGGGGGGGTGGGCTTTTCTACCTAAATACATGCATATATCATGGGCCAGGATACTATAAATTTTGTAAGAGTCAGTAAGAGTGGGAGGGAAAGAGCATTTAATTTTAACAGGCAGCCACAAAAAACTTAATGGAGTGTTGTCACTTGGACGGAAAGCCAAACTTATGTGTCAAGCATAATGGAACAGGGTGAGGGAAGGGGGACGAAGCTCACACTTTCACAGTTTCAAAGGAGATGGGGGGGGGGACTTTACTGTTTACAGAATGACACAGAATAGAAAATGAAGGGTATTGTCGTTCAAACGGAATGACAAGAGGGGTTTTGAGGTGAACCGACTACTTCGAAATACACAAATTGAGGTAAAGATTAGGAGGAAAGGAGAAATCATTAGAGAGGTGGGGGAAGAAAACAACAGGTGGTGTCTTGTTAATGAAACTATAAGAGGAGCTTTCTACAGCGGTCTGTGGTACAGCAGCAGTGTTAGGAAGTCACAAGGAGAAAGCATTAAAGGATTTAGAAACATCTAAGTTAAAGGAGGATATGCAAATGGATCTGATTGATGAAAATCTATGCTAACCCTATGATTTCCATCATGATTTTCCTTTGAAAATGAAAGATTTATATAGATTTATCTCACTTTTTTTGTATGAAAAAAATCCCCAACCCTTGGGGATAAAGGAACCATTGCAAAAGTGAAGAGTGTAGTTGTAACTCTGTTGTACATGAGAAGAAATCAAGAGAAGATATTGAGTTTAGGAGAGTGGGTGGGAATCAATTGCTCAATGATTGATAGAATCATGGCTAGCAAGATGTTTTGGTTTGTATTCTACCAATTCTGTTAAACCTGATCCTGGATCTAAAATCATGTTAATTAACAAAGGAAATCTTAAACCTTAGACTAACTTTTTAGTCCCTCTGATTTTCACAAAAGCCTACCAGTATCGGGTTCAATTTGATAACAATACTGCCCTTTCAAGTTTTAACAGGTACATGTATGAGGAACGACAGAGAGGCACAAGACAAGACAAAGTATGGGTAAATGGCTGCTACCATGATGGAAACTCAAAGAGAAATATGATTCCTAGGAGAAGGATAATTCCTTGGAGGAGAATGATACTGGTAGCAGTCTCTCTCAAGATGAAAAGAATGCATCTTACAGGAGGATGAGGACATGGATGAGGTGAGATCACATCGGATGGAATATGGTAGACATTACGTGTTTGACATATTCTTTCACATAGAGCTAATGCCATTCTAGCCCTCAGTAGAAAATAACTTTTTTTCTTTGAAAATGGTAATGAAAAGCTAAAAATCAAGAATGGTTCAAGTCTGATTTAACAATCCTAATGCTATCTAGCAAACTAACAATTCATTACATATATGAGAACATAAAGCCGAAAACCATATATAATTCTATACAGCTAAGCTATTGAATTCATATTTAATTATCAAAATGTCAAATGATACAGTCCAAAACATCAAGAGTACATGTTCTTTCTTACAAGATACACGTACATGTACATTAGAATAGAAAGTATGGAATGAATATATGGAAGATGGTTAGCACACACTGCTGAATCAAAACTATTTAGGAGATAACTGGAGAATATTGACAAAGTTAGAACCACATTTAAGCCACTGCAGGAGAAAGCAAAGAAAATTTGCTTTGAGCTAAATGTTTGAAATAAAGAGCAATATTGCTGTCAAGTTGTTAGTTGCTATTCCCACCAGTGATACAGCAAAAACACACATAGATATGATGTTGTTAACAAGAAAAAAGTATCAGAGCAAAGCATTAAATATTCTCAAAAATATACACAAGAAAGGAGGAAGATGCTCTTTTACATAAATTCAGAGCAGTGCTTTATACCATGTACAAATGTAGTTAGTTGCCTGAAAATACTTTTGCAAGAAACCATTTTGGTTTGCCCCAGTGTAAATGTTAGTAGTGACACTACCAGGTATTTTTAAGTTGCATGAGCTACCCCACTTGAAATTGAAGTATTGAAAATTGAAATACACTTGTGAACATTTTATTGCATGTTTACTTGTACATACCGGTAATATACTTTTCCTTTTTTTTGTACAAAATCTCTTAAAGAAATTTCCACTGCTACAAAATCACTCATTGCTCAAGTCAATCCTTTAGATGTTACTCATACATAAAAAGTGTACAATGTTTAGGCAAGTACATGTAAATCTTCCACTATGACAGTTTCACTCAGGTTGTGTGACAAACAATATTCGTTTCCCCAAGGCCTTGGAAACTGCTGATATTAACCTCTTTTCGTTTATCTTTTTGCACCTTGGTTATAAATAAGATAAATTTTGATAAGGGCACTAGGTGAGAATCATTTTATTTTGCAACATACAGTTTATTATGTTTGGAGCCAGAAGGGCCATAATTCATATCATTTTACACAGAGTTAATGCCTTCTGGCTCCAAACAGATGATACATGTATGTATAGTGTCACTGTGATTACAAATGAGAGATTAAATGTGTATCTCTACAATGATGTACACTGTAATGTCACTTAAAGATAAACTTGAGTTCTGGTAATGCGATTGCATTGTGAAAGAAAAGGTGTGGAATCGATCAGAAAAGTTGATCATAGCATGTAAGTAATGGTGTGTAATGCAAGGTTCTGGAGTCATCAAAATCATCATGAATTTGGCAGAGTCTTGGTAAAGTTACAATCACTTACACAGAAAGATGTATATGGGACAACACACACGGTGTCAGGGCTAGTACTACCCTGATTTCCTTATCTTTCTATGCTCATTACTCAGCCAGGATACATTTTCTTCCAAAATTGTTTGGCACATGACATTTATTTGTAATCTTGAACATTCAGTGTAAGTTTCTTTAGATTCTGTGAGAATTCATTTTCTTTTTTTACCAGAACTCAAGTTTATCTTTAACTTCTTACGAACGACAATTAAATGATGATTAAGTACAATAGAGGTGAATTAATTTCTTTCAACATTCATACAATTCTTTTCATAGCTTTTGCGCAAATTTTAATAATCATTCAGAACCATCTAACAGAAAGGCTTAACAGGTGTAAGCTAGTATATTTAAAAGAAATATTAGTACTTTGCTTTAGTTTTAAACTTTTAATAGTGCTCAGAAAACCAGTGGGTAAAAATTAGGATCGAAGTTGAAATTAAATGTTAGTTAAAGATGTACTTGTATATATTAATTCTGAATATTATGGGAAGCAAAGGAGTTCTATTTTGTAATTATTCATTTATTAAATAGATACTGGTTACTATTATGCAATGAATACAGTGTCATTGCTTGATATTGTATTCCCTTAGATGATTATCGTTTTTTGTAATACATTTGTGACAGCTACATGCAGATAGATGTAAGACAGTTAAAATTCAAATATACTTCCAAAATGGTTAAGGCTCGTTCAGATAAGATATAAGATGCGGCAAAACAGGAGCAGATTTTTTTTTTTTTAATGACGTAACGTGTAATATGCAAACACATTTCTCGATATTATAACTTAGAGCTCAGTGAATAAGCACAAGTGTAATTTCTTTGTTGGGCGCAGTTGCCTTTCATTTTACACTATTAAAAAACGCTGCTTTTTTGCGGCAATTTAACGCCATATCTGAAAAAGCCTTTATTCAGATGCCATTATTCCACAGTACAGGAGTTGAATGGGTGAGTATTAATCATCATCTTGCTTCATTTAGATATTCAAATCAGCTAAGAACAGAAAAAAAAAATCATGTATTGATCTTTGAATGAGAAAGGACACACCTTCAGATGTACTTGATGTATTTCAAAACAATGATAGACAAAAAGACAATGGAAGATTTGTATGAATGATACGGCAACACAAAAATATTTTGTATGTATTTATTAAAGATTAAGCCCCTTTCTTGCTGCATCAAAATGGCGAAAGAAATCTAAAGAAAAGGGTCTCCAGAACTCCGCCAAGGGAAAAAAAATATTTTAAAAATAGGGGGGCTACTTTTCAAGCTTGCTTGCATGAAAATAACACTCTTTATTTTGTTTTGCATTGAACTCTATGCAATTTTGGGGGGCTTTTTTATGACTTTCGGGGCTTTTTTTGGCATTTTGGGGGCTACTTCGCTCCGAGCCCCCCCGTGTATTTTTTTCCCTGAATTATTATTATTGTCTCCGCCAAAGGACATGCCAGTACAGAAGGTACATGTACATGTATGCATTCTGAAAACCATAAAGGGTCCCCAGGAATTCTTTCCAAGTGATGACAGTAAGAAAGGGGCTTTCCTCAAAGGGGCTTTCCCCATAGTTCTGACTACATGTACATGTAGATATTTTAAATGGAGAGGATGAGTATAAGGGGTGATATATACATGGTATCCACTCATTTCCTTACTTTGCTGGTTACTTGAGAAGGCATTTGCTCCAAGGATCAGTTAACTTCATAAAAATCAGGCTACGCACATTGTTGCAAAAGAGATGGAGATAAAAATTGTGTTATTTCATGAGTTAGCACGATTGGTGGAAGCTTTGATGCATGTTTAAAAGGCAATCCAACCCAAATAGACAACTACTCTATAAAAAGAAAGCAGAAAAATCAGAGTAGCAAAGTGATGAAAATTTCAACTAAATCCGACTACATATACATATTAAGTTGTAATCACTATACTTAAGGGCACTTCAAATTGGCTGAAGCGGTTATATCAATGTGATGTAGTGCCGGACTAATTTCCCTTCTGTTAAAACATATAAAATGAAAGTAAAAATATTTTATTTTTTTCTGCAAAATTTTGATGCTCAGGAGGGTCTTTACTTTTTGAGAGGAGCTACAGGTATAATAACATGCTATCTATCAAATATTTTGAATGGTTCCCCCAAGGGAAAAGGAACTTACGAGAGAAACAGAAATTAATATTTTTGTACACGGCAATGGGAGAGTTATCCACGTCCTACGTCACAATCCACTGACCGAACTACCAATTTGAGATTCGCATAGACTTAGTGATCTCATATTTCAAACATTCATAACTTCCTTACTATTGGTCCGATTCATTTCAAACATATGCCATTCTTTTTCTGTTATTTTTCTGCTTTCATAAAAATCAACTTATTACAAGGGTTGGATTGCCCTTTAATCGGATAAACATACATATATTTTCCCCCTGTAATTTAAAAAGAAAGTGACTTGGTTCACTGTAATCTAAAATGAGAGGAAAACTTAGAATGGCATGTCGGCCTGACTCCCATGTGCTACGGGTTCAAAAAATAACCGGATGAAGCAAGTAATAATAATAATGGTGGCTTCTTATATGTAATATATAGGTCAAACTTAACTTTAAGTTGGACTTAAAATTTATGGAGAGCCATTTGTAGCCTTTAAATAGAATGTATTCAAAAGCAAAAATTTTAAACTTTTTATAAATTCCACATCAAGAACATGAAATCTCCTTGATAATAGAAAATATGAATGATTTGAATCAACATTTTTTGCCTTCTAAAATAACTTTTACAAAATATTTTCATAGATGTCAACGGCTTTCCATAATTGTTAAGTCCAAATACCAGATAAGCTCAACTTAGGATCTTTGTGAAACACCCCCCTGGTACTCCAGCATCATTACCCCTCATATCCGAGTGGCCAAATATGCAGCACTCGAGCATACCAGGGACCCATTTACATGTGGGTGGAGTCCAATATATTCATTCAGTATGTGTCCCACACATGTACATATTACAAAGAATAACAAATAGAGAATAAACGTAAGGTTATAATGAAAAAAGGTTGGATATTTGGTCTTATCCATGCTGTAGAGGGGCAATCAACTTTTGAACTCTTTGATGTAATGATTAATGTGTGAGACAATAGACATATGTATGTTGTATCTTGACAATATACATATACATGTACAGTATGTTGTATCTTGACAATATATGTTGTATCTTGACAATATACATGTATGTTGTATCTCGACCAATATACATGTACATTTCTACAGATGATGTACATGAATTACTCAATACATTCATTAGACCAATCAAAACTCACGTTAATCGACATTTGCCAGAATTGACCGTTAAAGATAGATATCTTTGATTTAGATAATCATAAATGTAACCCAACCTTGCACTACAACATTTATTCTCTCTTCTGTTAAAAACTAAAGACTACACTGTACATGTACATTCTATTAAACAACCAAGTCTCCTGAAGATACCGCTGAATATGCCTTATAATGCAACTTTGATGGAGAACAGGGAAGAGGCATACAATCTGCCATTCCTAGAAATTCACACAACCAGAAATGAGGGTGATGGTTACATTCCCCCCCCCCCCCAAAAAAAAGTAGCAGTTTGCAGCATTTTTTCATTTTCCTAAAGTGTGGCAATGAATACCGTAATTAACGTTGTATAAACCGCCCTCGTGTATTAACAGCACCCCTCTTTTTCGCCCTGTGTGTGTAAGATCATTGATGTAAATTAAAAAACAGTAGGGGACCAAGGATAGAACCTTGTGGTACACCATGTAATAGAAGAAAAATTGGAGGAATTATTATTATAAACTACATATTGAGATCTATCAGGAAGATTACTTTCAAACCAAGAAGACAGACAAATTTGAGTGTTGTTCAAGTTTCTGAGTGGTGAGTCAACACACCGATTACCGAGCTGGGAGACATTGCCAGACATAGCACCAGGTGTAGGGGCATAAATCAAAACATAAAAAAAAAAATTGGTGTACCGTGTATAAGCCGCACCCCTGACTTTTAATTTTTTTCGGCGGCAAAAAGGTGCGGTTAATACACCGTTAATTACGGTAAGTCTTTACATGTGTAGAAGTGTCTGGGTTGAAATTTAGCAGAGCTCTTCATCATGTACAGGTATGCACCTTGTAGCTGTATCGAGTTGCAGGTTCAGCAAAGCATCAGACTTTGAATCTATTAGAGGAGTCATAGCAGGATGTAACTTCCCCTTGAGCCTATAGAAACAGCCATGCCTCTCATAGCAGTCAATATATCTTTATCAATTTCTTAAACTACAAGTACAATATACAATCAGGGTGATCCACCAGAGTTTAGCTTAGCAGCAACAGCAGAGATGCCAACCTCTTGACACAAAAAACAGACTGAGTATCCTAAAAAATCAGATTTTGGAGAGAAAAATCAGATTTTCAAGAAAACTCGACACTACCAATGGCCGGTTTGCCCCGGGCCAGTAAAATTTCAGAAAAATGTGATACTGGTACGTACAGTCAAGTAAAATGTTTGCTCTTTCATTAAAAACTTTAAAGAAAATTGTAAAGCAAAGTTTTTGGTGGGGCTGCGGGGGTTTACTTTCTCATGTTTGAATGCGATTCCATGGTTTTTATGGGTATTAAAAAAACATATTAAAAAAAAATTTATCGTATTCCACTTTTATTATTGTACTAAATAAAATTAAATCATTACTGGTTGGCACCTCTGCAACAGGATTGAATTTGAATTGAACATGTTTTTGAAGATCAGCGACAGGTTTCAATTTTTAATGCATGTAGGTTTGAATTTTTAATGCATGTAGGTTTGAAAATCAGCACCAGGTTAGTATTCAATGATACCCAAATCGTTTCTAAAATATTAGTTCTCAAATTTGAGTGAAAATGCTTCAAAATATACGGGTTAGATTGCACCGTAGTGAATCTAAGAACCTCGAAACCCGAAGCAAGCTCTAGAGCCTGGCAACAAGGGGCTGTTTGCTTCTCGAGTTTTCATACATCAATTTCATACTCCTTCCTCGTTCCAATACGTGTTTGAACTTCTGTTTGTGGACCGCCCAGGGGGGTGTTTCACAAGATCCTGAGTTGAACTTATCTTTAAGTTGGACTTAACAATTATGGAAAACTGTTAGCATCTTTGAAAATATTTTGTAAAAGTTATTTTAAAAGAAATGTTTATTCAAATCATTCATTTTTTTTTTTTAGCATAGGGATTTGATGTTCTGGATCTGAAATTCATAAAAAGTCTAAAATACTTCAATTTTCGCTTTTGAATTTATTTTATTTTAAGGCTACAAATGGCTATCCATAATTTTGAAGTCCAACTTAGAGATAAGTTCGACTTAGGATCTTTGTGAAACACCCCCCTGGTACTACAAAGTGAATTTCTCCTTTCTTCTGGCTACCAACATAGTCAAAACTACTGCTGCCTGCGAGCCCCATGACGTCGGGGCAAGGAAGCTGGGATCCGGCGCTAAAGTCTTGACGGTGCAAAGCTTGAAAGGGAGAGTGTGTGTTTTCTCACTCCTAAGCACACTAAAGGAAATTTGTTTGTTAGTAAAGCACACCGAGAAAGCATAGTCTCACAGATTTTTAAAGTGATACCCTTTGAGAAGCTGCCGGCTAAAGACGAAAAGGGAACATGATATAAATCTCGGAAATGTCTCGGTACCTGGTTCAATTGATCATCTGTTATGATAATGTCGGTTTTTCCTCTTAGTTCCAGCTGTGGTATAAAGAAATTTGGAAACTTAATCCATTGCACATTGCAGCATAATTTCACCAAGAAATTTCTCAGCTACTAAGAAGTTTCACGGGAGATGAAGATATCTTTCACACAGTAAATAAGATGAACTGCAGCAAAGAACAGTCACCACATGCTCCTTCTACACTCGATACCCAACCTTAGTACAACAAAACATATTACTTCTTTCAAAAGTTAATTTACATTTTTAAATCTTATTTTATGTGACTAAATCATGTTAATGTAATCATAATTCCTTTTCATAAGTTTCACCAGCCTTCAAGTTGCATAGATGTAGATAATGTTCATGTACATACCATGAAATTTATCATTATACAAAGTTTTGGTGCGAGGTCTCTTCCTTCTTACTTTTATTTCTGTTTCCTTTTGTTGTTGACAAATATGATTACCCCAAGCACAGAAGAACATCAAACCATCTTAATGATGATCAAGAACTGCTAATCACCATTATTACCATACTATTACCATCACTAACACCACCACTACTACTACCATGATTGTACCATCATCATCACCACTATCAATTTATTACCACCATAATCATCATGATCATCACAACCATCATCATCACCACCACCACTACCGCCACAATCATCATCGTCGTTATTACTGTCAGCATCAAAATCACCACCATCAGCATTAACATTGATCACAATTTTCATCATCATCATCATCATCATCATTATCGTCATCACAACCACTACCACCATCACCATCATCATCATTATCAGTCTAACTCGTAACACCACAAGGTGGTTATCATCCCATCTGTTTAGAAACTTGCATACATGTACATTATTTTGGCTAACTTCTCTCATGACCTCATAATATTAGAAGAAAAAATAAATATGTTGAGAAATCATATCAAGGGTCCTCATACAGTCTGAGTGAGACGTTTACCATATTTCTTCAATCCACGATCTAATAAACATATTCAAATGATTTTCAAAGCGACAGAAATACATGTAAGCCCCATTTTAACAGGATAGTGCTAGAAATGATGACGGCACCTTCACCCCAAATGAAGCCTTTAATTAGCTCAGGATGAAACCCATTTGAATGAAGATTTAGCCAAAAATAAAACGTCGGGAGTCATTTGGGGATGCTGATACTGTTGGGCAATTCCCAATGAAAAAAATAATATATATTTTCTTTCTTTATTTCATTAGTTTTTTATTTTATTATTTGTGTGTGACAATTGATTGTGTCTTTATCATGAGAAGCAGAACACAATCTAAAACAAACCTGCCAACCTTTCAAAGTAAACATAAGGAACAGTCATTTTGCATACTGTTTACACAGACGTTTTGACAAAAGAGAGAAATCTAGGATGATGGATCCATAAAATTAGTTTGATGGCCAAAAAGTAAGAATAATTCCTCTAAAATAGGAAGGTTGGCAACTAACTGTAAAGGCTGCATTATTTACTTTTTTATAACTTTTATAAAATACAAAGTTATCACTGGACTCTAAAATGATTACATCCCTTCAGTGGGGATATAAAATCAAGGTAGGCCATACACAGTATCACAAAAAAATTCAGTAACCAACCATTTAGAAATGCCCCATTCTCTCCATTATTATGAGCAACCTACTACCTTGTATTCATGTGTATATCACATGAGAACCAAAAGGGCTTTAACTCGGTTTGAAATAATTAATATGAGTTAGAAGGCCCCTCTGGCTTTCAGCAGAAACAAAGGTTACAGCTGCACGTATGGTGATATTACACTGAATCAAAACTTTAAAAAAAGAAAATGATGATGTTGCATGAATAATACAAACTATAACCAAACAATGATATATCCTCAGCAGCATCCTTATGACCAGAAAGGAAAAATCATAGGAAAAGAGTGAGCGAGGAAATATGCAAATTAGAAATGCTATAGTGGACGTACCTCTGACAATAGATCCTGTGCTTGTATCGCCTTGAGGACGTTCTTTTTACTCGTCTCCTGAATCTCTCCGCCTAGCATTAGCTCGTCGAGCATGAAGTAGGCCTTCTCAAAGTTGAATATGATGTCTAGCTCACAAACCTGTAATGATCAAAGCATTGCGATGAAAACTACTTCTTTCTTCACAATCAGTGGACATAGTTAATAATAATTATATTTGCTTATATAGCGCCTAACACTTACTTTATCAGAAGTCTCTAAGCGCTCTACAATAATGCACCATAATTACCCTGGCTTTAGCAGTGCAGCTGTCACGCGCGCTGCGTTTCAAGGAATATATTCCTACCAGGTCCCCATTTACTTCACCTGGGTGGAGTGTGGCAAATGAAGATCAATGTCTTGCCAAAGGACATATACAGTTATGAACACAAATGTCTGTAGAAACTTGCAGGAGTTGCAGCACAGTAAAAATAATAAAAATGTATTTATATAGCGCATTTTCCATCTAAATGTTCAAATGCACTTTACAATTATGTTGTTGAAAAACCGAAGGTGGTTTTTGAGATATATATTTTAAAGGTATTGAGAGCAAGGGAAGGCTAAAGCTACGGTCACAAAGGTTCGTACGAACGATGCGTTAGTACGAATCTCCGTTTTTCCACTGTCTTCCCGAATTTCCATTGTCTGAAAATCGTTTGTACGGTTCGTTTTCTTCAAGAGAGCTCTTCTTAAATTTGCTGAAAGAAAAGACCAATATCCTTGCAGCTATTTTGTATGTATCCCTCTTTTTCAAAATGAACAGAGCCCTTTTAGAGAATGCCATATTGCTCACCGCTGATCACTGTCACCTCGACTGCACTATAAATATAAAGGATACTTACACTACCAAAGTATTTATCCAGAAGCTCCACATATCTATGGATGATCTCCAGTGTCAAGAGTTCATTGTCATTCTCTTCAATGGCACAGCAAAAATAAAGACTGGCATACCTGAAACAAGAATTGGTGAATTTGAATGAAATCAGATAAAAAAATGAGAAATTTATGACCTTTTCTGAAAGTTGTAATCACTATAAAATTAGGTACGCGCTGTTCAAATTGGCTGAATTGGGAATGTCCCTGTGATGTTGTGATGTTTGATTTTTACAAAAAATATTTCTCAGGAGCGTCTATTCTCTTCAATAATTTTCTATCCATGATAACTTTGGAGTAGTGCCCCAAGGGAGAAAAAAAACATAAACTAGTGATATTTTTGTACACGACAAACGTAAGTTATACGAAGCTACGTCATAATCCACCAACTAAACTGTCAATGTGAGATTCCCATAGACTTAATGATCTGATATTTCAAACATTCACAACTTCCTTATCGTTTGTCCGATACATTTTGAACTTTTGCCATTCTGTTTCTCTAATTTTTCTGCTTTCATACAATTGAAATTTTTGCAAGGGTTGGATCGCCCTTCAATATCTAATGAGTACTTACCTCTTGTACACAATTTTATAATCTCTCCACTCCAAGAAATTGCACATTTTGGGTTTTCTCGTTAGTACTGTTGCGATGAGTTCCCTTGTTATCTTTTTCTTTTGCTTTTCTAGATGTGGTGTGTACCATTTCTGCAAACGCAGCTTGCCTTGTCGGCTGAATAGGAGCATAAACTGAAGCTGGGTTGAGAGCATGAGAAAGAGATGAAAGAATTTAGAAGATAGATCTAATCTCCTAAAATAGTAGAAAATGATGCTGACATAGCATGGAGTACATGTACATAGACTATCTATTCATGAAAAAACAAGTAAAATGCTATTGGAAAATGTCTCAATTTATTCACAAGCCTCATAATGCTATCTTTCACATAAAAATTTGCAAATTGCTGAAAATGAATGAGTGCACAAACTGGGGAACCTTTGTTTTTGCAATGTAAAAATGATGATAAATTGGATATGGCCTGGGCCCTGGCATTGTTTTTGCCTTAATATTGAGGATATTTTTGGTACACTTTCTCATTAGATTTAAGATTTCGAATATTAGGGATGATATCAGATTAAGCATTGGAGGAATTAAAAAGTCAAATGTAAAGAAGTGCTTCATGTAACTACATGTACGTCGTCATCCTTCACGTTCAACAGACCTGAGCCAGCGCCAGCGCTGCAGTTCACACACAGAGACCATCTTATTCTCAGTAGGGGCGTAACGCTAAAACAAAAATCGTGTATAATTTCTTACAAATACAACAGGCAAAACCTAAAATATAATGATTTCTTACCATAATACTGATTGAGGGTGTACTCTCTCCTAAAATGATTTAAAACTGCGGATGTTTTGCTCGTAACATAGTAAATTTAGCGACAATTAGGAACAGATTTCAGATTGCAATGCTAGCTGTGCTAAATTATAATAATATAGACGTAGATGGCAGCCTTTGCCTAAAATTAATGGAGTAATTTTACTTCAATCGATCATCACAGAAAATCAGAAAATGAAACTGAGCGAAATAGTGTAAGTAAAGATTTTTTTTTCAAGAATGAAATGTAGGTTATAAATTCAGTAATTTCCTACGATATTGTCTATAACTTTTAACAGCTTTGAAATATGGACTTGCTGACTTTGTTCTTAATCAATGGAAGATAAAATCTTATACATCATTCATATTTCCAATTCCATTTTGATTTTTTTTTTCCTTCTTGTCAGAATTTTGAGACTCGGACTAGAAAATTTACTAAGTAGCCAATACTATAAAAACAATACCGTGTTCGTCCATAAATTTGTTTAATACTCATCCATATTAAAGGTCTTGTCATTCTTTTTGGATGAGATTGTGCTTAAAACCCCATCAGAATTAGGTTTTCCTCTTAATATGATGTAATTTTCGTAACTCGACTTCACAATTTTTTGGCTCGCTCGTTAATGAATATGCAGCCTATCACATCCAAATGCATAAGGTTTAAGCTGTATCTTGGACCATTAGAGAACGAAACAAATAATGAAACCATCTCTGGTAATGTAATCACAATGATCCACTAAGAATCAACGTAGAAGTAGAAGAAAGAAGGTCTGCAGTTTTGCCAGATGGTAAACTATTTCACCAAAAATCTTGTGATATTTTGAAAGCCTTGCTGAATAAAATAGAAAATAATCCTTGTAAAAAAAAAATCTAAATTTTGTGATTTCGGGTGATTTTCTTGGGATTTGGAGAAAAAAGGGAAATATTAGACTAAATTAATAAAAATCATGGAGTTAGTAAGATAAAACGGAGTTTGGGATTTTCTGTCATCAGATAAGGAGTTCATTTGGGCAGTGGAAGGTAACACAATATTCATCAGTGAAGGTTGTTGTTTTTTTTGTTTTTGTTTTTTACATGTGAAATTTGAGACAAATATCTAAATTGAAGTTAAAAACATTTTTTTACGAATATTAGCCTATATTGGCATTGATATGGGGCATATTTTGAATTTGGTAAATATGATTATTGTGTTGTCTGCGCTATTAATTCGCGCATGCGCATTTGCGATGTGTCATGTGTCAACTCTCCCTCTCAATGAGCTATTTTTTTTTTATGGTCAGTTTTTATTCTTTTCTCTCTTGAAACAAATTATAATCATAGTACAAATTACAATCATCATATGTAACTCTCACTGCAAATGTGATGACATTATAAATCAGTATAAATTTTTGTCTTACAAACGGCTTCAAAAGAAACTTACATAGTTAGTTCCTATACATCATATTTGAAACAAAAATTCATATTTTCAAAGAAAACATATGCTGTTGTATAATCCAAAAATGTTGTTTTAACAATGTAGCAACTTATACTTCTTTTTATACTGTTGTCCTGAGAGAAAAGTGTTCTCTTTTTGTTAACCCTACCCTACCCGACCTCTCCCTTTTCCCCCTACCCCCCCCCCCCCCCCCCCCCCCCCTCTTAACCGGTGGACGACTGGCTCTGGGTTCCAATTGTTTGTCTAATACTCAGGTTTTCCCATTTAGAAAAATGAATAGTGAGAGTTCCCCTCATTGCTGCCAATTTCCTTTCTTCTACTTTATCCCCGATTATACTATTCTTTATTTCATTAAAAGAGGGTGGTTTTTTAAGTTCTCTATTTCTATAAATCAGATATTTAACAAGAATTAAAACATGATTCATTAATTGATATTTTCCTTTATTTCTCTCCTCTTTCCCATACAGAATTTCCTCCAAACTACAGTTATGTATTTCAAAGTCTAAAAATCTCGTGCACATTCCCTACACTGATTGTGCAAATTCACAAGTATAGAATAAATGTTTATATGTTTCTTCATCTTTTTCGCAAAATGAGCATAAGTTAGTCGAGACAAGACCAAAACGGAAGAGGTGATGGTTTGTATATAATATATTATGTATAAGTTTGAACTGAAACTCTCTTAATCGACTGTTAAGTGTACACTGTCTTAGTCTTAAAAATATGTTTTCTATTTCCTTACAGGAAAAACCATAGTTCCTTCCAATGGCTATGGCCACAATGATCGATTACTGAATCAGATAACAATTTGAAGGCAGCATCATAATCTTGATTGCCACAAAAAGTATAGTCATTCATTTTAAAGCAATTCTTTGAAAAAATCTTTTATTTTTAATAATTATGCATATTCAAGTTGTAAATTCAAATGTTGATTGTTATTGAAGTAGGATGAATAATCTACATTTTACATTTAGTAAGCATACATTTGTTTTAATATTAAGAATTTATATATAAATTGCATTTCTTAGTGGAAACATTATAAATCTATTGTTACAAACCTCGTAACACGAAAGATATCTTTGAGTGAGCGGCGCAAGTACGTTTCTCTAATTAATACAAAATTAATAGCACTACTAATACCCTCTGCACTGCTCCACTGAGTTTGCATTGAAAATAGCTAAATTATACATCTACAGATTGCTGAGAGTATTAAGAAAATGAGTAAAGACCTTTTTAAGCCCTCACTAGTGTGAAGAATAAAATGAATGCAATTTTGACACCCTTGATCGATACTTGATGAGGTAATCCCTGAAGCAGCTTTTCCAAGCTATACTGGGATGGGATGTGTTGTGACAGCAGGTGAAGGTGCAGACAACAAAAGGGTGTACAGTTTCTTTATACAGTAAAACAGTGACGTGCAAGTTAAAAAATAAAAAAAAATCATGCTGCTATATGGTTTACAGCATTCTGGAACCTACAGGAAGTTCCAACCCTCTGATAACACTGCAGTGGCTGGTAGTTGATTTCAGATGCGAATGGTGCGGGGATAAAATGAGTACTTGTAGGCAGGGGCAGATCCAGGAATTTCTTGCCGGGGGGCACACGGGGGGCACACAGGGGGCACACGGTGGAAAAGAGAACATATATATATTTTTGTTTTAGTCCCAAAAAAATCGCAATGACTCAGCAAGCGACTGAAAAAGCGGTGGGGGGGGGGGCGAGGGGTTAGAGGACACTTTTTTTTTTTTTTGGTCGCGAGATTTTTAAATTTGACATTTTGCTCCGTTGGGAGGGGGGTAATGTCACCATTTTAGGTCAGCCATTGACATATTTTATTTGGGGGGCCGGGGGGCACGCCCCAGTTTTTCAGTACATTTTGGGCGAATTTAGGGCTGATTTTAACATATTTTTTTGGGCCTGGATCCGCCACTGGTAGGAGTCTATTGTTGCCTCAGGAACAGAGAGCTTGAGTGTGTGGTCTCTTCTGCTGATGTATGTAGCTTTGGTTATGAGGTGAGGAAGACAACAATTGACTAGCTGGTGGTGTATTTTAAAGACCATGCAGGTGCTTTGTGCTAGAAGACGACGTGTGTGTGCAGTTAATCCCATCCCAGATGGGAAACGAGCCATGTACCCTTTCCAGAACCCAATCACAAATTGAAATGACGGCGATAAAACACATGCGATAGTGTGACGTCAATGAATGAACTACCCTATATCACACATTCGGGACAAATAATGTTGGATGCCCATTGCCATTTTTAGATATGGGCTTAACGTTGTTTGTTTTTTTGCGGTAGCCAGTAGTAATATTTCCTTTTTTTGGCACTTTAAATAAGATAGACCGACTAAATAATACTTTCTACAAAATGTTTGTTTGATTATTAAGTTATTTCCATCACATTTGAGCCTACACATCGGAATAATAATCACATGTTTTGAGGGCATGTATTAGCATGTACGTGTCTTATCTAGGAGTATGACATTTTGAACGCTGACCTAACGACTCTTCTGGAGCAAAATAGGCGACATATTTACATAAAATTAATTGTCCAGATATTCATTACGAAAATGTATGATTAGACTGGTTAATTTATATTTTTAAATAAATTAAGTCGAAGTACCAGACAAGTGATAGGGGAAGGGGAAATCGAGAGATGACCGAGAAATGACATTATAAACCATACAGTATTACAATATATAATAGAACAAAATGAACTAAACAAGTAACGAAATACTGGTAAGCATGTATACGTAATAGTTTACAGAGTACATTTAAGTTGTAGAATAAGACAAAATATATTATATTGCTTATTTAACTGACAGGGGGGAAAGGGAATCTCAAAAAAGCTAGGCTTTTTGAGCGAGATTCCCAGTATATAAGTACAAGACCATCGTCATACAGCGAGCATCAAATCCTGCACATGTCTGCTCCCAGAGAGACCAAAGACGCGCGATTTCACCCACCCGCGCCAGATCCCCGGGTCTCCCCCGCCAAGGCATCAATCTGTCGTTGCCAGGTCGAACAAATCTAGGTTTTCCCACCTAGCAACCAGCAACATAAAATAGTGTACATCGCACAAACCCCGACAAAAGAAACACAGAGACCCGGCTTAGGCGACTGAACTCGCGCGTCCGAAGACTTTCCGGGAAAAAACATACAAGCACAAACCAGAAAAACACGCTGAGAATGGTTCAATGTAATTTTGTACAATCGTATATCATTATGAGCGATAGAAAACCAAACAGATGATAAGAAAAGAAGAAAAAATGCAGTTTCCATGGATAGCCTAAAAATCAAAGGGCGACTTAAGGAAAACGGGATGATGAATCATCATGAAGTTGATGAAGCTGTACGTGACATAAAAATCTATTTTGGGAATTTCTCCATTTGTTCTCCATTTTCCGAAAGAGCATAGAAAATGATGTCCAAATGTCGAAAAACTATTGAATATGTTTTTGGCTGAGATATGAATAATATCGATACGGGTTATTATCATAATAACAAAGATTAAAGATAATAATTATTATTTGAAAAAAAAGTAATGATTATCATCATTCATCTGAAACAATAAAGAAAGCGAGCCTGTTTTGGAACAGCGCATATTCTGCGGAGGGCCGTCGATTAGAAAGGCCGAATAAGATTGTGATTATAGCGATTAAGGATTTAATAGATGACTTGTTGAAATCATTACAAAACCTGGGGGTATTTCACAAAGATCTTGAGTCGAACTTAACTCTAAATTATGGAGAGCTATTCTATGGTGGCCCTGAAGGGACATCGCGAATAGACTAAATCGTGAAAAATATGCGATAAAATTCACGATATCGTCAATTTTATCGCATATTTTTCACGAAGAAATTCACGAAATTGACGATATCGTGAACTTTATCGTGAACTTTTCACGATGAAATTGACGATATCGTGAATTTTATCGTGAAAAGTTCACGATATAAAGTTCACGATATCGTCAATTTTATCGTGTACTCTATCGTGTACTCTATCGTGTACTCTCCTGACGGGCGCTTCGTAAACAAAACCAGCCCTAGCTGGGGAAGACAGAAAGAAGGAAAAAAGGGAAAGGGAAAGAGAAGATAAAAGGAAAGAAAGAATATTAAGTAGTAAAGAAGGAAACGGGGGGGGGCGAAGGGCTTTTGCCTCCTCCTCACTCCCCCCACCCCCCCCCCCCGCCAAAAAATAAATAAGGAGAGAGAGAAGGGAAAGGGAAAGGGAAAGAAAATATAAAAGGAAATAAAGAAGAGGAAGAAGGAAAGAGGGAAACGGGGGAAGGGCGAAAGGCTTTTACCTCCCCCCCCCCCCCCGCCAAAAAAATAAATAAGAGAGAGAGAGAGAGAGAGAGAGAAGGGAAAGGGAAAGAAAGAAGAGGAATATAAGAGGGAAACAGGGGAAGGGCGAAGGGCTCTTGCCTCCTCCCCCCCCCCCCGCCAAAAATAAATAAGAGAGAGAAGGGAAAGGGAAAGAAAATATAAAAGGAAAGAAAGAAGAGGAATAAGAAGGAAAGAGGGAAACGGGGGAAGGGCGAAGGGCTCTTGCCTCCTCCCTCCCCACCCCCCGCCAAAAAAATAAATAAGAGATAGAGAGAGAAGGGAAAGGGAAAGGGAAAGAGAAGATAAAAGGAAAGAAAGAAGAGGAAGAAGAAGAAGAAAAGAGGGAAACGGGGGCGAAGGGCTCTTGCATCCCCCCGCCCAAAAAATAAATAAGAGAGAGAGAGAGAGAAGGGAAAGGGAAAGAGAATAAAAAAGGAAAGGAAGAAGAATAAGAAGAAAAGAGGGGCTCTTGCCTCCTCCCCCCCCCTCCCGCGCCAACAAATAAATAGGAGAGAGAGAGAGAGAGATAGAGAGAAGGGAAAGGGAAAGGGAAAGAAAATATAAAAGGAAAGAAAGAAGAAGAAGACGGAAAGAGGGAAACGGGGGAAGGGCGAAAGGCTCTTACCTCCCCCTCCCCCCTCCCGCCATAAAGGGAAAGAGAAGGGAGAGGGAAAGAAAATATAAAAGGAAAGAAAGAAGAGGAAAAAGAATAAGAAAAGAGGGAAACAGGGGCGAAGGGCTCTTGCCTCCTTTCTTTTCTTTCTTTTCCTTTCTTTCCTATTCTCCCTCTTTTTCGTTTTTCTCTTTCTTTCTTCTCTTTCCCTTTCCTTCTCTCTCTCTCTCTTATTTATTTTTTGGCGGGGGGCGGGGGGACGAGGCAAAAGCCCTTTGCCCCCGTTTCCCTCTTTTCTTCTTCTTCCTCTTCTTTCTTTCCTTTTATCTTCTCTTTCCCTTTCCCTTTCCCTTCTCTCTCTCTCTCTGATTTATTTTTTGGCGGGGGGGGGGCAAGAGTCCTTCGCCCTTCCCCCGTTTTCCTCTTTTCTTCTTCTTCCTCTTCTTTCTTTCCTTTTATCTTCTCTTTCCCTTTCCCTTTCCCTTCTCTCTCTCTCTCTGATTTATTTTTTGGCGGGGAGGGGGGGGGGGGGGAGTGAGGAGGAGGCAAGAGCCCTTCGCCCCCCCCCCCCGTTTCCCTCTTTTCTTCTTATTATTCTTTCTTTCCTTTTATCTTCTCTTTCCCTTTCCCTTTTTTCCTTCTCTCTGTCTCCCCCAGCTAGGGCTGGTTTTGTTTACGAAGCGCCCGTCAGGAGAGTACACGATAGAGTACACGATAGAGTACACGATAAAATTGACGATATCGTGAACTTTATATCGTGAACTTTTCACGATAAAATTCACGATATCGTCAATTTCATCGTGAAAAGTTCACGATAAAGTTCACGATATCGTCAATTTCGTGAATTTCTTCGTGAAAAATATGCGATAAAATTGACGATATCGTGAATTTTATCGCATATTTTTCACGATTTAGTCTATTCGCGATGTCCCTTCAGGGCCACCATACTATTCGTAGCCTCAAAATAAAATATATTCAATTGTGAAAATTCAAGTATTTTAGACTTTTTATAAATTCCACATCAAGTTCATGAAAACATTGATATCCACCACCCCCCCCCCCCCTTCCATTTCCTGTCGGTATTTTTTCTTTTAGAATACAAATATATTTTTTAAATCAAATGACAACAATTGTTAGTCTATTATTTGCATGAGTACGTACGGATGCAATCGAGGTCACCCGAGGAAGCGGTTCTAGCCCCCCCCCCCCCCCCCCCAAAAAAAAAAAAAAAATCAGGGAGCGGCACATGTAGAAGAACCCTCAAGCTTTCTTTAGCTAGGTTAAGTTAGTTTAGTTTGTAAGAATTTAAATGTACGCATTATTCTTATCTGACGAGTTTGTTTTTTTAGGACATACTCATAAGCTACTCATGAGGGACCTTAAATCCACAAGCCTTGCTTTCAACCAAGGTCACCTCATCTTTCTATTGTAACGCCATATTCTGTTCACTTGTTATATTCATGTCATATTTGTTATGTGTGCTATGAAAGAAAGATAAATAAAACTTGAAACTTGAAACTATCTCTCCCTCTCAGTGAGCTATGGTCACAACTATGATCGATTAATGAATCATGTGACAATTTACAGGCAAATCAAAATCTTGATCGTCACAAAAAATATAGTTATGCATTGTTAAACATTTTTTTAATAATCTTTGTATATTTTAAAATTTATTTGTTAAAAGGTTGGAAATTAAAATGTACATTAATATTAGATTAATTTGAAAAATCTACATTTCAAATTATAAACGATTATTTTGTTTCAGTATTAAACATTTATATAAAAAATGTCGTGTAATGTAATTTTATATTTTCTGTCACTTTAATCGTGATAATTTATCTTTGAGTGAGCGACACAAGTGTGTTTCTCTGTAATACTAATTATAATAACACGAACAAATATCAACTAAAGCCTCGGTCACAAATGCCATTACGAACTGCTACGACCGCCGTACGAACGATTTTCAGACAATGGAAATTCGGAAAGACAATGGAAAACCAGGGAGATTCGTACGAACGCATCATTCGTACGAACCTGTGTGACCTTAGCTTAAATTGTCCGATTCTAACTTATGACGTCTAACAAAAATGGCATATAATGTATAAATGAAAACAGGCAAGCCTACTAACAAGTCTACCTTTTAAACGATTATTAGAAAGAATCCTTCCCCAATATCATTGTAGCAATAGCTACAATAATATCGATACGGGTTATTATTATCATCATAATAATAAAGATAATGATTATTATTTGAAAAAGTAATGATTATTATCATTCATCTGAAACAACAAAGAAGGCGAGCCTTTTTGGAACAGCGTATATTCTGCGGAGGGCCGTCGATTAGAAAGGCCGAGGAAGATGGTGATTATAGCGATTTAGTAGTTAAGATGACTTGTTAAAAGCATTACAAAACCTGGGGGGTGTTTCACACAAAATTAATATTATGATGAAAAAAAATCTTGATGATAACAATGATATAAATAACTTATGATAATAATAATAATAATAATGATAATAATAATAAGAGTAAAGAAATAGTGATGATACTAATCATAATCGTAAAGTAATACGAAATAGATACAAATATAATCTACCCCACTCTACACTTTCTTTACTTCAGTTTTCATAAACCTTCACTTGCTTTTTATATTGAATTAATTAATTTATCGCAATCAATAATTAATGGGATGTTCAGCTGCTTTATGTGAATTGAGCAACTACTCTATAAGCAACTTGTAACACGACCATACCTCGCTCGAGTAATTACCAAGCCGAGACAAATCAATATCATTAACTCCTTTTTCTATTTTATGTTTAGAATATTGCATGGGAACATAAAATCGGTATTCATGTAAATCCCTCTTTTTATTGATGTAGATGAACAGTGACCGAGTTGAAGTAATTAAGTAAAAAGAAAAGAGGCTAAGGTCTGATGAAAAACCCAACTCGTTGTTAATTACGCCTAACCTGTACGCGGAGACATCGTTTCATAATTAGGGACTTTTAGATTTGCACAACGACAACGTGGATTGCTACGATCGACGTCCTTTTAATGCACTGCCTTGAGTGGACGTCACACGTATCAGTCCACGAAAATCTAAAAGTCCCTATTATGTCATGCTGGTGCGTGCGGGAAGATATTCGGCCTCATTGTCCATCCTCTAAGAAATTCGAATGCATGGACAGTGGACAAAGAAGTAAATTAAAATGCATCATATAACCGTCTGCTCTTGATTCGCGTTAGATGCATGATGGAGCCGCTGTGAATACATCATGTTAGATAAGATGGAATGTTTTCATCTCATCCACGTTGTCATGGTGATTTGCGGGATGCTGTTTGGTATGACGAGTGGAGGTATGTATTCATGACTCCATGCCCTCCTCACTAGTTTCGGTGTTTTTTGTTTGTTGATTTTTCGATTTTGTTATGTAGTAGTTATTAAAGAATATATTTTATCCATTTTAACTTGGCATTGATATAACAATTCTGTATTTATCATGTCTATACTTCTACTACTACTACTACAACTACTACTACTACTACTACTACTGCTACTACTACTACTACTACTACTACTAATACAACTAATAATAATTATATTATTATTACTACTACTGCTACTGCTACTACTACTACTACCACTACTACTACTACTACTACTACTACTACTACTACTAATACTCTACTAATACTAATACTACTATTCCTACTACTACTATTACTACTACTTCTACGACTTATAATAATTATGATAATGATGATGATAATGATAATAACGTTACCATTTTAGTAGGATACAACATAAATAAAAAAGAAGATCGAAGCTAGTATATTTACAAGCACTGTCTGTTGTAGGCTGTGTGATTTAAAATGAAATAGATATATTAGGGCTTCGCGTTTAAAGGACAATATAGTGTTACTCAGGTCGACAATTTTATGTGAATTTCATTTTTATTTGGTTAATCTGGATTGTTTCATGTCAAAATGAGAATAGATAGCATTAAAATTAAAGGGTAACTTAAGGAAGACGGGATGATGAAGTCGATACCCCCCCCCCCCCTCTCTATTGCTTTCAACATTTTTCTGTCGGCATTTTTTAAAATTCAAAATAAAATGTGTATTTTTTCTCAAATGACAAAAACTGGTTGTCCCTTATTCACATGATTACGAATGCAAGCGAGGTCACCAGATAGTGGCGGTTCTGGCCTCCCCCCCCCCCCCCCAAAAAAAAGGGAGCGGCACATGTACAAAATGAATGCAAGAATCCGAAGACCCCCTTCCCCAAAAGAAATCACCTCCCCCCTTATTATCCTACCAGGTACCTCCGTTTACATATATATATATTTTTGTTTTACCCTGGATATCTTTTTCCGTTTGATTATCAGAGTGTGATTCTGGGATGCACGAGATAGCAGGGTCATGTTACTCCTTTGACAACTCCATACAGAAGACAGCGTACGGAGCTGAGATGGAGTGCCCGGTCATCGGTGCCGGTCGCTATCTAGCTTCGTTTGGTTCTCAGTCGGAGTTGGATACAGTTTATAATTACTTTAGTTCACGGGTTGGTGTAACTTCAGCACTGGCTATATGGGCTAAGAACGCATTTAACGGAGTACCTTCGGTAACAAAATATACCTTTTATAATAATTAACTTTAACAATTACTCCGCAATTACTATACTTTATACAGTGAATGATGAAACGTTTAAACCTATTCCTTATGAGGTAATTAACTTTCACGTATGCTTTACTGTTTATGATTTTACTAATGGACGAGATTATTTATACTATTATTTATAAGTTTATCAATGAATGGTGTTGCAAAATATGAATTCTATTTTGTATTTGGAGAAAAAAGAATTCTATGGAAAATAAAAGTGAACGTGAACTTGAATATTATTTCAGAGCGATTGCGAAATCATCGTCTATGGCTCAATGCTTCAAAGTGAGGACTGCTCGATATCACATCGATTCTTATGCGAGGCCGATATGGGTGAGCCCTTAAATATTATATATTATGCCAGTATACCCCCCCCCCCCTCCTCCATCCCCTCCACCACGAACACGCACACCCAACCACACTCACACACACACGTTTTGTAAAGTTTCAGCGACAATTGCTCCACAATCAATTTTTCCTATCCTAACTGAATGCCTGAACTAGTAGGGGTGCTATGGGGCTGTTCCCCTTGGAGTTTAAAGTTTTGATTTTCCTGGCAACCGCCACCTAAAATACGGGCAGCAAGGTGCCTGAATAGCCTTATACTAGTCATGGGAATTTGGGTAGGAGGTGCCCGAATATGTATTTTTTTCTTCATTTTCTACAGTTGTCTAATATCTCGTTTATTTGTAGAGGTATCCACAACTGCAGTCACCGAAGCCATGACCACTTACCAAATGTCGAGCACTTCATCAACATTGATTGCCCCGACGACTGCAGTGGCTGTAGTTACAACAGAACCTCTTACCACTACGAGCCAATATACTACCACATCATCCACCACACCGGCAACATCTGGGACTACGATATCAACTTCCACTAATCCTACAACAATCTTTAGCACCTCCCCCAGTTCATCAACATTGATTGCCCCGACGACTGCAATCGCTGTGGTTACAACAGAACCTCATACCACTACACGCCAATATACTACCACATCATCTACCACACCGGCAACATCTGTGACCACTACATCAACTTCCACTGATCCTACAACAATCTTTAGCACCTCTCTCAGTTCATCAACATTGATTGCCCCGACGACTGCAGTGGCTGTAGTTACAACAGAACCTCATACCACTATACGCCAATATACTACCACATCATCCACCACACCGGCAACATCTGTGACCACGACATCAACTTCCACTGATCCTACAACAATCTTGAGCACCTCTCCAAGTGCATTGACTACACGGTCTAGTTTGATGACTACAAACCCTCAGACGTCTGCTGTGACTACAGAAAGTCCTCCCACTACGAGCCAACGCATACCTGCCACTCCAACATTGACGTCATCTATGACGTCATCAACATCTGCAACAGCAACAACCAGAAACAGAGAGCACTCGTTTACATTAGCCAGTGCTGGCCGGTCGCTGCCGGAACCTAGTTTGATAAGAACCCTTGACAAGATTCGAACTCCATTACACTGCGCGGTCAAGTGCAGCTCATTGGAGGGGTGTCACGTGTTCACCTACTCATCAGCCAATCAGAAGTGTTATCTAGGGGCTGCAGGGGGTATGGAAAATTTACAGAATAACATGGAATGTAACACGTACAAAATGAATGAGCATATTTTATGATTGTACTTTTTCTAGATATCGATGAAATGGTTTATATTGGACGGCGCTCATTTCTCTGATAATATCAATCACAATTTTATTATTATTCTCTGTATCTCTAGAAAATGGCTTATTGCTTGTGAATAGTATGACAGTGTGGTCGCTTTAACCATGCGGACAGCGAACAACGATTGTAGATCAACGTTTCGCTGTCTAGACATTGTGAGATATACGAAGAAGGCTCTATGGAATCTCACATTACTATGAACGGTGTCAAGTAGTCCTTAGAACACTGTCGCTCATATAGGTGCGGCCATGCATTATGGCTCAAGGCATGGGCACACAGAAGATTTTTTTTTTCTTTCTGTTGGGGACCGGGGGGATTCAATGAATTATTGATAGTTTATTGCATTTTCCTTCTTTTTGTTTCTTTTTTTTGTGGGAACTGTCCCCTACCCTAGCCCCCGCTGCGTATAGTCATGGTTCAGTGGCAAAGCAATGGCCTTGCAACTATGAGGCCCCATGATCAAAACCGTGTCGATGTGCTGTGTTAGTGCCCTTTTGTGGGGCATTAATCCTCATTACTGTCATTTATGACTTAAGGGCGTAGGTCCCCTAGTTGATAAGCATAGTAGCATACACATAAACAAATACTGGCAAATTATTATTCAATAAAATCTGAGAATGTATACTATTATCTAGATCTAGATCAATAAATCATTTTCAAAATAATTCCATAAATTGGTATAAAAAGAAAATATTCCAACTATATAAGCGACAGTGTACAAAAAGGTCCAACGATTTATTAATGTACTTAGAAAATGCTTGCATTGTTGTATTCCTTTATTGGTAAATTCATGTACATGTCTTTTTAATCACATGATTGTAGTCTATGTCAATTCAGTCATAAAATAGCGATTATGCAAGTGTTTAATCAAACCTTTCAATCAAACAGTGACACATCGTGCACGTACTTAACCGGATTGTAGTTGGGCTTACAAGGCCTAACAGTGCGTAAAGATTTATTGTGGTTATGCCTTGGTGGTGTTTTCGGGGGACAGCAACCGTGGGTGAAAATCAGTTGATCGTTATGCACAATTATCCGTCATGTAAAATTCCGATAGTCGTACACGATTTGTTAATTAGTCTCAGAACATCATTCAGTTACTGTGCCACCTTTCCTGTTTACTCTTGTTAAAATGAAGGAACAAAGCATAATGACGTCATTCAAAGACATCTTGATCACCGAGGGAATTGTAATTTAACTCGGTGACGATGGCGATTCTTTTTTGTGTTTTATTTTGTAATAAAAACTGTAATGAAAAATCCAACGGCTTTAGGTTATTGTTTGACGATTGAACCTTTTTGCATCAGTGTATCATGAAGGATATGAATTTAACTTTTTCATTTCATGACTGTTACCAAGAGTCATTTTAGAGTTTTATCTTTAAATCATGAATGATGAATACAATCTAAGGACGAAGATCCCATATTAAATTTATACTTGGCTTGAAATTGTTATACTTAATGGTGCGGAAGGGAACGGCAAATTTAAGAGAGACAGAGAGACGGTGAGAGAGAGAGAGAGAGAGAGAGGTTGAAAGATATAGACCTATAAGTAAAGTGAAATCAAACATTTAGGTTTTAAAAAAGAGCGGGGAAAATGAGCAAACGATAATTGTTTGAGCTCTTTTTTTAAATGGAGATGTTGTGAGTGTTGGGAAACTGAAAGATATAGACCAATAAGTAAATTTAAATCAAACATTTAGGTAAAAAAAGAGGGGGAAGAAAATGAGCAAACGATAATTGTTTGAGCTCTTGTTTTAAATGGAGATGTTGCGAGTGTTGGGAAACTCAATATGGCATAATCCAAAAGGAAAGGGATTGAGAAAAATTAGGCCCATAAACGAAGGAAAAAGGAATGGGAGAATATAGAGAAGGAGAAGAAAGAGAAAGAGGGAGAGATAGAATGAAGAGAGAAGGAGAGGAAAATAAAGAGAGAGAGATGGAGGAGTTGGATGGTATGGGTGAAGAAAAATAAATAAAAAGAGGGAAAAAGAGATTCAGACAATACCCTAAACTGTCAATATCCAGAAACCAAATTGCTTCAGTGTGTTTGCGCTAATGTCGATATTGATAATGAAGGTTATACATTTGAATTGTTTGGTACTAATTATCAAAAGGTCAATTAGGCTGTTGAACCTTGATAAATTATACTATTCTCCGTTTCTCCCGATTCATTTTCAAGTAATAAGGGAGAAATAGCTTCAGGAAGCAGCGAAGGCTGTGTCTTGATGAACTTCCTGGTGAGCATATTTACTTTCTTCCGCAAAATATACATTGCCTTGTAGCAAATGAACTTGAGCAGATCAATGCTGGATTGGGGCAAAGTGGATGTGCCCCCGGCTAAACCAAATTTTAAATACCTTTATTAGTGTACCCCCCCCCCAACCCATTTGAGAACTACTATGCTATGATTTTATTGTGTTTCTTTATCTTTGTTAAATCATATGCTGCATGTGTAAGATTCAAACATTTATATTTCTTTACTGCCTTCAAGTTCACACACATGACACAAGGAACGTGTGCGGTGAAGATGCATGCAAAATACCATCCAAAGGGCAGTATTAGTTGATGTTTGTATTTGGCCGATTGTCTTGCAGATACTATGACCAACAATTTCAACAATAATTCACGGCATCATCAGACTGAACGACGCCATACTGAGACGGAGTGATCGATAGCGATCATTTCATCTTCGAGTTTCGCGGGTTATTAGGAATGATAAACGCCATCAACGGTTTTGCCTTGTTCATCTCCAACGCGACGAAATGTGCAGACAACTGAACATTTTTTAAAAGGATCATCTTGGTTTTTGATTACGCATCTTGACTTGGATTTAGAAAGAGTTGGATGAGAACATAAGTCAACATGGGATCGTTTTATTGTGCTTATGTTGTCGTGGTGATACCTCTAATATGTTACATGCTGTTCGGCTTCGCGAGTGGAGGTATGTATACAATTAACAACTAAATATATTCATACCCTTTGTAAATTTGATGTGTTTTGTGTTTTTCGTAACTCAAGAATGAATGGTGGACTGGTTGACCTAGGGTCTTTGTTGAATACTTTTAAATGTAGGCTTTAATATGTCACGTTCTCAAGACTCATACATTGGGACAAATCATGTTTTCACGTACTGAAAATAATACAAAAATTGGTAAAGCTATGAATAACTTAGTTGTTAACAGTAGTATGTGTGCATAATTATGTTTAGGCCTATGTATATAATTATTTCTGTGACAAATTAACTTTATAATATATCCCGTAAGATTCAAAGAATGAAAGTCAAATCTAATATTGCTTATATTGAAGCCTAAAATCTTTCTATTTCTGACAAATGCTTATGACTGTATTCCAATATTTTCGAAGCGAAGAATGCTTTCTGATTTTGAAATGATATAAGGGCTTACCTCTACATGTCCTCTTTTCTTGCTATGCACGTTTGATTTTTGATTTTCTTCATAACGATTATGTCCAGAATTCAATACAAATCGATATCACTGATGTTTTACAGTGACACATCAAGCAAATGATAAAAAACCGGATGGGTCGAATGTACCTAGCCTGTCCGCACGCTGAGAATCCTCTTCAAATTAAACCTTTTGGGGGCCTTCAAACGAGTGTGGGGGCTAGGGCGTGCACCGTCTCTTTCCTCGCCAGGACACACCATTTCCTTACCTTAAAGGGCGTTGCAAGGATTAAAACCCTGAAAATCTCAACACTTGTTAAAGGGCCTAAATGTTGTAAAAATCATAATTGAAATCTTTCCTAAAAGTAAATGGTGGCAAAATATTCACTTTTAGCAAAATTGCAGTCACTTTTTGTTTTCAAATTTGAACTTTTTTTATTCACCCCATATGTGTTGTGTATAAAACGAGGGCTTCAATTTTTCTTTTAAAGAGAGAAAACCACGGAGTCTTTTGAACTCGTCTTGCTGCTACAGATGAGATTTGAGACGAGGTTTTGAGGACTTGCAAATCCCTGATAGGGACATAATTCCTTCGACATTATCTGGATCGTCAGAGAGAACTTGTTTGATTTTATTCCAGGAAAAAAATCAAACAAATTCTCTCGGTAGTATGAGAACTTGAAGGAGTCGATAGTTGCAACAGGAATTACATACTTCAGGTTGTGGTCGTGTCTTCCGAAGTGCAGGTATGCATGGAAACAAGACGGTGATGGATCTTGTATAGAAGGGTGCATTGGTCGAGGATTCGACGCATGTGAAGCGTGTCCCACCCTAGACAGAAATAACCGTCTGATATGGGTCATTTCTTTAATAAAACTGACATTTGTTGACATTCCCCATATACAGACGGTAATCTAGACGACTCGCACCAGGGGGGGGGGTGGATAAATTGGCCAAATTCTGTACCTCTTTTTACTCGGACGAGTCGGAGACTTTCTCCCCCGATGTTCAATATTTAGATCTAATTTTCTCAATAAAAATATGAATATTTTTATCCTATCTACATTTATGCATCTTTTTATTTCTTATTTTAAAATGCGAAATTTACGGACTTACTTATATGAGTTATCCAATTTTTATCTCAGAACCGTGAAACGGTACGTTCATCCATTCAAACTAGTAATCTATGACCTGACCCGGCCGATATATTTCCGGGTCAACCTACTAAAACATAGCGAATGGCCAATCAGAGCACTCATTTAATATTGGTCTTATGAATATTCATATATCACTGGGTCAAGCCAGGCCGACTATTGGACGTTCGAAAAGAAAAAATGAATATTCATCAACTAAAACCAAGATGGATGACAACGAATCATGTTGACTACGAGACTTTCTCGGATTAATTATTAATGTAGGATCTAAATGAGCAAGCTATCGTAAATCAAATTTGATATTTCTGTGTTATTTTTTATATTTTAATATAATAATTGTAATATTGCAGCCAAACTACATTTATGAGGATGTAAAGAGTGAAAATTTCGTTGCATATCTCATTTATCGCGGTCCGGCCGAACCGAACCATTTGTTTCACTCAGTCCCCATAGGACGATCTTCAGTCTATAGAGGCGGTCAGAGGAGCTAGATGCAATCTCAGCGGAACAACCGTCGATGTCAGAGACTGAAGCTTTCGCTCTAGTCCCACCCTAGAGCTGCCACAAGAGCCGATGGTGATGTGGTGCATCTGTAGTTACGGTACACAAAGCAAGCCGCTGTTCTTTGTACTTGCTCTAGTATATTTTTGTGACCGTGTAGGAGCTACCAATCGAGAACAATAATGATCTCAAGAACCCCGCCTTTTGAAAACTAGTTTCAAATTGTTCCTGTACCTCTTTTTTCCAAGTAGGATGAATCTATTGAATGATATATTTGATTTTCCAGATTGCCAGTCTGGAATGAAAGAGATTACCGGTTCTTGCTACGCATTCCATCCCAACACCAAGACGGCCATAAACGCGGAGAAAGCATGCCCATATCACCCCGGCGGGTATCTAGCATCACTCAGTTCTAATTCAGAGCAGCTGTTTAACGTCTATCGTTATTTCCATAATCATTTTCCTACTTCTTTTGCGGATGTTTGGGTGATGGATCCGTCGATTGGCCCACCTTCGGTAAGTTTAGTATGATGATCCTAGGACTATTGCTCTCTCAATTAAATTACCAACCCGGTGATACCATCTGACTCAGGCGGATCCCGGTTCGAGACTGTGGTCCTCAGACGTATACAATCAAATCTGATTGATACACGTCAGTAAAAACCCCAATTACACACACCAACACACACCTTTTTTTAAATCATTTTTTTAAAGCAATTTTGTTTTATTTCTCCAAATGTGTAATACAAACCATAACATACAATTGAAAAAAATAAACGTGTTCAATATTGATTGCTTTTACATAAATATAAACAACAAGTTGTTTGCAGTATATATATATATAGCTGGGGGGGGGGGGGGGGGGGGGGGGGGGGGGGGTAGTGAGCACATTTTTTTTTTTTGATCCTCAATAAAAATTTCAATTTGCACCCCCCCCCCCCCCCCTTGAGCGCCAGGGGGGGGGGGGCCCAACCCCCAAAAAAGGTAAAAATCACGTGATTTTACATGATTTTTTTCTCAAGGGGGAACCCCCCCGATCTTGACATAAAAGTAACATACTTCAACATGAAAATGGTAGTATTACACATTTTCATTCTATATTAACAACCTGCCAACCCAACAAATATATCTCGCCATTCTAAATCTTTAATTTCATCTAACTCAAAAAGTTGTACTAAAGCCTGTCATATCCTTTGAACGCTCCCGCAAGATAAAAATAAATGCTTACAAAACGAACATAAATTATCACTAACAAAACCAAATCTATGAAAAAAGATGCTCACTAGTATATATGGCTCCATGCAATAATTTAAATTGAAATTCTCGTTGTTTTCTAATGAGTATAGTAATTCTTGGTCTAACAAATATTTCTTTTAATTCTTTATCTATAAAATCATATTTCATTGTGCCCATCCCTTACCTGCAAATCATACGTTTGCTGCAGTGCTTTGATAAAATATGCATAAATTTTTCTTAAACCCACATCCAAAAACTGTATTTTTTTTACTAGAAATATGGAAATAAGTATTAAAGCTTATAAAATCAACCTCGAGGAATTTTATTAACCCTGAATCATCCTTCCATAACCTGGATATCGCATCATAAATATCAATAATCATAAGCAAACTATTTCCTTCCATACCGAGGTTCATAAAATATTTAACAGACTTAACATGGCCTTTCTCAACCAAGTGATTCAGTTGAACAATCCCTCTTTCAAACAAGTATCTATCAAATATACTTTTTACATTTATACATATATTCCGAGAAATTATTAAAAATAATTGGATTAATATAACCCTCCAAATATCTTAAATTACTTGTCTCTTGCCATGCTTGCAAAATTTCCATATAGTATGGTGGGATATCTCAAACGAGTTTAACAAATTTTAAATCATAAACACATAAAAAATTAATCTACCACCCACAAACTGTAAGCAATGATCAAAAAACAATTTCCATCCCAAATTTTTCTCTCCAAATATAAGACGTTTTATCCACATTATGCGCTGTATTTTAACGGACATTTCAAAATTAATCATTCTTAATCCTCCAAAGTCATAATCCTGATACATTATTGCCCGTTTAATTCTATTCCCCCCCCCCCCCTCCATATAAATGCAAATTAAATTTTTGCAACTTCTTTGTATACCCAATGAGGGGCAATAACGAGAGATGAAATATAATTTAACTTTGAAAGCGCATAAGTTTTTAACAAATGTATTTTACCCATAATAGTTAAATCTCTTTGTTTTCACCATACAAGCAATTTTTTTTATTTTACTTAGAATTTCTTTATAATTCAAATCATCTTTTAATCTTCGTTCTAATGAATATCTAACCCCTAAAATGTGTATTTCCTTAACCAAATTTCCTAATAAAGGCCCATCAGGTTTGTTCTCATCCTCGCCCATCCACATAAAATGTGTCTTTGTTTTATTCACTTTAAGACCACTAATTTGTTCAAATGATTCAAAAATATATTGCAACCTTCCAACCGAATCAATATCCTTCAAAAATATTGTCATATCATCTGCATATAACACTTGCCTAATTTCAGATGTTCCAAATGTAATCCCTTTTATACCGTTGTCCCTCCTTATTGCATGCGCCAAAACTTCGATGGCAACCAAAAACAAATATGGCGATAATGGATCCCCTTGCCTTACTCCCCTTTCTATTTCAAAATACCCCGTGGAGTGGCCACCGTTTATAACACAACTACTTATCCCTTTATACAATAATTTTACCCAAGAGCAAAATGAATCACCAAAACCGAACAATTTCAATATTTGAAATAAATATCTTTGAGATGCAGAGTCGAAAGCTTTCTCAAAAATCCACTGCACACGAAAAACCCTTTCCCTTGTTCCCCATAATGCATAGAATAAAATAACATATTATCTATCAATCGTACAGCTTTCCCAATATTTCTATCTTTTATATATCCAACTTGATCATGATGAATTATTTCATTTAAAAGCTCTTTCATTCTTTTTGCTAGAAATTTAGATACGATTTTATAATCTACATTCAAAAGCGTGATGGGTCGATAATTTTTTATATGGAGAGTATCTTTCGCTTCTTGCTCAGTTAAGTTAATAACCCCTTGTCTTGAGATGCCGTTCATTTCCCCCCCCCCCCCCCATTAATATGTTTCATTCAATACTTCTACTAACAAATCACCAAAGCTGGCCAAAAAGTATAATAAAATTCAACTATTAACCCATCATTTCCCGGGGTTTTATTCAATTTCATTTCTTTTAAGACTTTCAAACATTCATCTTTAGTTAATTTACCTTCACAGATTTCCCTATTGTCTTCATTTAACTTTGAAATATCATTAAAAAAAAGGGTCGTTTTGATTTATATCAGCCCTCAATGAATATAAATCTTTATAAAATAGTTTAATTTCCTTTAAAATTTTCTCCTTATCTGTAGTAGTTTCTCCACACACACACACACGCACACACACATAGGCGCCGGAAGTGGGGCGGGGGGGGGGGGCAAAACGCATTTTGTCCCCCCCCCCCAAAAAAAAAAAAACGCCCCCCCCCCCTCCAAGAAAAAAAAAGCAGTAAAGGAGTAAACATGGTTTGTATTTTTAACCCAAAAGAACATAACAATAATACAAATCTGAATTAAATCACATATAAAATTCCATTCAAAGAAATGGAAAGTTCACAGGAATTAAATTTCATAAACATTGCGCATGGCACCTGTACGGTATTATCAATAGAGGTCTTTATAATAGCGATACGCGCATATCGTGGACATATTGTGCGAGAATGGGAAAGCGTGTCTGTTTTTTTGTTATAGGGGTGAGAAGAAATGAGCCCCTGAACGTTGTCGTACTGATGGGGTGTATTTCTTATTCGATACCAGTGATTTACAAATGTTGATATTATGAAATAATTTTCAGGTATTTTTTCTCCATATTTTTGTCAGTCATACCTTTTTAGACGTTTGTTGGAAAATAAGAAATTCCCAAATTACAGTCGGGCGAAAAAAAACCCCGCTTATTTAGAAGCCTTTATGTCTTGGTCTGCAAAGTGGTTCTCTGCCCCCTGGACCCCACCAAGGGCCCTAAGGCGGACCGCTGGATGCTCATCTGACCGTAATTTAATAACTAAAACCCCTGAGCTTCCGGGGGCTCTACCCACTGGACCCCACCAAGGGCCCTAAGGCGGGCCCCTGGATGCTCATCTGACCGTAATTAAATAAATAAAACCCCTGAGCTTCCAGGGGCTCTGCCCCCTGGACCTCACCAGGGGCCCTAAGGCGGGCCCCTGGTTTCCCATCTAACCGTAATTAAATACCTAAAACCCCTGAGCTCCGGGGGCTCTGCCCCTGGACCCCACCAAGGGCCCTAAAGCGGGCCCCTGGATGCTCATCTGACCGTAATTAAATACCTAAAACCCCTGAGCTTCCTGGGGCTCTGCCCCCTGGACCCCACCAAGGGCCCCTAAGGCGGCCCCTGGATGCTCATCTGACGGTAGTTAAATATTAAAACCTCTGAGCTTCCGGGGTCTCAGCCCCTTGACCCCCTGCCGAGGCTCATGCCCTGGACCCCACGCCAATTTACGCTCTACCTGATCGTTATTACTCCACTTTGAAAAACGTTCCGCGGGACCTGCATGTAACGTGTAATACTGGTTGTGATGCAGATTTTTCGTCTGCCCCCCCCCCTTTCCGAACATTTTTTTTCTCATTACGTCACTGCCCCTGGAAGGTGAGCTGGAATGTTTGCCCCCCCCCCCCCCTCAATCCCAAACTGCTTCCGGCGCGCCTGCACACACCCAGACACATGCAAATGGAATCATATCATAATAAATTTTGCTATAGAGTTTTAAAAACTAGCTGCAACATCAGCAGACCACGTTCACTAATGTTAAATCATTTGAGAGTCATATGATAAACTCATTAAGAAAACAAAAATCAATATTATCGTTGAAGTAATTCTAATATGTTGTTTAAGCTTCTATCAACCTAAACATGTAGTAGGCAAGCTTTCGTCCACTCCTGGACGTTCGCAAACCAAGTAATTATTCAAACAATTTCGTTATAACCTCCAGCGATCTCGAGGCAGCAGGCAGCAAGAAACTGTGTAAATTAACATGATAATCATGCACTCGGCTTGAGAAAGTCCACAGGTTGGTACAAGCTTAATTAAAGGGATAGTTGAGTTCTGTTGCAGAGGGCGCTACACAAAATATTTTTTTGTGAGATAATGAGAAACTGAGTGTCGAATTTGAAAGAACATTCAATTTAAATGACAAAATCATCTTTGTTTGTTAAAAATCGGTTCAGAGACGGCTGAAATATCCATAAATATAACGATTTCTAATACTTGTGTACCATCACAAATATTAGATAATTTGAAAAAGCCGTTGAAAAAACGAAATAGCGCCTTTTAAGTCGTATTTTAGCCAATGACGATGTTGGCTTTTTTTTTTTTGGCATTTTCGTGTTGTTTATATTACGCACAACCAGCCGGCCATGTATTGTTGTTTTTTATTAATTAATTATTTAACGGTCACCGTATTCTTTTGAAAGAGGAGCTAAATTGGTATGATCGTATTTGCTAAATTTCACACATTTTGGGTTCTAAAATTACCTTCATAGCAATTTTAGGTTTTAAAAGGGCACTAGAAATGTCATAGATAAGAATAAGAGCAATAAGCATGCACTTTGAAGGCATTTGCGGTCTGAAAACAGAACTCAACTATCCCTTTAAACTACATATTATTTGTTGATGTTGATAATTGATTTACTAATGATGTATCTTTCAGGACAATAACGGATGTGTAATCATTGTGAGTGGTACAGTTCTTCAATCTGAGACGTGTGTCACGCCACACAGCGTCTTATGTGAGGCTGATCTACGTGAGTACATTAATTTTCACTTCAGAAACTTATTCGGGGGGGGGGTGGGGGTCAGAAGGCATGTGCTCCTTCCCCGTGTTTTTCATTAGTTTAAAAATATTTTACCTGACTGCTATTAAAGGTACCATTTGGAGCCCAAAAAATGAAAAGGTTAAATTCCACCGGCATTAGAAAGATATACTAATTTAGAAATTCCCTAAGAAAAGGGGGGGGGGGGGGGGCTTGAAAAAGTCTTTAAGTAGGGGAAAAATCTACTATTGTCGAATCGACTTAAGATCGAGCTATAGAGCCAGTCAGGTGCGTACGCAGGGGGGGGGTGGGGTTTGAACGCCCCTTTTTTTTTTCTGCGTGTGTGTTTTGGAGGAAAATCCTCCTCAATTTTTTGTTTAATTAAAAAAAAAATTGTGCTAATGTGTCAGCAACAAAGGTGACCTTACGCCCCCCCCCCCCCCAACGGAACGAAATATCGATCGGTCAAATTTTCGAGACATACAAAATATATACATGCCCTCGTACCCTGTTTCAGTTTATTTACTTCATAAGATTTTTTTGAAGAGCTGTGGCTTATTTAAGGTAGATTTAAGTTGAAGCCTTGTTAGGATGAAATTAAATGCATTTTGATGATTTCCGATAATAATAATAAAAATAATCCGTTTTTTATATATAGCGCTCAATACACCGATCCAACGATGTGCCTAAGCGCTTTACAGATATATTATTACCCCGGTCATCGGATTCAGGCTTACCCGCACACAATGTGTGCACATTTTCCACTCCCTGGGGAGCATTCAAACCAGTCGCCATTTTACAGGCGCACATTTGCTCGTCCAACCACATGAACGTTCGCATCCTACCGGGTACCCATTTAACACCTGGGTGGAGAGTAGCAAGTGCAGGTAAATATCTTGCCAAAGGATATTAGTGCCGATCATGGTGGCTTCTCCTCCTGGCTCCAGTTCAAGTGCAATCCTCTGCGTATATAGGGTAATGTCGTCCGTTTTTTGTGTGGTGCTGTGTGGTGCGCCATTTGCTGCGTGTATGATTCTCATTCAAGGTCTTGTAAACTATCATTGGTATTTTAAGGTAGAGAAATAAATTTCATCAAACCTTGAATCATTTGTACTTTCAGAGGTGACAACGACTGAGCCAATACCCACAACTGCGGTCAAAACTACGGAAACAATAACTACAACCAGCCCAACGACTGAGCCAATATCCACAACTGCGGTCACAACTACGGAAACAATAACTACAACCAGCCCAACGACTGGGCCAATACCCACAACTGCGGTCACAACTACGGAAACAATTACTACAACCAGCCCAACGACTGATCCTTCAACGATCTTGAGTACCTCTCCAAGTTCAGTGACTACGCGGTCTAGCTCAATGAGCACAAACCCTCAGACTTCTGTTGTGACTACTACTGAAAGTCCTCCAACTACGAGCCAACTTATACCTACCACTCCAACATTGACGTCATCTATGACGTCATCAACATCTACCACAGTCACCAGAAACAGAGAGTACTCGTTAACATTAGCCAGTGCTGGTCGGTCACTGCCGGAATCTAGTTTGATAAGAACACTTGACAAGATTCGTACTCCATTACACTGCGCCGTCAAGTGCAGCTCATTGGACGGGTGTCACGTGTTCACCTACTCATCAGCCAATCAGAAGTGTTGTCTGGGAGCTGCAGGGGGTATGGACGATTTACAGGTTGACATGGAATGTAACACGTACAAAATGATTGAGTATATTTTATGATTGTACTTTTCCTAGATCTCGAAGAAAGGGTTTATATTGGATGGCGCTCATTTTTTTGTTAATATCAATCACAATTTTATTATTATGTAACCCTAAAAATGGCTTATTGCTTAATAGTATGTCTGTTTAGTCGCTATAACCATGCAGACAGCGAATGCAGATCAACGTTTCGCTGTCCAGAGGTTGTGAGATGCATGACGAAGGCTCAATGGAATCTCACATTATTATGAACGGTGTCATTTCCTCCTTTGTACAAAAAGGTCTAACGATTTATTATTATAATTAGAAAATGCTTGTATTGTTGTATCCCTGTATTGTTTAATTCGTTTACATGTCTTTTTAAATATAATATGTTTGTAGTCCACTGTCCATGTCAATCTAGTTGTAAAACTGCGATTATGCAAGTGTTTAATAAATCCTTTCAATCAAACAGTGACACATCGTGCACGTACTTAACCCGATCGTATTGGGGTTACAAAAGGTCTTACAAAGCCAAGCAGTGCGTAAAGATTTATTTTGAGTATGCCTTGGTGGTGTGTCCAGAAAAAAATGTTCAACGGGGCCGTCAGGGGCCGGGGACAACAACCGTGGGTGAAAATCAATCGCTAAGGTCCGTCCGGACGCACCACGCGAGGGAGCATGATCGGCTGCCGCACCGAGGAATATTCCCCTAACGAGGTATGTGGAGGACATGTATGTTGTAGCTGGAGGAGTAGCCCCGCGTGCTCAAGACCCTTTGCAAATTATATTGATCCCCGGTGCTCTAAGCGGGGGCGGGGGTGTACACCGGCTTCACTGTAATTATGCAGGATACGCCAGTCCGGTCGCGGTCATTTTTTTTTGGGGGGGGGGAGGGGGGGTTGGGGATTCTCGCATTCATATTCGACAATTGTGTCTCACGTTAATTCAATTAGAATCCAGATTTTTTAAATTTTTTTTATTAAGAGCCCCACCCCCCCCCCCTCCCTCCCCCTCTCTTGAATCGCTAATCTTATCACTATGCACAATTATCAGTCAGTCATGTACAATTCCGACAGTCGAACACGATTTGTTAATTAGTCTCAGAACATCATTCAGTTACTGTGCCACCTTTCCTGTTTACTCTGTTAAAATGAAGGAACAAAGAATAATGACGTCATTCAACATCTTGATAACCGAGGAAAAAGTAGTTTTAACTCGGTGATGAAGGCGATTCTTTTTTTGTGTTTTATTTTGTAATAAAAAATGCAATTAAAAAAATCCAATGGTGTGTTCTAGTTTTGCTTTACTTGCTGTTTGACGATTGAACCTTTTTGCATCAGTGTATCATGTAGGATATGAATTTAACTTTTTCATTTCATGACTGTTACCAAGAGTCATTATAGAGTATTATTTTTAAATCATGAATGATGAAAACAATCTAAGGACGAAGATCCCACATTAAATTTATACTTGGCTTAAAATTGTTATACTGAATGGTGCGTAAGGGAAAAGCAAATCGAAGAGAGAGAGAGAGAGAGACAGAGAGAGAGAGAGAGAGGTTGAAAGCTATCAACCAATAAGTAAATTGAAATCAAGCATTTACGTAAAAGAAGAGGGTGAGAAGAAAATGAGCAAACGATAATTGTTTGAGCTCTTTTTAAAATGGAGATGTTGTGAGTGTTGGGAAACTCAATATGGCATAATCCAAAAGTAAAGTGATTGAGAAAAATTTGGCCGATACACGAAGGAAAAGGGAATGGGAGAGTATAGAGAATGAGAAGAAAGAGAAAGAGGGAGAGATAGAATGAAGAGAGGAGGAGAGGAAAAGAAAGAGAAAGAGAAAAACCCAATTCGTCGTAAATTACGTCGTTTCATAATTTTGTTATGCTGGAATATATTCGGCCTCATTATCCATCCTCTTCGAAATTCGTATGCATGGACAGTGGACAAAGAAGTAAATTAAAATGCATCATATAACCGTCTGCTCTTGATTCACGTTAGATGTATGATGGAGCCGCTGTGAATACATCATGTCCGATAAGGTGGAATGTTTTCATCTCATCCACGTTGTCATGGTGATTTGTGGGATGCTGTTTGGCATGACGAGTGGAGGTATGTACTCATTAGCCCATGTCCTTCTCACTAGTTTCGGTGTTTTTTGATTTTTCGTTTTTGTTTTGTAATAGTTATTATCCCTTTTTACTTGGCATTGATATAACAATTCTGTATTTATCATGTCTATACTACTACTACAACTATTACTACTACTACTCCTGCTGCTGCTGCTGCTACTGCTACTACTACTCCTACTACTACTACTACTACTACTCCTTCTATTTCTAGTACTACTACTATTTCTAGTACTACTACTGTTTCTATACTAATATTACTACTACTACTATAACTACTACTACTAATACTACTACTACTTCTACTATTTCTACTACTACTGTTACTATACTATACTACTATATACTACTACATGTACTACTACTACTACTAATAATAATAATAATAATGATAATGATGATGATAATGATAATGCCGTTACCATTTTAGAATAGGATACAACATAAAGGGAAAAAAGAGCGAGGCTAGTATATTTATGAGCCTTGTCTTTTGTAAGCTGCGTGATTTAAAAGAAAGTAAATACACTGGGGCCTTGCGTTTAAAGGGCAATAGTGTTGCACCGGTCAACAATTTTATGTGAATTTCATTTTTATTTGGTTCATCTGGATTGTCTCATGTCAAAATGACAATAGATAGCATTAAAATTAAAGGGTAACTTAAGGAAGACGGGATGATGAAGTCGATACCCCCTCTCTATTGCTTTCAACATTTTTCTGTCGGCATTTTTTAAAATTCAAAATAATTTTTTTTCTCAAATGACAAAAAATGGTTGTCCCTTATTTACATGATTACGTACGAATGCAAGCGAGGTCACCAGGAAGTGGCGATTCTAGCCTCGACCCCCTTTCCCCCCCCCCCCCAAAAAAAAAAACAAACAAAATAAACAACAAAAATCAAAAATATCGGGGGCGGCACATGTACAAAATTAATGCAAGAATCCGAAGGCCCCCTCCCCCCCCCCCAAAAAAAAAAAATTGAAAATTCCCTCCCCCTTATTCTTCCTGCCGGGTACCTCCGTTTACACATTTTTTTTTTTTTAATTTTACCCTGGATATTCCATTAATCACACATTATCTTCTTTTTTTTATTTTCAGCGTGTGATTCTGGGATGGAAGAGATAGCAGGGTCGTGTTACTCCTTTCACAATACCGTACTGAAAACAGCGTACGAAGCTGAGATGGAGTGCCCGGTCATCGGTCCCGGTCGCTATCTAGCTTCGTTTGCCTCTCAGTCGGAGTTGGATACAGTCTTTCAGTACTTTGCACCGGGTGGTGGAAGACCAGCACTAGCTATATGGGCTACGGACGCTTCTATTGGAGTACCTTCGGTAACAGAAAAACAAAAAATACCTTTTATAATAGTTTGCTTCAAAACATACTTTATACAGTGACTGATGAAACGTTTAAACCTATTTAGTCTGGTCGATCAACGGAAAAACAACCCTACCCCAACAAATTGCAACAAAAGGTTTTTTAACTGTTTTTAATAGAATTTGACCTCAGGAAAAACATATTACACATTTAAATCGGACGTTCGGAAATCCATTTTTCAGGATAGCGTCCAAGAAGGCAGCCGTTACATAACATTGCCTTAAATCCTGACTCATTATTCACCCTAGAGATATTTGTGGGTATCTATCCCATGGCTTAGGGGGTCAGGGAATCCATTAAGAAAATTTAAAGTGTCCGTAGCTTGTCGGGAAGCCCCAAAAGTCCAAGATGGCGTCCAAACAGTCATAAGATACTTCAAATGGCCAGCTTAATTCCTTATCTTGCTATTAACTTATGCCTTAATATTATCACGATTATACTGTTAGAAATATTCATTAGTATTGTTTTGGTTTATCATCAAAATAGTGTACAATGAATGAATTCTATTATTTGTTTGAAGAAAAAGAAAATTCTGTTGAAAAATGAAAATGAACGTGAACTTGAATATTATTTCAGAGCGGTAATGGATGCGTAGTCATCGCATATGGCTCGGTGCTCCGAAGTGAGGACTGCTCGATAACACATAGTTTCTTATGCGAGGCCGACATGGGTGAGTTCTATATAATATTTTTATAATATTGGATGGCTTTGAGTGTGATACAAAAATATATTGCTCGAGCTATAACCAGGCACGTAGACACGGGGGGGGGGGGGGGGGCACGTGCCCTCCAAGATTGGTTGAAGTTTTTTAGACCCCCTTTTTTTACCTCGATCGATTACATGTATGTGCCCCCCCCCCCCCCCCCAAAAAAAAAAAAAAAAAAAAAAAAAAACATCAAACTCTGGCTACGTGCCTGGCTATGACAATATTGAACGAGTCGAAGACGAGTCCAATATTGTCCAAGAACCGCGTCTGCTAGGGACTTACTTAAATATTTGTTTTCTTCAATTGCCCTGGATACTACACGATTAATCTGACAACATCCTTTTTCGTTTGATTATCAGCGTGTGATTCTGGGATGCACGAGATAGCAGGGTCATGTTACTCATTTGATAACACCGTAGAGAAGACAGCGTACGAAGCTGAGATGGAGTGCCCGGTCATCGGTCCCGGTCGCTATCTAGCTTCGTTTGGTTCCCAGACGGAGCTTGATACAGTCTTTCAGTACTTTTCACCGGATGGTGGAAGACCAGCACTAGCTATATGGGCTACGAACGCTTCTATTGGAGTACCTTCGGTAACAAAATATACCTTTTATAATAATTAACTCTAACAATTACTCCTCAATAACTATACTTTATACAGTGAATGATGAAACGATTAAACCTATTCCTTATCTGGTATTTAACTTTCACGTATGCTTTACTGTTATCATGATTTTACTATTGGACGAGATTATTTATATTGTTATTTATAAGTTTATCAATAAATGGTGTACCAAAATATAAATTCTATTATGTCTTTGGAGAAAAAAGAATTCTATGGAAAATAAAAGTGAACGTAAATTTGAATATTATTTCAGAGCGATAACGGATGCGTAGTCATCGCCTATGGCTCCGTGCTTCGAAGTGAGGACTGCTCGATAACACACAAATTCTTATGCGAGACCGACATGGGTGAGCCCTTTAATATCGTATATTATGCCAGTATAACTTCACCCCCCCCCCCTCCAGATACACGCACACACATACACACACACACACACACACACACACACGCACACACACGTTTGCAAAGTTTTAAAGTAGATATTCATTGATTTTAAAAACTAACTTTATTTTCATCATTGCAAAGTTGAAACTTTGATTCGACAAGGTAATCAAAATTCAATGCTTGGAAACATTCGAAGTAATGATTATTATAAATTACAAAACGCTTAAATACAGATCCCGGCATAGCACCTGAAGAGCTCTCCGAACGCTGCTGAGATGTGTGAGATCACAGTATGGACATGACTTGCACAAGCAGACGATGTCCCTTGACATCTCACACATTTCCAGTGCCTGTATTTTCATCTTTTCTTGAGTTCTTTCTCTTACTTCACTACCGTCAGGCTAAATGTATAATATATTGCCTCACTCTAAACCCCGCGCATGGTTTTATTTTGACGACAAATGCAGCGATACAAAAATAAAGGAATCTGTCGCTTGTAAACAAAATAGGACGCCATTGTATATTCAGCTGCACACACCGGGGTATGTTCGGCGTTTCAAGAGGGAACAAATGCCGTCCTCAATATCATTCCGGGGGGTTTTCAATTTGAAAGTATGTTGCTTTGATTGTTTGTTTGTTTGTTTGTTTTATTTATTTATCCACGGTTAAAAACACCTGCTATCAGCCACAAGGCTGTTTTTCAGCAAGTCCGTTAAAAACATTCACACAATATACATAAACAAAACAAATATAATTCATAATACAAATTAAAATAACAAGAATACACAATGTGGAAATAACAACAAGAATACAAATGTCTAAATAAATAAATAAATAAATAAATAAATTCTTAATAACAAAAATACAAATGTGTAAATAACTCTTAATAACAATCAGAAATTTGAGGAGAAATACAATTTAGTGAAGTCACAAGCTCCTTATCACAAAACAAATCATCAGGTGTAGATTGAGTGAACGATCGAGAGAGCGTGGAAGAGGGGGAAAGAGAGAGAGAAAGAGAGAGGGGAGAGAGACATAGACAAAGATAGACAATAACAATTAGAACGTAGGGGGGAAAACACCATCGATCGCCTTTATAAAGTTTGAAAGCCGGGTTTCTTTTCTGATGCACTGGGGTAGGTGATTGAATAGCCGAGATGCGATATAAAGAGTGCTGTTTCTTAGAAAATTAGTGTTTGGTTTAGGTATCTTAATAGTACATTCCCTGTTTCTAAGGTTATAATTACTTTCTTTCAAAATGACTTTAGTAGAGAGAATATCTGGTACTTCATTGTTAAGTATTCTGTACATCAGAATAACCAGGTCCTTCTTAACTTTAACATTGAGACAATCAAGTTTTAATCTATTGTAAAGTTCATGTCTGCTGAAGCGAGAATCCACCCAAAGTACTATTCTTAATGCTCTGTTTTGTAATATCTGAAGCTTCTTTAGGTGCCCAGATTCGGGTTTCATCCAAATCGTACTACAATAATCAAAACGAGATCGGATCATCGTATTATATAATAGCGGAGCAGTCCGTTGATCAATAAATGGTCTAGCTCTTCGTAAGACAAAAAAGTTCCGTAGTATTGTTGATTTCGCCCTTTCAATTTGTGGTGTCCATGAAAAATCTGTATCAAGTATAACACCGAGATATTTACATTGATCGACTCTCTCTAGGGGACAATTGTCAATACAGACATTAATGTTCTCAAAATCTTTACGTTTACATTTTGTTCCTATGACCATAAACTTACATTTCATTGCATTTAGCATAAGTTGATTATGCAATAACCAATCATGAATAACACCTAAATCTTCATTGATTATACACTGAAGACTATTTGGATCTCTAGATGCGTAGTATAAACATGTGTCGTCAGCAAACATTGATACAGTGCAATGCTTGACAACAAGCGGTAAATCATTCATGTATAATATGAATAACAGTGGCCCCAATATACTTCCCTGTGGGACGCCACAAAATACTTGGTTTGCTTTTGACCCGTTACCGTTAATAATAGTAATGTGTTTTCTCAGAGAAAAATAATCTCGAAACCAACGTAAAGATTCATTGCTGAAACCATATATCTTCATTTTTTGTAAAAGAATATCATGTGACACCATGTCAAAAGCTTTTTCAAGATCCAACGTTACCAATCCAATGACATGACCTGTATCTATCGCTGTATTCACATTTTCTGTTAGATTCAATAAAGCTAACTCTGTTGAAAAGTGTGGTCGAAAACCAAACTGATTTTGTACCAATATGTCGTTATCATTCAAATATTTATAAGTTTGCCGAAAAACAAGCTTTTCCAAAATTTTAGAAAGTACTGGCAACACAGATATAGGTCTATAATTCGACGGGTTGGTGCAGTCGCCTCCTTTAAAAAGAGGTGTTATTCTGGCGCACTTCCATTCATTTGGTACAATGCCTTCACGTAAGGATAAGTTAATTATATGAGCCAGATATTCAACAATAGTAAGCGACGAATCCTTCAAAATACTCGATGGTATAGTATCAAGACCAGTAGCCTTATTACGAGAAGTTTCTTTAATACATTTTTTAACATCTTCACTGGTAACTGGAACAAAATTGAAGGAAGTGTTTACTTTACAAATAAACTGTCCTGGATTATCTTTAAATTTAACGGTTTTTTTTACGGTTTGTTGCCAGTGAGGAAAAATACTCATTCATTATATTAGCAATGGAGCTGTTTCCAATGTATTCTACCCCACAAAGATTAATTTTCTGTATTGTTGTAACTTTTTTACTACTTGGTATCAATTCTCTCAGAACTTTCCACATCATTGCGGAATTCCCGACGTTCTCAATAATACTGTCCATAATGTATTTTCGCTTAGCCCTTCTCACAAAAGAAGTAACTTTATTACGTAATTGCTTATAACTTGACCAATCAGCGTCTACTTTAGACCGTTTTGCCTTCTGCTTGGCTTTATTTCTATCTCGAATTAATGTCAGTATTTCACTTGCCATCCAAGGTGACTTCTTGTGCCTAACCCGCTTCCTTTTAACAGGGGCATGCATATCCAATATAACTCTGAACTTTTTAACCCATATTTGTTAATTAACCCCTATCCTGTGTATTTACAAGCAAAAGATTTTAGTTATCAGAATCGGGTCATATCCCCTTTTGAATGGTTTGACATGCCATTACATTTATATACACTAAACTCATTATAATTTGAGTAATAATAGCTTTGCAATTGTGTTCATTCTCTATGGGATGTTGTCTGCTTGGGCAGTGTTGGTCCATATAGTGACGTCATTAAACCGTCGTTATTTTTCCGGCGAATCTCTCGTATATCCCAGCTGCTATGGAGGTGGTTGTATTTTTATTTTTATAAATCACCCGATATATAGTTGACCTAAAACTTGTCCGATGTCCATCTGTTAGCTTACCAGTTTCCAGTGATACATTAGTTGACATATTTGTGATCTCCTTTGAATTTCACCTTTAAGATAAGACACAGCACGATGGTTTTAGCGACAATTGCTCCGCATTCAATTTTTCTATCCTCATTGAATGCCTGATTTGACATAGGTGGGATGTTGGGGGACTGCCCCCCCCCCCCCTGGGATTTTAAAGCTCTGATTTTCAGGCAACCAACACCGAAAATACTGGCAGCAAGGTGCCTGAATAGCCTTTGACAAGTCATGTGTATTTGGATAGGAGGTGCCCGAATAAGCAAAAACAAATTTAATTCATTTTCAACAGTTGTTTAACATCTCGTTTATTTGTAGAGGTATCCACAACTGTAGTCACCGAAGCCATGACCACTTTCCAAATGTCGAGCACTTCATCAACATTGATTGCCCCGACAACTGCAGTGGCTGTAGTTACAATAGAGCCTCTTACCACTACAAGCCAATATACTACCACATCATCTACCACACGGGCAACATCTGTGACCACTACATCAACTTCCACTGATCCTACAACACCGGCAACATCTGTGTCCACGACATCAACTTCCACTGATCCTACAACACCGGCAACATCTGTGACCAAGACATCAACTTCCACTGATCCTACAACACCGGCAACATCTGTGACCACGACATCAATTTCCACTAATCCTACAAAACCGGCAACATCTGTGACCACGACATCAACTTCCACTGATCCTACAACAATCTTGAGCACCTCTACAAGCTCAATGACTACAAACCCTCAGACTTCTGTTGTGACTACTGAGAGTCCTCCCACTACGAGCCAACTTATACCTTACACTCCGACCTTGACGTCATCTTCCACAGTCACCAGAAACAGAGAGTACTCGTTTACATTAGCCAGTGCTGGCCGGTCACTGAAGGAACCTAGTTTGATAAGAACCCTTGACAAGATTCGAACTCCATTACACTGCGCGGTCAAGTGCAGCTCATTGGAGGGGTGTCACGTGTTCACCTACTCATCAGCCAATCAGAAGTGTTATCTAGGGGCTGCAGGGGGTATGGACAATTTACAGAATAACATGGAATGTAACACGTACAAAATGACTAAGCATATTTTATGATTGTACTTTTTCTAGATATCGATGAAATGGTTTATATTAGACAGCGCTCATTTCTCTGATAATATCAATCACAATTTAATTATTATTTAATGTAACTCTAGAAAATGGCTTATTGCTTATAAGTAGTCTGTCAGTGTGGTCGCTATAACCCTGTGGACAGCGAACAGCGAATGTAGATCAACGTTTCACTGTCCAGACGTTGTGAGATGCATGAAGAAGGCCCTATGGAATCCCACATTATATTATTATGAACGGTGTCATGTACTCGTTTGTAGAAATAGGTCCAAAGGTTTATTTGTGTACTTAGAAAATGCTTGTGATTTTGTATTCCTTTATTGATTAATTCGTGTACATTTTTTTAAAATCATATGTATGTAGTCCATGTCAAATCATTCGTAAAACTGCGATTATGCAAGTGTTTAATAAAACTTTGCGATCAAACACTGACACATCGCACTTACTTAATCCGATCGAAGGGGGTTACAAATGGTCGCACAGAGCTAAACAGTGCGTAAACATTTATTGTGAGTATATGCCTTGATGGTGTATCCGGAAAAATTAGTCAAGAGGGCCGTCAGGGGCCGATGGACAGCAACCGTGGGTGAAAATCATTCGATAAGGTCCGCCCGGACGCACCTAGGCAGGGAGCATGATCGGCTGCCACACCGCGGAATATTCCCCTGACGCGGTATGTAGAGGGCATATTGTATCCGGGGGGGAGGGCATACAGCCCCGCGTGCTTAAGACCCTTTGCATATTGTATTGATCCCCCGGGCTTTAAGCGGGGAGGGGGTATACTCCGGCTTCATTATCTGCTGGATACGCCATTGTCAGTCGCGGTTCTAGAAGAAGAAAGGGGGGGGGCTTGGAGATTCTTGCGTACATATTCGATAATTGTGTCTCGCGTTAATTCTATTAGAATCAAGATTTTTGTATTATTATTATTAAGAGCCCCCATCCCCTTCCCCTCTCCTAAACCGCTAATATCATCGTTATGCACAATTATCAGTCATGTACAATTCCGATAGTCGAACACGATTTGTTAATTAGTCTCAGAACATCATTCAGTTACTGTGCCACCTTTCCTGTTTACTCTGGTTAAAATGAAGGAACAAAGAATAATGACGTCATTCAAAGACATCTTGATAACCGAGGGAATTGTAATATAACTCGGTGACGATGGCGATTCTTTTTTGTGTTTTATTTTGTAATAAAAACTGTAATGAAAAATCCAATGGTGTGTTCTTATTTTGCTTTATTTGTTGTTTGACGATTGAACCTTTTTGTATCAGTGTATCATGTAGGATATGAATTTAACTTTTTCATTTCATGACTGTTACCAAGAGTCATTTTAGAGTTTTATCTTTAAATCATGAATGATGAATACAATCTAAGGACGAAGATCCCATATTAAATTTATACTTGGCTTGGAATTGTTATACTGAATGGTGCGTAAGGGAAAACAAATTGAAGAGAGAGAGAGAGAGAGAGAGATAGAGAGAGAGAGAGAGAAAGAGAGACAGAGAGAGAGAGAGAGGTTGAAATATAAAGACCAATAAGTAAATTGAAATCAAACATTTAGGTAAAAGAAGAGGGGGACGAGAATGAGCAAACGATTATTGGTTGAGCTCTTTTTTTAATGGAGATGCTGTGAGTGTTGGGAAATTAAAATTCAATATGACATAATCCAAAAGCAAAGTGATTGAGAAAGATTAGGCCGATAAACGAAGGAATAAAGAATGGGAGACTGAGTATAGAGAAGAAAGAGAGAGAGAAAGAGAGAAAAAAGAGAGGAGTGAGAAGAGAGAAGAAGGAAGAAGGAGAGAAGGAGAGAGAGAGGGAGATGGGGGGAGTTGGATGGAAAGGGTGATAGAAAACAAAGGAGAGAGGGAAACAGGCAAAACTCTTTACTATCATATCCAGAAACCAAATTGCCTCAGTGTGTTTTTGCGCTAATGTCGATATTGATATGAGGGTAATACATTTGAATTGTTTGGTACTAATTATAAAAAACTTCAATAATGCCCACGATACTTAATATCATTATACTATACTTACGTTTCTCCCAATTAATTTCCAAGTAATAAGGGAGAAATAATTTCAGGAAGCGGTGAAGGCTATGTCTTGATGAACTTCCTGGTGAAAATAATTAACTTTCTTCCGCAAAATATACATTGCCTTGTATCAAATGAACTTGAGCAGATCAAGGCTGGATTGGATTGGGGCAAAGTGCATGTGCCCCCGGCTAACCAAAGCTTAAATACCTGTATTAGTGTCCCCCGCCCCCTACCCGACCAATTTGAGAACTTTTATGTTATGATTTTGTTCGACTTTTTTATGTGTTTGTTCATATAAAAAAAATTCAAATCATAAGTTGCATATTGTACAAGATTAAAACCTCTAAATTTCTTTACCGCCTACAGGTTTACAACTTTACATACATGACACAATGAACGTGTGCAGTGAAGATGCAAGCAAATTCTCCACCAAAGGGCAGTTAATTGTGGTTGGTATTTGACCAATTGTTTCGACAATACATTTCTAAACCACGTCATACTGAGACGGAGTGATAATTAAACTTGGAAGATATCATTTCACCTTCGAGTATTGCAGGTTATTAGGAATGATAAACGCCATCAACGATTTTACCTTTTTCATCTCCAACACGATGAAATGTGCAGACAACTGACCATTTGTTTTTGTTGAAGATCATCTTAGTTTTTGATGACACAACTTAACTTGGATTTCGAAAGAGTTGGATGAGAAAATAATTCAACATGGGATCGTTATATTGTGCTAATGTTGTCATGATGATACATCTAATATGTTATATGCTGTTCGGCTTTGCGAGTGGAGGTATGTATGGAATTAACAACTAACAAAATATTAATTATTAGCGAAATTACAGTCACTTTTCTTTTCAAATTTGAATTTTGCAACTGCGAGTGTTTTATCCATCCCATTTGAGATGTGTACAAAATGAGAGCTTCAATATCACCCATGTATACAGTCTTTTACATGGGAAAACACAGTCTTTTGAGCTGAAATGTTGCAAATACTTTCATAAACTCATCTCGCTGCTACAGATAATTATTGAGATAAGGTTGTGAGGACTTGCAAATCGCTGATAGGGGCTTGGACCAAGAATTACATAACTCCTTCGACATTATCCGGATCGTTAGAGAGAATTTGTTAGATTTTTTTCTTCCTGGATTCGAGAGGGTGTAGGAGCTCAAAATCGAGAACAATAATGATCTCAAGAACCCTGCCTCTTCAAACTATTTTCAATTTTTCCTTTAACTTTTATTCTTTAAGAAGGATGAATCTTTTGAATCGTGTGGAAGCGTCATGGTGTAGTGGTTCTGACTCTCGTCTTTCAATCATAAGGTTGTGAGTTCGAATCCCACTCCAGGACGTTAATTTCCTTCAGCAAGAAATTCATCCACATTGTGCTTCACTCCACCCAGGTGAAGTAAATGGAACCTGGTAGGAATTTATTTCTTGAAACGCAGACCACGTGACAGCTAATGCCAGTATCATTATGCCGCATCACTGTAAAGCGCTTAGAGACTTCTGATAAAGTAAGTGTTAGGCGCTATATAAGCAAATATAATTATTATTATTGAATGATATTTTTGATTTTCCAGATTGCCAGTCTGGAATGCACGAGGTTACCGGTTCTTGCTACTCGTTCCATCGTAACGCAATAACGGCCCTTAGAGCGGAGACAACATGCCCAAACCGCCCCGGCCGTTTTCTAGCATCAATTAGTTCTCCAGAGGAGCTGTATGACGTCTATACTTATTTCAGGATTCATGATTCTATATACTTCTTTGATGTGTGGGTGATGGATCCGTCGAAAGGCCTACCTTCGGTATGTTTAGTATGATCCTAAGAATATTACACTCCTGATTAGATCACCACCCCGGTTATACATTCTGACTCAGGCAGACCCCGGTTCGATACTGATGTCCTTACAGGCGCGGATCCAGGATTTCTTAGGGGAGGGGGCCCAACTTTCTTTTTTTTTTTTTTTGCTCCCGAAAATTTGAAAATCGCGCCGGCCGAAAAGTCGCTCAGTGGGGGGGGGGGGGCTATTGAGCACATTTTTTTTTTTTGATCTTCCCCCCCCCCCCCTTGAGCGCCAGGGGGGGGGCCCAACCCCCAAAAAAGGTAAAAATCACGTGATTTTACATGATTTTTTTCTCAAGGGGGGTGGGGCCCGGGCCCCCCCCCCCCCCCTGGATCCGCCACTGGTCCTTAGACGTATATAATCGAATATAATTGATACACGTCAGTAAAACACCAATCACACATACCCACACACAGACACGCACGCACTACTAACCCACCCACCCACACACACGCAGTTTGAATTATATCGTAGTGAATTTTCCTATTGAGCTGTCAAAGCTAGCTGCAACACCAGCAGGCCACGTTCACTAATGTTAAATCATTTGACAGTCATAATTATGATAAACTGATTAAGAGAACATTCATTTGTTGAAGTAGCCTACTTCTAACATGTACACTGTCGCTCATAGAGTCGAAATACTTTTTTTTACCCCAATTTATGGAATTATTTTTACAATGATTTATTCCTAATAGATCTAGATAATAGTATACATTCTCAGATTTTATTGAATAATAATTTGCCAGTGTTTGTTTTGCGTGACTGCTAAAGCATGTGTATGCTTCTATGCTTTTCAACTAGAGAACCTAGTTGAACCTCTGGGGGATCCACATACTACAAGCACTGCTTTTTAGTGGATCCCCCCCCCCCCCATTTCCTCAGAAATTAAGAATTTCTTGTAATTATTTTATTATGTGCAAAGTTTATTTGTATAGTTTCTTGAAAAAATGAATTATGTATGAAATAAAATGTAATATCTTTGTTTACCTTTCTGTTGGAAATGAAATAAATATGAATATGAAAAACCTACGCCCTTAAGTCATATATGACATTAATGAGGATTAATACCCCACGAATGGGCACTAATATAGCACATCGACACGTTTTTGATCCTGGGGCCTCACAGTTACACATAAAAAAAAACAAAGAAAATGCAATAAATTATCAATTATTCATTGAATTCCCCCCGGTCCCCAACAGAAAACAAATCTTCTGTGTGCCCATAATGCATCGCCGTACAGAGGACTTTTTTTATTTTTAGGAATAAATCATTGCCAAAATAATTCCATAAATTGGAGTAAAAAAAATATTCCAACTTTATGAGCGACAGTGTAGTTTAAGCTTCTATCAACCTAAAAATTTAGTAGGCAAGCTTTCGTCTACTCCTGTGGACTTTCGCAAGCCACGTAATTATTCGAACAATTTCTTTATTACCACCCATCTTCGCTCCAGTGATCTCGAGGGAGCAGACAGCAAGAAACTGTGTAAATCAACATGGTAAGCATGCACTTGGCTTGAGAAAGTCCACAGGTTGCATGGTAAAAGCTTAAACTACATATTATTTGATAAATTGGTTGTGTTAATTCCTCTACATCTCGATAATTGATTTGTATTTTAAATGTTGATAATTGATTTACTAATGATGTATCTTTCAGGACGGTAACGGATGTGTAATCATTGTGAGTGGTACGGTCCTTCAATCTGAGCCGTGTCTCACGCCACACAGCGTCTTATGTGAGGCTGATCTAGGTGAGTACATTCATTTCCACTTCAGAAACTTATTGGGGGGGGGGGCGCTTACAGAAGGCACATGCTCCTTCCCCGTGTTTGTTTGTTTGTTTGATTTACCGGACTGCTAAGAAAGCATGCGTATGCTTGTAAGTAAGCAATTAGGGGACCGACTGTCTTCAGGCCTCTCCGAGGGACTCGGATATGAGGATTAATGCATTACCAAAGGGCACTATTGCGCGGTTTCTAACTTGGGACCTCCCGTTCGGTCATGAGTCGACTGCTCTACACTAATTGCACCTACTTTTTTTCTTGTCAATTTTCTAAGACAACGTTACTAGTCGCTTACTACTACCACTTGCCCACACGTTATGAGCAAACCTATATACAGTTACAAAAAAAACATTGTTGCTAAACTCGACCCCAACAAAATACACACGTACACCGATCGAGCGAGTCTGCAGGGGCTGTTGTAAAGTTGTCCTTTCACTCATGACTTTTGTCTTAGCTCTATTAGCTTCTGCCGTTTCAGTTTATTTACTTCATGAGAATTTTTTGAAGAGCTGTGGCTAATTTAAAGATAGGTCTAAGTTGAATTTTAAGTGTCGTATTAGGATGAAATTAAATGCATTTTGATGACTTCCGGTCATGGTAGCTTCTCCTCCGGTTCAAGTGCAATCCTCTAGTATATATACGGTAATGGCGTTCTTTTGTATGGTGCTGTGTGATGTGCCATGCTGTGTATGATTCCCATTCTGGATCTTGTTAATTATCATGGTAGTTTATGGTAGAGAAATAAATTTCATCAAACCTTGAATCATTTGTACTTTCAGAGGTGGTAACGACTGAGCCAATACCCACAACTGTGGCCATAACGACGGAAACAATGACAACAACCAGCCCAACGACTGAGCCAATACCAACAACTGCGGTCATAACTACCGAAACAATAACTACAACCACCCCAACGACTGAGCCAATACCCACAACTGCGGTCATAACTACCGAAACGATAACCACAACAAGTCCAACGACCGAGCCAATACCCACAACTGCGGTCATAACTACTGAAACAATAACTACAACCAGCCCAACGACTGAGCCAATACCCACAACTGCGGTCATAACTACTGAAACAATAACTACAACCAGCCCAACGACTGAGCCAATGCCCACAACTGCGGTCATAACTACCATAACAATAACTACAACCAGCCCAACGACTGAGCCAATACCCACAACTGCGGTCATAACTACCGAAACAATAACTACAACCAGCCCAACGACTGAGCCAATACCAACAACTGCGGTCATAACTACCGAAACAATAACCACAACCAGCCCAACGACTGAGCCAATACCCACAACTGCAGTCATAACTACCGAAACAATAACTACAACCAGCCCAACGACTGAGCCAATACCCACAACTGCGGTCATAACTACCGAAACAATAACTACAACCAGCCCAACGACTGAGCCAATACCAACAACTGCGGTCATAACTACCGAAACAATAACCACAACCAGCCCAACGACTGAGCCAATACCCACAACTGCGGTCATAACTACCGAAACAATAACTACAACCAGCCCAACGACTGAGCCCATACCAACAACTGCGGTCATAACTACCGAAACAATAACTACAACCAGCCCAACGACTGAGCCAATACCAAAAACTGCGGTCATAACTACCGAAGCAATAACTACAACCAGCCCAACGACTGAGCCAATACCCACAACTGCGGTCATAACTACCGAAACAATAACTACAACCAGCCCAACGACTGAGCCAATACCAACAACTGCGGTCATAACTACCGAAACAATAACCACAACCAGCCCAACGACCGAGCCAATACCCACAACTGCGATCATAACTACCGAAACAATAACTACAACCAGCCCAACGACTGAGCCAATACCCACAACTGCGGTCATAACTACCGAAACAATAACCACAACCAGTCCAACGACTGAGCCAATACCCACAACTGCGGTCATAACTACCGAAACAATAACTACAACCAGCCCAACGACTGAGCCAATACCCACAACTGCGGTCATAACTACCGAAACAATAACTACAACCAGCCCAACGACTGAGCCAATACCCACAACTGCGGTCATAACTACCGAAACGATAACCACAACAAGTCCAACGACCGAGCCAATACCCACAACTGCGGTCATAACTACTGAAACAATAACTACAACCAGCCCAACGACTGAGCCAATACCCACAACTGCGGTCATAACTACTGAAACAATAACTACAACCAGCCCAACGACTGAGCCAATACCCACAACTGCGGTCATAACTACCGAAACAATAACTACAACCAGCCCAACGACTGAGCCAATACCAACAACTGCGGTCATAACTACCGAAACAATAACCACAACCAGCCCAACGACTGAGCCAATACCCACAACTGCGGTCATAACTACCGAAACAATAACTACAACCAGCCCAACGACTGAGCCAATACCCACAACTGCGGTCATAACTACCGAAACAATAACCACAACCAGCCCAACGACTGAGCCAATACCCACAACTGCGGTCATAACGACCGAAACAATAACTACAACTAGCCCAACGACTGAGCCAATACCCACAACTGCGGTCATAACTACCGAACAATAACCACAACCAGTCCAACGACTGAGCCAATACTCACAACTGCGGTCATAACTACCGAAACAATAACTACAACCAGCCCAACGACTGAGCCAATACCCACAACTGCGGTCATAACTACCGAAACAATAACTACAACCAGCCCAACGACTGAGCCAATACCCACAACTGCGATCATAACTACCGAAACGATAACCACAACAAGTCCAACGACCGAGCCAATACCCACAACTGCGGTCATAACTACTGAAACAATAACTACAACCAGCCCAACGACTGAGCCAATACCCACAACTGCGGTCATAACTACTGAAACAATAACTACAACCAGCCCAACGACTGAGCCAATACCCACAACTGCGGTCATAACTACCGAAACAATAACTACAACCAGCCCAACGACTGAGCCAATACCAACAACTGCGGTCATAACTACCGAAACAATAACCACAACCAGCCCAACGACTGAGCCAATACCCACAACTGCGGTCATAACTACCGAAACAATAACTACAACCAGCCCAACGACTGATCCCACAACAATCTTGAGCACCTCTACAAGTTCAATGACTACAAACCCTCAGACGTCTGATGTGACAACAGAAAGTCCTCCCACTACGAGCCAACTTATACCTACCACTCCAAAATTGACGTCATCTATGACGTCATCAACACCTACCACCACAACAACCAGAAACAGAGAGTACTCATTTACATTAGGCAGTGCTGGCCGGTCACTGAAGGAACCAAGTTTGATAAGAACCCTTGAAAAGATTCGAACTCCATTACACTGCGCGGTCAAGTGCGGCTCGTTGGACGGGTGTCACGTGTTCACCTACTCATTAGCCAATCAGAAGTGTTATTTAGGGGATGCAGGGGGTATGGTCGATTTACAGGATAACACGGAATGTAACACGTACAAAATAATTTGGAAGTTTTTTGAGTGATTTTAAAACTGTGTCTAGTAGTGACGAAAGCCTATACGAATATATTTATTTTAGTGTATTCAAATTCATTTTTTGTTTCAACTTAATAAATTAGTACTTTTATTTATTTATTTATTTATTCAGTTTTATTTTTAAAAAAGGGTAGTCTTTTCAGTGCCAAAGGCCTGCTTTACAAAAGAGCCCTGTACATACAAAGATTTACAAACAAATAGAATACATTGTAGAAAACAAAGACATTATATAAACAACATACCATAAGAGATTGAGAACAAAAATTTAAAAAAATAAAAACTAAAACAAATTAAAACTAGATCAAAATGAACATAAGGACTGATATATTAAACATTTAAGATATTATTGATACAATACAAAGTACAAATACAAATACATAGCCATAAAGAACAGACATAAAATCAAACGGGTAAAAGGTAAGAAATAAAACTACTACAGACTACACAACTACAAACAAACAAACCTAACTGTAATAAATCGTGATATAACATTAGGTACCAGTGCATGCATTAAAGTGAAGGAGGGAGTGATTTAATTTGATTTTTGAACATTTGCCGTGCGAATATGAGTTGGTAAAATTGTTATAGATGCTTGGAGCGATGAAAGAAAAGAACGTTTTTTTTAATTCGGTCTTGGGTTTCGCGATGAATAAGGGATTTAAGGTAGAATGACGAGTAACATAATACTTGACGTTTACAAGCAAAATGTTCTAAATAATAAGGGGCTAGATGATTGAGTATTTTGTAGACGAAAATGCAGTTGTGGTAGTTGATTCTGCTTAAAAGGGTGTCTTTTGGGGTAAGATAGTCTGCATTAAGGACTAATCTTGCATATCCGTACTGCGTCCTCTGTAATTTGAGTAAATCTTTCTTTTTGCACTCGCCCCAAACAACTGAACAGTAATCTATATGTGGAAGAATGAGGGAGTAATAAAGATGTTTCAGTAGGCGTTGGTTCAAGTAACTCTTAATCCTTCTAGTGCATGCAATAGCTCGATTAATCTTATTAGTCACATTCAATATGTGTGGTGTCCAACTTAGACTTTGGTCAAGGGTTACGCCTAAATATTTTATCTCGGTAACATTCTCAAGATAGTCTTGTCCATGACAGATTTTCAAAATTTGGTTCTTAGTTTTATGTTTCGTTCCAAAGACCATCACTTTAGTTTTCTTTTCATTTATTTCAAACCATTTACGCAGTAAATCATAATGTTTTTGTAGTTTCTTCTGACTGCTTTTTAAATTGTTACCTTTACAAAACAGTGCCGTGTCATCAGTGTACAGAGGAATTTTTGTTTACACATATCATTAAGAAATAAGCAAAACGTGAGTGGGCCCAAAATAGACCCTTGTGGCACACCAGAGTAAATCTGTAGAAAATTGCTTTGGACACCTTGAAATGAGACGAATTGTTGCCTATTCGTTAGGTATGAAGAGAACCAGTCTAATTCGACAGAATTAATACCATAATATGGCATTTTTAATAACAATATTTCGTGAGATATAACATCAAACGCCTTTTTGAGATCAAGGAATATCGCCCCTGTTATCAAACCACAGTCAATATTGTTTAACAAGTAATCGGTTATTTCAATTAGACAAGTCGCAGTTAAATGCTTTGGGTGAAAACCCGATTGGCGCTGAGATAGTAATTTGTATTCTTGAAGATACTCATAAAGCTGGGCATGGACTGCCTTTTCAAGTATCCTTGACAGACAGGACAATAAAGAAATTGGCCTATAATTGCCAATGTCACTTGTGTCACTACTTTTTGGTACTGGAATAATCTTGGCTCTTTTGAAATCACTTGGGAAGCATCCTGAGATCTAGAGATTTGTTAAAGACTATTGAAAGTGGTTCAGCTATAAAAGGGGCAGCGATTTTCAATAATCTTGGATGTAAGTCATCCAGACCAACAGCTTTGTTAACATCAATTTTCTCAAGTTTTCTTTTGACAAGCTCCGAGTCTATGCGTTTGAATGTAAACGTTGATTCAACCCTTGATAATGTATTCAAGGAATTAAAACTTTGTTGGTTAAGAGGGGAATGTCGTTTTCCAACACTAACAAACAATTCATTGAATGACTTTGCAATTTCTACCTTATCTGAAGTCATAGTTCCTGTGTTAATATCCGGATTAACTGAAACCTTTTTCTTCGGGAGTAAATTTTTCAGTACTTTCCACGAATCTTGCAATTTGTTTGCACATTGTTGAAATTTGTTGCGAAAAAAGTCCCTTTTCAGCTTTTTATTTAAGATTTTTACTTTATTTCTGAGATATTTATATTTATTCCAAAGTTCATTGATTTCCTGACCTACTTCTGTTAATTTTTTTAAGTTTGTCAAACTTTCTTTTATAAAAGTCCCGATCCCTAGATAGAGCCAGGTATTCAGTTGTAATCCAAGGAGACCCATTCAGTTTCTTTCTTACTGTAACTTACTGTACTTAATAAATTACATCGCCTAATTTATTTGCATTTAGAGACTCTTCAAAAATACCCGGCCACACGCTCAGTTTCTCATTTGAAACTCTTGTGATAAGCAGCATTGTTATAAAGCAGAGAAAGGGAAGAAGAGAGAGAGAGAAGAGGGAAAAGAAAGAGAGAGAGGGAGAGAGGGAGAAATAGAGAGAGAGAGAGAGAGAGAGAGAACGTGCCCCTCCCTATATTCTCTAGCAGTTGAACACGATTTGGTCATTAGTATCAAAATAGAATTGATTATTGCGTTGGTGCATTCTATCATTTTGTTTGTTTCCATTGTGATGATTAAACAAAAACATGAGTTATTCACCCGCTCTCCAATAACAAATTTAAAAAAAACCGGATCAAGTTATTTTCAACTATAATATTTGACAAAATTAATTCTAGCCTAATGTTTTCAGAGACATTGCCTTTTAGTATAACAATGTAACAGTAAAATAAAAAAAAACATTGTGGCTGCCAATTTGCAGAACAGTATGTGAACAATGAAGCCCCCTAAAATGCCTTGAATGTATCACTTCAAATGGAGTGTCTGATACGATTTGCTCACAACTTTGCCAACAAGAAGGAGAACAGGGTCAAGAAGTAAAGAAAAAAGCGCTTATTGTCGCAGTTTTAGGTTTGGGGTTATAAACACACCTCACATCAGAGATTTGGCCACAAGAAATAATAAATTCCCAAATATTATACATTTGCCGACAATTTTTTTTTGAAAGTTATCCCGAAAGGACTTGTATTGAGGAATGTAACATTCTTGCCTACAACTAATCAGCTCTCCCTCCTCCTCCCCCCTCCCTCTCTCTCTCTCTCTCTCTCTCTTCCTCTCTCTCTCTCTCTCTCTTTCTCGATCTTCTCTTTCTCTCTCTCTCTCTCTCTCTCTCAACTCTCTCCCTTATCTCTTTCTCTCTACTAATCTCTCTCTCCCTCCCCCTCTCCCCCTCTCCTCCCCCCCCTCTCTCTCTCTCTCTCTCTCATACTTTTTTCAAGTACAATCAAACTGCTGAGAAAAGAATTATCTACTGCTTCTGATCTCTACACGGAACATTCGTCACTATTTTTATTTACTTTCTTTTTTTTTCATCATTTTTTTCCTTCTTTCTTTTAGTGGGTTTGGTTGGGGGACTTTCTGGACAAGCTAGTAATTATGAATATTAAACCTCCATGAGAGGTAATCAATATTACCCTTGGAAAATTTTAGAATTCTACTGCATTTCATTAAAAAGGAGAACACAGAATGCATTCATAGTTATTTCGAAAGCATTGCTTGTTTTCCCCATACAGCTTTCCTTAAGCGTGTAAAAGATATGGTTTCCTGTGATTCTATGACTGAAAATTTTGATTTTTATTGCAATGCTATGAGATCCCGGGTGCGAATGTCAAGGATGACCTTTGCAAAATTCCTCAACGGGGAAATTAAAATGGCATGTAATCAAGTATAACTTTGCATACTACTATTGTTACATGCTTGGTAAACAAGATATTTTCTGCGCTTCCATTGTTCCCCAGAATATATGACATTTCCGCCTGCATTTTGAGAGCTTTGTTCTATTTCTGTTTAGTTCATTTTATCAACTCAACTATGCAATAAAAACAAGGATGATCTATTTGACTTTATGAGGAGTTGGTAATATAATTGTACCGACTTTTTTTAACTGTAGAAAGGAAATGTTGCATGTTTATTACATCGGAGATCTGTGCCAGGGTAAGAGAGAGAGAGAGAGAGAGGGGTGAGAGAAAGTGAAAGAAAAATCGAGACAGAGAGAAAAAAAACAAGTAAAGTCCGGGAGTAAAGTAAGAGAAAGAGAGAGAGAGAGAGAGAGCGAGAGAGAGAGAGAGAGAGAGAGAGAGAGAGAAGAAGTAACTGAGAAAAGGAGAAAGGATGGGTTTGGGTTTTTTTAACGGGCATGCTAGACAAATGAGAGTAATCAGGGGAGAAAGGGGAAATACGGAGTCGATATATAAAAGAGAGAGGGGAGAGGGAGGTGGGCCGAAACAAAAAGTGAGATGGGAAGAGAGAGAGAGATAGGGAGAGAGAGAGAGAGAGAGAGAGATCGGGTAGAAAGAGCAAAGCATCATTTTCTAATGAAATCAACTAATGTCAAGTGACGTGAATAGCAACCGCCCCCTTCCCAACCATAATTAACATGTTTTCAGATGAAGAAAAAAAAGCAACCTCTTTTCATGATAACTATACATACCAAGGACATTGCGATGCTACGACATAGAGGTCGCTAAAAAAGAAAAATGTTGTTGATAAAGTAAAGCCATCAACGAAATTCGTCAATTATTGTTACTCGATCAATAATTGTTTGTCGCATTATTTGCCTCATACATGTAAGCATTCAGTCAGGATTTTATTCATCTACCGCTACTAACATGATGTGGATAGACGTTATGATCTTCTTCGGAATTCTTTTATATTTTCTCCCGCCAACGAAAGGAGGTCGGTAAGTTTTTTTTATGAGGATTATGTCTTCACTCAAATCGATATAATTCTCGCTTGACTATTAAATGGACTTGGTAACATTGTTCAGATGAGAGAAAAAGGTGCTAAGGTAGTGACTTCAAATAAATGTACAATTACAGATAAGCTGAAAGTTTGAGTGAAAACAGACTATTATTAGTGATACAATTTGGGAAAAACTGATCTGATCGATTCCTAAATTCTCCCATCTAAATTATTATACTTTAATTAAAATTTAGGTGAATGTAAATCGTCACAAAGCATTGGCTATATATACCATTTCAAACATTTAAGTGTTCAAATGTTTTTTAAAGGCTATTTTATGTCTTATTTTCATGGGAAAACGGTTGGAAAAATCCAAAAATTGGTTGGGAGCGAGGATTAAACATGGACGCCTTCAAAGAAAACCATAAATATCTTTCTGGTTTTAGAATTTATTCAGGATTTTAGAGGGTTAGTACAGTAGAGGAAATATGATAAGTAATATTTCATACAAATATTACGCACTTTTTCATCAACCTTCAACAATGTTACCGGTTCACTTTAAATGATGTAACTTTATTGATTTATACCACGTTTTCTATAACGATGACCAAACAATATTCGTTTCATTTACAATATTCATAATATTTTGCACTATTTTGAACAAAGATGCACCTATTTAAAGTATAAGACTTATGGATTCTCTTATAGGGCTATACTAACAATGATACAAGCCTAGCATTTGGGACATAAGGAGTTGTATGAAATTCATATGACGTTATGCCTGACGATGAATTAGGCCCACCATGCACGTGATAAGGCATGTTTTGACAAGAGAGGAAGAGGGTAGCCCCCGCATACACACACGATGTATCAAGACGATTAAGAAATTGATTTAAAATATTGAAATTAAAATATTTTTATATTTTGTATTAAAGTTCTAACATTTTGTAGGTAAACGTAAGCCTATTATACCTGTCGATTTTTCGATTTGGGCAGCATGCCTTATCCCCCTCCCCCCCCCCCCCCCCCCCCCCCCTTCTCCAACATCACAACGTTACAAAAAGAGCTAACTTTATACGCTAATGAAAGTATAATCATGCCCCTTTTCCAATTTCTGTTTGTTATTAGCTTGTCCGGATGGGATGGACGAACATGACAGCTCGTGTTACCTTCGCCACGATGGTCCCATTTCAGCGACAGACGGTGAGAAATTCTGCAAGATGCAGCCCGGTAGAAGTATTGCATTTGTCGATGAGCTTGAGCTAAAAACCGTGTTCGACAACTACGGATACCTGGCTTGGGTTGTATACACTGGGTACGACTTACCGTCGGTAAGATTTATGGTTCCTTCCTTCTGGTTTTGTATGAAAGTAGCATTTATTTCTGCTTTGTTCCCCCTTGCTTTTCTTCACGCATACCCTTCCCTCTGCCAAAACCAAACACAGGCCTACAAAGCATGAAATTCATTTTTTTTTAAATCAAGAAATTAATGGCAATTCAACTATTTATAATTATTGTTAATGTGTAATTTTAAGGATAATTGGTACTACAAAATCGAATATAGCAACAAATTTGGGGAATCTGTTTATTCTTACGGTTTACTCCGATGAAGGCAAGACGAAAAGTATGTCTGCTTTCGCTCCTATTTTTCGACGATTCATTTTGTCATGAGAATATATAACATAAAATATTCTGTCTTGGTGTCCTTACAAGTCTTTGAGGTGGCGGCACTGCCTATATGGTAAATTCAAATAGGGGGGGGGGCTGCATTTCCTCAGCCTTGTACGCCTTGTACGATTTCGATAATGATTTTTATTTCTTTCTCCTATTGTAACCCAGACCGGTTCAGCGTGTACAGCCATTAACGGAATTGGAGGATACGCAGCAAAGCCTTGCACATACCAGATAGCTGTTATATGTGAAGCGCCAACATGTGAGTGTATTAATCACAATTTTGAATAGGTTTTCAAGAAGAAAAAATCCCCAAACTCGGGTATCGGACCGTAGATTGAAGAAATAAAAGATTTATTACACACCTCTCTATTCAAAATAAAACTAACAGTCTTCAGCCTTCGGTTTGTAGTTCAATAAAAGTTGTATTTTTTTTTTATTAATTCAACACAATCGCAAATCACAAATTTCGAACAATCAACTCACTGACAAAGGCAATTTTAATACCGTCGTGTCTATTCCATAAAGAAAATGTTCAGATTATTGGATACGTCATTGTTATGTTTGTACATTCCAGTAGCTCATGGACAAGGCTATTGAAATAGTTGTCTTAGGTGGGTTTCCGAAAGTCTTTGCGATCGTAAAATTCTTCATTTACCTAGCAGTATGATACTTATTACATGTAGTTAGTAGTTATCGGTAAAACTGTCCAAACTATATAAAACAATAGCATTATATTTCCAAACAATCCTCTATTTCCGACAGTGACTGATACTACAACCATTATAACATCTAATGCAGAGGAATCAACCATTATACCCACCACAACAACTCCTGACGCTACGACTACAGAGGCAACAACAGCACAAGTAACGACAACCACCGATGCAACAACTACAGTGGAATCAACGACAACTCTTATTGCAACAACTCCTGACGTTACGACTACAGAGGCAACAACAGCACAAATTACGACAACCACCGATGCAACAACTACAGTGGAATCAACGACAACTCCTATTGCAACGACTCCTGACGTTACGACTACAGAGGCAACAACAGCACAAATCACGACAACCATCGATGCAGCAACTACAGTGGAATCAACGACAACTCCTATTGCAACGACTCCTGACGTTACGACTACAGAGGCAACAACAGCACAAATTACAACAACCACCGATGCAACAACTACAGTGAAATCAACGACAACTCCTATTGCAACGACTCCTGATGTTACGACTACAGAGGCAACAACAGCACAAATTACGACAACCATCGATGCAACAACTACAGTGGAATCAACGACAACTCCTATTGCAACGACTCCTGACGTTACGACTACAGAGGCAACAACAGCACAAATTACGACAACCAACGATGCAACAACTACAGTGGAATCAACGACAACTCCTATTGCAACAACTCCTGACGTTACGACTTCTGAAGGAACCTCCACCATGATGTCTACGGAGGAATCATCCACAACGCCAATTTCAACAACAGCATCGACTGTACCAGAGGCCACATCTTCAAGCCAAAGCACGTTCAATACAACGTCAGCAATGGCCTCCAGCACAGTTGCAACAAGCAGCACTCCGAATCTTCGTAACCTACGGTTCAATCTAGTCACTAGGAGTGGCTCTATTAGAAATCCCAATGTACTTTCAACCAATAAAAATGCACGCACGCGGTTGCACTGCGCCTCAAAATGTCTCTCATTGGTCAATTGTAAAGCATTCACATACAATTCAATCAATCAGATGTGTTCTCTGGGAGGTGAAGGAAGTGCTGATGATTTAATGAACGAAAATGATTGCGCGACATATGTCATTCTCGATGAATAGTTAGCTCCAGAACTGAGCGTGTAATGGCTCTGGCATACAATAATTTACTGAAGGTCAGAAACAACTGTATTATACCATTCTGTCATTTATAAATATATCGTTTTCTAAGATCTCTCCTAATGGTATCTAAGGTCAGTCCTTACTTTGGTAGAGTAACTACCTGATAGACAGGACATGATTTGGTTCAGGGTCTGAATCCAGGGTGGATCAAATGGTTCGCGGTCGAGTCCCGCCACGGCACTAAAGTCCTTTGGCAAGATATTAATTTACATTTGCCACTCTCCACCCAGATATTAAATTGGTACCGGTACGAAGAAATTCCTTGAATGCTGTGAGCGCCGGAATCGGCTGCCTAGCAGAGCCGGGGTAATAGTTGGAGCGCCTTGAGCACCATGCATGGAGGATATTATATGCGCTATATAAATATCCAATATTATAACCAGCTTATTGTATCTAAAGTGATTTCTCTTGAGACTTCTCCCAAGGAAGCCTGAATATCATTTAAGATATTCGTTTCGTTTGCTGATCATTTTATCATTTATCTTGTCAATATTTATTACAACACCCAAGTTAAATATAATCAAGTTAAGATTTTATTTCTGCCAATGATATGAATGGTTATAGTAAATACATTATCCTTCGATATAGGAAATCAAGTTACCAACCGTTCAACAAGTAAATTTAAACGTTACAGTGAAACATTTTAAATTATTTAAATGAAAGAAATATCGGAAAGCTATACTCTCAATGTTACTTATCACACATGATATATTATCAGGAAGTGAAATAAGTTTACTTTTCACCTTCAAAAAGTTTGATGATAGTACATTCAATTAGTCGTATATGTGCACCTGGTACAGGTATTTATGAGTTTCAAGTGTGGTTATTTTTGTTCTATTGCCCCAAAACAAACAATTGTAAGCATGAACACGATCAAGATAAACATAGAAGTAAACGTCACAAAGTACAGACCGGGACCTTGTGATTCTCAAATCAAATGCCTTGATCGATGGGTTATTTGTAAATACAACTACTATAACTGATCCCAGGGCACATAGTTGCAGGAGAGCTAATCATTAATCTGAACATGTTGAACACCTTTTCAAAAGACAAGAAAATAATGAATAATAATAGAATGATAAATCACTCACATTCAAAACATGCAAAGACTTGTCAAATTCAATGGAAATATCGTTTTATATACACACTATGTGCTTATTATATAGGCCTAGCTTGACTTAAAATATTGGCATTTCATTTTAGCTCTGTAGTTTCAAGACAATTAACGTCTTGGACAAGTTGTAGCCAGTCAAATCTTGGTTCTATGTGCTTATTATATAGGCCTACCTTGACTTAAAATATTGGCATTTCATTTTAGCTCTGTAGTTTCAAGACAATTAACGTCTTGGACAAGTTGTAGCCAGTCAAATCTTGGTTCAAAATTAAATCAAGTTAAATTAAAAGATTGAATGGGAAAGAACAGCACATTGGATATCTGAGAATAAGAAATGGTGACAACAGCCTACAAAGAGCTAACTTTTTGAGTAGGACTATATTGTATTTTTTTTAACATGTTTGACAACCCCTGAAACTTCTCTTAGTTCATCTTAAAGATGACTGCCACCTCTGCAAAGAAGGACATGGAAAAGATGTTTGTTGAGGTGGAGCGAGGGGACACATTCAGGTCTGATATTACAACAAGCCGATATTATATTTTCGGAACTGTCTTCAAAGACGAAGTGGTTCTTATAGATAAAGAATTAAATGTATATACTACGAGCCTAAAATTGAATCAAACCTACAGGGTTTGCCAGCAAAGCAAAGACATTTACTCCTGTGCTCCGCTCAAAGATGACAGGATTGTCTGCGGAACAATCCATGGCACATTTCTCATATACGATCAGCACTGGGACCTTATCAAGGAAATCGACCTAAGAAGACATCCTATTAGTTCCTCGAACACTGCTCAGTATGTATGCGTTGACGTACGTTGATGAGGACGACATGATACTTGCGGCCATCTTTGGTGACACCGTTGTCCAGGTCTTCAGCCCTGACAGCAGCGAACCCAAAGAGTGCCTCACCGCTGATGACCTGCCAATCAGGGATATCCGCTCTCTGTCAAATGGAAAGGTCATTGCGCGCATCTGCAAGCCCAATGGAACCGACTTGTCCTTCGTCAATCACTCTGGAACGTTGGAGTCCCCTTGGTCGTCGTTCTTTTACGATAAATACATTTGGAGCGTGTCAGTGGATCGTTCTTGTGACACCCTCTACGTCATATATTGGGATGATCAACGTCAGGTCTACTCGGTTTCTCTTATTGCTCTTCTTGTTGGTATTATCGAGGATAGGATCATCGACTTTAAAGGATCCGAGGACCGATGCAATGGGCCGACGTGCGCAGTTACTGAACCGGGCAAGTTTGTTATCTATTATAACGGAGAGTTTCAAAGCTATCGAGTGAAAGTTCATCTACAAAATGAATGATAAAACAACCGTCATTCTTTCCGAGAAAACTCTCTAAGTAATTTTGTGTCAGCCCTTATCGATGAAGTGTACATGTGAACCTCTTACGGACTGAAAGTTCTTAATCAAAACTAGATCATTATTGTATATGGATGGTAATAATAAATGGTTAGCTATGATGGTTATATCACTGTGTATTTGGAAATACAATAGTTTTAAGGCAGGATATGGATAGTGTACATGTATGAAATTCCTCAATGCAAGAATATCTTCTGAATCCATAGTCCTTAATCCTAGACAAAGTGCGATTTCGTACTTTCGTAATCTAACTAAGTTAAGACTGTGATATATATTCCGAAGATTTTAATACGGATTATTGAGACTCGATCTTTAAACCTTCTACATTCTAAAGTCATTAATTGTTGGAACTAGCACTTGATTAGTACAAACGAACAAAATATTGTAGATATTCAACAATGACCGACATCAAGCAGTGGGCATCTTAGGAGGTGGGGCATGAATGTTATGACTAAGATTTATTTAAGAATTTATTTCAGAAAAGAGAGAGTGAGAGATGAGAGAGAGAGAGAGGGAGAGAGAGAGAGTGCGAGAACGTGCCCTTCTATGTACCCTTGCAGTTAAACACGCTTTGGTAATTAATGTCGAAATACATTTAATCATTGGATTAGTGCCCTCTATCATCTGTTTGTTTCCATTGTAATGATTGAACAAAAGCATGAGTAATTCATCCGCTCTCAAATAAAAACAAAACAAACAAACGTTGGTCTCTAAGCATCATTCATCATGTTCATCATGTGTCTCTCTGTCTACCTTTTTTTTTTTGGGGGGGGGGGAGCTCCCTGGACACACTATAGATAACTGATATTAGACCTCCAAGAGAAATAATCAATATTACCCTTGGAACATTTTGGAATCCACTGCATTTTATTAAAAAGGAGAACATAGAATTTATGCATAGTTATTTAGAAAGCTTTTTTTTTTCACCATACAGCTTTCTTAAAGGTAATACAAAGTTTTGGTATGGGGTCATGAATTTGGTTCAAATGAACATATTGGAAGCATATGCGATCCTACAATATTCAGTGATCGTTGTCGGGGTTGAAATCGAGTCTAAAGTTGTGAAATTTTAGATAATAAACTCTTTATGTTGTATAGCTCCCTCTTGATGTCAAGATAATAATTTAGCTACAAAACAATGTTTTTTTTTTACTAGAATCGACCTATTAGCTATTCCCGTTTGGAAATTATATATCACAACTACATATTCTGAGATTTTCATGGTCACAGCTACAATTGTACGGCCGTATAGTCGCTATTCAAAATTTATCAAAATTTACCGGGAGCAACGGTAAATTTTTATATTCAATTTTTCTCGAAAGCAGAAGTGTTTTAGGGACTAAATTGTCTAGTGATTATGGGCATGGACATGGGCATCCAAATATATCAAAATTGTAAAGAATCACTATCCCCCCAATTTTTAAAATTCCCAAAACTTTGTATTATCTTTAAGCGTGTAAAAGAAATGGTTTCCTGTGATTCTCTGGGCGAAATTTTGATTTTTATTGCATTGTTATGAGATCCCGGGTGCGAATGACAAGGATGACCTTTGCAAATTTCCACAACGGGGAAATTAAAATGGCATGTAATCAAGTATAACTTTGCATACTACTATTGTTACATGCTTGGTAACAAGACATTTTCTGCGCTTCTATTATTCCCCAGAATATATGCCATTTCCGCCTGCATGTTGAGAGCTTTGTTCTATTTCTGTTTAATTCATTTTATCCACTATGCGTAAGTCGTTACAGAAAAGAGAGAGGGGAGGGAGTTGTGCCGAAACAAAGAGTGAGATGGGAAGAGAGAGAAGAAGAGAGAGAGAGAGAGTGGAAAAGAAAGAGAGAGGAAGAGAGAGAGAGATAGGGGATAAAGAGCAAAGCATCATTTTCTAATGTCAAGTGACGTTAACAGCAACCGCCCCCTTCCCAACCATAATTAACTTGTTTTCAGAAGAAGAAAACAAAAACCTCTTTTCATGATGATAATTATTCATACCAAGGACATTGCGACACTACGACATAGAGGTCGCTAAAAAAGGAAAAGTTGTTGATTAAGTACAGCCATCAACGAAATTCGTCAATTTCTGTTACTCGATCTTCATCTGCCTGTAAGCATGAAGTCAGGATTTCATTCAACTACCGCTGCTAATATGATGTGGATAGACGTTATGATCTTTTTCGGAATTCTGTTATATGTTCTTCCGCCAACGAAAGGAGGTCGGTAAGTTTTTTATGAGGATTATGTCTTCACTCAAATCGATATAATTCTCGCTTGACTATTAAATGGATTTGAAAATATGGTTCAGATGAGAGAAAAATGGTGCTAAGGTAGTGATTTCAATGCTAGATGTACAATTAAAGATAAGCTGAAAGTTTGAGTGAAAACAGACCATTATTAATGATAAAAATTGGAAAAACTGATCTGATCGATTTCTAAATTATCCCAACTAAATTATTATAGTTTAATTAAAATTTAGGTGCATGTTAATCGTCACAAAGCAATAAATTGGTTATACATACATTCCAAATGTTTTATTTTCATGGAAAAACAGTTGGGAAAATTCAAAAATTTGTTGTGAGAATGTTAGCGGGGGTTACACATTGACGCCTTCAAAGAAAACCATGAATATCTTTGTGGTTTTAGAATTTGTTCAGATTTGTGTTTGCATTGTAGAGGGTAAGTACAGTAGAAGGAAGATGATAAGAAACATTTCATGCAAAAATTGCGCAGTTTTTGTTATCAATCTTCAACAATGTTACCGGTTCACTCTATATGAACGATTCCACACCCTGTGGGGAGTAAATCTACACCCTTCTTATGCACAGCATCAACCAATTGATCATCCCTCGAGCAATCAATCATCCATGCTTCGTAATCACCTAACAGTCACTGATTCTCACCCTCTTGCATGCGGCTCTAAAGAAATCAGACCAGAATCTCGAGTTATATGTCGAAAATCTCAGTTAGTGTGAACTCAACACAAGTACAGTCTGTAAGAACCAACTAAGTTAGCCTCGGTGAGGCTGGCCTGGATGTACCTATCGAATCATTTGAAGAGGAACTACCTTACCACACAATCCTACCTTATCTTCCCTTTACTTAAACGTGTAAGAAGGCGATTATGTACTAGTTAGTAAAACAACACTTCCGCTAATTTCATTAAATTATCAAATATAACCTTCCGTACAACCCTTTATTCTTGATCAGGTAACTTTCACACAAATAATACGCCCAAATGAAATATGATAATCCCCCAAGATGACTAAAATATGTAAATTATGCTCATTTCCCTTCATTTGGCAGTACCTATATCGACACGATGCGCCATTGCTGTAGCGCATGCGCATATGCACTCACAACAGAAAAATGCTTTGACCAATCAGAGCACGTCTGACCAAAAAAGGGTGTAAAATTACACCCCTAAAATGACTATTCTGTACACCCTTGCGTATTTTCGTGTTTTACTCCCTAAAAGGTGTAATAGGGGGCGCCCTATTTTTCCAATTTCGTTTTACTCCCCAAGAACACCTTTTATTTCTCTGTGTGTAGGGCTGTCATCAAAAGGCATCTTTTAACAAGAGGGGAAGGGGAATACCCACCCCCCCCCCCCTCCCTCCCACATACATACACAAATGTAAAAAGTCAATTAAAAATGATTGAAAATATTGAAAACTAAGTTATTGGAGAGTTATCACTTTTTGTAGGCAGACGCGAGCCTATTACAGGAGTTCAGTTTTTTCGCCGGGGGCGTCGTACCTTCAACCACCCCCACCCCCCTCTTACCACATCCAAAATCTTCATGCGATGATGAAAATAAAATCACGCCCTATTTCCAATTTCTCTTTGTTATTAGCTTGTCCGGATGGGATGGACGAAATCGGCAGCTCGTGTTACTCTCGCCTCAATGGTCTCCATTCAGCGACATCGGGTGAGAAATACTGCCTCCAGGCCGGTAGAAGTATTGCACTAGTCAGTAAGTCTGAGCTGGGTCCCTTGTTCGATAAATACGGATACGATGCTTGGATTGTATACACTGGGTACGACTTACCGTCGGTAAGATTTATGGTTCCTTCCTTCCTTCCATCTGTTTTTGCATGAAATCATCATTTCTTTCTGATTGTTTTACCCTTATATGATTTTTTTTTAAATCAAGAACTTAATGAAATTTCAACTGATTATGATTATATTGAATCTGTTATTTTAGAGATGGTTGGTACTACACAATAGAAATATAGCAACGATTTTCGGGAATCTGTTTATAACTCCGATAAAGGCAAGACGAAAAGAATTAGTTTGTCTGCTTTTGCTGCTATTTTTCGATAATTCATTTTGTCATGAGAATATATAACATAAGACACATAAAACAAAAATATTCCGTCTTGCTGCCCTTACAAGTCCTTTGAGGTGGCAGCTGCCCAAATATGGTAAATTCTAATTTCTTGGGGGCTGCAGCTCTTCAGCCCTTGTACGCCATGTACGAGTACGAGTATGATTTTTCTTTCTTTCTCATATTGTAACCCAGACTGGTTCAGCGTGTACAGTCATTACGGAAGTTGGAGAATACGCAGAAGAGCCTTGCGCAACCCAGCTCGCTGTCATATGTGAAGCGCCAGCATGTGAGTATATTAATCACAATTGTAAAGGTACTATGTCCTATTTGCAGGCCCAAAAAATGAAAAAAGTTAAATTCCAACTGCATTTGAAAGATAATACTAATTTAGAACTTACCTAAAAAAGGGGGGGGGGCTTGAAAATGTCTTTAAGTGGAAAAATAACGACTACTAATTCTACAGAATTTGATGTTGGCTGCAAAAGGGACATAGTATCTTTAAACTAGGTTTTCAAGAAGAAATAGCCACCAAGTCGAGGATCGGACAGTAGTTTGAAAAAAGGGAGTCATAAAACACCCTAACCATTTAAAATAAAATCAAGAGTCTTCAGCCTCCCGTTTCCGGTTCAATAAAAAATTTCAATAAAAGTTGTTCATTTTAGAGTTATTAATTCAAAACAATCGCAAATAAAAAAAAATGTCGTAAAATCAATTAAAGGGCAATTTAAATACCATGGTGTCTATCCCATGGAAATAATGTTCAGATTATTGGATACGTCATTTTTATGTTCGCACAGTCCAGTAGGTAAGGACAAGGCTATTGAAATAATTTACTTAAGTGGATTTTCCGAAAGTCTTTGCGATCGTGTTATTCTTCGTTTACCTAGCACTATAATGCCCAAGTTATTACATATAGTTAAAATATAGTTAACATATTGTTACAAAAACAACAGCACTATCTTTTCAATCATTCCTCCATTTCCAACAGTGACTGATACTACCAGTATCGCATCTACTACAGTGGAACCAACGACAACTCCTATTGCAACAACCACTGTCACTACGACTACAGAGGCAACAACAGCACAAATTACGACAACCGCCGATGCAACGACTACAGTGGAATCAACGACAACTCCTATTGCAACGACTCCTGACGTTACGACTTCTGAAGGAACCTCCACCATGATGTCTACGGAGGGATCATCCACAACGCCAATTTCAACAACAGCATCGACTGTGCCAGAGGCCACATCTTCAAGCCAAAGTACGTTCCGTACAACGTCAGCAATGGCCTCCGGCACAGTTGCAACAAGCAGCACTCCGAATCTTCGCAATCTACGGTTCAGTCTAGTCACTAGGAATGGCTCAATTAAAAATTCCAATGTACTTTCAACCAATAAAAATGCACGCACGCGGTTGCACTGCGCCTCAAAATGTCTCTCATTGGTCAATTGTAAAGCATTCACATACAATTCAACCAATCAGATGTGTTCTCTAGGAGGTGAAGGAAGTGCTGATGATTTAATGAACGAAAGTGATTGCGCGACCTATATCATTCTCGATGAATAGTTAGCTCCAGAACTGAGCATGTAATGGATGTGGCATACAATTCACCGAAGGTCAGAAATAACTGTATGATACCATCTGTCATTATATATCGTTTTCTAAGATTTCTCATAGTGGTATCGAAGGACAGTCCTTACCTAGGTAGAATAACTTCCTGAAAGACAGGACATGATTTGGTAAAGGTCTGAATCCAGAGTGATAATCAAATAATCAGCGCATTGTATCCCAAATGATTTCTCTTGAGCCTTCTTCCAAGGGTGCCTGAATATCATTTAAAAGGAGTGTAGACTGACGAGACTACGTGTCTTTCCCTTGGCCTGACTCGGAACCAATCGGGTATACTACGGACAACGCGAGCACAGTAATCACGTGCGTGCAACAAACGCGAAACCGAAGCATGAGGAGAACTTCGGTCTTCTTCGCGAACGCTGACCATGTAGAGATCGAGTCGCTGACTACCGTTTATCAAGACTATTCGTTTACGTGCAGTTGTCCAAAAGAAGACGTAGATGGCGTCAACAAGTATTTGCCAAGCTACACTTCCTTTGGGATATTCGTTTCGTTTGCTGATGATTTTATAGTTTATCTAGTCAATTACAACAACCCAAGTTAAATTTAATCAACTTGAGATCTTGTTTCTGCCAATGACATGAATGGTTATAGAAAATACATTATCCTTCGATATAGACAATATAGTTACTGACCTCTTAACAAGTAGATTCAAACGTTACAGCGAAATATTTTAATGAAAGAAATTTCATTTTAATGAAAGAAATATCTAACAGCTATGCTCACAGTGTTTCTTATCACACATGACTTATTGTCAGGGAGTGAAATAAGTTAAGGTTTGATGATAGTACGTATATGCATCCAATTGGTCGTATACGTGCATCTGATACAGGTGTGTATTAGTTTTAAGTGTAGTTTATTTCTTTCTATCGCCCAAAACAAACAATTGTAAGCATGAACATGATCAAGATAAACATAGAAGTAAACACCACAAAGTACAGCCCGGGACCTTGTGATTCTCATATTAAATGCCTTGATCGTTGGGTTATGTAAATGCAACTACTATAACAGATCCCAGGATAGCTATCTGAACATGTTGAGCACGTTTTTAAAAGACAAGAAAATAATAAATAATAATAAAATGATAAATCACTCATATTCAAAACATGCAAAGACTTGTTACATTCAATGTAAAAATCGTTTATTTTATACATACAGTATGTGAATACTATATAGGACTACCCTGACTCAAAATATTGGCATTTCATTTTAGCTCTGTAGTTTCGAGACAATGAACATCTCGGACAAGTTGTAGCCAGTAAAATTTTGGTTAAAAATTAAATCAATTTTAATTAGAAGATTAAGTGGGAAAGAACAGTACACTGGAGATCTGAGAACAAGACATTTTGATAACAGCCTACCAGGAACAAACTTTTTGAGGAGGACTATATTGTAGTTTTTAACATGTTGGACAATCCCTGAAATTTCTCTTGGTTCATTTTAAAGATGGCTGCCACCTCGATAAAGAAGGACATGACAAAGATGTTTGTTGAGGTGGAGCGAGGTGACACATTCAGGTCCGATATTACAACAAGCCGATCTTATATTTTCGGAACTGTCTTCAAAGACGAAGTGGTTCTTATAGATAAGGAATTTAATATCTATACTACGAGCCTAAAATTGAATCAAACCTACAAGTTTCGCGAACAAGGCAAAAACATTTACTCCTGTGCCCTACTCAAGGATGACAAGATTGTCTGCGGAACAATCCATGGCACAGTCCTCATATACGATCAGCACTGGAGCCTTATCAATGAAATCGACCTAAAAAGACCTCCTATTGGTTCTTCGAATACTTCTCAGTATGTATGCGTTGACGTTGATGAGGACGACATGATACTTGCGGCCATCTTTGGTGATACCGTTGTCCAAGTCTTCAGCGCTGACAGCAGCGAAGCCAAAGAGTCCTTCACCGCTGATGACCTTCCAATCAGGGATATCCGCGCATTGTCAAATGGAAAGGTCATTGCGCGCATCTGCAAGCCCAATGGCACCGACTTGTCCTTCGTCAATCACTCTGGAACGTTGGTCTCCCCGTGGTCGTCGTTCTTTTACGATAAATACATTTGGAGCGTGTCAGTGGATCGTTCTTGTGACGCCCTCTACGTCATATATTGGGATGATCAACGTGAGGTCTACTCAGTTTCTGTTGTTGCTCTTCTTGTTGGTGATATCGAGGACAGGATCATTGATTTTAAAGGATCCGAGGACAGATGCAATGGCCCGACATGCGCAGTTACCGAACCGGGCAAGTTTGTCATCTATTATAACGGAGAGTTTCAAAGTTATCGAGTGAAAGTCCATCTACGAAATGAATGATCAAACAACCATCATTCTTCCCGAGAAAACTCTCCAAGAAATGTTCATCCACCCTTATCGATGACGTGTACATGTGAACCTCTTACGGACTGAAAATAAAATTAGATAGTAATGTTATTGTATATCCATGGAATCCGATGGTAATATATGGTTATCTGTGATGGTTATATCAATTTGTATTTGGGAATATAGTAGTTTTAAGGCAGGGTAATGTTCATGTATGAAATTATTTAATGCCGGAATATCTTCTAAATCCATAATCCTTAATCCTAGACAAAGTGTGATTTTGTAATTTTGTAATCTATAAACATACTATCTGCTGTGATACTGCGATCTAGCACTGGATGTAATGTTCGATTTGAAATTCGACTCTTTCATTATTATTTAACTGGTATCCAGAGTGTAAATATATTTTTAGGACCCTATTAGAAATAAGGTTATTGGCAACTTTCATTAGTTATCCTGCCAAGGTAAATATTTGTTTTAGCTTTATACACTTCTTATGCTTTATTATATAGCATACTTCACGAATAAAATAAAAATCATTGTGGATTTCGTAGTAAGATTACTGGTACTATATGTCTGTATGACTTGCACAAACGCTTTTACTATAATTAATCAATTTAATTATAATTAATGTGTAATGTACATGTTTCTCTCAAAAATCGTCTGTACTTCATTGGTTTATTTAACCCTTCCATACAGACTGTTAAAGCAATCCATTGTCGACAGAATGCGTAGCTTTGTCTTTGTACAACATATTGTTATTTTCACAGCTAACTAAATTAACGTACTTCATAAAACAGCGTTCAGGTTAAGACTGTGATATATATTTCGAGGATTGTAATACGGATCATTGAGACTCGATCTTTAAACCTTCTTCATTCTCAAGCCATTGAATAGTTGTTGAAACTAGCACTTGATTATGACAAGTGAACAAAATATTGTAGATATTCAACAATGACCGACGAACTTTTTATAGTCTGCTATATCAATCCTTATTCGTAATCATGATATTTGCTGTACATAAATATGTTGAAGCAAAAAATAATGTAAATAGTAGAGATGACAATGCTACCATTGTACCTTCAACAATAAATGACGAACTTGTCATTGCCTGTGAGTAACTGGATATCATATCAAACAGTCACATAATATTTCAAGATAATTATGTTGTCTAGGGCACATCCAGGGAAGCTTAATGCGACAATCGATCTCAGCGTAGCAGGACGATTTTGAAAATAGGTGCTCCACGTCTGTAAAAGAATGATGAAAATCCCCTGGACTGACAAAGTTAGTAATGAGGAATTTCTTACACGAGCTGGAGTGCAAAGGAAAATGATACGTGAGATGTTGATTAGGCAGTTGAAGTTCATGGGTCACATTACACGTAAAGAAGGCCTAGAGAATCTTGCTTTGACAGGGCAAATTGTGGGAAGAAGGAGTAGGGGAAAAAGGAGGATACTTTGGATGGACAGTCTGCAGAAATTGTTGGAAGAGAGAGGAGTGAAAGAACTGGGAGTGGTACTAATACAGAAGGCTAGGAACCGACGGTTGTGGAACAGCATGATCGCCAAAGTCAATCGATATGGCACTTAGAGAGAGAGAGAGAGACGTCTGTAAAGTATGCATGACCAACAGAGTAAGGTCCACGCATGAGCTTCGACAAGTGGAAGGGAGTGCCCTTTGAGCCCCCTCCTCCTGTCCGTCGACTCTATGAACATAATTCCACGTAGACATAAGTAATTATGTGATCAATTTCGAAGAAATCTAATCGGAGACAATGTGAACAAGAGCTAACATGTTCAAGGAGTAAACATATACCGATAACATCGATGCGACCACTGTATAATCCGAATAATGCGAATTTGTTAAGGCACGTAAATGTCGTAAAGGACAATGTTCGATAAAATCAGAACAACAAAAGAAAATGACGAATATTGTCATGATTTTTTGTGTTGTTGGTTTACTTTTTACGGTGTTTGTCATTGAATTCATTTCTTAATAAAAGCCCATCCCCGCTTGAGAGGACGTAAAGCCGTCGGTCCTCTGGTTGCTTACTAACAAGCATTTATGCTTTCTTAGCAGTCAGGTAAAATAAGCACCATTAAAAGAACTTGTGCCGTTCGCATTTATTGCTAATCTTTTGTATCATGAGTTAAATTCGTTTCATACAAGGAAGAAATACTTCATGCGTATCAGCCCATGAATATAACTTCAATTTTTTTAATTGATTTTTATCCCCATTAACGGGTTCATGGATTCTTCGCCAGCTGGCAGTGTTTACACACTATAGAACAAAAGTATTATATTTCTCTATTTCTCTCTCTCTCTCTCTCTAGCTCTTTGAGTCTGAAATTTTTCTTTATCTGTTTTTATATCGCCTGCTTTATTTTCGTTTCTCTCCATGCCCCTCCCACCCCCTCCCCCTCCCCCTCTCTCTCTCTCTCTCCCTCTCTCTTTTACACTCTCTCTTCCTCATTCATTCTTTCTTCTTGCTTTGTTTATCGTTCCCTTGTCAATAATAAACTCATTCAAAAAATAAACTCATGATTCACAGGTAAGATTTATTTCTTCATGATTATAGCTGTACCTGCATCAGTATAAATAAAGTATGAGTTTGAATTATTAATTCTTAACACAAATCCGAAGAAAACAAAACAACCAAGACTCTTTTCCTGCGAGACATCAATTTGAAAATACATTAATTTAGATATCAAAGAAAATGGAAACTTCTTATCAAATGCACGAATTCAGATGCATAAATAAAGTCATCTTGTTAATAGTTTCAACATTATACTAATTCTGGAAAGGACATCAGTTGTCAAGAATTGGCGACAACTTATCATTCAAAGAGTAAAAAGACATCAACGTTATACATGTATTTATGGTTTCAGTTTGTAAACGTCCACAAAAATTAATTTTCCCTAGAAATTTAACAATACTAAAAGTACTGAAATATTTATTTAAAAAAAACAGTTACATCATCATAGCAACAGTTAAAACACAGGATTGAAAGGCAGGGTGTGAAATTATAAGAATGAAAATCAAGGGAGTTTTTGTAGGTAATGTTTTCAGGGTTATATTTTTTCAGAGAAAGAGGTTTTTATCAATTTTATGAAAACGAATGCTTCTCTAGTTATACTACATATTAAATGCTTTTTGGCAACGGTGCCTGTTCTTAACATGAATGTATTTTCATCTGGTATTCCTTTCAAGGTAAGTCGCTTAATTAAAATAGTATTACTTGTGACTAGAGACAAGAATATGGGTCAAGTTCATTTCATTGAACTTCATAAACAGCACGGAAGCCCTTGCCTTGCACGGTGGCATCAGACCTGAATAGTAGCCAGACCTCACCCGTGTTCAACTTCAGCTCGTTCGGCGGTGGATCCGAGCCGCAGAACCTAGCATACATTTGAAAAGAAAAAAACACCCGATATTATAAGTGTTATAAATCTCGTACCCCGCATTGGTTGAGAGTTTTAAAAATAAATATATAAAAAAATCTATATGGGCAATTGGGCTTCAATCTTTGATACATGGATCTCTTTGACGTTTTGATTCATAAATAATTTATTGGCTATCATACACATAAAACCTGATTTCTCATCATAAAAAAGAAGATTCTCAAACTTTATAGCAAGTTAAATCACCATATATTACACACTTTGAGAACCTATGGAACCAATCGATAGTACTACCTGTACAGTTCAAGAAGATATAATAGGATTGTACATCAACAAAACTTGTATAATTCTGTATGAGGATATCTTAAAGAAACTGCCTGCAATTAACGATTTTAACTTTCACATGATTTCAGCATTGTTTGATATCGAGTAAAGTTTCGTTATCATGCTCATAAAATAAATAATGCAATTGCACCGAGATTATAGAATATATTCAGACGAGGTGGCCGAGTGGTTAAGGCGATGGACTGCTAATCCATTGTGCTCTGCACGCGTGGGTTCGAATCCCATCCTCGTCGCTAAGATTCTGTTTTAATGATCTTTTGAAAAGTTTTCATAGCTATAATTTTTTATAGAAATGTTACCCCCCCCCCCACACACACACACACACACACACACACCTCTGCAAACAAGAAAACCAATAACACTGTTCAATTCAATTCAATTCACATTTTATGAAAACCTCTTTCATGAAAACTTTCGTTTTGACGCACCTCCTATTAAAAACGCAAGTCGACTCTGATTGGTTGAAAGTTAAAAAAAAAAAGAGCTTTGTATAGGTCTTTGATACATGGATCGCTTTGAAGTTTTGATTTATAAATAATTTATTGGCTATCATACACATGAAACCTCATTTCCCATCATAAAAAAAACCTGTAGTTAAATCACAATATATTACACACTTTGAGAACCTATAAAACCAGTTCAAGAAGATATAATTGGATTGTCCCGGGGATTATATCACATTAATATGATTAAAGATGTTTTTCAATTATAGATCTCCCACCCAGGTATGGTTCTTCAAGAAGGATTCTTTTAAATGTCCATTACATATTTTTAATTATAATGGTCACATTCTTTGGCAATGAATGACTGCTTTATCAAATATTTTATAATTTTATTTTCATTTGTTAACTTTTAATCTCGTACCTTCCTATATGCGTTGAGTTGGCACCACCTTCCGGACCGTCAAGGATCTCGAGATAGTCAAATTGGCAACTCGATTCGGGTTCTATATCGAATTTTTCAAAGTGAAAAGCAATGACACTAACATTCGATATGGTCCAAGTACATTGTAATTTGCTTGGATAGCCGGTCGGGAAGCCGGGGGTCGCAATGACTCCTGATTCTGAAGAGAAAAACAGAACAAGAAAAAGAACAAGTGATGTAAACAATAACTTAATGTGACAGTGAGACGGGTGAATTAATTTCCCATCCTGAACTATCCGATTGCATCAGCAATAACTCAGATGAAATTGATATCTACAAATGAAACGTTCTTAAGGTTGTCAATGACAGCTTTGTTCTTCTCAACAAGCCCCTCCTAAAGCACCCGGGTCCCTCTAACTCTCCTCGAAGCCCCTTGCACCCCTCCTAAACTCCCTGCCCACCAAACTACCCATTTCGGATAATTAGCTCAGTCTTTAAAACAAGAATAAACCATTTTCGTAATGTGCCGGTAACCAAATGTATGCATACGTCTTTGTGAAGCGGCTCGATACGAATTATTTCATTCATCTGTTACGAATAATTGTATTTAAATAGTCAGAATGCAAACTACATACCTTAGTCGTTGTCCGATAGGACAAACATGGCTTGCATTTTGCATTTTGACTTTTAAAAATCAATTATTCATTACAGCTGAATGAAATATTTGTATTGAGACACTTCTTAAAAGTGTTACTTCAAAACCAATAACATGCGTTAATCGTCCATAAGCCGTTACTTGTCCAGATGAAAATTGGCTTCGTAGCTAATTGTCCCAAGAGAGGTCATCACATTGTATCGTTATATTCTTTTATTAATTTATGATCTCTTTATTTGTGAAGAATTTTTTATATATTTTTTTTATTGAGGAGTCATTCCATATATCAAGAATATACTTACCATTTAGAGGTCCGCCGCATGTTAGCACGTAATCATCAGAATCTCCTGTCGTGGAATAATCCATGAGAAATGCGCCCTCATGAGGCCAATCTGAGTGATAGTGAACCCAGACTCTGCTCGAGGTAGTATTGTAGGTGTGTTCCCAGCCGTTTTCGCCGCATACTCGTGGATATTGTCCAGAATAGGTCTCTTCACCACGTACGGAAATGTAGTCTGCACACGAATTGTTGCTCGACCACTCGAATAATTCTAGACTGAAATGCACAGTTAACCAGAGGACGAAGTTAGAACAGAAGGGAAGAGAACTCAGTGCAACCAACCCACTGAACTGCACTGAAATGCACTGAACTGAACTAAACTGAACTGAACTAAACTGAACATAATGTTTATAACATTAATGAACTAAATTGATATGGTTTCAGTTAAAAATAAATGGAACTAAATGGAACAGTAATTCAAATCAAATATAATCTATAAGGATTTGCATAAACTGATTTGAAATGGGGTAAAAAAAATCAACTTAACTGAATCTGATTGTAATGAATCGAGGTGAACTAGATTAAACGTCACCAAATGATCTGAACTGAACTAAATTGATCTGTCATGACCCGACTGAATAGAATTAAACTGAATCGAGATAAATTGATCTGTACTGAATCAAAGTGATATGATAAGGTCTGAACTAGACTAACTGAAGTGAACTGAATTGAACTGAAATAAATTGAACTAAACTTAAGTGACCTGAACTGAACTGAAATGAACTGAACTGAATTGAAATGGATATAACATTACTGATCTGAACTGCAATGAACTGAACTACCCTAATTATGTCCCAAGATGATCTGGTATGTGAACTGAGCTACATGATCTCAATTGAACTGTTATTAAATGAACTGAAATGAATCGAAATGAACTGAATTGAACTGAACTGAATTGAACTGAACTGGAGTGTCTAGAACTGAAATGAAATAAATTAAACTGAACTACATGATCTGAATTGAACCGTATTGGACTGAACTACATCAGTAATATCCTGAGATGATCCGATACGTCAATGATCCAGACACAATGGAATGAATGTTGTTGGTCGGAACTAAATTGAACTGAACTGAACTGAATGAACCGAACTGATCTGAGCTGCAATGAACTGAACTGAACTGTATTGAACTGAACTGAACTTAACTTAACTGAATGAACCTAACTGAAATAAATTGAACTGAACTACGTGATATGAACTGAACTGCGATGAGCTGAACTACCTGAGCGATATCCTGAGATGATCCGGAACGTCAATAAACCAGATACAATCAATGGAATGAGTGTTGTTGGTTGGTATGTGAGGTCGAGTTATAACGCCCTCAACGGCGTTCATAAAACCTCCGCAACCGGGAACCACTGTATTGAATTAATTGTTCAAGATAAATATATAAAACGAGCAAAACACGTGCATTGATAAAACAAATTCGTAGTTGGAATACAAAGCAATCTTGAAATTCGATGCTTCCGCCATTTACCCATGCACTGCCTGTAAAATTTGTTTTGAAAACAAACTTGCTTTGAATATAAGACAATGAAATCAGAAAAGGAGAGAGAAAGAACTTGGAGGATACTTACAGTACTGTATGTTAAAAAGGTATGGAGATAAAGGGGGACATATGGATATTGAACATCCGTTTTTGTTGCCTGGTATGTACTTTATTCTTATATCATTATCTATTGTCGATAATATTAAAAACCAAGCTTTTCATGACTCTAAAACTTGCAAATTGTGTGTGCCCCTAACAGAAGCGTAGGGATTCTAATTTACAATTTGGAAAATAACATAACATTGTCATAAGGATCCTTTTAAAGGTAACTAATTATTCCAGACTTAGCAAGAATCGCAACAAACAAATTTACACAAATTGGAAAATAAAATAAAATTGTCATAAGGATCCTTTTAAAGGTAACTAACTATTCCCGACTGAGCAGAAATTGCAAAATATATATAATCTTCCTAGAAATTAATTTGCAATCTATAGTGACAAAAGATGAAATAGATATTTACATTCGCAGCTCATCCTATCAATTCCCATTATGAATGCCGGATCACACGAACACGCAAACGCTCCATACGTGTTATGGCAGTAGTGCTCGCAAACATCGAGATGGGGTGAGTCACATTCATTCACATCTAAAACAACAAAACACGATAAATATTATTTTTAAAAACAGGTTCATTGATGGACCCAGGATGCGGACACGTGCCCCTCGTAAACAAAATTAAACTGACATAATCCCATATTGGTACAGAAAAAAATTGTGTAACATGTGCCCTCTTCATTTGCAACAACCCTAACCACAACCGATGCTCTCTTCGAAATTCTTATCAATATGAATTGACATCAATTTCCAACTTTATTCATCAGCCATTACTGTAATATAGCACTTTCAAGTATTCACAAAGTAGGAAACGTAGTCTGTAATTACGTATTTTAGATAGTTGAAAGGGCTATTCACAAGGAACACTGCTTTCTCCAAAAATCAGTACGGTTGTCATGGGCACGCACCCGGCTCGGCAATGAAGCAGGTGTTTCTTTGAATAGAAATGAAGATGGTCGCCCAAGCCCCACGCACAGATACAACATGACGCAAGCCCGCTTGTCAATTTGAATACAGACGATGCCGATAGATTTAATTACAGTATATCAATATACATCGTTTCAAGAAGATCACGACTGAAATGATAATTGGGATCTTCGTGTATACTCCATCTAACTCGACAGGAACTAAATACGCTCACCACCGATAATCCTCATCTATCAACATTTGGAGGTACAAGCGTCTTTCACGATATACAATCTGTATATTAGCCGAGAAACCTGTCACAGAGGTATAACACTAATCGGACAGATATCACGAAACGATTGGTCATCTATCCGACGTTTATAATCTTCACCAGTTCTCAATCTTCACGCTTGTTGATAAAGCAAGCATTTGCTCTCACCGAGACTTTGGATACAAACTTATCATTTATACTATTTGTAAATAGGTGAGGGTCCAGCTATATGTCATCATATTCAAAGTCCTCACTGAATTACATCTCTAACGAGATGGATTATGAATATCTACCACGTTATGAGAGGATGGTGCTCATGAAAGATTGGCAAGAGTTACATCACAACTACAGAAACCTCGAGCACCGCTTAGACACCATGCAATCCGACCTTTCTCAGGTACGACTACGAACTACGGAGCTCACATCGAATCTCCAAGACCATGTCCAGCAGTGTTCTCGCGTCGAACGACGTCTGACGTCCCTGCATGGTGATTTCGCAACCTTGAGTGACGATGTATCTGGGCTGAAGCGTCAGTATGTGGACAGTCGTGCAACGTCGGTGTTCACTACCCAAGAGGAAGGTCTGTCCATTCGTGCGAGCCATTCTATTCGACAACATGAAAAATTTACTCGGAAAAAGATATATCCAATGACAACCTCGGATTATCGCAAATCGGATTCATGTTCCTTTGGAGTTTATTTGGATGACGGTGAAACAAACAGACGACAGACAGACCAATGCTTTGATGAGGAGGTTTTACCCAATTCTCCAACTGTCGTAGATGAACCTGTTGAGTCGTATACTCTCCCGTCTGATCTTGCAATACATACGTTATTGTCCGAGAAACCTAGAGCAGAAGAATTGAACCACTCCGACACTTATAATAAATCGGATGGTCACCTTTCCGTCGTTTATAACCAACACCAGGATAGGAAAATCGTGGAGGAATCGAACATTGGTTCTCACCTAGATTTTGAGACAGAGCACATTCCAGAAGGCAACAGAAAATCTTCAAGTCGGTTAGAAGACGTTACTTTTGAAGGTAACCCTGAGGAAGAATTTGTTTGGGCGGGAGCTGCGCAAAGTGATATACAAGAGTCTTTCCGTCAAGAAATAGGACATGACGATGTAGTACATTGCACAGGATATCTTGATGGTGGAGATGATGATGAATCAGGTTCTTTGTGTTCGGTAGCAACGTATCATCGGAGGGACAGTGATTCAGGGTTTGTTAGTAAGGTACTACACGAGAGTGCTGTCTTACAGAGCTGTACATCAACACCAAAGACCACATCTAGGCATGAAGACACGTCGGTCGACAGCATGCAGTCCTCAGCAGATACAAACATGAGAGTAGAACCAGATGGAGCTGGGGTAACATCATCGCTTGCTACAAGAGAAGCATTGTCCACCTACTCATGGCAATTTTTCCAGGTCTTTGACAGACTTGTGGACCGGCGAATGAGCAGGAAAAGCCGATTGCGCTACGTCCCTGACAGCTGTTCTTCGACAGAATCAACAAAGGAGAGTGGACCAAGCGACACTGATTGGGACACTGCGCATGGTTCTTTGATCGACATGAAACGTCGCTCTCGCCGAGCCATTCTTCGACGGCTGACCATGAGCGAGGGCATGCTAGCTGACCTGCAAACCTTCAGCTCAACGTTAGGTCATGGCCTGAGTGATTACTTCGACACTTCGTCTGTAACATACGACGAGGTCAAGAATCTCTTGTCTTGGATTCAACCTGTCGGACAGGAAGATTTTAGACGAGTAGTGCAGCTTGAAGACGTAGGCCTCAGTGACAGTCTGAGAGAGGCATTGCGCGTTGCAATTGCAACAGTCCATGCTACACTTCATCCATCGAAGGACAGTGAGGATAATGATAGAGATTCGTCCGTCGATCTTCATACAGTCTTATTTTAAGCCATGTTCTATCTCAACCTAATAAGTATCAGCTGGGTTATATTAGGGATGTTGCGCTTCAAATGTTTTTCGTTTATGCACTTTTCCTACTATGTATTATATCTCTATGTAACCCACTGAATTGTATTATCTGTAAACACTTATTTTACATGGTGAATAAATAAAACAAACAATCTATAAGTTTTCTCTTAAAAGTCAAATCAGGATATAACGACATACATGAGGTCCTTTTAAACAGGTTTTCTTTCCTACTGGCTAAAGAAAATAGACAGGGAAACAACGAAAATGTCAGCTTTATACTTAGACAAGAGGGCTAAATATATACCTGTTATCGCTACAAGTATTTGAATCGCAAGGGTAGCTGATGCAAGTAGATGACTTGTAGTGTACACTAGGTTTTGTTACCGAACATTTGATACATCTATCCAGTATTTCGCCAAAGATACAGGGTTAGACTAAAGGTTGCTATTTGTGTTTTATGTTAGGTCTAGTGTTAGGTTTAGAGTTAAAAGGTTAGGCATAGAGTAAAGTCCAGCGTTGCAGTTAAGAATTCGGTTCGTGTAGGAAAATCACAGCAGAACAATTATCGTGACCGAAGTGTGGACCATGAACTCACCTTCACAATGCGTGTTATTATAAGATGATATCTGGAAACCGATCGGACATTCACACCGAAAGCTTCCTATGGTGTTCACACACTGATGAGAACATCCTCCGTTTTCATTAGCACACTCATCAATATCTGCATCATAATTATAAGAAAAGAAAAATGAATGACATTATTTGATGAGGTACGTTTGATGTGACCACTTCATTATTTCTTGGATTACATTTCATATAAACAAAGAATTGGCTGAAATGCAATTGCACTGTGTTAGGAATTATCGAAACCACTTAGAAAAAGTTCGCGAAGACTTGCAAGAATTCATAAATTTCAACTCTGGTGTTTATTGCATATCCCATTAAAAAAATGTTCGGATTACGTATTTGTGTAAATGTCATGTTTGCACATTTCAGAAGTTGAGGGATAAGGTTAGTGACATTGTCTCATAGGTTGATTTTTAGTATAGTCTTTGAGATCGTGTCAAGGATTTTTTTTTTAAAGGTGCAATGGCACTGTGGTATAAAAAATCGGCATCTCTTACGACTCTTAGTTTCATGAAGCATGGACAATGTTTAGACATTAGAAAGCAGCTTGCCTCTGATTTTGTAAAAATATCATAAAGTCGTTTAAGTCAGTAATAATAGTTTCACAGTTAAAGACTAACCATAATCATAAACACCGAATCAAGACTTGATTAAAGGCTTCTTTACCTGTGCAGTTACGGAAATCATCGGCGATGTAAAACCCGTGTCGGCATCCACACACGTAGTGACCAACCATATTCAGACATGCTTGCTGACATCCGCCGTTCTTCTTACGGCATTCGTTCAAATCTAAGTTTTTTGTTGTTGGTATAATCAAAGTGGTTTAGAAACTAGTTCGGTCAATTCAATATTTCAGTTAAATATAATAAGTTCAATGATAAGGTAATGCAAAGGTTTCAGCTTCCTTCTTTTTTTATTTTGGTACCATTGGTTTTTTATAAACAATGATCAACAGTGATGAAACTAGAAAATGTAAATTGTTGACAGCGAGGAAGAAAAAGAAGAAGCTATAAGGATCTTCTATAAGGACTTGAATTGAATTTCACTTGTGAATGAAATGGCAGTATTTTAATAATACGTAGAGAACAGACAATCAAAGATTTAGAGAGAATTAAAAGGCGATAGTGAGAAAGTGTGAAAAAGAGACTGAGTAGCGGGGATGGGGATGGGGAGTAAGAAATAGAAAGAGAGAGATACAGATAAAATTGGACACAGAATGGCCGAAAGAGACTGATAGTGATATGTACCAGAGAAATATGGTAAGGGTAAAGGGTCATACAAGGGAACAAAAAGAGCAAAGAAGAGGGAGGTTGATAGAGAGAGAGAGAGATAGAGAGAGAGAGAGAAACAGAGGGAGGAGATGAATTTAAGAACAGAAGAGAAAGAGAGAAATCGGGCAAACAGATAAACAGAGAGAGAGAGAGCGTTTACTAAATGATTTGTTTAGGTCAACACATCCTCCCTCTAATCACGGTTATTTTGTTATTTAGTTTAAGAAATGAAGTTAATAATCATAACGAGCGAATGAAGGTGAGACAGAACATCGTTAGACTGGAATTTAAAAAAACAAGGAGCACCGTCTTACCTCTCGTAAGGTACTTGGCCAGAAACCTGGTCATGGCCCCATACACAGACTTCTCTTTCTTCACCGAATGCAGCTCGATCCTCAGGGAGGGGCCTGACGAAACCACGCCCACTCGTTTCTGAGACCGACAGAGCTTGGTGATGAGTTTCGATCCGCTGTCTGGCCCGTCGATTAGCTTCAAAAAATCACCATGGCAACCCGTACTTTTGATGTGAGGTATCAGGAGTTCGTTGAGACGGAGCTGCACGATAAAGCCGAATTTGACTTGAATATGCCACATGCTGTCCGTATCGGGCGGGAATGAGAGCGGGTAGTTCATGCTTTTTATGATGCCGCGCGCTGAAGTCAAGTACCTCTTGAAAGCTGTTGTCAAAAGAAAAACAATAAATTTGAATAATTTTTACCAAAGATGAAAAGAAATACAAGATACAAGTCTACTTTATTACATGTAACGTTTGATTAATCAATAAGATTCTTTCCGCACGAAACATCCAAATACATCAATGTAAAACATTTTTTTCTTCATTAAAACTTTATATCTGTTATCATTTTTCTTTATAGTTATGCCTATACCAACAGAATCAATTATATATCAACCGCTAGAAAAGATCAACAATACACAATTTTAGAGGGGAGTCCATACTTCATCGATAGTTGACGGCGTGGAAGCAGTGAAAGTTTGAGAAAAAAACTCAAGATCTATTATTAAAGCATCAACAAACATAATAATGCACTCGAAATTCGCATATAAGTTCAATTTCTTTAAAGCACTCAATCATGGATCCCGCCGAGTGTTGTCGCAGAAGTAGATAATTATGAGGTTGATTTTTTTTATTTTTGAAAATTTATGGACGGTACGAACATTACTTACACACCGATTGGTATCGAGCAGCGAAGCCTGACGCCATGCGATGTCTCTTTCGTCCGGATTTAAACCTAACCCACAGAATGCCCCCATCGGTGAGAATAGCACCAGGTTTGACGTCACCGCAGAACTGTCCAATCAGCGGTGAAAGCTCGCCTTGGCCTTCTCGCACCTCGACGTAAGAATCGTCGCATTTTCCGTCTTCATCGGAGGCTAGGGAGGAAGAAATTATTATTGGAATTATTATATAATTTCTTAACTTCGCCGTAATGATGATTATTATCTTTTTGGTTCAAAGTTGACTCTCATTTATTGCAGAAAAGAATGATAAGAAAAACAACGAATACAAAAACAAATGCTAAAAAGTGTCTGTATTACTTAACTAACACGATGTCAAAGTGGCGAATTATGTTTTTTCCGCATCTCGTACATGATGCAATGTACAAGATAACTTCAAAAAATCAAATATATTGCAAAATTCCATTTTTCCTTTCCCTCTACAACGAAGTATCTGCGCATGCGCTACTTACAGGGCAGGTCCATATCGAGAAATTCTAATTTGAGGGCGGAGCCTTGTGGAGCAGCAATTGACCAATCACATGTGACGTTAGGTGCTACAGCCTGAGGGTAGCTCGGTGATGATACGAACCCCTTTCCGTCGTATAATGTCCCTCCACATTCTGAGAAAATATCGAATCATAAAGCTACAATTTATCATGTGGCATTAATAATAACAATAACAATAATAATAACAATAACAATAATACTAACAATAGTTGGGTCTTAATTACCAAGAGTAGCCACATCTGGGCCACGTTGCATACAACTTACCATTGATGGTAACTTTGCCATCTGTGGTAACTACCATGGTAACAGGGCTCAATAGCCAATCAAAATCAAGCTTTCCATGGTAGTTACCATTGACGGCAAAGTTACCAGGGCCCAGTATTGATACTGCTCTTGATGCAGGCCGTGCAATTTTTCAGATCGGCAAAGTACAATGAAAATAGAGCCGCTCAGTTTCATGCTTATTGTTTCTTTATTATATTCCAGTTTATAGAATCCAGAAAATATAATCATAGCGCATTTAATTATTGACGATGGTAAAAATATTTTTTAAAAGAACTACTTCAATATCATAATAAACAGTTACCTTGCTTGCTGTGACATCTGTAGAGTAGTCTAGCCTGCAGAATATCACCAACGCTTAGACCACGTCGCTGACCGATATCACGATCTTGTTTGGCTATGAGGGTATCTTCTTCACTAACGCTGAACGAGCGCGGACCGTAGTGCATTACAGAGTCATAGTCATAGTGTTGGCCCAAAGAGTTGATCTGGTTAGGAAGAAAAGAAAACTTGATGCTGTAACTCTTGAAAGATCTTAATAATAATAATATTTAATTTTTATACAAATGTCTCTAAGCGCTTTACAAATATACTATTATCCTGGTCACTGGATTCAGTGCTTGCCCGCACACAATGTGTGCACAATTTCCACTCCCTGGGGAGCATTCCAGCCAGGCATTACATGACGCTCACAAACTGTTTGACCAACAATGACGGTCGCATCCTACCAGGTACCCATTTAACACCTGGGTGGAGAGTAGCAAGTGCAGGTTAATATCTTGCCAAAGTATATTAGTGCCGTGTCTTGCGACTGGTCCTATAGTACACAAAGAAAACTTGATGTACACCTTTGCAACTGACGCGACAAGAATGGATCTTTTTTTGCCTGTTGCACACGAGGCGTTATTTGCTGACTCAAGGCTGCGTCAGTAACTATCGAGCGCCCTCTGACGCACCACATGAAACGTGATATCGTACACAAAGTTGAATGCGAAATAAACCATGTACGCATTTTGTTAAACTGGCGCATGTCACTATGAACATGACGGACAAAATATACAGTTCCTCGGGTAGACAAAGGAACATCCATTCACTGGTATTATGTAATAGTAGAACAGGTGAATATGCATGTGACACCTGTTCTACACATGTTTACATATAGCAGTGAAGGGATGTTCCTTTTTCTACCACAGCAATTGTTGAGGGCGGAATGAGGAACTGTATATGTTGTCCTCTTTCTTCGTCCGTCATATTCATAGTGTGTACAACTTTGCAACTGGCGCGGAAAGAGTGAATTTTTTTGAGCCAGTTGCACACGAGGCGTTGTTTGGTGACTCAAGGCTGCGTCAGTGACTATAGAACGGCCTCTGACGCACCACGTGAAACGTGACATCGTGTAAAAAAAAAAGCTGAATGCTAAATGAACACTGTACGAGTTTTTTTATACTGGCGTATGTGCCAATATAATTACCGCGATTTATTAGCTGATGACATAAGGCATCACTTCGATTGAATGAAATATTGCAATGTTCATTTCACATTCACTTTGAGTAAGATGTTACTCTCACACGGCGCGCCAAAAACCGTCCCAGTCGTTGAAACATCAGCAAAAAACGCCTCGTATGCTAGGATCAATTGGTGAGTGAAATGCCAGTTTTGGGAATGACTAAATTTGGAAGAGAATAGAGGTATAGGGCCAATCTACCTACTGTCTTCTCATCGTACTTGTAGAAGTTGTGAAGCTCCGACTTGACGATGTTGTCTTTGACCACTGTCACGTGATCATCCCGATCGGTTCGACTCTGCTCGTGCCAGAACCCAATCACGTGACCTATCTCATGAATCATGGTGCCAAAGGTCATGCATCCGAGTCCCAGAGAGACGTTCTGAGGCCCACCTTGGTGGCCCACGCTTGAACAACACCTGCAGAGGGAGGGACACAATCAAGAATTTGTCATACAGAAATGGACAATTCCAAAGTAACATTAAAGGGGAGTGTAGCTTGGCAAATACTGGTTAACGCCATCTACGTCTTCTTTGGACAAATGCACGTTGCCAGGCTACACACCCTTTAACAGAATTACATACCATTCTGGCTCATAGACGAAAGGACACGTACGTACATTACAATGTTGTTTTGGAAATAGGCAATTCCGTCGTAAACGGGGGTCTAACGGTATTTGTTAAAGTTGTTATAGTAACGGTAACAGAATTTTGTAGATCATTTTCTATGAATATGAGAGACGGAATGACACATTCAAGAAGTCGTTCTAGAGATGGACAATTCTAGCGTAACGGTAATTGTAATAGGAACGGTAACAAAATTATATAGCTTTCTGGCTGAGGAACTAAAGGGACATCAAGAAGTTGATAATTGTGGATAATTGTGGAGCACCAAGAGTGCCAAGTCTGACGGACATGACCGCTATGCATACAAGAACACATTTTTAAATTGTTATTATTACTATTTGAATTAATATTATCATTATTATCATTATTATTATTATTATTATCATTATTATTATTAATATTATTTATATTATTATACCTTTGGTGTATACCTACCCCTGTCCGAGGAGAAAACGAACATAGCCTCTTTGATTGGTTCTTGGTATAAACTGCAGACAGGTGTGTTCCATCCAGTGTCTCATGCTTTTCAGGAGGAGGTCTTTCGTTTTATCTACGACCAAAAATAAAACGCGAGTATAGACAGTGAGGGAACATTATTTAAAGCGATACTGTTACTAGAAGCACTACATCAAAATCTCCTCCAGCGTCATCTCAGGTAAGCTGTAGAAGTATGGTCCCGTAACTCGCTGCTATATTGGTTCTTACAACGAGTTCTCTGTCTACGAAGTGGAAATTGAGTATTGGGTAACGCACTGTTCGCAAGTTAACCATGATATGGCATTGTGCAATAAACAGTAGGATAGGGCAAAACGCTTATCAGTTCAGTATCGCTTTAAATAGTGCTAAATATAATTTTATTCTAAAAAAAGTTAAGTAAATCATAAAATATTGAGATCAGATACCATCCTGATAAAGTAACAGTGGTGCTAGCATTAATGCCACAATATTTGTCAACTGTCTATTGATAATTTACAATTATAACCTGTACAATCAAGTATATTATGTACAAAATTCTGCATCAGTGGCGTAGAAATGGGGGCATTGGGACATGCCCCCATCAAAGGCTCCCTTCCAAATAAACAAGAAAAGGGAGAAGTAGGAGGCAACCTGAAAACCGTTGATCCCTCTTCAACGGGTGGGCCCACGATACACTACTGTTATATTATTATGCAAACCATTTTGTTGAACATCGGATGAAATTCTTCTTCATTCGAATCTGTCAAAGCTAGCATACTTACTTGAGAAATCATTATCGATGGTATATGGGACGGTAGCATTCGGCCAGATGAGGAAGTCGTGATTGGTTACAGCTCGACGATCACGGCGATGACCTCGGTCAGCCATCAACCATTGGACCTTCTTCGATCTTGAATTTAAAGTTTAAAGGAAAACGAAAGCGTAGTCAACAAGATTATTTAAAGCGTATGATCATACATTTTCTCCAAGGACATTTTCTACGGGCTTTATTTTCTTATACTTCGTTAACCCGTTGACTACTGAATTTATTCATTGCCGTAGGCTTAATACAGGGGCTACCCGGTTCCAGTAAGCAATGGGTTAATAATGGTTAGGGTTGACTTAGGGTAAGAGCTAGATTGGAGTTACGCGCTCGGTAAGTTAAGGCGGACGTGTCGTATAATCATAAAGCATAGAGCATGTCAATTCCTTCAAGGTAAATTACGAGTAATCACGCCGTGTAGTACCTATTATCAACTGCCCCCAGATATGTCTGTAATAATACAAACCGCTCTGAAACATCGCGAATTTATCAAGCTCTACATGAGCCCAAAATATTAATTTTTTTTTTGAAAAACGATATTTGAAAAAAGAGAAAACAAAATTTGAAAATGTTTAAGCCATTTATTCATTCATTTATCTCAGACGTACTCCCGGGAAGTACTAGTACTAGAAATATCGAACAATTGTATCCATGGTATAAAAACGAGAGGAGGGGCTCACACCGGCCCGGCCCTCTGCTGGATACGCCCTCAATACTGGATACGCCACTGTGTAACACTGACCTGAACTCGACTTCCCCTGCGTGTCTTGGAGCACGATGGGTGTGCTGACCCTGGTCGATGTCACCTTGTCTTGACCACCGCGGCTGACCACCATCACCTGTTCGATCACCTCCCAGGATGTCCAGCTGGTAGAGACCTGCCAATGTCCATCATGGAATGGGAGAGGAAACGGATGAGCAAGCATGTAAGCAGTGGCAAGGAAGATGTACTCATATCTCCCGATAAACTGCTCTTTAAATCCTAGAGGGATGTACTATTGTACTCTGACATGCTAACAAAAATGGAGGGGTTTATCATATTGACATTTGGGAGCCTAACATATCTCTCATAATAATGCTAATACAACAATAAACATTGGTTGCATTTTAGTTAGTTTTATGGGGGCATAATAAAAGAGGAATATTCGGGGAGGCTTGTATTGTGTTCCCCCTTTTTCCAAATCGTGGAAGGACGCATCCCCCCCCCCTCCCCCGCATTACGAGTTTTATAACTTTTGTGTTTTAATCGTTAGAATAGTAATTCGGGTTTACATAAATTTGCTCGAATTGTAAGATGACACTCCTCCCCCCCCCCCCCCCCCGGCCCCCCCCCCCCGATCAATATCTCAAACTAGAAGACAAGTGATGGCTGGTAAATGGGCCGGGGATCCAAGCAGGGAGGCACCAGCATTTAGACAAATAAAGTTATATCACAAAACAACAATAACAGATGACCACTTGTCACTGTCAGGTGGTCGATCACACGTCACGTGACCGAGACCAAATTAGGAAAACGTGAACACGTTACAAGACCAAGCAGTGATGTCATGCTGAGGTATTATTCAGGATAATTTAACGCTTACAACGCGTCCATACGATGTACTTCTCTGGTTCTGTGGGAAATCTGGGAATCGCTGATCCAATGTAAACAAAGAACCAAGTTTGACTTGGAAATCGAAAATGGAAAATGAAACATGTTTTGGGGTAGACAAATCCCTAGGCTAGACTAAAGCGTAAACACATTTTATGTTTGAATGTTCCTGTTCTAAGTATGAATCTCCCCCACCCCCCCCCCCCTTTTCCTCTGTCTCTCTCTCTCTCTCTCTCTCTCTCTCTCTCTCTCTCTCTCTCTCCCTATTTTCACGCTAATAACAGGTGATAGTCATAACGTTTAAACCAAACATGCACGCCAGGCAAAGATTCCATCATGGTACATAATTATGCGTTTAGAGAAAAGAGACCGCATCCTCGCTTTTAAAAAAATATATAATAAATCCCTTTTCAGTGTTCCTGATGGAGTAATGCAATCAAGAAATAAAACCTGGTATGAACGCATCTTAGGTTCTGATAACATGTGTTCTTAGTGACCTAAAGTGGACTGCGTTCACACGACGGGGAACCCTTCTATGAATGGTTTTGTTCTGTGATATTTGTCCAAACTATTATCAATTATAGGATCAGCATGATGTAGGAAATTGTATAAGCCTAAGGTCTCTTTTATGAAGTAAAACAAAAACGGAAACTAAGACGATACTTCAGACACATGTTTCTAAAGTCATTGCACTATTTGATATATTAATAATAGAACGTTCTGGGGGGCTTAGCCTATTTAGACGAACAAAACTTGTGAACACATGTAGATTTGATGGTTATCGATTAGGAACACGATAAATTGTCCGCTCAGAGATACAAGAGATATAATCTGTGTAAAAAGCAAATGAGTTCTGACTACAAATCATCATCTAATCTGCATTCTCAAATCACGCATTTGGAAATCTATATTTGAATTGCATCGTACTCTCTCTCTCTAAAAAAAAGAGTGAATTTTCACTCTATTTTCACTTTCTTGGGAGTGACGTCAGTGATCACTTGTTTAGGAGTGAATTTCGATTGATTTAAGCGTGCTCTCTAAGAAGAAAAGAGTGAATGTTCACTCTATTTTCACTACATTTTCACTCTCCAGAGGAGTGACGTCAGTGATCACTCAATTTTTTTTAAAGAGATATAATGAATAGGGGTATGATAATACCAAACACTTTTAGAAAAAATATTTTGTGATGACCCAAAATCGATAAATGTCAATTTTAGGAACTACGCCTTGATGTGAAAAAGACCACGAAGCGAAACTTTGGTTGTAGACATGGCAGTCAATGTCATTCAAGTTTTCAACAGGTTTTTATCTCTTTGAGTTATCGTAACTTTCAACAAGATGCCGGTAAGGTGAAACCTGTCCTGCTTTAGTGTGTCCTGGGAGAATTAGAGGAACTTTAACGATGTTTAAACAGATGATAAGTCAGTCATATCAATATGAGTTCAGTCGTTTTAAAGGTATACATCGACGTGGACTTGACTCTCAGAAGAAAAAATAGGTTGGAAAAGCATGCATTAAATACGAGGCCGGGAGGGGCTATGAACTACAACGCCCCCTCCCCGCCTTCTTTCTCTCTCTCTCTCTCTCTCTCTCTCTGTGGAAAGGCGGTGGTTATTTTACCTGACTGCTAAGAAAGCATAAATGCTTGTAAGTAAGCAACCAGAAGGCCGACGGCTTTAGGTCCTCTCCGAGGGACCTTGTAATGAGGATTAATGCCTTACCAAAGGGCACTAGCGCATCGCCTTGGTTTCGAACCCGGGTCACGAGATTACAAGACCACTGCTCTACCGACCGAGCTATCGCGCCTCCTCTCTCTCTCTCTTTCTCTCTCTCTCTCTTACCAGTGCTTGTCACCATCACAAGTCTTCAAATTTGTACTCACAAGTTTGGTTATAGTCACTCAGGGGGTCGATTTTTTACTCTTTTTTTTTACTAGTTGAAGAACAGACAGAACGTGACCATTAGACTAACAAAACGATACGTGACATCATCAATCATAACAGCTGACCGGCATCTCAACATCTATTTTTATATCACTTTATTTCTATTTCTATCTTTTCTTCAATAAATCTTTACATCGAGAACTGTTGAAAGGATTTTGACGGCCGTGGTCTGACCGAAAGGAAAGTTTTGTAACCTAACCTCGTTTCGGACATGAACAATTTATTCCTTCCGACATTGTCATGGCTATGTTTCATCTGCAATAAATAAAGGCAATAAAACAACTCCTAGTTTTCGAAAAATGGACAGGGACAATGCTCATATTTTATGGCATCCCTTATTCCCTTTTGTGCCCCCCCCCCCCCCTCCCCACACACAAACACACGTATGCACTTCCACGTCCCTCCCCCTCTCACACCTCACGCACATCTCACAATAAAGGTTAAGAGAGAGGGGGACATGATTTATACGGTATACATGTTTACAGAATATTGATATGTTACATTACATTGTAAATTGACTTATATGACGTATATGTTTCCAAACAGAATATTGATTTGTTACATTACATTGTAAAGTTATTTTATGTTTATAAACAGAATTTTGATGTACATCAATAAAGTTTAATAAATACAATACAATACAATACATGTTTATCAACCCTAAAGAAAATTGGGAAATAATTGACAGAAATATGAAGGCGCATTGCTCAAGGCATATCAAAATTGCACTGCCGTCGAAGGGGCAAACAAATTGTAACAGAAAATAGACGGCGTCCATTACCAGGGGCGTATGAATTCAACACAGCCTTTAAGAAAAATTGGAAATATGTATGAGAATTGAGATTTGAGAAAGCGTATTGCTAGGGGCATATGAACTGAACCTTAATGATAGATCAGATTGTGAGAGTCTGAGTGGAGGGAGACAGAAAGGCAAATGTCTGCTCAGCTGCTAGACTTACCGACGCCTTAATTCATCATAAAACATAAATCCTACATTTTCAACATTTTTCTCTCTCTTTGTGCGATGTGAAAGGGATTTTAATCTCGTCTCAAGGCAACGCATTATTATTATTTTCAGAATTATGGTATTTACCACCAACAGGGGTGTAGACAGGTCCCTTTTGGAGGATTGTGAGGGGTAAAGACTTGCCCTTGGGGGTCTGTTGATGTGGTAGGAAACTATCAAAAACAATTCCTGTTACAGTGGTATCATTTAATATTATAACTTTAGGCCTTCATGATATTTAACAATAATCACAATATTATGCTTTTTATTATTGCAAGAATGCCCTAAAAGACGGAGAAAACGCTCACACAGAAGTACATTTTTTCTTTTAATAAATAAAGTCGATCAGTCTTGTGGGCAGTACTCCGGGTCTATTTATGGACACTCCAAAAATGAAAAATGGGCGACATCTGCCCCGGATGCCCCCCTTTCCCCTCTCTACAACCCTAACCTTCTAGATATTAATGCCCATCGAAATAATTAATTTGACACTCAAAATAAAAGTCAATTCGAATAATCATACACTTAGTTGATGCCTAGCTACAAGGCATAATTGTATTACAGACTGGAGGCAAAATTACAAAAATGCGAAATCACTTACTGCGTTCAAAACGAAAAAAATATCTGGCTCAAACTTTTATAAGGAATTAATGGAAAATATTATATGATCCGATTAACTGCAAAAATTGAAGGCAAATTTAAAATATTGAACTCGTTCACACTACTAATCAGTGATTTTCAGAGCTATTTGGAGTATAGTCCCCCCCCCCCCCCCCCGCCCATTACCAATAAAATGGTGAAAAGGCAAAAGGGAAAGAAAAAGAGAAAAAGAGGGAGAATAGATGGCGCCACGACCCTGCAACCGTGTATTTATTTACAACATCTTCTGTATTAGATGCAGATGGGTATTAACTAGGCAACGTGTCTTCTTTACCAGTGGCGTAGCGCGGGTAAAGCACCGAGGGGCAACTATTATTTTAAAAATTGGAGGAACTAGACTAAAGAGATGCGAAGGAGCAAAGCTATATCGAGTGAGGAATGGGTGTGTAAAGGGTGTCGCATTATCTATCTCATGTTACCGCCCTCTTCTCATTTTCTCCCCCCCCCCTCTCTCTCTCTCTCTCGCTATATATATATATATATATATATATATATATATATATATATATCTACTTCTATCTCTCTCTCTCTCTCTCTCTCTCTCTCTATCTTTCTATATATCTATCTCTCTTTCTTATCTCTATCTCTCTCTTTCCCTCATCTCCCCTCCCTCTTTTTTCTCCCCTTACCCCTCTCTCTATCTCTCCCTCTCTCTTTCATTTTCCCTTTTTCGCATTTCAATGGAAAAGAGCACGCGCCCCAATACCCCCTGCATGTATCAATAAGCCAAGGGTCTATAGATTTACGCGTATGACCTGCAGAAGATGATACTCGTGAGCTAGATCCTCCGTGAGTTTCGATCTTTATAGTCTCACTTCTTTCGGAGTTGTATACATTGGTGTATCAACGGGGTAAGGGGAACGGGGGGCAAATGAATTATGTGCCCCCTCCTCTCACCGAATGGCGAATTAATAGAAAGAGAAAAATATGAAAGAAAGCGAGAGGTAAGGTGTCATGAATCAACATGGATAAGGATATCAGAACACCTATTCTCCTTCATTTCCTCAACATTAATATTGGCCCCACCCCCTATGACATCACTGCCTCCCAAATTGCTGGACCCGCGCTTCAAATGGGGTGTCGCCCCCCCCCCCTCTCCCTCCCTCCATCGCCGTCTGGATACGCCATTAGACTGGGAAACGCATAAAACCTCAGACCAGAGTGGTCTCGAAGGATATGACTCAGCCAAGTTTGATCTGTAATCTGCTGATCATATCATAATTGTACTTTTATAATCTCGGCAGTCCGAAAATAACATTTTGGCAGCCTATATTAATGTCAACCCTTTCTTCTCTCTCTCTCTCTCTCTCCCTCTTTCTCTCCCTCTCTATTGCTCTCTCTCTCTCTTTTTTTCTTTCTCTCTTTCTCTCCCTCCTCAAAGTTTTCCCACGTAAGAAAAACTGTGTCTCATTGCACTCTTCAAAGAATAGCAGTATGTAAGCGTGCACTAAAAAGTGCTTATTGTTTACTCTTAGCTTGGTATTCTCGTTACGTCTACAAAAGTAACTTTCAACTTGCCCCCAAAGTGCAAAATAGAACATTACAGAGATATAACTATAAATAATACCATAGGCAATTTCGGGTCTTGTTTTTAAAAAAATTGCTATTAAATAAACCCGCTAAATCATCATTGTTAGTGTCTATATATTATAACCCTGTTTGAAATGGTTCAAGATTCAAGTTGTCAACATAAGATGATAAAGAATTCATGCAACACATGCAATTCAAAGTTAAATATACCAAACATAGACATAGTTAGGACATTAATTTTGTATTTAAAAGTTCATGAACGCTATATAATTCTTTGCAGATCACCATCCTGATGTTGACCCCCAGCCGTCTTATATTTTCTCTTCTCGTGACCCATGAATTGTTACCCCAGATATTCATCACGCTCCCCCACTCGGTTTCGAGTGCCGATGAGATTGACCCTTGACCTCACGTCTCCCCCAATCAGACAAACTTCGCCGAATCTAAAGTTTCACGTGTGTGAGTCTGATCTCGATCGCCCCCTCCTCGTCTGTCTTCGTGTTTGTTACAATGTTACTGTTCACTTTTATAGTCTGATCAAAGAGTCACTTGTGTCTGCATGACAATAGTATAGCTCTCCTTGTCTCTATTTCCCTCGCTTCCTCTATCTATCTCTTTCTCTATCTGTCTTTATGCCCCCACCATTTCTTTATCCCCCCTTCCTTTCAAGTTCCTCCATTACTCCCTCTCAACGTATTTATTTGGACTCCCTCACTCCCCACATCTGCTCATCTTTTCTATATCCCTACTTTATCTCTCCCTCTCTCTCTCTCGATCGATCGATCTATATCTATCTTTATTTGTGTCTCTGTCTATCTCTGTATCTGTGTCTCATCTTTGTCTCTCTCTCTCTCTCTCTCTCTCTCTCCCTCTCTACATTATGTATATGTATCTACCTCTGCCTGACTATTCCCCATCTGTATATCTCCATATCTCTTCTCTCTCTGTACATCTTTTTTAAAATTTTCCTTCTTCTTCTCCTCCTCCTCCTCCTCCTCCTCCCCCTTATCCTCCTCCCCTCATCCTCCTCCTCCTTCCTCCTCCTCCTCCTTCTCCTCCTTCTCCTCCTCCTCCACCCCCTCCTCCTCCTCCTTCTCCTCCTCCTCCCCCTCATCCTCCTCCTCCTTCCTCCTCCTCCTCCTTCTCCTCCTCCTCCTCCTCCTCCTCCACCTCCTCCTCCCCCTCCCTCTCCTCCTCCTCTTCCCATTTCCTCATACCACTTCCCTACATTTTCCCATTTGCTTTCGCTTGTCCTTTAGTACATTGAACACATTTGGATTTACCTTCTCGACCAAAACATTGTCAACATCCTGGCTTATGTAGGGGTAAAAGATATACCTAAATCTGGGAGCGGAGGACATGTTGTCAGTTTGAATAATATTGACAATGATGACATATCTATCTCAGACATTGTTGTCACAAATAAAAACAGTATCACAGTCGATCTGCTATATAACATGTACAAATTGAAATTGAATGTGGCATCGGGTAGTTAAGTGTATGTATAGTGGAAAATAGAACCTCATTTATATACTTCACCGACCAGAATTGAATAGGGTCAGAAGGGCGTTAGCTCAGTGTTAACCTATATTAGTTAACGTCCTTCAACGCGTCCTCTGTGCACAGGACATTTCAGGGTATAATGCAACATCTTGTATGAACCCTTTTATCCTGGGTCGAGAGTAGCAAACCTGGATTGACGTCATTAGAGCTGTGATGGACTCGAACCCGCAACCTTCGCGTTTACGGTCCACTGTTTAATCACTCGACTACGACAACTCATTTTGATCATTTGATCATGAGACCCGTTTTGGATTTACATAATTAGTTACTTTTATTGCATGGTTTATTTATCGAAGGGTATGATAGAAATGAACAATATAAAAAAGGGGAAAAACCCATACAGTCCGATTCTATACAGCAGTACATTACAGAGCTATGCAAACATTTTTCTGGCTATATACAGAAGACCAATGCACCCTGCCTTCAAAATTTGTTTCTTGCATATTCATCCTTCGCTTATATAATTCACTGATTAATTTATAAACTACAAGCATACTTAATATGTTGGCTAACAAAATTGACTACACCGTTGGAAAACAAGTTAGTATACGTTGCACTTTTTCACCTAGTTGTAGGCTTAGGCTTAATTTGTTTTCATGGAAATAGCCTATTATTACCTGCGAATATAATAGGGATATACTCATTAGCGTTTGTTTCTCATTTGGACTACGTAAGTAATATTGTTTAGGTTAGATGTTTTCAAAGGGTGTAGGCCTACTCACTTTTGTGAATGACTGCATAAACCCTTTTGAACCCATGAGATAAAGGACCAGGAAAATGTGACAATAGACCAATACAAGATCTTCACAGTAGGCCTACTGCTAGTTCTAGATCCTAGTTCTAGATACACTTGAAGATAGAGCAACACCTTGTGTTTACCAAGCGAACTATAGGGTGCCATTCCGCGGTGTAGCTACCTAGACATTCGTGAAATCACTTATATATCCAGTCACACTAACGAGACACCAGGGTAGAGTTGATATCAATCGCAACTTAGTTGCGATTGACATCAATCGCAACTATGTACATAAGAGAGAGGAGACTACAAACGTGCGATTGATTGGAGGACTTGTGATTAAAGGTAAAGACTAGTTGTGTTCATGCGACTTTTGTGAAAGAAACGTTGTGGAATCGATCAGAAAAGGTTGATCATCTAGCATCTAGCATCTGCAAGGTTCTGGAATCATCAAAATTATAAGAAATTTGGCCCATTCTTCGTAAAGTTACAAGCACTATACACAGAAAGATGTATATGGGACTACCCTATATCTCTCACAGACCATGAGAGAAACAAATTTACCAAATATATGAATTAGTAGGCGGTTTCCCGGCAAATTTTTTATCATCATGTATAAGTCAAAACATATATTTTCACATGATTGGTAATGAGAGCTTCCATTTCATTTTTTGAAATTGGGGCGTTTCCAATACTGGTCTTTACCTTTAATTTGGATCAATCGTAACTCTTTGTGAGACGGGGCCTTGACCGACAACAGGGCCCTGACTTACAAAGAGTTGCAATTGATCCGAATCAATCGCAAGTTTGCACTCTCCAATCTCTTATGCACACAGTTGTGATTGAAGTCAATCGCAAATCGGGTCGCAACTATCAGACGGGGTCCAGATCGAACAAAAGTAACCTTGCCACTATTGGCCAAGATTAGGTCGCTTTGGAGTCGATGTGGAGTCGATTTGGCGGTGTGCAGAGCCAGCAATCATTGTCATTATAAAGAAGTTGACCAATCCGGATCTAGTTGGGCACAACAATATGGCGCCTACTGCTATGTTGGGCAAGCACAAAACCCAAGAGATATACGCCATGTTATGGGCAAAAGACACCAACAACTTGGCCTAACTCTGTGCAAAGATGGCTCTGGCGGTGTGACTGAGGCATTTCCCACATCAAACTATTTTTACATCGTTAACTTGTTGAACCTGCCCGCGGTAATGTGTGTCCTCTCGTTAACCTCATAGCAATACAACAGAGACAAATTTACAATCCAGAGTGAAAGAAGAAGGGGTTAGGATTCAAGATGCTTAGCAAGGCATTTCGGTGATCAGTTTGGGGGCAGGGGCGTAGCAGGGGATTGAGGGCAATTAGGGACGCGCCATACGCCAAAGCCCCCACCAAAGCCCCCACCAAAGCCCCCACCAAAGCCCGCACCAAACGACCACGACTATACCACAACTTTGGTTTCCCTGTATTATCCGACTTGGCGGAACATCATGCGCAGACTACATTGTACTTTTAGTCTGATCAGTCCTCAACCCCCCCCCCCCCCATCTTAATGATAATTTGTTTAAGCCGATTCAGGTACGGATGGGGGAGGGGTGCGAGTAAAGCATATAGAGTAATAAAAATAATAAGTGGTGCGTATTCCTCATGTTTAGCCTTACTTCTGCGTGATAGTATCAGATTGCAATGATATTTGAAACACAGATATCGAGAAAAGTATTAAAAATTACCAGTCTCGAATTTACAGATCGGGGGTGAGGAAATAACAGTCACGACCAACAAACAAAATAATAACCCAACAAAAAAAATCATTCTCGATAAATGTTGACTTCCTTATTTACCTATAAATGCGGAAATTTTCCTTGAGCCGTCAGACATCTCTTGTATAAAAGAGAGTATAAAAAATAATGCTGTATTCTGCAAAAGTTTTAAGCAAATTTTTTGTCGGCAATTTGTCATTTCTCGATTTATGAAATCAAAACGAGGTCATAAAGCATGCAGTGAAAGAATTTCATCACTAAGAACGAGCTAGCAATATCATCTTCTAAGTTTTCTAATAAACTTTTTTTTTTATCGCTTAAGCCTCGTGGAGTCGTAATAACCTGGATGCACTTTCTAATTTGAAGAGGGAATTCATCACCTCTTCCGACGTTGCCCCAGCAAAGAACTGCAGAGAGAAGAAAAAATATTTCTGCCTTATGTACGAAAAGTAGTACCAGCATTTCCCGCTCTGCATCAAAACTTGCTTTGATCTTCCATAATGGTTTGATTAAAGTTCACATTTATCGCATGTACCTAGCACCTGCTGTCCTTCGCTTTCACACTTTCCAGATTCAGTAGTATAATTATTTTGTTCTGGTCTGACTATTTCAACATTACCTGAATATCTTAAAGGCATCGTTTAACAATGTTACATCTGAGATGCATGGTCATACATGTTATCAGTGTATATGACATGATGTAATAATGAAGCCTTAAAAAATTGCGCTTCACAATGATCATGAAGTGCCTCAAAAAAAAGTAAAAATCTTTGAGTGACCGGTTTTACCATACTCATTTTCCCCAATAGACCGTAGTGTTATCAAAACCGTTAGGAAAACGCAAAATGAAATTTCGATTTTCAATCATAAATATCTTAATAATCAGACAGGCGATCGGCTTGTAAAAGTTATGGGGTTCCTGACTGATCTAAAGGTTTATAATTATCATTGCAGCATGAGATAAATCCTGGATTTTTTTCAGAATCTGAGACAAAGTTACCCGATCCCTTTAATAAATTGAACAACCTCACATGTTCAGTTCATTTCCACATAGGGCTCATTAATTTGTTAGACTTAGGCCTTGGAAAACTCGCGTAAAAAATAAATCCACGGTTCGTTAAAAAGAGAGATGGTAATCATTTTCCATGTGCAGAAGGACATAATTCGCTGGCACCAGAGTTGTTGGAAATACCATTAAAGGGTGTACATTAAGTCTCGCACACAGCAAACCCGTGGTCCCATCGATCAATATACCTAGTCTCTCAGAGAGTCTTCGGGTGAGGGAATTGTAAGATAGTGACTTTACGATATGGGAGTGGGTACAATATGCAGAGCATTACGTAAGTCCTGTTGGTCATAAAACTGAAGACTAATTCTGGCAATTGACAACACCCGAATGGTGTCAAATTCCCCATGAGAGCCCACTACTATGCGTCTTTAAACGGAACAAGGGACAGTTTGACGCAACTCGATTTTCAACCAATCGGGAACGCGGGACCTGGGACTTGGGTTCATGCTTTTTAGAGTTGCGTTTTAAATCTGAGACTTTTTAATGCAAGACAAGGCCCTCGTCGCCCGTCGTCATAATTCCAATATTAATGTACCATTACATTATTGCAACGAAAAGTAGCAAAGGACGAGTGGAAATACATTTCTATTTTTTTTTAAGAAGTAGAGATAGCATGCCCTCCCAGTAAAGGACGTTACAAGTGGTGCATGACTTGTATCCACAAAGTGTTAATATAGGTACGGAATATACCGAGCCTATCTTCGTGACAGCCGAAAGAGTTTGAAACATTCAATCTAAGACGCATTGTAGGCCATAGTCCGATGTGAGATGATACTGTACTAGATTTATCTTCCATTTTCTTTTTCTAAGACTACAAGGGGCGGGGTGGGGGGGGGGGGTCTTACACCAGCTCCGCCCTATTAATGGATACGCCACTAGTTGTCAAAGCAATGAAACATGACAGAAAGAGTTCATTGATTAAGTGGATATAGCATTCGTCTTGACTTCATAGAGCCGACTTTCACATTGATCACATTAACAGATGACCTTTATCCAAAGTGGCTTCGACCTTTCTTTACCCCTTTCAACAGTTACAACTTTACTTTCATTTAACTAAACGAGTTGAAGACCACGTAGGCTGGATGCATTACAAGTAGGTTAAGATGTTGATAACTTAATGGAGCACTACATGAAGATTAATAGGTATATTTCTTCATGCGCTCGTTTAGTTTGCGTTATCATCATCATCATACTCAAGTGGATCTAGCGAGGGTGAAAATTGTTGGAAAGACTTTTCCCCACGATGAAGTCTGAAGGTCATTTGTTCTACATTGACATAAAATCAATTATGACTCATACAAGCTGATTATTCAGTTACAAACAATACAGGTTGATTAGTTTAATTTACATTAAATAAGTAATAAGTTTTTAGATATACTTAATTATTCATACCCCTAGTGCATTTGATATTTTTGTGTTTTTCGAAACTCATGAATGAAAGGTGGACTGGTGGAATTAGGGACTTTGTTAATATTTTGAGATTATATAAGCTGTCACATTCCTAAAAACCGTAAATCAAGACAATTCAAATTGTTCACATACTTTATATGCTGATTATGCGAAGAGAGAAATTAAAAAGAGCCTAAATAAAAAGCACAGCTAGTGGATTTTCAGTGAATCATTCTTAATATCCTCCCAACTTGGCTCCTCCCCTTTCCATCTCTCTCTCTCTCTCTCTCTCTCTCTCTCTCTCTCTCTCTCTCTCTATCTATCTATCTCTCTCTCTGTACCTCCTAAATCTTGAGAAGGGGGTGGCATGGGGGTCACATAACAAAGAAAATGTTTTCTGGCATCTTTGTCATTGTGACGTCATCATCACAAGCTTTCTGCGCAACTTACTTACCCTTGTCATCATCGTAGCAGGACATTTTAAATTCCGTCTGTCCTGAGACTGTGTCAGCCACTACATGGAGACCCTTCGTCTCGTCTTTCGAGAGTTGGTCCCCTGACCTAGCGGCCACTCCACCTATCATCACCGTCTCAAATGTCTCCACCAACCCAGCCTCTCCTCCGGGTGGTGCTGATGCAGCAAACTTGCTCGTCGCTACTACCATCTGCGTGTCATCTGCTCCCCGCTCCCCGCCGTCTGGTATCCGCTCCCTATCCGGTGTCAGACTGCCTCCGTGGCGGCTCCCCGATACTACCGGTGCGCCCAAACAGAGCATCAAGACGAGCATAAGAGGGTACAAAGTCTTCTGATTAATTCCATTAAGATGGTATTCACACCCTTGTGGATGCCCGGCCATGCTTGGTTCACAAAAAGGTGATAATTGTCTCAAGAACTACTCTATACCATTATGCTATGATCACTTTCCGTCTTTCCCTTTTCGGGCGCGTCAGCGGTAGCTAGCAGCCGACAAACAGAGTTGACAGAGCGGTCAATCTCACTCCGTCTGGTTGAGTGGATAACTGGATGTGGCTATCATGGTCCTGTTATATGGTTTGCCGACTGGGTCAGATGAGCTGTGGTGTTACAGCACCCGCGAAATGTATCGTTCATACATGCAAGGAGATGAGCTAACTCCCTAGCTAGCTACCTCCTCTCAAATCAATCCATTTTGTTTCTTCTCCAATTTTTGTTCGTGATAGTTTATAGAAGCTAGCTATCTAATTGCTATTGAGCGGAAAGATCACCCTCTCCTCTCTCTCTCTCTCTCTCTCTCTCTCTATCTCTCTCTTTCTCTCATTCTCTCTCTTTCTCTCTCTCCATCCCTTTCTCCTCCCCCTCTCCCTCTCTCTTCCCCTCTCCCTCCCTTCCTCCCCTTTCTCTCCCTAGCTTGCTCTCTCTTTCTCTCTCATTCCCTAGTCCCTCCATCCCTTCCTCTCCTCCTCTCTCTCTTTCTCTCTCTCTTTCTCTCATTCTCTCTTTTCCTCATTCTTTCTTTCCCTCTTTCTCCTCCCCCTCTCTCTCTCTTTCTTCCCCTCCCCCTCCCCTCCTCTCCTTTCTCTCTCTAGCTTGCCGTCTCTCTTTCTCTCTCATTCCCTCCCTCCATCCCTTCTTCCCCCTCTCTCTCTCTCTCTCTCTCCCCCACCCCTAATTCTCTTTTTTTTCAAAGCTCTCCCCATTTCACTTTCTACTTATTTTTTTTTCGTTTAATCCGTGTCTGTTTTGTTTTGCCTTAATTTCCACGGCACACGAGTTTTAAAAACAAGCAATTCAATATAGTCTTCTTCTTTTTTTGTTACGCAAAATTATTTCGGAACCCGAATGTCATAACGTCAAATTTGTCGTTGAAAATGAAAGTGATGAAAATGTGAATAAATTTCTCTCAAGGTCTCAAAGTCACCCCTTACATATATGACTTCGTGTCTGGTACCTCTGGTATATAGGCCTATATAATATTGGATGGCTTTGAGTGTGATCATACAAGAATATATTGCTCGAGCTATGACAATATTGGACGAGTCAAGGACGTGTCTATATTCTTGTATCACACGAAAACAAAGCCATACAATATTATTATTATCATCTATATTATTCTGACTAGCAAAATAACAACATTTGACTTACCTCGGTAAATATGGCTTTGTTTTCGTATGATATCGATATCAATAGTTGAAGTTCCCGGATGACTGAGCAATACGAAAGCAATATTGGTCAGTCATCCGGGTACTGCGCTCAAGATATTGAGTACGCTGATTTTTTTTGTAACACTTGGAAGCCTTATATAGATAATATTTGCTTATATTCTAACCGCTTCTCATAAACTATGTAGGCATATACTGTAGAAGTACCAAAATTGCTGAGAAATTGTTCATGTTTCGATAGGAAAATTTTACTCGATGTATATGTACAGTTTACAGATTACACGGAGTGTTTCAAAAATAAATTTTACTCGAAAAACTCTCTAAAGGTACTGAACTAATTTCAATCAAAACTCGGGGTTGTTGTATAGTAACATACACTTCAATTGATAAACATTATTGCTGGTGCAATAATATAATACATTTCTTTGTATAATATTTGAAAAATGCTGTGTCTTACAAAATGATCAAAACTTTGTAGTTTTTTGGTTGTTTAGATCCTTGTGAAATTCACTAGAAAATTAGGAGACGTTACATGTAATCAATATCTCGTTGCATCTCAAAACACTTGGTATATTGTGCGTGTTGTTGGGCTTTAAGAAGAGGAAGCGGAGGAATAAAATGAAGATGAAGGAGAAGAAGAAGAAAAAAAGAGAAGCAGAAGAAGAAATAGAAGACGAAGAAGAAGAAGAAGAAGAAGAAGAAGAAGAAGAAGAAGAAGAAGAAGAAGAAGAAGAAGAAGGAGAAGAAAAAGTAAGAAGACAAGACAAAGAAGACAAAGAAGAAAACGTAAGAAGAAAAGAAAAAGAAGAAGAAGAGGAGGAGAAGGAGAAAGAAAAGGAGAGGAGTCAAAGGAAAAAAGGAAGAAATGCCATACAGAGAGGGAGAGAGAGAGAGAGAGAGTGAGAGAGAGAGAGAGAGAGAAAAGGGGGAGGGAGAGAGAAGGAGGAAGAGAGGGAGAGACACAGAGACAGACATGGAGGACAAGGTAAATGTGGGGATATAGGGGGGAATAATTACAGAGAAATATTGCATGATTCATTTGTAGGAATCTTAAGTTTTGAAAAAATATTGGCAGCAGTGAGTAGACAAGGTAAACAATAGATAGATATATAGATAGATAGACAGATATATAGATTGATAGATAGACAGATAGATAGATAGATAGATAGACAGATAGGTATATAGATTGATAGATAGACAGATAGATAGATTGATAGATAGATAGATAGATAGACAGATAGATATATAGATTGATAGATAGACAGATAGATAGATTGATAGATGGATAGACAGATAGATATATAGATTGATAGACAGATAGATTGATAGATAGATAGATAGATAGATAGACAGATAGATATATAGATTGATAGATAGATAGACAGACAGCCAGGCAGTCAGTTAGACAGACAGACATGGATTGGGAGTCTGATACAGATATTTATAGAGTTAAAAGAAAAAGAGGAAAAGAAAATACAATACATACCAACAGACAAAGAGACGGAAATAAACAATGTCAAACAGAACAACAGGACAAGGAGGGTGAAAAAAGAATAACAATCGACATTTGACATCAAGAGAAATATAGAAATACCTGTTTCGTTTAAATATGAAGGATGAATGTTTTAAAAATTAACTAAGAAAACGTTTGATCATACCCTTCTCCTTCTCTCTCTCTCTCTCCCTCGATCGTTTTCTCCCTTCCTCCCTTTTTTCTCTCTCTCCTTTCAACGCCCTCCCCCTTTTACTTTCTACTTGCTCTTTATCCGTGTCTGTTTCGTTTTGCTTTGATATCCACGACAACACAAGTTTTGAAAACAAGAAATTCTTTTTTTTTTTAAATGTTAATCAAAATTATTTGGATCACGAATGTCAAAACGTCAAATTTTATGTCGAAAATGAAATCCATGAAAATGTGAATAAATCTCTCTCAAGGTCTAAAAACACCCCCTTAAAGGAAAATGACTATGTGTCTGGTATTTGCTTGCTTCCTAACCGCTTGTCATAAATGTAGGCAAACTATATATGGGAGTGCCAACATTGCTGACAAATCTCACGTTTCGAGAGGAATATTTCGCTCAATGTCCTTTTCTCTCTCTCTCTCTCTCTCTCTCTCTCTCTCTCTCACTGTGTCTGTCTCTCCTCCCTCTTTCTCTCTCTGTCTCTTTCTCTCTTGCTCTCTCTGTCTCTCTTCTTACCCTTTTCACCATACCTATTTCCCATTTACAATGCTACTTTCATTTCAAGCTAAATTTTACTGTGTATGAAGACCCCCCCCCCCCCCCCCCCCCCCCCAGCTCAGGAATTCTCAGTATGTATTGCTATCTGTTTCCAATTGTATGCAACCAACTCTCTCTTCTACATTATATCTCTATGAATAAGGATTCACTCTTAATGATAAAACGACTAATTGGAGACTGAACTGTTTCAGAAGTTATATTTATTACCCTGATGAGGGTCGCATAACCTCAAATAAACATACTAAAAATGTACAAACAAAAAACAAAACATATCGTGGCATTACAATTTACTAATTTCTCGATCGAGTTCTTTGTCTGAATCAATAAATCTTTTATATCATCATTTGCAATCAAAATTACTACATTCATGATTTTAATGTACAAAATCTAGATTTAAAAAAAATTAACATTTCAGTGAATTTTGAGTGGATACAATATGAATAGGAGGCTGTGAAATTAAACTCCTATTCCAAGAGTGTATAGAGTGATAAAACCTTGGAGAAAACAATTACAATTCTGCTTTGTTTCAGAAAAATAACCTTTCCTGGGACCTTTAAATGATCCCTTAAAAGAAATATGTGATCTAAAACTCATTTGATTTTTGTTTTGTCACCCTTTCAATTTCTAGCATCCCTAAGAGGAAGGCCAATTTTTTAACTTTTCAAATTTCCAAGTGTGAGGTCAACTTATGCAAGGTTGAATGTAGTCACATGACTAATTTGTTTGCTGTTTTCTGTGCATCTAGAGAAAATAATACCGGAAGTCTATTAAAACCTATTGTTTGCAAAACGTTGTCTACTCAATGAACAATAATTATATAAAATGCAATAGTTTATTCATTTTATTTACACAAAACATAACATAACAAATTCTTCTAACACGATATCATAGAGTTGACAATTTAATCTTCTCATGAGCAAGGTTATTAGTAATTGAAGTATCATTCATTCAAATTCTGAATGAAATCTGAGCTTCAAAATGTACCTAAACTTTCAAGAGATCAGTGATTACTGTTTAATAACTTTGTCAGGTAAACAATTTGTTGTAAAGATAATCTAGAGTTCTGATAATGAAACTGAGTTTTGAGAGAGAATAAGAAATTATTAGACCAAGAAAGTTTACTGATGACAATTTTGTGATCAGAAGGAAATAAAATACCACGGTAGCAAAGAACGATTGTTTCACAAGGTTATTCGTTCAAGAGAGTACTTACCGGTAGTAGAATCATGTTTTGTTAGTTACATGCGTAACATACTACCCTGATAAAAAGAGTTTGGTTTGATTTTCCTTTTTTTCCATGCTGTATACTTCACTAATCCTGCATTGGTTTATGTCATACATGGCTGTTTGGGAAAGTCAACGGGTAAGCAAAATTTACAGACTCGTTGAAAGTAAACTGAGAACTACCAGCACATATGTGCACATGTGGGACTACTTATTCTATTGGAAGGCCTATCCTACCCAATTTCCTCAACTTTCTATGGCTATTACTCAGCTATTATTGATTTTGAATCGAAGATGTTCATCAGATGTCATTCTGTTGTTCTCGAAAAACACTCAGCAAAAAAAAAGTTCTTTTCTGTTTTATTTTTCCTGGAAAATTGAAGGGTCCTGGACCTGGTTTGGAGCTGGATGTCTTCACATCGGTAGGTTGAGATTGGCCATGAGATCCCTGATAGCAGGGAATAGAGTGCACTCCGCTAAAAGAGAGAGAGAGAGGGAGAGAGTGAGAAACATGAGTATAAATGGTTGACAATTATTCAACTAATAACATCCTACACTAATCAAATTACAGCCAAACTGCTTTAGTGACCACCTGTCTACAAAGACCACAATCTTTGTTTCCCTTGAAAATGGTTTTTCATTGAAGTACGTACTATAGGCACCTGTAAATAGAGACCACTTTTCTTGTCTCCCTTGAGTGGTCTTTATAGACAGGTTTCACTGTACTAACTTAAACCCTGGACCAAACATTATACCGCTACCTAGCCCTATCCATAACCCTAACCCTAACACCAAACCTAAACTAAATCCAAGTTCCAACCCTAATCCTAAACCCATATCTCTGACAAAACAAAGCCTGGAGCTATAGTCACCAGAGCATATTTTAGTCAAATTCTAGAAACCAGGAGCCTTTTGCATTTAAGGTGCCTTAGAGGTTTCATGACTGGCGGACATCTCACCGTACTGTGGATCACATGATTTGCGGTTCAAGTCCCACCATGGCAAGACGTTAATCTACAATTGCTACTCTCCACGCAGGTGTAGCAAATGCATACATGCCAACATTTGAAAATCAGAAATCTGTACAAATTATGCTATTTTAAAAAAAAAGAGGAACAATCCTAACTCTCCTATTCAATACTACAGACAAATTTGTACAGGAAGAGGAATACCTGCATTAAAATGATAATTGTCTTCTCCCAAAAAGAGGAATGTTCCTCTTTAATCTGAACAGTTGGCATGTATGCAAATGGGTACCTGGTATGGATTTATTCCTTGAATGCTTTGAGTGCCTTAGGGCAGCTGGGCTAAAGCCAGGGAAATAATACTACTTTGTAGGTGCCTTGAACATTCCCTGGGATTGATATGTGCACAATATAAAAGTAGATAATATTTGATTATGCAAGATGGCCTAGGTGTCACTCAATAGGACCATAATAGCAACTAAATGTCTCAATAACAAAGTCAGGAATAAAAACAGACATTTAAGCCCCACTGCACTAGTTTGGCCAGGAGGGACTAGACCTCCCTGCATGGTCACTGACAGGTGGTTATCTCATCAATTAACATAATAAAAAGAGGATCATAGGGAACAATGGTCACTGATTAGGCATTGTTTTCTATATAGAGGGCGCAAGTAGCTACAGGTAGTGCAGTTGGGCTTTAAGATGCTTACCACTGTTTGGGAATTCTGCCCATCTCCTCAGCATGGTAGCGATGGTGCCGTCATTCTGACTGGTCGGGACCGAAGGCTTGATGGCGGAGATGTGCTGGGTCGTGTTGGCTTGCATGTCGTAGAGCACGGGAACGATCACAGAGGGAGCCTCCTGGCCGACCATGGGCGCCGTGTCTTGCCTGCTCAGCTGGATCTGCAGTGGACAACAAAGTTTATAGTACTTAACAATTCAATTCAATTCAATTCAATTCGTATTTATTTCATTTCCAACAGAGAGATAAACAAAGGTATTACAGATATTATTACAGAAAGTATGAAAACAGTGTATGAAAATAATGTATGTACATATTCATGTACAAATGTATACAAATACACTTTACACATATTAAAATTATAACAAGATATTCTTAATTTTTGAGGAAATAATACTTATATTAAGCCAAATACCCATTTACACCTGGGTAGAGAGTGGCAAATGTGGATTCATGTCTTGCCAAAGGACGATACTGCCAGTCAGGGACTTGAACCCTCAACCCTTGGATTGAGGGTCAAGTGAATGAACCACTATACCACGACCATGATTGATAAGCCTAATACTATCAATCATATTTGAATCAGATATGAAAGGTTCAGTCCCATATACTGTAAAATTATATTGTAATCTATGGCGATGCTCAGTCCCACATACTAACATTCAAGTCGTAGTCTGATAAAGGAGACACCATCCCACATAACGTAAATCATATTTACTCTTAGATGAGGAAGCTGGACCCCAATATTTCCAAACTTCAGAAATAAATCATGGCATATTTGTTTTATACCCCAATTTGATTACAGTAAAACCAGAAAAACTTTTGTGACATGAAACTTTTATGGATCATTAAGAACAACAATTTTCACTCTGAGAAACTTTCACAAGTTGCAAACAGTTGGTGTTGTGTCAATAGTGATTTGATTATTTCATGGTATGAAATATTTGTGAATCTGAACCCCTCTCAACATTTGCTAACATTTCATGCACACTAAAATTTCAGTAAATAATTCATTTCTTCTTGAAATTGTATAATCAAAAGAATAAATAAATTAAACAGACAAGAAACTTACAAATAGGAGCATCTTTGTCTTGATAACAACAGCTGGGATACCGACAGGAGCGAAGGTCTGTCCTTGTGGCACGGTGAGACAGAGCTGCATAGACCACTTCAGGGAGGGGTCTGGTTGGAGTTCTAGGTGCATCAGCTGGATGAGGTCCTTGAAGACACCAGGCATGGCACACAGCATACGGGCAAAGGAAGTGATAGCCTTGGGTTTGAACGGCGGGCAGGCAACCTAAGAAGGAGGGAAGAATAAGAGCTTAGTCCCATATATTAAAGATTCTTGGAAACTCATATGAGATGAGACTCTGGTTGAAGTTCTAGGTGCATTAGCTGAATAAGATCCTTGAACACACCAGGAGGGACACACAACATGGGCAAAAAAACGTAATGGCTAAAATGGGAAGGAAGAAAGATAAGCCCCACCTACTGTATTTTGTGTTATAATTGTGTTTTAAAAAAAGATGCTCAGTCCCACATGCTGCAAATGATGTTGGAATCAGACAGGACAGAATGTAAGGTCACACTCAGGTTGGAATGTCAGGCTGGAAACTGAGTTGAGCAAATTAAGGCACAGTCGTGTTATAACTAAGTTCTGGCCAACTAAACGTAAATGGCAAATACAATTACAATAACATTGATTGAAAGGGTCATCAATGATGTATCTGAATTCAAAAAATTAAATCACTATCCCTTGCAAATTGGCAATAATATTTCTCTCACTCACCTTATTCTCATAGTAAAGTTCAATGACATGAAGCTCATCTGGGCTCCAACGTTCTTTGGCATCTGTAAGAAGAAAAAAAGTTCAATATTGCATCACCAGAAAGTATAAGAAGTAGATGAAATGCTAACACCTGATCACTGTTGAAGCTAGGTCACCAATTTGAGTTGCTAATTCATGTTGCCAATTTAATAGTCAACTTTCATGGAACAAATACAAATGACTTTTCTATAATTTTCATCTGGGTACAAAAAGCATACGTTTACAATGTAGCTGGCAAATGATTTTCTTGAAAATTTCCTTTAACTGTTTCTGTGGCAATGAATATTTTCTTTAAAATAATGATTTATTCAATGTTTTAACTAATGGAATTCAATATATGTCCACCATCATGACAAACATTATTTAAGGTATTAACCCTTTCCAGGCTGTGGTCAACGAATGGAACAAACAGAGTACTGGCGCAGTAGAGTTTTGCCACGATTAGAGTGTGTATACATAACATAAACATGTTATACATATCAGTCTACGGTTTGATTCAGCCCATATACAGAATTAACAGTGGCACCTGCTCCTGAATGGTATTCTCGATTTAATGAATTTAAAGCCTATCTGCACTAGTTTGGCCAGGAGGGATTAGACCTCCCTGCATGGTCATTGACAGGTGGTTATCTCATCAAATCAGCTCTCAATTAACATAAGAAAAAGGGGACCATGGGGGACCAACGGTCACCGCTTAGGCATTGTTTGCTATATAGAAGGCGCAAGTAGCTATCAGTAGTGCAGTGGGGCTTTAACACAAAATGATTTACCTGGTGTTTGCTTGACCTGTAGATGAAGCTGCTGCATGTGGGCGGGGTTCAGCCAAACACGGAATATCAGAGAATCGTTCTTGAAGTGAAATCCTTGATCACTAGGGGGCAGCAGAGTCAGCTTTAAAAATTAAAAAAACATTTTACCTTAAATATTAAAATTACAGTGCTTTTTTCAATTCAATTCAATTTAATTCAAAAGACTTTATTTCTATTAAACACAAACAAATACATACATGTGATATAGTGCAGACAGTTCAAAATATATGAATCATGAGCATTTATGTTAAGTTAATTTAAACAAATTGAAAATGGGCAGCACGAAAAGGGAGCACCAGTAGAAAGCTTGTTTTAGCTTGTTGATTCAGGCATCCAAATGAACACAACAATTACACAAATATAATAACATAATAATGAGCGTTGATTCATCTATAGTGCATTTCACTGCCATAGCATCTCTATACGCTTAGGATGAAAGATATAAAAAGGGAGAAATAGGTGCTGTAAATGCCTGACTGTAACTCAGTCAAAATGCTATTTAAACAAATATGTTCTAAGGAGGTTCTTTAAACTTATAACTTGTGGATGCTTCCTTCATATGAGATGGGATAGTGTGTAGGGGCAGCACAAGTAAGTGACCCATTGCCGTAAAAGTTGTATTAAAAACATTGTATTTTATGAAATTTCGGAGGTCATTATCAATCTGTATAATACAAACATCCCTTTCTTGAGCCATTATAAAGTAGCATGACATCCCAATTTGATTATTTCACCCTTTTCTTCCAATTTTAAATAGAATTTGTATGACAAAGGTGTGTTTTCGATACCATAAGGTCTTTATCAATCATTATGAAATATATTTAGATAAACGACATGACCTTTGACCTCTATATGATGAGGATAACGATAAACAAAAGCATACATGTACGTCTTACATGTACCTTTAATCTGCATCCTTGTTCTGCAGCCTGTAAAGTCTGGGTCTAAAGGAGAGAGAAAACAAGGGGTATATAACTTTCTATTCAATGCATGTTTTTTTCTGAGTGGTTAAGTAGTAAATAGAAATATTGTGTATTATGGGGTTTTGAAATCATTAAAATTATAGCGAAACAGATTACACCTAAAGCAATTTGCTCAATTCTTCACTGACCTGCTCCTGTCATTTTTCTTTCCCCTTTAGCCTGTTGCCCACAGAAACGGGGCAGCCCCTGGTCCCTGGTACGAAGACTATGAGAATGAGGTAACTCAGAAGTAAACAGCCTTAACCCATTGGCACCCGAGTTTTCCTTTTCCCATATGCTAAATACATGATACCCCTGGTTCCAGTAAGTAATAGGTTAGTAGAAGGATAAAGGGTGCGTTGATCATCCCTTTACTGGCCTATGATCAGCGTCATCAAATGTGTTTCAGGCAAAATTGCATGGTAATAAACGCAAGCCTGTTATCAAACGTCTTTAGATATGGGTATATTGAAACGCCAAAGAAAAAGTGCATTTTGAATGTGACATAGAGCCAGAATCAAGTTTTTAAGAGGTGATAAATGCAAAGCTGTTTTGAAACACACATACATATCGGACCTTCCCCAGGCTTATTTCCCGTTAAGAAAAATAGTGCCATGTGCTGTGCCCTAGTTGACCTCCGAGCAATTCTCTGCTTCCCGAGTCAATGGTGCAAAGCAGTTGCGCAGAGACTAGGCTTTATTTCAAATTGTGACGACTTGATATAGTCGGGTTCAATATGCATGTAAAGAAATGCTGTTTTTGAGTGGAAAAAGATGATAATGCACCCAGAGACATACCTGTTCAGCATTGATAACTCTCTTCAGGTGTCTCTGGAGGTAGGTGGATCCCAGGAAACGTTCTATAGGAGCGCACAGGTAGGTGAGGGGCGTGGTGGGTGTGCCGTGGATCGCCGCCGGGGTGAACATGCGGTGGAGCGCCTCGTGGGAGAGGATGGTCGGCAGAGAGGTGGCCAGGTTACGGGGAGGGAGGACCCTCGTCTGGCGGGGCACTGAAATGGGTGTGATAGAGAACTCGACATGAAGAATTCTGCTTGTCTGTTGTTATTCAGTACGCATTAAGAAACATTAAGTTGTTTAGTTTAAATCTAGGGAGTTGTTTCATAAAGCTGTTCTTAAAGTTACGCATGACTTTACGAACGACTTAAATATGAAAAGCCGAATGGGATGCTCAATCATTATTAACTGCATCAACTAAAGTTGAACTGTGCGGATGTAGATTAACAATCTCATTATAACAAACGTTCTTAATGTGAAGTATATTTTTTTGCCATAATTTAATTGGGGTTAATGGAAATATAGTCACACTTTGTTAAAACATCAGGAAAAACTTTGGGCATCCTTTCTGGCACTTCATATACAAGTCGTTCGTAAAGTCATGCCTAACTTTACGAACAGCTTTATGAAACACCCCCCAGGAGTGATTGCATGGGTACCTGGCATTGCTAGGTTAATACAGTGAAACCTGTTTATAAAGACCACCCAAGGGAGACAAGAAAAGTCGTCTTTAAAGACAGGTCGTCTTGATGTACTGGTGCCTATAGTACATGTTTCAACGAGAAACCATTTTCAAGGGAAACAAAAAATGTGGTCTTTGTAGACAGGTAGTCACTAAAGCAGCTTTGACTGTAGTACCTGTAAGGCTCGCTGGAAGAGCATTATTAGAACTGGTTTGGGTACACTGAGCAAATAAAACCAAAAAATTTTGCTTACAGATTTCTCAGAGAAGACATTTTAACCATTTTCTCTTTCCACTCAGCTATTCAATGGATAGAAGTTCCTTGTGTACCTTACATTGGTAATCAACATTGGTAATCATCCGTAATCGACATTGGTAATCGACGTTGGTAATCGACATTGGTAATCCACATTGGTAATCGACATTGGTAATCAACATTTAATCAAGTCATACAGGAGAGATTGAATGATTTATTTCACTCACCAACTTGTCCCTGCTGTCCGGTCATGCCGCTACTCCCCGGGGAGTGAGTGGATGGTCCCATGCTACCACCGGGAGACTGGGCCATACCAAAGCGCTGGACGGGGGAGGGCCCTGGCATGGAGGGGCTGCCGGGCCACTGGCGGGATCCGGGGGATGGCATGGTGAGACCCATGGAGGAGGTGAAGGGCGATCCTCCCTCGACTAAACCTGGGAGGGGGCAAAGAAAGAGAGAGAGAGAGTTAGAGAGTGTGCAAGAGGGAGAGGTTAGAGAGTTAGAGACAGAGACAAAGACAGAGACAGAAACAGAGAGAGACAGACTTACAAAGGGGAGAGGAGAGGAGAGGGAGAAAAGGGGGAGATATAGAGGGGGAGCAAGATATAGAGAGGGGGAGAGAAAGAAAGGGGGTGATACAGAGAGAATGGGCAACGATAGGACACAGATATAAATCAAATGTTATATTTTGTATATATATATATACTGTATATATCAGTCAATCAGAAGAAATACAAGGATATGAGGAGAAGGACTTAAAGAGCAAGAGAGAAGCACTGAGACAGAGAAAAGGAAGAGAAGAAGGGACTAGATAGAGAAAGAGAGAGACAGAGAGAGAGAGAGAGACACCAGAAATAAAGAGAGCAAAACAGAGAGCAAGCGAGACAGATAGAGAGAGAGAGAGAGAGAGAGAGGGAGAGAGAGAGAGAGAGAGAGAAATATAGATGGAGAGAGAGAGAGAAAGAGGAAAAGAGAGTGAGTAAGAGAGTAAGACACAGAAGAGAGTGGGGACCATGATTAATGACCGATTCCAAGAGGACAGAAGGAGGAAGAGAATAAGCAGAAAACAGATGGAATGCAATTGTTTTACCTGGTGATGGTGTTCCCTTCATGACGGCCGATGGGGAAGGTCCAGGGATGGAAGGGGGCGATGCTAGAGGGTACGCACCGGGTGACATGGCATAATGCTACAAGAAAATGAAGAAATATATTCGGTTTTTAAATATATTCATCAATATTATAGGACTAGGAGATGGGACATGATACTACACAGAAATCAATCAATACACAAAATCAAATATGATTTATCAATGAGATGCACCAAGTGACATGGTATAATGCTACAAAAAAAGGACGAGAATACAAACTATCTCAAAATAAATTCATCACTGAGAGGAACTAGGAAACAAGGCATAATACTATAAAGAAAGGAACCAACACTCTCAAACTCTCTCAAAATATATTCATCTATTATTTATCATGACAGCAAATATCTTGATAAAAATACTCTGAAAAACTTAACCAGGACTTAGTCTTAACATTTAAAGATAAAACATTAAACATTGGAAGGGTGGGAAAAAAAATTTTGTTTCCATCAGCACTTAAGATTACCTTTTCATGATAAAATTTCAATTTTAGGAAATGTGTATTTTACAAAGGCAATAAAGGAGCCCTACGTGTGCATGACATCATAGCGATATTCTGTTTACGTTCTATTTAAAATGCCTTAAAATTTCTCTATAACATATACACCTACCTGCTGTTGTGATAGGACCGACGTGTGAGGTGAGGCAGGGGTCGCTGGATTGCTACTCCCCGGTCCACCTGGTGCCGTGGGCGGGGTCATGGGGTAAGCGAAGCCTCCCGATCCACCCTGACCGAGCCCCGCCCTGGACATGGGCGACGCCCCTGAGGGGTACCCTGAGACCTGGGTGGGGAGGTAGGGATCCGGTGGGGTGGGGCCTGCATCGATGTTCATGGGGGAGATGGGGTTACCGTCATCCTCGTTGGCCGGGAGGGTGCGGCTGTTACGATGCTGGTGGTGGTAGGATACCGTTTCGTCGATGAAGAGCTCCAGGAATGCCTGGTAGGTGATAGGAAACAAGTGGTCAACATACATGTGATTGGAAGAATTAACATCGTACCAACATTTATGCAAGCAGTAAATCGCAAAATTAGGTTTCATGAAGTCTCTATTCTTTGTATTTTCAAAAGATTAATCCATAACCGATTAAAGAAAACAAAATAGGTATGCATTTTTGAAAACACTGTTATTCAAGAAACCGAAACATGTTTTATTTGAATCATGTTACAATGTTATTTCAATTGATTGTTTGATTTGTTCAAATGCATATATTTATCAATAAATTCATTTTACCAACAACAAAAAAACATTGTACCAACGACAAATGAATTCTTTCCCATTTTTAATTCCTTTTACAGTCTTATGATGCTGGCAGATTAAAAGAGTACATATTCTTTACCAATACTTTATGATGTATGATCATATTTCTACACATTTTACTTTTTTTATTTTTTATCGTAAGAATCAAAAGGAGTAGAAAATGTAAGCACAATCAATAAACATGCTAAAACACAGCTTCATCAAAATGAAAACTATTTTGCAAAATGTAGCTGTGTGCAATAAAAGACCCCTATGCAAAATCACTCATTTATCAGTGTGTTGAAGAACAGTGCACTGCACTGTCATTGTATTTTGACTCATTAGCTTTCTTTTATTTTTTTTAGGCAGTCTACTATTTTGTATGTAAACGAGACTTGAGGGTATAAGACTGGACACTCACCTTGAGGTTCGGTACTGTATAGAGACCTTCCACAACCTTCCTCATATCAAACAAACTGAACGCTCCATCTGAAAGCGATAGAAAAGCAAAACATGACATCAGTAAATTTTACAATAATATAGGTGACATTTTTGTTTAAATAGAGAAATGTAAAGTCATGTACTGTTTACTCTATGATATAAAATGTAGGTAAAACTAATAGGAGGAAAGAAGGACAAATATACACACAAAGTGAGAGAGAGAGAAAATAAAACAGGCAGACTGATGGAAGGATGGAGAAAGACAGAGTCAGAAAGAGAGAAAAAGAGACAGAAAGAAACAAAGAGGGAGAAAAAGACATGGAAAGATAGAGGGAGACAAAAAGAAAATTAGAGACAGAGAATTAATTTTTTTCATTTTATAAATATTTTTCTCATAATCTTTTTCCAAAGCTACAAGCTATTACAACATAATCATGATTATAAACAAATCATATAATTAATACATCATCAATGTAAAATACTCACATTGTAATACTAACATTAAATAATCTTGAAGAAGGATTGCCACGTAAGCTTAACTTGAAGGCGTGGTGATCCTTTGTGAGGGATGAGGGTGAGAGAAAGAGTGGGAGAGTGAGGGAGAGCGAAGAAGTGAAAGACAGATAGACAGGCGACAGACAGGAAATAAGAGAGGAAAAAAGGGTAGTCAGAGAAGGAGGAAGAGAGAGAGAGCAACAGAAAGCAAAACAGAGACAGAGAGAATGAAAATGGGGGAGAATGAGGAGAGTGAGTGAGAGAGAGAGAGAGAGAGAGAGAGCTAAGAAGTAAAAGACAGATGGACAGACAGAAAATGAGAGAAAACAAAAGACAATTAGGGAGGGAGAAAGAGATAGAGATAGATAAAGCCATACCTCTGACAGCCACCGTATTCTTTCCCTTGCAATGGATATCCAAGCAGTACGCATTGTGGAAGACAACCCTGTAATGGGTGCTGGATTGAGGGCAGAGGGCAAACTTGTGGATGGGTCCTGCGACCTGATTGGTTGCGGCTATCAGTCCCAAGGACGGGATGAGAGGCAGCCTGCAGATCGCATGGAGGGGTCCCTGGCTCTCACACAGACTCTGTGGTGGGGTGGACAAAGAATAGAATGGAGAATAACAATAATTGCATTTTGTAAATATGATGGGGTATTTGTCTCCCCCTCCCATCCACCTTCATCCATCTTCTGTCTTTTCTTTGCCACTCTTGTATCATATTCATTCTGTCGTTCATTTCTCTGGTGTTTTTATGGTCTCTCTCTCTCTTTCTCTCTGTGTGTCTGTCTCTGTCTCTTCTGAATGTTTTCCTATCTCTTCTTAAATTACATAAGAGGTACATGTATCAAAATTATACTAACTATTGAACTTATGATTCTGCTTTGTGCCATAAAATTATGCTTTTCTCACCCAATTTATCGTTAGTTTTATCTTTATCCTCTACTTTTCAATCGTTTCCTCACTCCTGTTATAAAATCTACCTGTTCATCTTATTCTCCATCTCTCTTTCCCTCTTCCCTCTTCTCTCTCTCTCTCTCTCTCTCTCTCTCTCTCTCTCTCTCTCTCTCTCTCTCCCTCCCTCCCTCCTTCCCTCTCTCTCTCTACAAACCTTGATGAGTTTTGGCAGACTCTGTTCCTCATTCAGTTCATGTTCAAGGTACGACTGCACCATGGTGTGACAGTTTGCTGTTGACGTCGAACCCACAGCACTGAAGATGAGTCGAAACCTCAGAATATCTGGATCCCAACACACCATAACCTATCAAAGACAACAACAATAACAACAACAAAACAGTGAATAAATGGAAATTTCAAGAACAGACCTTTTTTTTTGAGGGGGAGTCACAACATTGAACAACATCCTCCATAATCATGTCACAGATTTCATGAAAGAAAATTTGTTATTCCCACAATCATCACCAAAAATGGCCATCTACATGTATGTTGTATATTACAATGTCACCAAAGGAGGAGGAAGAAAAGGGCAATAAGTAATTAATAAAATTGGTTTGGCCAGGTCTCTTTCCCCCTCCACATATTCAATGTTGATAAGGAAAGCTTGACTATTTCCTGACTTATTTAAATACTATTGGCTATACTTTTCAAATCAAATTAAATTCATTAAACACTTAAAGGACTCAGATATTATCACTAAATTGTGATATACAGTCAGATGAGAACAGTTGTATTTACTGTAGGTAAAACAATTTTATGCAAATTGTTATCAAATAGCTATATATCACAATTTGGTAATAGCATATGACAGTCTTTTAAATATTTAATAAATTAAATTGTTTCACATACCGTAAATAACCCTCACACATTGCAAGCATCAAAATACAGCACAAATTTCATTTTAATCAACTCTTTGGAGAAAAATTGAAAACAAAAACTTACGGTGCTTGATCTGTCCTTTCCATATGCTATAGTGATCTTCTGGTATGTGAATGATTGGATATCAACCAACGTAGTGAAGGGAGGATTGTCTGTTTTGAAGAAAAAAAGGAGAAAGAAAACACAAAAAGTACAGATTATATTAAATCAAATCCCTCCACATTAATATAAGATATTCTGAAAAGTGAGGAGAGAATGCTTAGCTAGTTAAGTAATTGTAATATCCTTTGTCGTGTAATCATTAATTGCAGATATAATCATTAATTACTAGCATGGGCAAGTTTGACACTATTTTTTACTCTGATCGTACATGATAGTATGTTTTAGTATGTTTGTGTTTTTTTTGTTCGGTTCTTATATTCTTGTTTCTTTTTTTTCCTGTATGTGTGTTTTTTAGGGGTAGGCTTTTAGATACGGAATCCCTCCTTTCTGCCTATCCCAAATGCTCTTATAAATTGCCATTGTTATCACTTTCTTGTTTTTTTATTATTATTCCATTCTGTATTTATATGTTTTAAATGTTTTTTATGAAGAGTGTTGAATAAACTTTGAATTGAATTGAATCCTATATTTATCAGAATTGAGGCTGTGGGATGGAATGTGTTCTGTGTATTGGCTCGAGCATCAAACATATGCCATAGTAAAACATTTGATCAGTCCCTGTGAGACATTGTCCTCCTTTCATATATTTGTATTTGTAAGCGCTATGGTACTTCCTGTTTTTAGCGTTCCTAAATATGAATACTGATAAGGCTACCCTGGGTAAACAAGACATATTATTATTATTATTATTATTATATTATTATTATTATATTATTATTATTATTATAAAAGACATCGATTGCACTAGGAACCTAGAGCAGGCAAACCAAAAGTGCAATGTCTTTAACAATCAGTCTTACCCTGTATCAGGCTCGAGCGTGAAGAATGAGACAGGGTGAGGTACGGCAGCCATATTGGGAGGTCAAGGGTCAAATGATAGAGGCGTCCAATGGAGTCCCAATCCCGTTGGAACTGCTTGACTACGGAGTGACTGCCAAGGACCTTGTAGAACAGGTAGACCAGACGAGTTGAACCTAAAGGGGAAAACAAATTGTTTAAAGCCTGTCTATACTAGTTTGGCCAGGAGGGATTTAGACCACCCGGTGTGGTCACTGACAGGTGGCTATCTCATCAACTCAGCTCTCATTTAACATGAGAAAAAGAGGATCATTGGGCACCAACAGGCGCCGCTTAGGCATTGTTTTATATATGGAGAAAGCAAGTAGCTGCACGTAGTACAGTGGGGCTTTAAATGTATCTGATTTGTACCTCTGTCAGTTAAAGATGCTAACATTTAGACATCTAAATACACAAAGCAACATTCATGTATATTTTATCAAAAAAATTATTATTCATATATGAAAACAACAACAAAGATAGGCCATTAAAAGAGAGAACTCTTAAGGATTTATGTCATTTATTAAAATTTGTTAATATTTGTTATGATTATAAGCAATTGCAATTGTTAGCTAGCAATTTCAACATGCAGACATTTCTAGTGAAACACATTGTGACAGATTCGACCTACCTAGAACATTGGTAAGACCAAAATGCAATTTGCCGAATTCTATTGTTGATTCAAATCTTTATATAATTATGTAAATATTATGTAGAATATTATGTAGAATACTTTAAAAAAAGGAAATTTCTACATTTATCACAACCTCACCTTGCTCTCTGGATGAACAGCTTGTGACAGGACAATTTGCAAACACCATCTGAGAATTAACAGTGAAAAGATACAATCAAATAAAACCATTACATTTCCTGTGATTAAGTTAGAAAATTAATCTGAAAGGTGGTAAGAAAGCCCTATTATGAAAATTATCATTGATTTTTAGGATTATCTGTAATTCGATACACACAGAATTCTTGATAATCTGACTGACAGAGACAAGTTTTTCTGTAATCTTTTTTTTCCTCTTCCAAGGATGTTCATCTATAACATACTAAGCAACAACAACAGAATGCTGCTTGTAAGTGTCGGCTTGCAGGTGATGTAAATATACAGTAGGCTTGATGACAACGGGGGATAGTAAAAAATGTTCGAAACGTTGAGCCACTCCCGCCACTCATCCTCTCCAAGCGCTATAGTTCTCCTTAGCACTATAAGCTAAGAAAGATAACCAACAGTCTTTTTCAAGACTATACCAAACAGTCCTTTTCAGGACTACAAACCCTCAAGAAAGATTACCGAGAGTCCTTCTCAGGACTCCTCAATCCTCCCTCTCTCTCACATGGTGCGCCCGCAAGCCTACTGTATAACAACAGAATGTCAAAATGTTTAAATCTACAAAAACCCAATTTCTAGTACCATCTTTCTCTTTCTCTCTCTCTCTCTCTCTCTCTCTACTATTTTGATGACACAGAAGGTTTTTAATGTTTTTAATACTTGTAATATATTTAAATTTTAACGTAATATTTGTAATATATTTAGATTTTGATTTAATGTTTGTAATATATTTAATTTTGATGTAATATTTGATTCTCATTTTGTTTCAATATGCATGATTTATAGTCGTACATTTTAGTCATGCATATTTTGATCGTTTATTGTGTTGTATATTGACTTTGTAAATTGAATAATTTCAGTTTCCCAGCTGCATGTTCTTTTATTTCAATAAACCGAATCAAATTACACACACACATTCAGAATTTTTTTTCTTTCTAAGACTGAACCAAACCACATCGCCCGAAGCTCGTTTTGACAGCACTGAAAGGTATTGAATCAAACCATACCAGACTGAATTGATCAATGGCAGGTTCGAATCCCGCTGGTTCCTAGATTTTTTTCTGACTTGTTTTCAGTTACAAGATCGAGCACGCAGTCTCTATTTCGCACAAAGATTCACGAGAGAGCAGAATCAAACACTGAGAGACATTCAGCAAAAGCAAACCATTGTCGTTAAAGAGATCCTACGAAAGTTCTTTGCCATGCGTTTCAAGCTCTACCACTCCCGCAAGGCGTACCTTGAGGGTATCCTAGAGGCCGAGTCCTTGCAACTCAACAACCACTCGACATCAAGCTTCCTCGACATCAAACCACTCATCGTAAAGTTTGCGAGATACAACGCTCATTACCTCATGTACTCAGCTAAGTCGAAACTAAAGAACACTGGCATTGCGATCAGAGAAGATTTGACCCCGACGTCAAGAGCTCTTCTTCAAAGCATTGAAACATACAAACACTGTCCATACCTGGTCGTCCAATGGGAAGATCTTCTCCCACACCAAGGATGGACGCAAAATTCCGGTGAGCAATCAAAATGGCCTTGAGAAACTCGATTAGGATTTTTGTAACCTTCACCCAACCCTTATAATTATTTGTTATACTTTATTTATTTATTTAAATGTCTATGCAAGCTTGTCAATGTAATCAACCAAATTTGTATAATTTCCATTTCATGATGTCAGTGATTTTGATTTGCGAGAGTTCTTTTATGCTGGTAAATTTTCTTCTGATCTCAACTGTTAATATGAATCTGCAATCAGAAATTTTATACGCTATCTTACTTCTCAAGATGATACAATTGAGAATTTATTTGATAATTTATCTGAGTCAAAATACTTCAACGAAGTGGAATTTCTTAACAGGGTCCAATCTATGAAGCCTATTGATTTTAGCCTTATTCATTTTAATGCAAGAAGTTTGATTATTTAATGTCGCTAAATTTTCCATTTACTGCTATATGACTTACTGAAACTTGGATGTATAACAAAAGTAGCATTTTTAATCTTTCTGGTTATTTGTTTTACCAAGCTCCTCGCTTGAATGGTCATGGAGGGGATGTTGCGTTGTTTATAGATTGCCTATGCATGTATTACAATAATGTATAATGTCATTTTTACTGTGATTGGAAACAAATAAAGTTCAATTCAATTCAATTTAATAGGCGCAACCACACAAAATTTCTATACAACAATTGATTGTTTTTATAAATGTAATGCTCAATTGATTGATCTGATATTTTAGACATACCTGAACTTGCCACATGCCGTGCTGATTCTTATGGAGTCTGAACGAGCAGTCCAAGAGGGCAGCATTCAGTGCCATACTGGTTTCCTTGGCAACCCCTTTGCAAGGTGGGAGGGAGCAGAGTTTGATGACGAGCCCCACCCCTTCTCCTTCTACTTGGATGCCCTGGTGAGCTAGATTGTTCTGGGACAGCTGGTAATGATAATAACAATATTAATTAAAAAGACGATGGCAATATTAATTAAAAAGACGATGGCAATATTAATTAAAAAGACGATGGCAATATCAATGACAATAATAACAATTATATCAATGAAAGTATCAATGAAAATATAAATGGAAATAGGAATGACAGCGTTAAAAGAATGTCTGTGACAATTTCAACTAAATGGTTAATGACAAAGTCAATTACATTGTGAATGACATCATCCATGACATCAACGACAGTGACAATCACTGACAATCCACTTCAGGAAGATTAGACACAAAATAGAAAATAAACATATCCAAAGGTTGACCTAACTCAGGGCGATGGGTGTTATAAATCACTTACCTCTTCACAGAGTTTGATGAATGGAATGCGTATGTTGCATAAGGAAACCACATGGGAGAGTGTGTAGTTGAAGAATTCACAATAGCTCGTCAATTTCTTCCTCTTGTGCTCCCCTGCAGTGATATGATGAACCTGAAATGATACGTGTAAAACATGATCTGTATTTAAAGGCATCGTTTAACAATGTTATCAGTATCTGTGATATGGTGTAATATTGAAGCCCTAAAAAACATTGCGCTTCAAAATAATCATGGAGTGCCTCAAAAAAGTAAAAATCTTTGAGAGGCCAGTTTTACCATACTCATTTTCCCCAAGAGACTGTAGTGTTATCAAAAGCTTTGGGAAAACGGTTTCTAAATTTCCAATTCCAATCATAAATATCTTGATAATCAAAGATGGGATCTGCTTATAATTATATTATTATAATTATGATTGCAGCATGAGCTAAATCCAGGATTTTGTTTAGAATCTGAGGCAAAGATACCCAATATTTTTACAGCCTTTTTTATAATCATACTGTTATATTAATCAAAAAATTATAATAAGAATGTCTTGTTTACCCAGGGTAGCCTCAACAGTACCAATACTGTTCTCCTTGAAGGCCTTGCATATATATTATTACCCCAGCTTTAGCCAAACTATCATGATAAGGCGCTCAAGCATTCCTCCTAGTAGGTACCCATTAATTTCACCTTGGTGGAGAGTGATTCAGGGAAGTGTCTCACAAAACCCTGAATATCTACAGATCTCCAAAACATGAAGAGGTCCCACTTTGTACATTATGAAATAATCACTCCTATAGCGATGGAGGTGCTATATAAATAGCCTTTGTTTCCCCTTTTCAAAGAATACTTCCACCTGGAGTGCACTGCTTGTGCATAAATGAATAATGATGACATAACTTTCATGAGCACGTATCCAGTACTTTGTCTCCATGTATTTCACAATTTGGTCTGCAATGACCTGTATCTGCTCATGCTCAGACTGCAACTATGAACTAGCTTATTAGAAATACATAGTTATTTATAAGTGACCTCATAGAAAGATGTTTGGATTTTCATTTGAAATGCAGATGTCTTAATACATCCTTTTATATATGTAGTAGTCAGTAAAGATTTCACTTACCTTCCTTTTCTTTTCATCATCGTCAACATCCAGATCTGTAAGGAAACAGAAAAATACACAAAATTACAGGATACCCATAAACCTCTCTTTATTTTTTGCAAGAATTTTATTCATTCTTCTTAAAGAAGAAATAAAATGAAAACAAAGCCTGTCCTCATCTATCTTCTGATTACTGCCCACTCAACATAGTGTGTTACGGTCATGTTCGGTTCTTAAAAGTTTTTACAAGGACTATTCCTCTCACTGTCTGTTATTTTTAATGGGAATCTTAATAGTAAAATGATGGTAATGATCCAAATCATTCGACAGATTAAAACTTATTAAATATAAAGTTGAGTTCTAGTATGCGATTGCATTGTGAAAGAAAAGGTGTGGAATGTATCAGAAATAGTTGATCATGTAGCATGTAAGTATTGGTGTGCACTCCAAGGTTCTGGAGACATCAAAATCATAATAAATTTTGCCCAGTCTTGGTAAAGTAACAAGCACTGTACCCAGAAAGATGTATATGGGACTACACAAATTGTGTCGGGGCTACTTACCTTGATTTCCTTATCTTTCTATGCTCATTGCTCAGCCAGTATACATTTTCTACCAAATTGTTTGGCAAATGGCATTTATTTGTAATTTTGAACATTCAGTGTAAGTTTTGTTTGATTCTGTGAGAATTAATTTTCTTTTTTAACCAGAACTCAAGTTTATCTTTAAATGCAATCCATGGAAATTAACTTATGACTAATTAAAGGAGGTAAGATGGCTCAGTGGTGCAGCAGTATTAGCAGAGCTCCCGGGTTTAAAACCAAGTCAATGCGCTCATGCCCTTTGGTAAGGCATGAACCCTCATTACCAAATCCCTCCGTCCCCAGGCTGCTTTCTTAGCAGTCAGGTAAAACAATCATCAACCATTAAATGGAACCATTTGATACAACCTTTACGTCTAAAACTTACCCTCCACCGATGTATCCGGCCCCCTCAATATAGTGGAATGATCCAAGTCAACGAATACATCGGGGTGGAGGTACTTCTCCGTTGTCTCGGGCGTGTCCTTCTGAGCGGACGGAGCGGCCCCGCCTTGGGGTATGGTCTGGGCGTCGATGTAGGAGGCGGAGCTGCAGCGCATGAGATGATAGCGACATAGGAAGTCACCGAGGCCCTTACCGAGGGCAAAGTCAACCACCTGTCATAGAGATAAAGGGGTGTGATTTACGGTTAGAGGTGTAGCATGGGTTCAAACATTGAGGGGGAGGGGGTCTTCACTCAAAGGTTGAGGATGTGAACTCGTCTTTTTATGTTTCTTTACCCCCTGTCTTTCTCTTATTTCACTCTCACTCTCTCTCTCTCTCTCTCTCTCTCTCTCTCTCTCTCACTCTTTTCTCTCTTTCTGTCTCTGTCTGTTTCTGTATCTGTCTCTCTGTCTGTCTCTCTCTCTCTCTCTCTCTGCTTTCTGCACCACTCAGTCATTCAATATATCAATAAATAATCAACAAATCTAACTGATGATTGACAAAAGTTGCTCATCAGTTTCAACAGGATGGTTAAGAAAAGAGTTCTAGCATTTTATTTGCTTAGAAACATGGTACTAAGCGCTTTATAGATGTCATAGATTATTGATAGATTCTTGGGAGATGCTAGTTGGTCTAGCGTCACGTTCATTTGGTCAGCTCTCTGTCTTCGCCTACAAACTGGCTCAGACGACCCCGGTTCGAAACTGAGTCGGGTCTTTCAGATGGTGACGTTAAAGGTTGTTAGACGTAAATAATCATATCTGATTGATAAACGTCTGTAAAAGACCCAATTACACACCCAATATTATTATGGCACATCAAACTCTTTTCTATACGATAATGTCTGCATGAACACTTCTCCCACACAAACCACCTCCACCCATCCATACTTACCACATAATACTGAGGATGCTGGGTGAGTCGTAGGTAGATGTAATTAGGCAAGAGACGATTCACCGGGTGCTCGGGTGATACCGTCACCAGAGGGAGCTCTTTGAGAAAGGTGACGGGGAGCATGGAGACGGAGTATTGGCAATGACGCATGTACAACAGGACCCTTGAAACACAAGTTCACAAAAATTGAAGAGATTTAAATAGAAGTTTTATGAGTATGAGTAACATCACATCAATCAGGAAGAAACTTCCTCAACAACCCTAACAGAGTATTTTGTACAACAGGACCCTTCAAAATAAGTTCACAAATAATCAAAGAGATTCAAATAAAAGTTTTGTGAGTATGAGTAACATCCATCAATCAGGAAGTAACTCCCTCAACAACTATCAAAATTTCCCTTAATGCTCCTCCGCACTAGTTTGGCCAGTAGGGATTAGACCTCCCTGCGTGGTCACTGACAGGTGGTTATTTCATCAAATAAGATCTCACTTTACATAAGAAAAAGGGGATCATGGGGGACTAACGGTCACCGATTAGGCATTGTTTGTTATGTAGAGGGTGCAAGTGGGTGTGAGTAGTACAGTGGGGCTTTAAGTGATCTAAATCAACTCTCAATTCTCTGGGGTCTTAATTCTTTTAGTGCTTAGAGGATACGGAATTGCTCCACTTAGGTGGAGAGACTACACAACTGCGCAATGGCGTACTAAAAAGGTGTTTGCAACAATATATCTCAACTAAACAAAAATAATCTACAACAAAAGACTATGACCTGCCCATTCCAAATATAAGATTTCAACTGATTCTGTAAGTTGTTCTTTTCTAAAAATTTACATGATATATAAAGCACTTAGCAAATTTCTTAACTTATATATCATCTATTTAGAGCCAGAAGGGCAATAAATCTGTATTAAAGGAAACCAAAACCTTCATACTAAGTTACTTTTATTGTAAAGTTTAAGATATTTGAAAAATATCAGTGAAAATTTGAACAAAATCGGGCAAGGAATAAGGAAGTAAGAGCTTTTTGAAATGACTAGTCACTAGAGGGTGGTATTCAATTTGATGATATCATCTGTGGACAACTCTCCATGCCTTTTGTACATCAAATTTCATGTTTTTCCTTCTTTCTTGTGATTGAGATAATATACTCCCCCGAAAGCATGACATAGAATGCAAAATGATATTCTACTTCACATGTTATGAAGTCGGATCAAGAACACAAATAAATACGAAGAAAACAAAACAATTGTGAAATTTTATGTACAAAAGGCATGGAGAGTTGTTCACAGATGATGTCATCGTCCTCTAGTGACTAGTTATTTCAAAAAGCTCTTACTTCCTTATTCCTTGCCCGATTTAGTTCAAATTTTCACTGATTTTATTCTAATCTTTTAAACTTTACAATAAAAGTAACTTAGTATGAAGGTTTTGGTTTCCTTTAAGTATATCAGCTAACAGATGATATACAAATACCTTGTACATGTTCATCATAATAATTATACAGTCAAATCTGGTTTAGCGACCACCTGTCTACAAAGACCACCGAAGACCACATTTTTTGTTTCCCTTGAAAATGGTTTCTCATTGAAACATATACTAAAGGAACCTGTACATAAAGACCACCTGTCTGAAACGACCACTTTCCTTGTCTCCCTTGGGTGGTCTTTATAGACAGGTTCGACTGTAATTGTCATTAATGCTGTACCTGAGTTTTGCGATGAGAGGTTCCAGCTTGCTACGTTCATGGTTCAGACCCTGGTCTATCTCATCTAGGAGTGTGGAGCCTGAAAGACAACAGGAAGAAGAGAAAATCGTATCAGAATTCCAAAAGTAGTTTGAAGCATCCAGGGACATTGTTCTATGTGATGTGATATACACAAACCTAGTGGCAACTATAAAGTAAAGCAGTTTAACTCATCGGCTTCATCATAATATCCATCATCATATTTTCAAATCATCACCATTATTAACATCATGATCATTATCATCATTACAATCACCATCCCCATCCCCATCACCATCATTATTAGTCATATCACGGTAATCATCATCACCGACAAAATAACCATCAAAACCAATACCCATTTTGCTTCTATTACACCATCTCCTTGTTTAGTCTTCTTCTCTGTTTTGACCTCGTCTTCTTCACTTCAAAATAACTAGTTCCATAAAGCTTTTGTTCTCTCTCTCTCTGTCCATCTCTCTTTCTCAGTCTGTCTTTCTCTGCCTGTATGTATGTCTGTCTGTCTGTCTGTCTCTGCCTGTATGTATATATGTATGTCTGTCTGTCTGTATGTCTTTTTGTCTGTCTTTCTGTCAACCTCTGTCTCTCTGTCTCTCTCTCTCTCTCCCCCTCTTCCTCTCTCTCTCTCTCTCTCTCTCCCTCTCTCTCTCCCTCTCTAACCCATAATACTTCATCCAGGACTTACCACAGTGTGCAATGCTCGGTATGTATGATCCAGTCTGCATATCAACCGACACCATAAGCTGTTCATCCTCACTACAAGGCTTTACAACAGGTATGTACAGCAGTGATGGGGAACCTTCCACATGACCTGCCATGATAATGATAATAATAATATGTTACATGTACAGTGAAACCTGTCTATGGGCGCGTTAATGCTTGATTTTGAAGGCAGAATGAGCGATCTGAAACGCTCATCGTAAACGCTCATCGTGATCGTAGTTCCACGGTGTACTGTTCATGCTTACTTCTCTGGCTCCCCCAGGCAATTCTCCTTGTGTGGCCTTAATTGGCCTTGCAGCTGGATTCGCAACCTGCACTGTGCATGCTACGTAGACCCACTAGAGGTCAGTGCGTTGACCCCATTTATTAAAACGCGTTTACAAATTGTAAACGCATCTTTTTGTGAGTTTACGATCGGCGATCGTGATCGCCGTTTTTCGGTGATTCTACAAAAGTGAGCATGAACGCAATCGTGTTTTAAACTAAACGCGTAACAGATGCCTGATTCTGGCCGTCAAAATCAAGCATGAACGCGCCCTATGAGGACCACCCAAGGGAGACAAGAAAAGTGGTTTTTATGAGCAGGTGGTTTTTGAAGACAGGTGCCTATAATACATGTTTCAATGAGGAACCATTTTCAAGGGAAACAACAAAATCAGGTCTTTGTAGGCAGGTGGTCACTAAAGCAGGTTTGACTTTATATAGCATATTAATTATAAATTTCAATGTGCGTTATACAAGGACTTTGATAAAATGAATAAATTAAAAAGAATTGTCATTGATAAGGATCTGAAGTGAGTGACTGACAAATAGTTTCAATGCACATTATGTTTAATTGCACATAGTGCTCTTCACTATTTCTCAAGAGATTTACCAAAGTTAATTAACTCCGATAACATATCGCATGATGTTTGAAGGTTTGCATGGTGGTATGAATAATCACGGTAGAGGTTTACGGTACACCATGTGTAAAGTCCTAGAAGGACTAAGGAAAGTGGATAGAAAATAGAGGTGAAATAGAAAGGCGAGAAAGTGGAGGTTGGAAGGAAGAGTATCTTTCAGAAGTGAGTATAGTCCTGAAAAGGACTGTAAACCAGAAAGTTGTAGATGGGATGAGAGGTTTGAGTAGAAGACTGGATTGAGTTGGAGAGTTGAGTAGAGTTGCAGAGCAGGAGCAGGAGAGTAGACTCGACGTTTCGGACGGGTTGACTGTCCGTCTTCAAGAGTGAGTGTTCGCTATGCGTGCGGCGGTCCTTATAATGGCGTGAGTGCGGACTACGTCGACGACACCTTCGTCATCTGGCCACACAGCACACCAGACCTCCACCAGTTCCTCGACCACATCAACAACCAACATCCCAGCATTAAGTTCACCATGAAGACCCAACACGACAACTCAATCCCTTTCCTAGATGTACTCATCACCAAGACACCATCAGGATTCCCCGCGCACCAAGTATACCGGAAACCAACCCACACAGACCGCTACCTCAATTTCCGATCTCACCACCATCCGTCAGTCCACCAATCAGTCTCCAACTCACTCATCAGACGAGCCCACCAACTCAGTGACAAAGCACATCTCCAGCAAGAACTCAAGCACATCACGCACGCACTCACTTCCATCAACCAGTACCCAAGAAGGAAAATCAACACCCGAACTTCCTACCACAAGACCAACAACATCACCACCGGAACCCAACCTGATACCAAGCGTACCGCCACCATCGTACTTCCCTACATCGGCAAGACATCACACCGACTACAACGCATCCTCCGCTCAGCCAACATCCTCGTCAGACACCAATCCAGCCACAAGCTTCACTCCACTCTTCACTCTCACAAGGACAAGCATCCATCCAACAAACAACCAGGCGTCTACAAGATTCCCTGCGACTGCGGCAAAGTCTATATTGGAGAAACCGGCCGCGATTTCAACACCCGACTCAAAGAACACAAGACCCACCACCGACGCAGCGACTGGGACAAGTCAGCCATCGTCAAGCACGCACAACAAGAGCTCCACCGCATTCACTGGGATAAAAGTCACCTCATCACCACCATCCGACATTGGCACACCCGAAGGGTCCGAGAAGCCATCAAGATCCACCAACACAACACCGTACCCCAAGACCCAGGCCTTCACATCAACAGCATCTGGCACCCAATCCTTCCTCACCATTCTACTTCCGACCAATCTTCAACCAACTCCACAACCAGCACGCCAACCACCAACACGTCACCTATCCATCCATCCGTCAGCCCAGACACCACCTGCAACCACCCAACCACTCCTACTCAAACAAGCACTACACGTTCTCAACTAGCCACTTCACCCACACAAGCACCGGCCACGCCCACACCTCGCTACAACCTACGCCGACGCCACCAAGCTACCCACCTGATCCCACCGAGACCTGCCCGCCGAAACCGCCGACCAACACACACAGAGCGACACCACTAATAGCTGTCCTCACCGCCGATCGATACACCCACTCATCAGCCGACACACCGCCCGCTACTCTGCCGACACCAACCACACGACGTCTGCATAAACCGCTTCCCACTCGTTTCCCGCCAATTCACGCAACCGAGCGCTACCACCGACAGCTACCTGCCAACCCGCCGAGCCCGCCGGCCCAGTGCTTTCCCCCAAGTCCGCACTCACGCCATTATAAGGACCGCCGCACGCATAGCGAACACTCACTCTTGAAGACGGACAGTCAACCTGTCCGAAACGTCGAGTCTACTCTCCTGCTCCTGCTCTGCAACTCTACTCAACTCTCCAACTCAATCCAGTCTTCTACACAAACCTCTCATCCCATCTACAATTTTCTGGTTTACAGTCCTTTTCAGGACTATACTCACTTCTGAAAGATACTCTTCCTTCCAACCTCCACTTTCTCGCCTTTCTATTTCACCTCTATTTTCTATCCACTTTCCTTAGTCCTTCTAGGACTTTACACATGGTGTACCGTAAACCTCTACCGTGATTAACATATCGCATGTAGCTAATATATCTTTGCTTAAGATTTAAAGTACTGTTAACATGTTAAGATACGTCTTACTATTAAAGGAGGACCATGGCCACCTGTATAAATATACAAATTCTGTACTCCTAATTAAAAAAAAACATGGGGGTGTTTCACACAGCCTTTTGTCAGTGACAAGTGACACAAATCAGAGACAAATCTGCTGATAACCAATCAGAAGCAAGGATTTCATTAGCTTATAACAAAAACTGTCATTTGTCACTGAGAACAAGTTTTGTGAAACACCCCCCCCCCCCCTGGATAGCCATATTGGTATGTTTACTACAGTTATTGTTCTTTCATGAGTAGGAATAATATATTACATCAGAATTTGCATGTGATTACTGAGAATTGATAGTGTGATAGATGATTAACTTACATTTACAGCCAGGGAGGTCCTTCTCCAACTCTTCTTGCAATCCCTGGAAAAATAAAATTGTTTAAATTACATGTAGTAAAAAAACACTGTTAACACAATAAATAGTGCTATGAAGAGATATATAGTAAATATGTACTTTGATGTCTAATATAACAAGCAATGAACATTTTTGCAGGATGTGCTAAGGAAATAGGGCATCATTTTAAGGCAAATGATCCACAGGGGTGTACAAGAATGCCATGACACAGAACATTATCAAACTAGATGGAATTTTGACTGCGCGCAGTCGAAAATGATGCCTCCGCCATAGAGCAATTTAAACAAGTTTGGAGTTTAAATCTCCAGTGGTTCTTGAGATATCATGATAACAATCTCAATGTATGGAATTTCATAAGTTGACCTCTGTGACCCTTGACCTTTGACCTACGTGCTCCAAAATCTAATCAGATTGTCTTCCTATGGTGATACACACTATCATTAAGTTTGAAGTTTAAATCTCCAGTGGTTCTTGAGATATTATGATATGGTGATACATACTATCATTAAGTTTGAAGTGAAAATTCTCCAGTGGTTCTTGAGATATCGCGATAACGATCTCAATGTATGGAATTTCATAAGTTGACCTCTGTGACCCTTGACCTTTGACCTACGTGCTCCAAAATCTAATCAGATTGTCTTCCTATGGTGATATACACTATCATTAAGTTTGAAGTTTAAATCTCCAGTGGTTCTTGAGATATTATGATAACAATCTCAATGTATGGAATTTCATAAGTTGACCTCTGTGACCCTTGACCTTTGACATACGTGCTCCAAAATCTAATCAGATCGTCTTCCTATGGTGATACATACTATCCTTAAGTTTGAAGTTTAAATCTCAAATGGTTCTTGAGATATCGCGCTAACAAACTCAATACAAGGAATTTCATAAGTTGACCTCTGTGACCTGTGACCTTTGACCTACGTACTCCAAAATCTAATCAGATCGTCTTCCTATGGTGATAAATACTATTCCCGAGTCTTAAGTTTAAATCTTAAATGGTTCTTGAGATATTGTGATAACGGTCAAACGGGACGGACGTACGGACGGACAACCCGAAAACATGATGCCTCCGGCACCACCTTCGGTGGCGGAGGCATAAAAATAAATGGTATGGACAAATAACATCAACATGAAAGTCCACTTTTAAATCAAGTTAACTTGACTAAATGCAGAGAAAGTAGAGAAATGGGTCATGGAAAGTTTTCAGAAAAATACAATGAAGGATGGCACATAGCAGAGAACTAGGGCAGGGTCTCACAAAACCATCATAAGTACAATTTCACCGACATCCCATTGAAATGCGTGTATTAAGTTTAACACGCGTTTCAATGGGCTGTCAGTGAACTTGTACTTATGACGGTTTCATGAAACGCTGCCCAGGTTAGGATTTCTGAGAATACAAGCCCATGCATGAGCCGAGTGTTAATTGAATAAGACCTTACCTTGAGTTTAAGTCTTGATCTGACCAGTACAGTCTCCACTAGGAGTCTCTCTACCGATAAGTGATCACACTGAAACAAAAAGAATCAAACAAAAGGGGAATAGCTTCATTGATCATAGCAATAAATATGTAGTTTCAATCAAATCTGAACCGTCTAATCATCAAGAATCCGAGAGGAAAATAAATAGATTACAGGTACAATTCAGCATTTTTAAGTGTCAGTCATGTTTTTCATTTGCATTTCATAAACAACCATGATTAACAGTAGAATTATATTGCTCATGCTTCTTTAAGAAATGACTTCTAATAGAAAATAAACAGTGTGGTGCTATTTAATATATAAAGAGTTTTAAAAAAATGTTGTGCCTCCTTGGGCCTCAAGTTACCTAGAGTTGCAACTAATCAAGAATTATTGCAAGTTCTCCAATCAAATCAATCAAAAAGTTATGAACTCATATCTGTCTAGTAAAGAGCTGCGATTGAAATTAAGTTACTATCAGATTGACAACTCTTGATAAGACAGGATTCACATATTCTAATCTTGACAACCTTAACAATATTATTCCAAAAATGTTCATAAATAAAATATCCCAAAATCATAATACCAGTAAAATAGATTCCCCCGTGATGTAAAATGGTATCTCCTACAGGAGACTTACCCGTATAGCCTGGTTGACGTGTGCGGCATCTACCATATCCAGAGGGGGGTCATGCAGCACTTGGAGGGGCTTGGCCACATCGTCATCATCGATGCTCACTGTCAGCTTGAATAATTCAGGCTTCTTGGAAGCGTGCAGGCTTTGGGATCTGAAATAACACAATGAATGGATGCATACAAAATTATGTATTTTTTAGTGGAGGGGGGGGGGGGGGGGACCAATATCGTGTCAAAATGTATGACAGCTGAGAAAAGTAGATTATTTTTGGGGTGGGAGCATATTGGTCCAAACTTGTCTGATACAATTTGTGGTTTAAAACAAAATAACTAAAACAAAAGCTCTCAATTAGAAATTGGTTATTTTAATTTGAATCATTAAAAAAAAACCTGCCAAGGATATCATTACAGTACATAAACAATCAAATAGGTTAATTATATTTCAAGTGTAAATTCTTTTGGTGAGGAATTTGTTTGAAGGTTATCCACATGTATGTTAGCCTATCTTTGAACTCATATAACAAAACAGCGCTATCAAATACTCTTTCGGAATACAGATGCAGTTCAAAGGCGAAATTTAGGTGGAGAAAAGAAGAAAGACATGAAATCAAAAGACGATGTGAAACCCATACCTCCAGTATGACATCATAAGACATTCTCCAGCTGTGTATTTATCAATCGTCACATGCTCTCCCCATCTCTCACTGATTAGCCTCTGCACCTGTAACATAATAATAATAATAATAATAATAACATGTACATTGGTATAATATTATATTTCAAAGTGCTTTATATGATCAGTATTACCCTTAACAACCAAGTTAGATTTGGGTTGAAACCATTACTATAAAAAAACATTTATTTACAAATATCACAAATTAGACGTAAAGTCAACAAGTCATCAACATCAACAATGCCCACTTTTGATGAATCATTGAAACACTTTACCACAATATTATTCCCTTCATAAGACTAGATGGAATTCGACTGCGCGCAGTCGAAAATGATGCCTCCGTCATAGAGCAATTTTACAAACCAAAACAGAACACATTTTTCGAATTCAAGTTCAATTGTAATCCATTAACAGGTTCTCAGAATATCGTGATTACAAGCAATTTCTCATATACATATATGACCCTTTGATCTTTGACCTCATGAACCTAAAATCTACTCAGTTCATTGGCTCTGCAAGATGTCCTGAGTTAAATAGTAATCCATCTGTCAGTTCTAATGAGAATGTGTTCACAAGCTATTTCTGCATACATAATGAGCCCATGACCTTTGACCTTATGAACCAAGAATCTACTCAGTTCATTGGTTCTGCAAGTAACATACATGACCTAATTTTGGCAGGAATCCATCAATCGGTTCTTGAGAACGCGATCACGAGCTGTTTTTGCATACATAATGTGCGTTGTGGCCTTTGACCTTTGACCTCGTGACCCCAAAATCTAATCAGTTCATCTGCTCTGCAAGTAACATACATGACCTAAGTTTAGCAGCAATCGATCAATCGGTTCTTGAGATAACGCAATCATGAGCTGTTTTTGCATACATAATGTGCGCTGTGGCCTTTGACCTTTGACCTCGTGACCCCAAAATCTAATCACTTCATCGGTTCTGCAAGTAACATACATGACCTAAGTTTGGCAGCAATCCATCACTCGGTTCTTGAGATAACGCGATCACGAGCTGTTCTTGCATACATAATGAGCCCTGTGACCTTTGACCTTTAACCTCATGACCCCAAAATCTAATCAGTTCTTTGACTCTGCAAGATACATACATGACCAAAGTTTGGCAGGAATCCATCAATCGGTTCTTCAGATAACGCGATCACGAGCTGTTTTTGCATACATAATGAGCCCTGTGACCTTTGACCTTTGACCTCGTAACCCCAAAATCTAATCAGTTCATCGGCTCTGCAAGATACATACATGACCAAAGTTTGGCAGGAATCCATCGATCGTTTCTTCAGATAACGCGATCACGAGAACGGGACGTACGTACGTACAGACGGACGGACGGACAACCCGAAAACATAATGCCTCCGGTTACTTCGTAACGGAGGCATAAAAATGGAATGAAAGGGATCTTACCTGTGAATATAGGACCTCAAGCTGTAAGGACTGGCAGAAAGTGTCTAAGAAAGAGTTGGAGTTAAGGTCAACAACATTAAGCAGAGAATTTTCTATTTAAGAATCTAAAGACCATGGCAAGTGACGCAATAACCTTGTTCCATCTTTTGAGTAAAGACAAAGATATGATCCATGATAATAATGATAATAATATGTCTTGTTTACACAGGGTAGCCTCATCATTAATACTATTCTCTCGGACGGTCCTACAATCATATTATTACCCCGGCTTTAGCCGAGCCACCATGAAAAGAAGCTCAAGCATTTAGCCATATGTACCCATTTACCTCATCTTGGTGGAGTGTGGCAAATTTACATTTATGAACGCTACAATAGAGTGAAAAATTTAGAAAAACAAAAGCTCATATAGAACACGATATTACTTCTCTTTTAATTTGCAGGTACTTGTATCATCACTACCAATCGGAATAAAGTCAATTTACATATTCGCTTACGGATTGACCAAGGTTTGTTTGATTCATTTTTTTTACAATACTATGTCTGTACAATCAGATGTATTCTTTATACACCAAAGGCAGCACCATGATTTTCACATGACTAATGATTGTTATAAAGGATACGTATGACGTTGTACATGTCCACCAGAGGCTTGTCATCTCCGAACAGCCGTGACTGGACCAGCTGATGAATGCACATCACCTGGATAGAGACAAATAAATCAATGTTAAAAGTTAATTTAGTTAATTGATATGTGTTTGGGTATTTGAGTACATAACTTACAATCATTCAATCTATTTGTTCATAAACTACACAACAACCCAATACAGTTAGAATAGGCTTACATTTAGTGTAAATCTCAATTATCTGATCATTAACATATATTAAATAGGATAACAAAATCAAACATGTAGTCCTGTAAAGTTGTACAGTAAACATGGTAAAGAAAACACACTACAAAATAACCCATACATACAAGCACAATGTATTGATGTTAGAAACAAGATAGAACACATGTAACATATCACATTATCAGTGTTACTTGTAAATCTTAACAAAAAACATCCCCAATTTGTTTTACAAAGTTGATTTAGAAAATTGAAGATTTCCTCAATCTTTTTTAATAAGAGTCAATGAAAAAAATATTTACATTTGAAATTGGATCACAAAGGACTTACCTGTATAGGGTGAACCAGAGTTTTACCATCTGAAAAATGGGAGAATATTGACAAAAACATTATTTATTTGGTGCCACTCACACTTATCATGCAAACAATTGGCAACTATCATCTATAATGCATATTACATTGTTACAGAAATTATTAATAATCTATTTCCACCGAGTCAAACTAAAAGACATGGAAGAAATTAAAATTTCACCTCAGATATGTATCAATAATATGAAAAGACACTGACAATTTTGTCTAAAATCTGTAGGTTTTGCTGAAACCAATAACCCTGTTAAAGGTGAAATTCAAAGAAAATCACAAGTATGTCAACTCATGTATCACTAGAAACTGGTAAGCTAACAGATGGCCATCGTACAAGTTATAGGTCAACTACATATCCGGTGATTTATAAAAATACAAATACAACCACCTCCATAACAGCTGGGATATACGAGAGATTCGCCGGAAAAATAACGATGTTTTAATGACGTCACTCTATGGACCAACACTGCCCAAGCAGACGACATCCCATAGAGAATGAACATAATTGCAAAGCTATTATTTCTCAAATTATAATGAGTTTAGTGTATATAAATGTAATGGCATGTCAAACCATTCAAAAGGGGATATGACCCGATTCTGATAACTAAAATCTTTTGCTTGTAAATACACAGGATAGGGGTTAATTAACAATCAAAGAAACCAGACTTTCAACTGAAAACCCCCCAGAATGATATTAAGGACCGCATTTGTTCCCTCTTGAAACGCCGAACATACCCCGGTGTGTGCAGCAGAATATACAATGGCGTCTTATTTTGTTTACAAGCGACAGATTCCTTTATTTTTGTATCGTTGCATTTGTCATCAAAATAAATACATGCGCGGGGTTTAGAGTGAGGCAATAGATTATACATTTAGCCTGACGGTAGTGAAGTAAGAGAAAGAACTCAAGAGAAGATGAAAACACAGGCACTGAAAATGTGTGAGATGTAATGGGGCATCGTCTGCTTGTGCAAGTCATGTCCATGCTGTGATCTCACACATCTCAGCAGCGTTCGGACAGATCTTCAGGTGCTATGCCGGGGCTTTTTTTAAGCGTTTTGTAATTTATAATAATCATTACTTCGAATGTTTCCAAGCATTGAATTTTGATAACGTTGTCGAATCAAAGTGTCAACCTTGCAATAATGAAAATAAAGTTAGTTTTTAAAATCAATGAATATCTACTTTAAAAGAATAGCACAAGGGATCCGTTAAGTATGGCACAAGATGAATTAACCCTTTGAATACTAAGCCCTGTATAACTGAGTCAAGGGTCTATTGATAAATTATGTGTTATATTAAAGGCAAATCATATTAAACAGGTTAAAATCCAATCCTGATGTCAACCTCCCTTCCAGTTGATTTTCTCCTCTGGCCTACAGTTTACTAACATATTCAAATTTATGGATGGTTCTTTCCTGGGGACATAGTGAAAAGTTATTTGATTAACCTGTTATCAATGAAGGAACTGCAATACTCGGAATCCAGTCTGCATATAATACTTGTTACTATGTCAGGCAAATCTCAGACAAGCTTTCAGATTGTCAAGAACAACCTTTCTTTAAAAAGTGTGCATCAACTTTAAATATGTTAGTAAACCAGTCTATTGTGGAAGGGGTGATTTTAACTTGACAACCTCACCTCCAGTATCAGGATCTTGTACCAGGATCTCAATATTGAGTAACCTCCATGGAATGGTCTTGTTATCTTCCATTAAAGTCAGAGTCACCTGTACATGAAAGAGAAGCAAATACACCGATTTATCAAGAATGACAACTTTTTTGAGAAAGGGTTAGGACAATCACAGTTGCTGCTCATCAAAATGAGATGTGGTATTAGAATTGGAGTTTGTGAGAAACTAGCTTAAGCCAACCAACTCTAAGCAACTCTTGATTGTTTATAATGCACATATACTGCAACATATATACAAGCTCAGTCCTACAAAATCACTTTTCTCATCTTTTATTACATATTACTCTATTATTAGACAGTTTTTACGTGTCATTTTTGTTTGACTTTATGAGAATTCATCTTGAAATATTCTGTAAATTTATCCTGGAAATTAAATAGGAATTGCATGAAACTTAAGAAAATAATGTCAAGCTCCTTTTGGGAATGGGTCAGGCATAATCAGAACAAAATGTGATATAATAATTAAAGAAGTATAAGCCCTGCAAACATCCTTCAACTCAACTTACCTCAAACTCCTGCGGTACACGGAACTTGACTCTCCCTTCCTCTGTAAGAAAAACAAAAATAAAAATGCCCAAGGAATTCTGAACATTTTACTCTACAATGTACAATACTCTACAATATATACATATGCAAGAATGTTCCATGTTCTAATTATTTTTTTCTTAAAGCTATCAATTCCCATCTCTTCCTTCATTACAAAACAAGAGTGAATTAGAAATCTTTATTCACTTACTTTTAAATCTAGTCAATTCAATTTAAAAATGTATAATAATAATAATAAACCATTTTTGTATAGTGCATATCACAATATGATATAACATCTCTATATTACAAATATCTCCAACTATAGCAAACAGCTAGAATCTAACCCATAGTAAGATATGTACTAGCTGTATGATCTCAGTCTATAAAAATAGTCTCCTCATAAATACATGTAAGAGGAGATTACTCTCATTAAAGCCCTACTGCAATACTTATATCTACTTGCTCCCTCTATAATATAGCAAACAATGCCTAAGCGGTGACTGTTGGTCCCCCATGGTCCCCTTTTTCTTATGTTAATTGAGAGCTGATTTGATGAGATAACCACCTGTCAGTGACCGGGCAGATAGGCTTTAACTCAAATAAAATGTCCTAGAAACTGACCGATAGTAAGGTTAGCGAGCTGGGGAGGGAGTTCACTGGTCACCAATCTATGCTGGATAATCTGATCTAGTCGATGAAGAACGGTCTCCTTCTCCACGGATGTGATGGGATCGGGAGGAACGATGCGTTCCTTGATGCATGCCGGCATGCGCTTGTACTGACGCATCGTTAGCACGTCCACAGCATGGGGCAAGTTGAAATTGGGCAACCTGAGGAAAATATGACACAACAAAATGACATGCACTAAATATCAAAGAATAGCTTTGATTAAAGATATACAAGATTTATTAGTCTTGCACTACCCAATGTAAAGAGCAAGAAGCCAGAATCACACAATTTAAATAAGGGGTGTTATTTTCAAACACAAAATGATTTTTTCTCTTCAATAATTCAAAGGTGATCTTCAGTTAAATTTACACATAAGCTTCTACTTTAAATTCTTTTCTTGAAAACAAGAATTATGTCCTTAGAAATTCCAAATTGATAAGCAAAATGAAATTTAATGAGTATTTCATCCACAAAATTAACTGGAATTTTTTGTAAATAAACTCACACTTCTGACCCCCTTCCCCCCCCCCCCCCCCCCCAAAAAAAAAATGCGTTTTTACCTTGCATGGACAAGATTCTCCCTGGCCATTCTAGATAGCATGTCAGCAGTGTCTACCAAGAGAAATGATTGCTGGTCTAAAAATAATGAAATCGCCTGCAGGAAGAAAAACAATACAAACAAAATTATAATGACAACTTCATGACAATTAATAATTGGTGTAACAATTGCAACATTCCGCAATTTGCAAAAATATATCTACATGTACAGAACAACGTCACAGAAATGTACAATAAAAAAAAACTTTTGAATTAATAAAAACTTCCGCTCTTAAACATGGATTTCTAACACAGTTCTACCATCTATCCAATACAGGAGACAAGTGCTCTAGAAGGTTGCCAATTTAAGACTCTACTCACCGCACACTTGTCCACCTTAGCTGCACTGCCGGCCCACTTAACCAGAGCTAAGAGACGGATGAAGGACTGTCTTGTACTGCGGGCAAACTTCACAATCTCAATTTTCCTGTAGGTGTAATAAGTTGGAAAGAACAGATATAAGTGACTGATAAATAAAATTATCCATTTAAGACACTCCATATTCAATTCTAACGATATGGATATATATATGGATGATCTATTAAGGCCTCGTAACAAAAAGAGTTACAATTGATTGCATCTATTAATTGTATCTCCTTCACTTAATAGTAAGTTTAAAACTAATTTGATGTCACAGATGATACAATTCATGGTAAGATACCATTATTTGTAGCAAGATTGGAGACATCTACAATACATTTTTACAAATTATTGTAAGTCCATTTTTATGTTCCAGGGCCCAGAGCTATTCACATCATCAAGGTTAAGATAGCAATATTGTAATACCGGTACTCACTTTTCCATGTCCATCTTTCGAGGTAATCTGAGAAGTTAAGAAAAATTGTGTGTTAGGACAGGAATAAAGGTTTCAACATAACGGTAAACACTAGAATGATGGTACATACACATGTATATGGTTATGTTACACTCTACATATTTCAAGATAGAATGACATGATTTCCCATCCAGGTACAGTGACTTGTAAAAGAATTTGTAGAAAAGACAATCGCAAATGCACTTACATGCTTAAGCAAGTCTAGAGTATCAATGCAATAGTGACACAAAGTGAAACTCTACTTTAAAGCATCCATGAGAAGTTAAATTCTTGGCCTGCCAAGATGTAACATACAAGTGATGCTGCAATGACATATATTTGAAATCTTGCATGCAGTCACAAAGGATTAGACATTTTTTGGCTCATGATAACAAATTTTCTTCAAGTATTGAAAAACACAATGCAAGTATGATCAATTCCTCTTTTAAAGCATTGTACATTCATCGTCTCATCAAAAATCATGTTTTTAAATCCAACTTGGAACTTACAGTTCAGACAGGACAGTCAGCTCATGGTAGGTTTTCTGGACAAGATGCTCCAGAAGTAGACCGAGAGAAATACTAGCCCCTCCTCCCCCTCCTCCTCCACCTGCCATTGGTTGCATAGGAACCATCTGCATCCCTCCTGCCTGTGCCACACCCATCATATTGCCTCCTGGCCCAGGGTTAGGGGTCTGTATACCAGGCATGGTTAATCCTAAGGGAGGCAGACCCTGGGGGACGGGGATCGCTGGAGTCTGAACACCACCTCCAGGCGTCCCTGACATTGTTTGCCTTCAAAATCGATGGAGAGACCTTCCTTGTATGTTTTCTAAATGAAATTTTATTAAATAAAGAAGGTTAGTTCTTTCATACATGCCAAGCAATAATACTTCAAAAGTGAAATTTCATTCCTTTCAACATAAAAAGGAAATTTTAGAGAATAACACATGTCCAACATCACTGAATCAATTTCAGTCACTGTGACAAAACATGACAAATTGAAAGAAACAGAGTTTCCTAAAATAAATAAAGAAAAAGAACATGAATAAGATTTAATAAACAAACACCAAATAGATTTCATTATTCCTAATTAATCATTGGGCATCAAATCCGAGCCTGTGCTCCGAGGCTTAAGCAAGAATGCGCAGAGGTCCCATTGTCGCGAGGCTCAGACCAAGCCGTCGAGTCCCCGTCCGCGCAGCGTCGCGACACCAACAATTTGGATAAACAAGACACAGTTATGACAGAACGGGACTACATTTTAGAATTCTACAATACGCTTTCTCGTATGGTTCTAATTACTCTACAAAATCACATTGTTACAATATAAGATATGATTCATAGGATATGTAGAGTAAGAAATACGGAATCGCCATTACAAAACTATACATAAATATTAATAATGATTGTCAAAATGACTAGTTTTTACCTTTATTTAGACAGCAGATTTTGGGAAATTCTTGACGCCATGTTGGATTTCTCTTTGGATGTAGTCTATAACTTCAGTCCCAAGCCTGTTCAAAATTTGATTTTCTTCAAATGCTCGTTTTGCGCTTGAAGGTAGCGCTTCTGATACCAGTGGCGGATGTAGGGGCCGGGGCCCCTCCCCTTGAGCAAAGAAAAAGAAGAAGAAAATAGTTCTCCCCCCCCCCCCCCCCACAAAGAGGGATCACGGGATCCGGACCCCATCTTTTTGTTTACCTTGTCATAAAATGCTGCGTATAGTGGACCGTCCGTCGCCCTTTTTTTCCTTCTTTTTTTTTGCCTGATTGGACCCCCTCCCCCCGCCGTTTTTGCATAATAATCTTTATACAATGATTTCCAAGAGAGTTTCTCGATTTGGTTAAAGGTGATACAAAGTTTTGGGATGGGATCATGAATTTGGTTCAAATGAACATATTGGAAGCATAATGCGATCCTACAATATTCAGGGATCGTGTTTACGGTTGAAATCGAGTCTAAGTTATGAAATTGTAAATAATAAATTATTTATGTTATATAGTTCCCTCTCAAGGTCAAGATATTAATTAAGCTATAAAACAATGTTTCTTGACTAAAATCGACCAATTAGCTATTCCCGTTTGGACATTCACAGCTACCATTGTACGTCCGCATTGACTATTGGCAACAATAGTCAAATTTGACTAATAGCCATTATAATACCAAACGAACAACAACAACGCAGGCGCTATTTGAAATTTATCAAAATTTACCGGGAGCACCGGTAAGTTTTTATATTCAATTTTTCTCGAAAGGAGAAGTGTTTTAAGGGCTAATTTTTTCATGTGCTTATAATACATCTACAGGGGCATCCAAATATATCAAAATTGTAAAGAATCACTCTCCACCCAATTTTCGAATTTCCCAAAACTTTAAGTCAACATTAAAAACATCTGATGACCCCTTCCCCATTTTGTTATGGTTGTCTTTTGGAAACAAAGAGTCATATATTCTATAAGTTCACAAATTCAAATAATTATGTGCCCTTCCCCCTTTTGAGGTGAATGGGTGATGACATATCTATTTATTGTTGTGTTTTTTTTATTTTTTTTTATTTACTAATTTTTGGAAGGGTTTGGTCATCAACAGCCGAAGGTCAAGCATTTTTTCAGGATGGAAGCAAAGACCTCTAATATTAGTATCAAGATAATTTATTCTGACTTACTTCCTATTACTCTCGGCTAGCGGAAATTACTGTGTAAAGAAAACGAGTTAGATAAGTTACTTACACGTGAAAACATGTGTCCTTTTCTTGGTTTTTCACACTTTAATCCATCTTTTTAGAGACTGATTTTAACATGAGAGCAAGGATGAAGAGTTGAAGTACATTGTTAAAACTTCATTTCCAATGAACGCCATCATGAATGTCTTGGAGGCTTGGACTATGCATGTTTTTGACAAAATCACTTAGATAGGTTATCACTTGAAAACAAGAATTCCAAGATTGATTAAATCTTTTTTTTTTGGCGGGAAAACTCAATATTTAAAAAGAAAATTGTCCAGTCTGGCCATTTATAATCAAAATTATTGTTGTTGTTGATGTAAGATAAACGTCATGTCAATTGTCTTATCATGAAAGAAAATAGGGGCCTATGGCGGTAAGGGGGGGGGGGGGGGTAGTATAGCAAAAAATATTTGGGAGACTTTTGTGAGGTCGCCCCTAAATGTGGGTCTTTTTTTAGTGCCTGAAGTTGCCACTAACCTATCATTTTACTGGATTCGACAGCTAAGCTGGGGAAAAACAAAAAACAAACTAATGAAATAAGGCGCGGGGGGGGGGGGGTGTATAGCAAACAAATATCGGGGAATCTTAGGGGAGGTGCACCCCTATCAAAGAATCTATTTTTAGGGTCTAAAGCTGCCATTAAGCTGCCATTAATCTGGTCCGACATCTAAGCTAGGCAGAAGAAGAACTAAAAACGGGGGGGGGGGGGGGGGGTGGCGGCCTATATGGCGCAGGGGGGGGGGGTAGTATTTCAAAAGTATATCGGAGATTCTTGGGGGAGGCATTCCCTATACAATGGCCTATTTTTTATGATCTGTGTGGTGAACATGTGCCCCCCCCCCCTCCTCCCTTTGGATCCGCCGTTTGTCTTTTTTCTGTTTGAAAACAAATTATCTGTCCGCATAACCATCCTGTCCGGATATCCACGTAAAACCACGTGGTGGAAAATATATGAAATATATATACCATCGAAATCAAAACTATTGATTGAAACTTTGATTTCGAAGAGCTAGCTGTAAGCTTTGAATCTTTCCTTGCAGAGAACGAGCGCCATCTATGGTCATCAAAACGCTCTTCAATGTTTTGATTATTCTGCACCAGACACTGCAGGTGGTAGGCTACATTGCGCTTACTCAGCTAGCTTCTAAAACCGCTACACAAATCTGCATAGCAGCAGCTAAAAATCGCATTTGTATTCACACTAGTGTTGCTTCATAGAAATTAAGTTGAGCCGTTTTGTCTCTCAAAAACTGTATCCGTCTTTGTCCGACTGGTTCGTCTTCTTGTGTCATCAAAGAGGCTGAAATTTGGACTGATTTTGTGCTGAATTTTATCTGGAGGAGGACTCTCCAGCGCAATCAGCTGTCGTTATCAGCCGGAGTTTTCGGCGTAGAAAGAAGGTCAGTAACGGTGTGTGAATGTAAACAGGGATGATTTGTTGTGTGTTACTGTTTTCCCTTCACATTTTCTCAAATCATAGCTTATCTGACCCATATTTTTTCATTAATTTATATGTCATTATTAAATTACCTTATGATGATGATAATGTTGTAGATGATGATGATGATGGTGATGATGAATATGATGGTGATGGTGATAATGGAGATGATGATCATGATGGTGATGATGGTGATGATGATGATCATGATGGTGATGGTGATGATGATGATGATGATGATGATGATGATGATGATGATGATGATGATATGATGATGATGATGATGATGATGATGATGATGATATGATGATGATGATGATGATGATGATGGTGGTGGTGGTGATGATTTTGATGATTGGATGAAAGAATAATATAATATTTTTCTTATCTTGCAGTTGAATCTGCATCAATAAAGAATAATTTAGAGAAGGAGAGAGAAAATGAGAAGGGAAAAGATAGAAAGGAAACAAGAGAAAGGGGAGAAAGGGAAGATAGGAGGAGAGTCTTGGGAGGAGGCATGGCAAGAGAGAAGAAGAAGAAATATAAGGAGAAGATGATATGAAGGGGAGCAATTCATGTTTCAAACTTTATTTTTTACATGATCAATATCAGTAATTTATGACCCTTATGGACTCGTATATGCCTGCAATTTGCTGCAAATGAAAAGCATTTCAATATATAGCGTCGAGTGAAATCTTGATATGTGATGACCTCTGATTATGCATTGACTGACTACAAAGAATGCAATGGCCTGTCTCCACGACTAATATTTTGAGACTATTTCATGATTTTCTCTATAAAATAAAAGAGTATCATAGAATTTATTCTGAATGCCAACTACATGTAGGTTGTAGTTTCCTTTTCCTTTTAACTTAAGTGATCACACAAATAATGATGAAGCGTACTGTCAAATATTTTGATGAGTGATAACAAAACCCAATAATTCAAAAGTAAAACATATCAGTGAACATTTTCAGTTCTGAATTTTCAGGGTTATTTTTTTTTTTTAAAGAGGAGGATAGCAGTTCATCTGCTGACAGCACTTAAAAGATATTGTTTGCATTTTAGAATTTGCTGAATGCATTTTGCTCAGCATCTTGAATGCAACTTTTTAGAGTATATTCATAATTTTTGTGAATATGTGTGTAATATTGTATTTTGGACTATATCAATTCTATATTTTCTATATTCAATATTTTTTATTTGAGACTGATAACATTATTGTAAAGTATTCAGTTTAGAGCAAAGTCATCTATATTAGAGTAATGAAAGATAGACAGCTATAAGATATTGTAACAGAAGAAGGAGAGAAAGAGAAAGAGAAAGAGAGACAGAGAGAGAGAGAGAGAGAGAGAGAGAGAGAGAGAGAGAGAGAGAGAGAGAGAGAGAGAGAGCGAGATAGGGGGGTATGGGGGGGGGGGGAGGAATGGTAGGTAGAGCAAATACTAGAGAGGAAAGAAGGCAAGAAAGAGAACAGATGAATACAGAAGAAGGAGAGAAATGTAGAGCAGCATAGAGGTTAGTAATAATGTATAAGAAAGAAAGGGAGTACAAGATAGTGGCTAAAAGAAGATTAAGATGGAAAACAAGACAAAGGAAGGGAGTATGGTGAAGGAGAGAGAGAGAGAGAGAGAGAGAGGGATAGAGTGAGATAGTGAGAGATAGGGATAGAGTGAGATAGTGAGAGATAGGGAGATAAAGAGAAACAGAGAGAGAGAGAGAGAGAGAGAGGGGGGGGGGGTGGGGGAGGGGGAGGGTGGATGAGAGAGATTAAGAGAAAGAAAGAAAGAAATAGAATGGGGAGAAAAGTGGAGAGAGAGAAAAAGAAAGAAAGAAAGGGGGATATTAGTGGGGGAAGAGGGAACTGAGCTTAGGGGAATCTTTTGAATAGAGATACATATCATGTACATGTAAGGGAGGAGATAGAAAGAAAGAGGGAGACAGAGAGACAGAGAGAGAATACAAAATAATAATCTAAGCTTCAGGAAAAAGATAGAAACCAAAAGATTATTCAACGGATGAAGAAAGCTTGAGGTACTATAATCAAAGATTACGTACAGTAAGTCTGTGAAAAGCTTGCACCGTTAAAACACTAGGGAATCATCTACCTGCATGGCCAGTGCGAATGAATCTACCACCATTTGGTAGGCGTACAGCTGTGCTCTCTCTTGCGTGGATAATTAGCTGCAGATAAACTAGGGCATCTAAGGACACGGTAAACAGGGAGAGCAAACACAGCCTCCTAACCCTAATAGACCAGTCACAAACAATGCGGATCAATAACTGCCGTTATTTGCCATTATGCTACCGACCTCACGCAAGGCTGTTAACGTGTGCACAGATGATTACTATGCAAACTAAAGACAATAAATTGGGGGAATATTAAGTGGATCAAGGTATAATTTACATACATTGTCATTGTTTTTGGATTGGAGTTTATGCTTATTGCTTGTTTATTTTAACCATGGTGTAGGTCCATTTTTTTCACCACGCAATAGTTGGTCATCCCTTTATTTAATTTGTAGGACTGAGCATACATGATTTAGACTTTTTGAAGGACATTCATAGATGAGTTTTGTGCTAAATAAGCTAATTTAGTAAAGTCTTATAAATATTATTGCTAATATTAAGAACACCAAATCTTACTGGCATTGAATATTAGAAATAGTATAATGTAGTGTAGGTATCAGACTCAAATGAGATTAACTTTAATCTGAAAAATAAAGAATCTCCTTGCAAGAATAAATTTCAAATTGAATTCCTCTTTTAATGTTAGATTTATGTCAAAAGTTATTCTGGTGTTTAAGTAGCTCTTAATATCCACATTTATTTAATTTATTCATTCTCCACACACCAGTAAAAAACACACAAAATAAAAATACAATGATAATGTATTCTGGTTCATAAATAATGTCTGTGATACTTGATAATTTCATTAGTGGGTAGAGAGAACCAGAAGAGCATTGACGCTCATTTGTATTAAATTGACGTTTGATGTTTGAGGAGTGTTTTACCTGACTGATAAGAAAGCATTATATGCTTGTGAGTACTAAGCAACCAGGGGACCAACAGCTTTAAGTCCTTTCCGAGGGACTTGGTAATAAGGATTGATGCAGGCCTGATCAAAGGGCACGAGCACATTGACTTGGTTTTGAATCTGGGACCCTCCGGATAGGAAACCACTGCTCTACCACTGAGCCATTGTGCGTCCTCCATGAGTCGACCTCCATCAGCAAATGCCTACTATACGCTGCTGTCCCATCTATCGTTATTGAGGTATCCAGGAATTTTAAAAATTATTAACATCAAAAATTCAAAAGCATCATCATTATCCTTGATATTTTTTCTTGATCCAAGCTTTTTCAGGTTATCAAATTAATTATATTATGAGAAATACAACAAAGAAAGATATGGTTAGTAAAATTTTAGAAAAAGAAAATACCCTGGACTTTATACCTTGGACTTTAAAGTGTACAATCATCAAAATATTTGTCTTCTGTTTGTTAGCAGATCAATGTCACTGACTGTACTTATATTCAAAATATGAGTCTCAAATATTGCTTCTATATAGTGTTATTGCAAGTTTAATATGCTCTCCAATCCATTAACATAGACGTGACTTGTGCTGGTTGTATATTGAAAGAGTGATTGGCACCTTTAGACTCTATTGCAGTAGCAAGCGGTAGGTGTGAGCTGAAATGATTAACTTGTCTTTTATCAAAAGAGGAAGTGATTCTATTGATTGCTGACAATTACACTCCTAATGGGATCAATTAAGATTAGCATGTAACTGTCTCTCATGGATTGGTGTGTGAGTGGGGTGTATTTGTTATGTAACACCATGATTGGCTTTCAATAGCTCAATCACTAGGGGCAGTTACACTGTCATCCAAACACGCCAAAAAATGCCAAACCGGAGCCTGGCCGCGATGTTACCAAGGGCAACTACGCTTTACCGGCAGACATGCCAAGCCCCAAACATTCCAAAACGAAGTGTGATCTTTTGGCGTGTTTTGGCGTGTTTTGGCGTGTTTGGCAAGTATAACCGCTCGCAGTTGTAACATCGCGATGTTAGGCACGTGACTTTCGGCACTTCCGGATTGTTACCCGCGCTCTTTTAAACCACGTTCTTCCCGTGTGATATTTATAGCATTTCCATCGTCGCGCGTGTTATCCGTTCATTCAGCTCCGTTTGTTCCAATTCCGTTAACTCATCCTTTATTCAATCTTCGTTATTCCCGTCTGGCCATATCTGTCTAGTAGTAGTATTTGAGTGTTTTGTTAGATTAATTAATATGGAAGTGAACAATTCCCATGGACTGAAGATGAGATGAAGTTCTTGATTTCGATGTGGAGGCAGGGAGAGCTCCTCCACCAGACTTCCAAGCGTCCCTGCAAACGTGGGGAAAAGGGCTTCAGAGAAATGAGTGAAAGCATGAAATTAACAATTAACAACGATGATTTTCTTAACCTTCCCATATCGTTTTTACTACTAGATTTCGATTGAATTTGGGAAAACTGAATCAGCAGCCGTAGTCCGTACTTCGTAACTTATCCACTCTTGCCTCAAATACTACACGCGAGATAAACAAAACATATCGCATGCATGCGCATGGGATGTATCGCTATTTAGCTAGCTATAGCGCTAGCTGGAAATTGCGCGCGCTAAAAATCTTAAAGCAGGCCGGGGTCAAAGGTCGGGAAGACTGCACATGCGCATTACCAACCGAAACACGCCAAAACATCGCTGAACAGCTCCGTCGGTGATGTTTCAGCACAAGTGTAACCGGGTGCACGAAACATCGCGACTTTTCAAAATGAGGTATTTGACAGTATAAATGCGCCTAATAGGCAGAAGACTGGACTGTATAGCTAGTCAAGAGTTCTTCAGTCCAGACTCTTTGCAAAGAGGTTTAGAGATGATTAGCTCAAAGTCAAAGGATTCCTAGAAGGCTTATGACTTATGTTCAGCTAGACTTAGGAAAGACACTGTCTGTATGAAACCTGTATATAAAGACTGTCAAGGGAGACATGGAAAGTGGTCTTTATGTACAGGTTTCTTTGATACATATTTCAATATGAAGCACTTTTCCAGGGAAACAAATATTGTGGTCTTTAATAGACAGGTGGTCTTTCCACACAGGTGGTCGCTAAAGCAAGGTTAACTGCATTTTTTTTCTTGATAAATTATGATGAATTATGATGAATATGTTTTATAATTACTGTTGAAATAAACCAATCATTGATACTATTGGTAGGTATATTGTTTGAGACCTGCTAACATCCTATTAAAACAAAACAAATTAAAAAGATATTGAGATAGGAAAGCATAAAGGCTAAAGTCAATAGTTTGTATACATTTTACGTCTATAATTATAAATGTCTTTTATGGTTTCAACATGAATGTTCATGAACTCTGGTTCAAAATATTAACCTTGTTCCAATGTCTTATGTGTAACTTTGGAGATGGGTGCAAAAGAGGACATTCCAACAGTTCAGCCTTTTATAATGTTTTGTGTGGTGTACAGGAAATATAGGTCTTTGAACCATGTCTTACTTATTGAGACTGGGGTCCCTCTCCTCTGTCTCGCCCACCATTCGTCTGTCTCTGTCATCTTCTATCCTTTTCTCTGTCTTTGTTTTCTACAACAAACCATGTCCTCTCTCTTCACTGTACACTTTTAGACAGGATGCGCACATATTAGAGCCTTGAAAAAATTACTGGGTCATAATAGATTTGCCCGAGATATCCCTGTGTTGCCAGGCAATGATGAAAAAACAGTTTTCAAACAAAACACCACCCTTTTGGGCTTTCAGTTTCAGATTTAAATTTTGTTTGAGTGTGTGGTGATCATGAGCCAATATTACCCAGATATACAATAGACCATTTTTCAAAATGTATTTAAATTTATAAATGTTTAACTAGTGACAATTAAGCTACAATTTATTGCATTTATCTTTTTTATATATATATATATATATATATATATATTTTTTTTGTTTGTTTTTGTATCTCGATGGTTGGAATGTGAATTGCATTATCAATCACTGCTAGGTCAGACAAACATCACGGCTTGCCGTGCCTATACATGCAACATAACATATTGTATGCAATTTTCATCCAGACTATTGAAATAGAAATACTTGTAAATGGGAAATTGAATAATTTGTAAAATATAATTCGTACTGAGGCACTAAACAAAATATATGCATTAAAGTTGATCCATTATGAAAATGGCCTGTTATTTTACTGCTCCCTTTAATCATACATTCTTTCACACAAATAGACGAAAAAGTCCTGATAATCATAAAAAACTGGTCAGCGTAATACAGTGGAAGGCAAGCAGGACAGCTGTTCCACAGCCAACATGTGTCATTAGCATAATTTTCACACAGCACGGGCAAACAAATAATTCACAGTCCATTAGGTATTATAGTGCTCCCCCAATCCCATACATTTAGCCTGCTTAGACATGGCAGACTTGGTTATTGAACGTGAAATCTGTACACATAGCCTACAACTTGTGTAGAAACAGACGTTTATATGGGTAGCGACCAAGAGAGGGGGTTTGTTCATTTAAAAAGCAGCATTGTATGTAAATTATGCCATTTCGTAGAAATTTGGTAAAATTTGCTACATGGTTTTGCACAAGTGGGACTATTTAATGATATTTTTTTTTGTGTGTGTTCAATAATTTAAGAGTGATAGTTTTAACTTTTAGTTATGATCAGAGAATTGTGTGTGTATAAATGCAGCCTTTTAAAGGGAAAATTTAATACGAGTATACATTTTCAAAATTAAAAACAAAAAAAATACACAGCTGCATCTTCAGAATTTAACATCAGAATTCAACATCACTAATCTAGATTGGAAATCCTGAACTTTTATGATTGTGACCTGATGTTTTGATCTTTATAATCAGAAGCAAAATATGGACTGAACTTTGTTCCAGAGTCCAGACAAAACAAACACGTGTTTGCATTGTAACTTGAGGTACCTTCTTCTGCAGTACAATGTAGAATCTAGACAAAATAAAATTGATGATTGATTTATAAATATTCCATTTCTTAATCTTTACCTTCACAAATTGCCCAATAATCAAATTGATGGTTGGGCAATTTGTGAAGGTAAACTTGTGAATAAAATGTAGATCCGGCAATTGTTCTCGGCTGTATTCTGTTAGAAAAAAGTGTTAGAATATTATGTTTGGATTACTGTTCTGCTTAGGTTTTATGTTGTGTATCTACATGTAGGTTTCGGTGTACATGTCTAGTGTAAAGTATTTGATAAGCGTTAGAATTTGACTGAGATCACTGTGCTGATAACATTGTGAAAAAAAATGGTGATCATTGGTGATGATGAAAGATTTTGTGTTAGTATTTGCCATATATGCCCTCATGGTGACCATATGGTAGGTTTACTACCCAGGGATTGGAGATGGTGCACATTGTGCATAAATGAATCCAATGATCAGGGTAATAATACCTGTAAACCGCTTAGAGGTGGTATTTTGCATTAAGCAAGATATAAATCCTGATTATCATTATTATCATCATAATTAAATGGAACAAGCACGTACTCATAGAAACAAAATTCGAACAGCAAGGCTAATACATGTACAAAATTACATATGTAGGTCTCGCCATGAAATTGAGGTACAATCTATACTGAGGCAGATATAAGCCATGTCACCCATAGACTACAGTATGTATGTTCCAACTGTGTAGCATACAGTCCCTTAGTCTGTCTTGGCCTCTCTCCGACTCCAACTCATGAATACAGATGAGAAAACGACCATTTTTATTCGATAAATGTCTGATTCTTGAGCTCGTCTGGGTACATGTACATGATTACCTCCCCCCATCACAGTTCCTGCCTCAGCGACTCGCTCTGTGTATACAGCGTGCAGGCAAATCTTTGACTAGCTTCATGTGCTGAATTAATTCAAGATTATCATAGCCTGCCTGCATGAACAGTGTTTTTTAATTGATTCAATTTTCTGCCAGCTTGAATCGGCCAACTGTTCGATGAATAGAATTACATCGGAAGAGGCTGATTTGTGTATTGAAGAGATAGTTCAGTTTTATTTGTGTGACAATATAGAGCATAGGAACGTAAGGTTGGTGATTTGAGTAAATTACAGGACAGACATGGATTAAAGTCAAGGATCATACATGTAGCACTAGATTTCATTAAAAATGTCTGCATAATTAATATAACACTTACAGTCAGATATGTGGTGCTCAAAATGATAATTTATATGAACTATATGAAATGCCTGATATTGTCAAGGGGGCTGCAATATAAATTATATACGTATGGTGATAATATGTGAGTAATATATTGTCTGTTTGGAGCCAGGAGGGTGTTATATATGTTTAAGACGATATGGTTTAATGCTCTTTGGCTCCAGAGATAAGATGCATGTACACTGTGTGCTGAGTGCTTAGATTATTTTATTGCTTATTTCTAACTGGTCAAAATACAAATGATTTATCTTATGATAAACATATTCCCCTGTGTTTTCTGGTTGATGACATGTGAAGAAATTCTTTACACTTGGCAGCATCTTTAACTGAACATTGTAACATTAAAATGCATTGATTGTACATTGCTATATGTTAGGCATCTCTCTGACAACATTAGGATTATACCTATAAACATTTGACTACACATGATTTGATGTGAAATTTTGTTTGATAAACACTTTACGAGGTTACTGTAATATGGCAGAATGAAAGTACCACTTGAGCAGGATTGAATTAACTTTTATTTCCTTGTTTCGAGTGTTAGTTTATTTTGGGACTCCTAAACTGGAGTTTAGAAACTAATTAAAGACACTATTTTTAACACTAAAACAAAACTGATGCAATCGAAGAACTTCATGTGAATGTCAACTAGCTCCTGTAGTGAGAAAATAAAGCCCCAAAGTATATATTTTCCCAACTATACGTACATGTAGGTAAAAGATACAAATATTTAAAATGCTATGTTTTTTTTGTGTGCTTGGCCAAAGTATCCCTGTGAATGTAAATGTATTTTAAAATAAAGCAAAAAGTCAAGGTCTCATTATAACTTTCACAACAACAACAAAGGATTTATACTGGGAATAAATTGCAACATGTTTCACCGAACTATAAGAATCATATATATTTGATTATTTTTTTACATGCAGTAAATGTGGTACTCTAGATGTTACCCTTTAAAGCTTTATTATGTATGTTAATTCTTCAATCATTCTAACGAATACTGGTACAACTCAATCGGTCCACTTCTGCCTGGTACATTAAGTGTGTATACTTTTATGGGATGGAATTTGCTGTACTAAATTACTCAAGGAATATCATGCACCCTGAAAATACAAATGTCATGTTTTGTGTACATAGGTCTAGTGAGTTTCATACATAGCACAGCAGACTTTGGCAATAGAATTACAATGATATGAAGATTGAAACCAATAGTCAATATGGCATATATTATAGCATTTCTGAAAGCAGCAATAGGCTCTAGCTGTCTTAAATATTTAGCTCAAGATTTTTTCAATGTTTGCAGCTGAAAGCTGTACAAATAATTTGATGGTCTACATTGTTTCTCTTTTTCCCAGAGAAAACAATGAATGTTAAATGCAGTGGCAGGTGAGGGGAAATTTAATTTCTTGATGTGGAAAAACACTGGAAATAAGTGTGAACAATATGGGAACATACCATCTTTGTCATTTAATTTGTTTTAATAGGCAATTTTGGAGAGTTGACCACAAAATAAGTCGGAGAGGGGGATGGGGAGGGAGGAGGGGGAGGGAGGAGAGGGGAGGGAGGAGGAGGGGGAAAGGGAGGGTGGGGGGGGGGGGGCAAAAGTGTGTCCCTCTTGGTCTCCTTCTGTGCTGGAAGATTTTTGTTAGCCTACGTGTATACAAGTAGATCATAAGACTTGAAATTTTACTTAAGAAATGTCATACTGTATTCATAATCGCAGTTGATTTCTGAACAAATCCGGAATTGACTCTTTGTGGCTATTGATAGAAATGAATAAAAGGGCTTGGCCTAAGAAAACCCTACTTGAAAAACCAGTAACGTCTGATGAAATTCAAGAAGAAGATTAAAAAAGGGATCAGAAGAAATATTCCCTATGTCTTCTGTTTCCGACATTTGACCCGCATCCATCTCCTCAAATTTCATGACATGCCGCAGGACCATTCGATCCTGTTTGACGCAACATGCAATGATATTCCTTACAATGTCATGTACATGTAAACACATGCATTCTGAACTTGTGCATGGTCACTATGATGCTTTCGCTATGCACACGCAGACTCTCAATGTGTTGATAGCAACAAAATGTGCATCGTAGATCAAATGGTATTGACACATTTGCACATAGAAACTAAATTTAGGAGACTTCGAACAATATCAATATTTTTCAATTTCAACAACAAAATGTGCATTGCAGATCAAATGCTATTGCCACATTTTCATATATAGAATCTAGATTTAGGAGACTTTGAACATGATATAGCAGTATAACAATAATATAATTCTACTATTTTTTGTCTTCGGTTTCAGTTTTTATTTCCAACAGAACAGTAATTTTGACAAGAAATCAGATGTAAAATTCAATATTCAATAATGTAATACATTTTACATGGTTTAAAGTTATAAAATAGAAAGTATACATAAATATCCAGTATAATAGTTTTTAATTTTTTTTATAAAGATGAACCTGTGGAAATGGAGGGATCCACTGAAATCATTATGATTGTTACGATTTCTTTCGATGACCTCAATGACCTCAATGACATGTCTCTTTGTCGCGTCAAAGCTATATATGAACTAGTCCCTCTGAGAGTTGACAAAAATGACAACCGATGCTCCTTATGAATTTTGGATGAAAGATTTTTGTTGGAGTAGAAGCTGTGCATACAATCAAAATTCATGAATTAGCTGGAGGCATTTGTGTAGTCCGACATATTAGTTTTGGGTGAGGGACTTCAATTAGAATTGGGGCACTTGACGTCAGCTGGGTATAGGGCATGAGGTCTGTCTTCATCAGCTCGAGATTGCCAAATGGCCCGGTATTTCTGATTTGGGAAATAAGCCTGAAGTTACAATTGGCGTCTTTATCAGCTTGAAACTCGGGAAACTAGCTCAAGATATTTTGCTCAGCTTTGGCGCATAGTGCGAGTCTTCGGGCTGGTGAAGATGCACTGGATAAATATTGAGATATTTTGCCAAATAGTGGGATATTTTGCAAACTAGATATCTTGACCAGATACATGAAGACGCAAATTAAGCCGGATAATTTGCGATCGGTATAGTTAAATAGTTGGTTATTTGGCCATCTCGAGCTGATGTAAACAGGCCTATGTATAGTGTCTGCTAGAGGTTAACTTGATGCAATCTTGTAATTGAACCCCGGGATAAAACTACTGCTCTCTAGAGACATGCCGGGGAGCTTAAAATATCATGTTGAATTTAAATTTAGCAAGGTTTTGCTCAAAATTGCAGTCTTTTTACTTGTTTATGTCTAGGGAGCCATTTTGACATTTCAAAGACAAAGATTCCATCGTCTAGCTGCCCACTCGTTCACTTTACATGCAGTTTGGGATTTTCGATGTTAAAGATAGCATTTGAAACTTGTGAATAAAATTATTTTAATAACTGGTACTTTTCTGCATGAGATGAAATGTTTGTGTCTGTTATATGTTTAAAAAAAAAATCAGAATAACAATATTAGCAAATTAATTCTTGTTTCTGTATATGTAATCTCTGCCACTTTTACAACAGACATCTCATTACTTGTTTGAATATTCATAGGTCGTCCCCCCTCTTTTTAAGGGGGAGTCACCAGAATTTTAAATTCTTTTTGCCTCTAAATTATATGTTTATATATTAATTTGCAGTGGAACGTAATGACTAACAAAGATAATTTAAAGTGTTGAAACCCCCATATGCCCTTTGATACGCCCCAGCCCCATTGATGAGCCCCTCTTGGATACGCCCCTTTTGGATACACCCCTTTTGGATACACCCCTCTTGGATACACCCCTCTTGGATATGCCCCTTCTTCATAATTGCACATAACCTGTCACATTGAGGTTGATGTGATAAGGCCTGCATGTACACATACATTGTAATATATTTCATATTGGATGCCAGCCACGTTGACGCTAACCAACATTACACTAACGTACATCATGAATGGATAGATCACGAAAGCCGTGCATAAACCAAATCGGAAGTCATACAGATAGAGGCGTATGCTAACTCAATCAAGCGTGTCGCCCATGCCTTTCCCTTCCCTCTCACTGATGACGACCACCGGCCCGTGGTGAATGCATGTGTTTATTCGGAACTTGATTCGGAGCTTGCAAATCGCTGACATCATAAGAAACGAATGATGGATGGGATACTTTGTATTGAACACAGCAGAGTTTGGAATGGCAAATACATTATCATCACTCGCAGGCGTAATGATGGTCTTAACTTTCAGACGTTGATGGAATACTGAATGAGAAGGGAGCTTACAAAGATTCCGTAGAAATGAAAGAATTTGTTCCTGTGTACATATAATTCAAAGCAATGTTTACAATAAAAGAAGAATGCTTGGTACATCTACAAGTGTGTAGTTAACACAGGGGTAGGATTCCCCTTTTTTACACAAAGTTACACCTGAAATCGTGATTTCCCCCCCCCCCCCTCTTTTTTCCTCTTTCTTTGCTTGTCGCTTGTTGCTTGTCAGAGATGATAAGGACTTGTGCCCCCTCAAAAGACAATTCGTGATCTGCTCCTGCGTTTTTGTAAACACTTTTTATATTAAATGCGAGAGGACCTAAAGAGAATTAGATGTTTGTGATTTATATTAGATGCACTTTCATCTGTGTTCAGGGCCTTTAATTGATTTATAATCTATTTTTTATTAGTCCAAATTGAAATATACATTCATTGCTTGTTTTGTGTACCGGTGTGAGTGCAATGCTTACATATTTTATGTGTATGTCAGTTCGCGAAAATAGCAATGAAAGTGTTCCTGTATATTGCATCACGACATTAGCCGCCTGTATGAATAACTTTTAGGCACTTTCATTCAGTGTCATTTACAACGAAATCGCATCACGGGTTCTCAACATTATCTTCTCAACACGTCTTTTATTGCAAACCTTGTCTGCTTATAAATGTTCTGAAAGTCTGCATCCCCACAATCCCCTCCCCCTATTATTGATCACGATAAAAAGTGCAAGCGTAACAAGCTATTCACACAGAATACAGGATTAAGGTCTTACATCGCCGGAGAAGTAAAAAGTACACGATTACGATTACGACATGGCAAATCTCGCGTAAGTACGTATGGCACGCGCAGCGAGCATTCATCGTCGCGTGTGAGTACAGTGCTGTCTGTTACGCTGCCTGCCCTTTTGGGCTCGGTGGTTTGGGTAATTGACTTACGCGAGGCAGCGACCATGTAGGGCTGCCTGTCATATTTATTCAATGTCAGCCCTTCATTTTCGCGCAACGGTGGACAGGAAGATTTTGAGACGCGGGGAGAGAGGATGAGATGGAGGGAGAGAGGACGCGATGGAGGAGAGAAACTTCAAGCATGAAATTATCAATGTCTCTGGCTCATCAATGATGGGTTTTTTTCTTCTGAAATTCATATTCTTGAATAGACTTCAGTTTGGAGAAAGGGAATCTCAATCATGAAAGAATTTACTTGTCTTATAAAACTAATATTTGTTAATTTTATCATATGTATTCAGCAATTAAAGAAAGAAATCAATACTCGATGAACATTCCTCTATCAAATTAAATTTGTTGGTAATTGCAGTTTCAAACAATATTTTATGTGTATTTTGCAGAAGGATAATGTACTATTTTGAATGTGGTTAAAGCTTGGTATTTGGTTTTGGTTGATTTTGGTTAGTCTTAGAAATGCTTCAAATGTCAAAGTTCTTGGATTATAAAGGATAAATGGCTAATTACTTAAAATGTGATGCTGCTACTGTTTTTTCTTCTGTCAAACTCAAAGAATGATTGAGATCCCAGGTGGTACTCAAAATTACTAATTATTTTAGCTTGTTAACTCATAATAGACTAAAAGTATATATGTAAGTTTCATTTTAGAATTCGTCTCTATCCTAAAGAACAAGTTGATTACGGTATAATGTATTTTGCTCATTGTTAATACCCCTGCCCCTGTGGATTGTTAATTGGAAATATGAAGGTAGTAACACTTTCCAAGGATTCTACGCACTGTATCAGGTGCGTGATGAAAATAGGTTCTTGAGAGATTGTTTTGGTTACCATGACAACTGTGTGACACTCTTTGATGTCATCTTCTTTAGCTAGGCCGGACAAATGCAGTTTATATCAAGGATCACTTTTAAGCCAAAATAGACTTTAATGTAGCAGTTCAGTGACTTTTTTGCATACAAACCATGAAACCATTAACTGAAATTTATTTTTACACAGGTAATTTTATAAATTTATGGGATTTTGTGTGTGTTAAAGCCCCACTGCACTACTTATCGCTACTTGCGCCCTCTATACAGCAAACTATGCCTAATTGGTGACCATTGGTCCCCCATGATCCTCTTTTTCTTATGTTAAGTGAGAGCTGATTTGATGAGATAGCCACCTGTCAGTGCCCTTGCAGGGTGGTCCAATCCCTCCTGTAAACTATTACAGATGGGCTTTAAGTGTTAAGTGTAAATGGCCTTCTGCCTATTTTATATATTATTTTCACTCGAGGGCTATTTTTCATTCTGCCCTTCCCACATTTCAGGTCAAAGTTTTCAAATTAATATAAAAATAACATTTATTTCCTACAAAAATATTTAAAGGAAATGATGAAAACTTGATCTTGCGCTCTTGGATTTTTTTACCTCTTGCTATCAATCAATTTTGAGAGGATTATTTTTCAGTCACCCAGCCATGTACATGTATCAGGCCTGATAAAAACCTGATTTAAATCGGTTTCTCGATTTTTTTTTTCTTCCCGATTTAAAAAAACAAAAAACAAACAAATCCAGATTTTTTTTTTTTTAATTTTTTTTTTTAACCAATTTTTTTTCTTCTTCCCTATTTTATCCTGGTTATCCCGATTTCCCTCTTATTTTCCCTATTCTTCCCTATTTTTCCCTCTTTTTTCCCCAATTTTCTTACTCGAAAGGGGCGGAATGTTGTTAGATGCCATTTTTTCCCCGCGAATCCTCTTTTCTTTTTTTTTACTCAAGGGGGGCGTGGTTGAGGGGAAAACAAAAAACCCATTTTTTCTTTTTTAGTGCTCACTATCACCCCTGATGTATTACAGTACAAATGTATCATTAATAAAAAGCACTTTAGATCAAATTGCCATCAATAATAATTTTCTGTTTAAGTTCTCTGTTTGGAGCCAGAAGGCCACTAAATCATGCCACTTACAAGAAGTTAATGCCCTCTTTGCGCCTAATAGACTAATCCTTGTCTCTCAATGATGAGATGTCGGCCAATTCATCTTACTTATAAAGTAGGTTAATGCTTAATTAATATGTAAAGAGGTTCTTGTAGTATGTAAACGTTGATCTATTTAATTCTTTCTCCTCCTTTGCCTTTCGCTCTGCGATTTAATTAGAATATGCGGTCGATCTTTTTATTGACTTTCTTGATGTATGTCATTGTTTTGTTTTGCTTTTGAAGGAAAGTTTGTCAGATTAATTTTCCCCTGAAGATTAATAGGTATACATGTACATGTACTTGCATTTTGTCATGTGAGTTTCTTTTCTAATTCATTTTTTTATATGTTTATTTTTGGCATTACCAGTTTTTGATATTTCCTTTAAACTTTGCATTCACAGCTTTTTTTTCTCAATACAGTTCTTGAGATACGGTCCAAAATTATCTTGTCTGTTACCTGCAACTTGTATACTTTGAAATGAAACAGATAATTGGGGGAGCATTTCACAAAAGCATTCAGAATAACTTCATCCGAGAGAAAGTTGAATACATGATTTAAAAAGCACTGAATGCTCAATAGATTATCCTCAGGGGCAGACCTCAATAGGCTATTCATATTGCATCAATACATTTATGTGTTTTCCTGCCCTTTCTCATGCCATTTCTACAATTTCTACAATGTATTTTGTCTCCGTAGTCCGTTCTTTGTTATTGTGATGTAATCCCTCATAGGTGTTTGTAATGTGTAATAATGCGAGATTTCGTCTTTATTTACTTTCTAATTTCCTCATACTGACGAGACAACACTAGACCAACAGTATGACCGACAATGTAGGAGGTCAGTTTGAAGTCAATTTGGTGGTGTGACCGGGTCCAAAGAATGCTTGACCAGGCATGAATGCTTGTATTTGGGATTTTTATGATGAATGGGTAAATTTAGATCCTTTGACCGTTCATAAACATGGGAAACGTTGATTGTCTGGCCATAATAAGGTCAAACAAGGATACTGGTTGGTGTGTGTTTAGGGGTGAATTGATTTTTTTTTAATTTGAGGGAGAGGGGGGGGGGGGGGGGGGCAGAGCTAAGAATGTTGTAGGTTATTGGCTGGTTAGTGGTCAGTCTGAAATCAGTTTGGAGTCAGTTTGTTGGTGTGGCTGGGGTCTAAATTTTCCTAATTTAAATGCTTGACCAGGCATGAATATGGTTGTGTTTAGGATTGTCTTGATGAATGGGTAATTTTAGATCATTTGACCGTTCATAAACATGGGACACGTTGATTGTCTGGCCATACTAAGGTCAAACGAGGATACGGTGGGGGATATGTGTTCATGGGGTGTATCAGTGAAAAAGCAGGGAATACTGTCAAGGGGGTTGGTGTACAGAATAGAGGCAAAGCTTATACCCTGTCACATATAGGCTTGGCATCATTTGCATATTGAGCTTTACTAAAAAAAAAAAACAGTTACATAGGTTAATTATGCTCATTAATCATCATGTTAATCTATGCTTTCCTTAATGAGGAAGCTTCCCGGATTCCCTTCTTTATATTTGGAAAGTAGCATCATTTATTGCCGTTTGCAATAATATGCATACAATATTCAGGCCTACATATTAATATCATGAGAGAGAGAGGGCAAGGTAGATTGGGGGCTGTGGGTGTTGAACTGTGGTCAAAGGGAGGTCGAGTATAGTACAGGTGGCATATGAGGAAGGGGCGAGGAAGGGGTGGTATGGTGGGTGCCCTGTTTTCAATGAGGAGGAGGGGAGGAGGAGGGGGGGGGGGGGGAGTTTCCCTATCTCAACTGATATTAACATTGAAGTACTTTTCATGATGTATTTGACCTCTGTATGCACATGTGCACATCATACATCAAGTTTCAAAGGGTCACTCTATATTGCTGGTCTTCCTGTGTACATAAATCACACAGGTCAAGGTCAAATAAAATGACCTAGCTCTTCAAGCCTGTTCCCATTAGACCCAGATCCTGCACATACCCTGTAATCCGTGCTTGTGAACTTCTCACAAATAATAGTAACAATGTCGTTTTTAGAAAAATGTGTAAGATCATTAATGTAAATTAAAAACAATAGAGTACCTAGGATAGAACCTTGTCGTACACCATTTGTCATAGAATTTTTTTTGAGGAATTATTATTATAAACTACATATTGAGATCTACATGTATTAGAAAGATTACTTTCAAACCAAGATGACAGACAAATTGAGTGTTGTTGTAGTTTCCGAGTGGAGAGTCAACACACTGATTACTGAGCTGGGAGACATTGCCAGGCATAGCGCCATAAATCGAAACTAAAAAAAACAAAAAAAAACAAACAAAAAACACTGTACCTGTGTATAAGACGCACCCCCGACTTTCATTATTTTTCGGCGGCAAAAAAAGTGGGCCTTTAACACAGAGATTTACGGTCATAATTTTTAAAGTCTAAATCAGAAGTTTACTTTATTAAGTGTTAACTGTACAATCTTACATACGAGTGTGATTTGGATTGCAATGGAGTCTCCCTTTTTAAATACCTGCAATTATTTGCTTTGTACTTTGTATTCAGTAGTGGTCAGTAGACATGGGTCCAGAATATTGATTTGTATATACTCTAGGTGTGAACATACACAAAGAGGTGAGATTTGTATTGCAGGTCAATTCCCACTGTTCTTTATTATGTGAATGGGCCTATATTACTCTTATCAGGGACATGCTCTAGAATCAAGCCACGCTGGAACCCTTGAAAACCCTCCAGCTGTGATTTTTGTATTCTCTTGGTGAAATAGGAGAGAGAGAGAGAGAGAGTGAGAGTGAGAGTGAGAGTGAGAGAGAGAGGGAGAGAGAGAGAGAGAGAGAGAGAGAGAGTTAGAGAGAAGCTGCATTTACACTGCAAGCAAGAACGGTCAATTTTTTAAAGGCCCACTGCACTACTTGTAGCTACTTGCGCCCTCTATATAACAAGCAATGACTAATCGGTGACCATTGGTCCCCCATGATCCTCTTTTTCTCATGTTAACTGAGAGCTGAGTTGATGAGATAACCACCTGTCCAGTGACCTTGAAGGGCAGTCTAATCCCTCCTATAAACTACGGCAGATAAGCTCCGTTGTTTAAAAAGTGATGAAAATTCTTTTTTGAAAAATCCACTCCTCGAGTGCGTATTTTGGAAAGGTCAATTTTTGCAGTGTAAATGCCTGCACTTGAAACATCGGAGAATGATTCCGGTTTTTGGTCATGTGAATCTCCTTGCTTCTGTGCGATTACATGCAGGACAGCTACAAGTCAGGCATGTGCACTACCTACAACAACAAAAAACGGAATGAGCAGAGTAGCAGACACTGATAGTTTTTTCCAGTATTGTAAAAAAAAAAAAATGTCAAACTGTTAACCAATTCATAACATTTATTCAAAATTGCTTTTGATGAATAACTTACTCTGTTCACATTGATGTGTATTTCCTATGTATTGTAATTTAATTGTAGGTTTATTTGCACTTTTTTTGTTTTGTTTAATATTTAATTGTTTATCAGTCTATTTTGTTTGTTATAGCGCTTTTATAGAGACTTGGCTGGTAAGCACTTTATAAGCAACGTTTTTATCATCATTAATGACAGTCCCCCAAAATGAAAATTATTCCAAATTTGTCAATGTGTAAATGGGCCTAGAGAGAGAGAGATAGAGAGAGAGAGAGAGAGAGGGAGAGAGAATGAAAGACATGGGGATCAGCTGTAGGGGGTCTGGCCTGGTCTGTTTAGGGTCAGTGTTCTGGTATGTGCAAGGACCATGTGTTGTTGCTTCTCATACATGTGTGTGCTAGCTAGCTGAAACGAGAAGCTGCCTTACAAGTGCACAAGTGCAGGTCTCATTCTTGACCCAGCTAGTTCTCCTACATGTGGACCTTGCATGGTTCTCCTGTTTTAATTCACAAGCTTCTCCGTGGTACATTATACACACAAGGAATATTTCTCAGTTTTTGAAGATCAGTTTTGAGCTTTGCTGCTGTCTGGTTTTGAAAGAGAAACAAGGTAATACTTCATTACTTTTTAATAACCTCTTATGAGTTAGGGTCTACTCACAAAACCTGAGATAACTTTTGCTTTAGTCTATGGGCAATATGCTGTCAAGATTATATTCATGTACTCTGTTTGAGCTTTTCTTTTCTTTTCTTTTCTAATCATTATTTAGTATTTGATTGTACTGTAGTTTTGTTATGCCTTGTTATCAACATTTGAGATTGTTGATGTTTGACTAAAGTTTGGATAATAAAAACATAAAAACATTAAAGAAAAAAAGATCAAATTGTCTTCCATGGTAGTTCAAAGAGAATTATATACTTTCTATTGAGTCTTAATTATGTGAAGTGATGGTTGGTCGTTGATTTTGATTCTGAACTACTCAACAATTGATCGTTTGCTTTTCAATTTGATGTTCATTCTATTCTCTGTGCCGTTCCCTGGGTATACAGTTCTGGAGATCGATCTACCCGACCCGCCTGTTGCCTGCGAACTAGCCCAGGTTCTGTAGTATGATTGTTATCACAGAAGTTTGCAGGACCTTTAAATACATGTACACAATGAACAGTGATTTTTTTCTTCTGGTTTTTCATTTCATGGTTGGTCGTGTTCAATATCCTGTTTTTCTTGGATTCTTGTCAATGTAGTGACGAATCAATGAATATATGGAGCATATTATTCCAACATATTTTCCCTCTTTAGTGGCTGATGCTACTGGCATTGTTGATGTTGCATTATACACACTGTACTAGGCAACATGTACAATGCACTTTCAGAACATTGAGAAAATAATAATACATGTACTTGATAATGATGATGATGATGATGATGATGATGATGATGATGATGATGATGATGATGATGATGATGATGATGATGATGATGATGATGATGATGATGATGATGATGATGATGATGATGATGATGATGATTATGATAATGATAATGATGATGATGATGAAGATGGTGCTGATGATGATAAGGATGATGATGATAAGGATGATGATGATGATGATGATGATGATAATAAAGATGATGATGATGATGATGATGATGATGATGATGATTATGATGATGATGATGATATATGATAATGATAATGAAGATGATGATAATGATGATGATGATGATGATGATGATGATGATGATGATGATGATATATGATAATGATAATAAAGATGATGATGATGATGATGATGATGATACTGATGGTGATGATAATGATCATAATTATGATGATTACAATGATGATGGTAATGCTGATGGCAATGATTATAACAATAACAAGCTAATTAACGAAAAAATTTGAATCATAATGATGATCACAATCATAAAAAGTTGATGATGGTTTTATAACCAACTATGAGCCAGAAGGGCGTTAACTCCATGTAAAAGGCTATTAGTTTAATGCCCTTCTAGCTCTCAGGAGAATTACAAACATTATTAACTTTTGTAAAGACCAGGGCCACGTCTTACAAAGAGTTGCAATTGATCCAAATCAATCGCAAGTCTTCCAATCAATCGCAAGTTTGCAGTCTCCTATCTCTTATATATACAGTTGCAATTGATATCTACTCTTTGTAAGACGGGGGCCCTGGCATAAACAAAATCCTGTATCCCTCTGTGGTATAGTATTCCGCACAGAATTTGTTTACAAAATATATGACTGAGGGAGTGAAAGTAGAGGAAATATACCCCAGATGGAAAGTCAAGAGGTCCGGCTCATACAGTTCCTGTTTTTCTCAGATTTATTTAGAATATTATGATCTGGAAAATCTCTTCTGAAAGGCTATCGGTTTATTTTTGTTTTGAAAACCAGTTTGATATTTTTTGTTTGAGACCTACGCTTGGCATGACTTTTTTTTGTACTAGCTCATTTTGAAGTGATTTTAGAGAGTGATCTTGGGCTAGAGTAACAAAGGATCCGAACTGTCCCAAGCCCCAAATAATTGATTTTATTCTCAACAATATCTGTGAACTGTTTATCTTGTGTTGGTCTAATTGATACTCCTTTTGAAATGTGTTTGAATGAATAGGAGCTCCTTGAATAAGTTTTGAGGATTGATCGAATTTCAGTTCTGGTTCAGTAGCAATAAGGTTTCAACTTTGATGGAGGCTCAACATGCAAAGCTCTTTAGAAATGTACTAAATTAAACATGCTCCAGTAACACGACTTGAGTGTGTGTGTTTTTGTTTTTGTGAATATTTCTCTTTCTGTGAATTGTTATTTGATTAATTTTAATTGGCTTTTAAGAGAATTAAAAAAAGTAGCATTATAATATGGTGTGTCTACAACTAGGGCTGTGCACAACAGTGTAATGAGGTACCCGAGTACACTCCCAGGCTCACAGGCGAATACTCGAGTATTCGGACGACATGTTTTTTTATAATTTCTTTGAATTTTTTTGAATTTTTTTGAATTTTTTTGATTTTTTTTGAATTTTTTGATTTTTGGATTTTTTTCCTGTTTTTTCTTTTTTTGCCACTACCATACCACTCGGCAGTTTCTCAGGTCCCTCGCGCAGCTCGCTGAAAACGCATGCAACTTTACTTTGAGTTGCAGTTGAAGGCGCCGATTTAATAAGAATAATAACAGTCAACAATGCTGTTTTAAAAACCAAAGATGGCAGAATAATCCATTTTCCTCCAAGTCCAAACAGAAATCTGGACATTTGGTCCCAGTTTCTGAAAGGTGAGTTTGACAGTGCTTGAGTTTGGAAACATTTTTACCGACGGTACCATGCCAGCGGATGCTGCTCTCCCTGGCACGGGTAAGCGTGGGCCTGGACATTTTTTTTTTTTTTTTCTTTTTTTTTTAATTTTTTTTTTTTTGCGGCCGAATATTCGGGTACAAGAAATCGTACCCGAGTAGTTGTCAACCGTGCGGGTACTCGAGCATTCGACTACCCGTCGCAGCCTTATCTACAACATGGCTTTTTGTTATCTAGTTTCATTGAGAAAAAAAGAAGTACATCGATGCAGCTATAAAATAGCTTTAGGAATATCATACCAACCGTTATAATAGATTTTGAAATCTAAACGGGGAGGAGGGAGGGGTAAATTCCTGTTGGCTTTGGTTCTTTACATCCTCCCATCAATACATTAGGCTGGTGGAATGATGGAAGTATGATTGACCTTATAAGGTCAGAGCATGACCTAGTGAAATAAGAAGGTCATCTGTCTGTCTCACAAATATGGTTAGATGCATTTACACTGAATGCAAAAACCCAGGGATTTTTTTTTGCATTCCAAAGTTTCATACATTCAGTGTTGCTAGGTAGGACAAGCCATAATGTTTGTCCTACCTAGCAACAATTTATGTATGCAATTCACATTGTGACAAATGAAATACAGTAATTCATAACAGGTGAATGAAAGCACTTAACAAAGATTTATGCATTTAATTTGATTATATTATGAAAATGGTATATTTGTTTCGAAGGGAGTTTTGATTTTACCCTGTAAACTCTTCTTTAGGCAAACTAACACCTTGCTTTCTAGAATATTTCATACTTTTTTTATAAGGTAGCCTTCAGAGTGAAAAAATTCAAAAGAAATGAAGAAAAAAAAAATTACAAATTTAAAAGAGATTATTTTGGAGATTAGATGTAAATGTACCTAAAACTAGGAGAATTATAAAATCTCTGCATATTATCTTTCAAAAAAAATAAAATCTCTATGACTGGTGAAGCAGTGTATTTTTCTGAGGCAACCATGTCTGCGGATTTTCCCCGCTATTTCTTTATTGATTGTTTTCAATCCATTGTCTCCTTCACACGTCACCCAGACAAAATATTAGTTTGCGCTATTTTCAAACTGCTTTAGGTGTATGAAAAGAAAAACTCTGGTTACGTGTACATGTACTTCGACAGCTGTTTATAAGCGAGCCTTTCAATCACGGCTCCTTTTCAGCTCAAAATTCTTTTAACAAATTCTTTAAAAAAATTGCAACAAGACTGCAGGCAGTTGTATTCCACACATTTTTTAGGCCTAATGTATTATTTTGTCTACGCCTTATGCTTAATATACATGTACATTGTTTTGTCCACATATTTTTGATTGATAATGCAGAGTGCCTCAATTTCCTATGTTTTGGATAGATAGTTATCAGCTCAGGGTTCTATTTTGTATGTTTTGACAGATATTTATCAGCTGCAGCTCCAGAAAGATGCTTATCAAACTTTAAAAAAAAAATGTATAGGGTAGCGTTAAAGGTAAAGTTGATTTCTGGCATGCAATTGCATTGTGAACGAAACGTTGTGGAATCGAACAGAAAAGGTTGACCATCTAGCTTATTAGTATTGGTGTGTACTGCAAGGTTCTGGAGTCATCCAAATGATAAGAAATTTGGCCCAGTCTTGGTAAAGTTACAAGCACCGTACACAGAAAGATGTATATGGAGCTACACGAACATGTGGCATAAAAATCTGTCCCGATTTTTATGTTGTTACATGTACATGCCATATTTAGATATAAAAGCATTTGAAGAGCCATGCTTTTCAGGGAACATTTGTTGTCTGATGTTCTTCCACACTTGCATAATAAAAATGATAACGCTCACAAATTATTTTTCACCTCTTCCCAAAACTCAATCTTCCCTTTAAGAAGGAATGGCATTAGAGGATGCCTGCATGAGAAATATGGCAATTGGTAGAGGTTTTGAGATTAAGTGTTTTTTTTCTTTAGAAGGAGGGGAAGGGAGGGGGGGGGGGTAAATGAGAACACATACCCCATTATCCCTGATTGTAATTTGGCAATCTTTTTCCACTCTGCGAACATCGATTCGCATCTCCGTCGACCTAGATCTGTCGTAGAATCAAGAGTCACCATTGAGATTCACCGATCACTGATCTGCTCAATTTAACAAGTAGATCAACTGGACACGGAAGACTGGAGCAACTAGAACTCAGATCTCATTTCTCTAAACATCTCTTGTCTCAAGTCTTGAAAGGGGTTGTTATTTGTACACAACATACTTGGCAAATGAAGTTGATACCACTTGCCCTGTGTAAAGTGAAAAACAGAGATGAATAATAATAACAAAATTATAACAGAACAGTGCTTATAAAGAGCTTTCCACCAAAGTCTCTTAGCGCTATGACAAACAAAATACAATGACAGACAATTATATATTAAACAAATTAAAAATTATGCATACTATTTGAATATGTGAATATATATGTGATTAGTCCGGGCTCTGGAAAATGTTGATACTGAGCAGAAATAAATACAGGTACCTGAAAATATAAATATTTCTGGATATTTCAAGGATGCTATTGAAAACCACATTTTTTCCCTTTAAAAAGCCTGATTAGAAATTACACCTGTGGTTGCTGACAACCACAGAATCAACTTAACAACGGAAGAACTACAATGGCTGATTATTTCATCCTGTGTGTGTGCACAATATTATCTCGTCGTTTGTTCGTTCATTCGTAGGGAAATAATTGCTATTGTGCCATCTCGTGGCAAGTATTTGTAAGCAATGAGAGCCGTTTCTTTCATTGGAGTGTTATTGAAAGGCTAACTGGAATCATTAACAGCTCTTGTCCGTTTTTTTTCTTCAAAGATTCACATGCCTCGCTTGATCTACCGGTCAAGTATGATGTTTGTATTAAACTGTCTGCCATTTATTTAGGATGACCTTTGCATATTAGATGAGACCATAAACTTGTTATCAATAAGAAATGTTCCATTTTTATGACAAATTTGCTCTTATTCCATGACTTCAGTAGCTTCTTTACAGTTATTGTAACCTGCTATTGATCAAATTTGTTATGAAACAGGGCCCAGCTGTGTAGGACATGGTAATGATATACAACCTGTATCTGTTTCGTCCTTTTTTCTTCAAAGAAAGATTTCCTGAAGAATTTGATTTGTTTTGTTCCACCCATTAACTGAATATTTCAGTTTTTTCAATCTTTCTTAAACACAAAACATCTCTTTTCATGATGACTTGAACATCATTAAGAGAAACTTCTTGTTATTTTTGTGACTTTATTGTCAGTTTGTTATGTTTTGTAATTTGTAATGCCCACTAAAAAGTGTATCTTTGTTTATTTTTAGGTATTTTCTGGTGACAGAGAGGCAAACATCATTAATAAGTGATTCATGACTAAAAGGTAAGTTAAAATATTCATTTATATTTTTTCTAGGAACTCTTCTTAACTTTCAATTAAAAAAAATGGGGGGGGGGGGTGAGGAGAATATCTTGAGCCTGTGTTTTTTTCGAGCTAATTGGAGCTCATGAATACACAATATATTAAAGTGAGACTCCATATGGTAAAGTGTCTAGACTGGGTAGTGATTTTGCACCCCCCCCCCTACTCCATCCCACTCTGTATTGAAAACCTCTAATTGTTCCACGTATGACACTTCTGCATGTGGTAAATGAGAAATCTTAAGCCCACCCACACTATACGATCCTCCTGCAATCTGATTTTCCAAGAAATGGCAATTATATACTATTCATATCCTTGCTCATTAAGATTTTACAAGTTCCAATGTTCCTATCAAATGCTATTGCAAAGTCTTCAACATTGGCTTGTGGTATCATCATGTGTAGTTTGCGCCAAGCTTTAGAAAGATAAACTCTTACAATTATTTTGATAGCATTAACACTACTTGTGAATATGTAAAGCCTCGGTCACAAACGCCGTACGAACGATTTTCAGACAGTGGAAATTTGGGAAAACTATGGAAAAACAGGGAGATTCATACAAAATTATCGTTCGTACGAACCTTTGTGACCATAGCATCAGGAAGGTATCCTTTCTCTCAGTGCTTCAGATTTATTTCTTGGATCTGTGTTGATGATCTAGGACACTTTTCCTAGTTGTTGTGAGTCACAGGGCCTATAGGATGCTTGGCCTCTGAGTAGTACCTTTCTTGAGATGCATTGACATGTTGTCAATATATCACTGATGGTCCGTAAAGAGATACTCGTCTAAGGGGGAAGCCTGCATCGTGATGATGCTAGTCTGTAAGGCACAGACTCCAGGATGTATCATCATGCTAGTCGGTAGTACCAGACCTTCAAGTTATTTTATAATCAACTTCAAACCAATGTTTTGCACCCTCCCAATCTCGAGATGCATTGACATGTTGTCAATATATCACTGATGGTCCGTAAAGAGATACACGTCTAAGGGGGAAGCCTGCATCATGATGCTAGTCTGTAAGGCACAGACTCTAGGCTACATCGTCATGCTAGTCCGTAGCACCAGACCTTCAAGTTATTTTTTAATCAACTTCAATATCGATGTCTTGCACCTTTCCAATTATGAAAACTACCCGAGGTTGTTAGGTACTTATTCAAATCCAGATTCGGAGAAGAAAAAAAATCCCTTACTTGTGGTATTATTGTGTTTTTTTAAACAAATGGGATGATGACTCTTGCCCATATATATATATATATATATATATCAACTGTTCAATGTCTCCATTTTGACATTTTGACAGTTTAATAACATAAATTGTCTCATGTCATGTAATTTTGTTACATAATTTGTTTAATATTTATGAAAAGAAGACCTTTATGTCAGAATATGAGATGACAGTCGCCCAAATATTGGTCCTTTCAAGTGCACCTACACATAGCCCAATTACCCCTGGTACATTGTCTGTCCATCATAACTTAATTCAGTAGGGCCGAGTCGGGTTATCGAAAGTGAACTATACTGTCCGTTATCGCCTCAGCCCATGAGGAAATCAACATGATCGCTGTCGAATTCCAGACATATCTGGGTCATCCCGGTACACCTTAGGTCAAAGGTCAATCCTATGCTCTAAGTCCTCGGAATTCTGCGCTCACCGTTTGTTTTTTAAGTGACCTGATGGGTAGTATTTGACAGGAAACTATAGCCAAGTTTTGAGCCGAACTCACCAATTTTATAGAGCTGTCAAGTGACTCAAGTCACTAGTAGTTCAGATTTGTTGTAATAGACTTTCATTGACCTTTTCAGGAGACTTAATCATTTCGGGGCTAAATTGATTACTTTTTCTTCTTCAACTTGGCAATGAATATACCTTTCTTTTAAATTACTTCATGAACACACTTCTTATAAGACTGATTGCTAAACGATATACATGAATAGAAAATTCTAAAACGATATGTTGCCAATTTAAGTATTTCAAAGCCTATTTCCATTTTGAAATTCCTAGTTCTGAAAGTAACTTGGCAATTTGGCAACACAAGACAAAAGAACAGTGCGTTTCCATCTTTTGTAGCTTTCAAGACCTTCAGGTTATATGTTTGATGTCGAAATGCATTTTGGGCACTCATACAATTCGTACTCTGATCACTAATTAAGAAAGTACCCCCTTTGTTATCTGAGAAATACAAAGTAATTAAATGTAGCAGACATGCAAAGCATATAACATTTTCAGATGTACATTGACAAACTGAAGTGCGCCGCATGTACAAGGTACTCAGAGGCAAATGCTTAATGATATTACGACCCTCGTAATGGCTCTAAATTATTCATTGTCTGCCAAACGAGGGCTCTATGCTCCTCTTGGGCTTTTTCTTTTTGTCATGCAGCCCACGCAACGGATTGGCTTTCATTAATCTTGCAGGAAAGAGCGTCTGAATTATTTTGCTAAGAGATGGCAGTATTTCTAAGGAATGACAGACAGTGGGCGCGTTTCCATGAGTTATTCATGACGTCTTATTGTGCCGATTCTGATTTTAAACAACGTCTGCTGAGAGTCAAAAGGGCGTTTAGACAACGTAAAAGGATATTGTGTAACATGCTTCAGGCTGTCGGCAGACGATGTAGTATCAATAAAAATATTGTAATCAGTGAAAAAAAACGTTAAATTTGTGTGTGTTTAGGAATAGGAGCTCTTTTTGCAATTTTAATATAAGAAATGAGATACGTTTTAGGCGATCTTCATGTACGATTCTGTTTTTTCCAAGGCGCTGTATGAGATAACGAGAACCATTAGAGTTTTCCAGTGCTAAATTCGTGCTCCAATGAATCACATTTGTGTTAATTTAGTTCACCTTGATCATTGTAATATTTACATTATCATAATGAGTATTGTGACCTCATAATGAGATCTTTTTTGATCACCCTCAAAGTGACCTTCATAATTACATTGGTCTTCTGCTGCAGTGCATCATCCTCTATGTAGTGGTTTAATAGCGTCATTATATTCATCTGCACCTCTCTCCTCCAAGGAACTATCATCACCATGGCAACAACATGATTTGCAATGCAGTGAATGCACAAGCCATGCTTACACAGAGCTAAGGGTTGAAATTAAGACCAAATTCTCAGAAATGCTCTCTTTATAAATGTGTATGAATCTCACTGTATTAAGCCCCTTAGCCTTAGGCGCCAATGTGCTCTGTATGCAAAACTAAAAATCAGATTTGTAAAGTGATGGGAAAAAAGGAGTGTTATCCCAAAATGAAGGATTACTCAAGGTTATGGTATGGTTACTATGGTATTTATTTTCTAAATTGGTGGTGATGGTTTGTTTTACCTGACTGCTAAGAAAGCATGTGTATGCTTGTAAGTAAGCAACCAGATCACATTATAAATAAGACATGATCAATTGCATCAAATTGTTCATTGGTCATATGGATATTATTTAAAATTTAAAAACATACCTGTATTTCAACTTGGATGAATACGGGTTCTTGGTGCAATTATTAGTTGTTGAATTTTGTTGATTTTGTTTTTAATGTATAATAAAGTGTTTTGCTTTTTAAATGATTTATGGTGGAAAATACTCAACAATGTGAACCGATTCATTCACCCTAGATATACATCAGTCTACAAAAAAACAATCTTTGTGCATCTGTGACGAACGTGTTTGCAGCATCAGAAAAGTACTTTAGATTCCTGGGGCTTTCTAAAAATGGGTCGGCCAGAAAAACAAAACAAAACACATTCTTCTTGCCAGACAATAACTTACAAAAATTTGAATTTTATCCTGGCTGTCATCTGCCTCCCATATTTGCATAGAGAAAGCGACTGGAGCAAAGCGTTCCAAATTCTTGTCGGTCCTGCATCTTCTGCTTGCCTTCGTCATTTTTTTGTCCCCGGGGCGCGACGGGTGGACGGACGGAAAAAATAGAAATACCCTGGAACAGTAGAGGGCTTCTTATCTGTCATTTGTGGGGCAATTATTCGACAGTTGGCACCCGTTGATCCTAGCGGATCAGCTCTGTCTAGGGCCGTGGTAAGACGGAGATTGAAAGGGGAGATAACCAACGCTGAACTACCCACCTCCGTACTCGGCCCTTATCAGTGTTGGCATATTTTTTATTAGAATTTGGCATCAATTTTTTCTTCAGATGCCATTGTTCAGACAGCAGTTATGAAAGCACTTTGATTGTAGATTCCTTCAACTTAGGCAAATGGAAATTATAATTGGGAATGGGTGATGTAAGCCAGTTCCTTATTATGGTTTTTGTATTTCATGAAAAGGAGATTTTAAAGAAAAATTGACTGAAAATTTTGCATTGATTTGATTAAGTTCAGCTTTATTTGGCAATTAGTCAAATTTGACTACTATCACCATCTCTGATTATTTAAAAAAAACTTTTAATTATCAAAAAGACAACTATTTTCTCTCTCTTTTATCTTAATTTTTTTGATTAATATTATTATTATTGTGATATCATGCCACGTTACCAAATCCTGTCCTTTCTTTTTCGGCACCATCCTGACATACATTATTTGATAAATCTTTTTTTTTAAAGCCCCAAACCCTAGAATATTCCAGCGGCTAATTTCTACTGAAACTATTCAGTGTCAATGTGTGCTTTGATTTTCAAGTTCTGACCTAACTCAGCCTCAAGAGAATCAAGGGATGTTCCTGATGTTTCTCAATATTTCCCAATGCAAATCCTCTATTTTATGCAAACATTCTGGCGCTGCTTAACAAACGGGGGCGCTGCAACATAGTGAAAAAATTCACCTCTACTTGTAGTTAACATGGATATTAAAATAAGTTTGACTGCTATGGATCGCCTGCTACTTTTTGCATCCATGGATATTATTAAAAAGTATTGTCTCTGCACACAATAACCCATATTCTGCTAAAATTTAAACCTGATGCTAAGCTTAGGCATTTGTTCAAAACTATGGTTAACAAATAAAGTTTATCCTAGGTCTAAGTTCTCCTTTCCAATAGGGAATCACTGTTATTTTGCTCTGGTTGTAATGTTAGGAACCAGAGCAAAATAACAGTGATTTCCTATTGAAATAAATTCATTTGGATGGGTATCTAAGCCAACTTAACATATTAAATGGGTTTCAACTATTGGACATTATTTTTGATGCTCTTATGTCTTTTGGAAAATGAAGTTCAAATTTGGAAACTCTAAAAAGAGTCTTTTGATGACGTCACACTTGACCACTCAATAATGCTAAGTGAAAACACTGTCTTACTCCACTGTACAGAAGTATCCTAAGGTGAAAGGGGCATGCTCTTGGAATATTTATTTATAGTAGGATAAGGATGAGCATCTATCCCACTTCTTGATAACTCTCGGGAGGGGGAGGGGGGTGGGGTTGGGAAGGGGCAGCCAGATTGACTAAGAATTAAAGAGTCACCGAAATTCTGTAATATTCAAAATTACTCTCAATAATAGGGTCATTTGCACTGTAACCATTTTGAAAAACCAAGGTTTTTTTTTAAACTGCCATTATTTTACACTTCTGAGAAAAACCGTTGGTGTTTGCTAATTCTGGTAATTTGGTGAGTAGTGCGTAAGCGTATGCGCCACTTGTTGCTGCTCTGTATGCGAAAGAGTGGACAGGAGGAGAGGCACGTGAGCAAAAACAGGAATAATTCATTGGTTAGAGCGAGCATTTAAAAAACTGCTGCAGTTTCAGTCATAGTTTTTAAAAACCACATTACAGAGGAGGGTTTCTTTATTTCGAGTTTTTCAATGTATTTGGGGCAGTTACCTAGCAACTTCCAATGAAAAAAATATGGAACATGAGATCTTGGGCTATTTAACTCCATTTTGGTTGTCATGAATTTGTTATCAAAAGTATATATTTATCTCACCAAGATAAACAATAAAGATTAACGCTTGTTAAAATGTTTCATTAAAAATTGCAACTTGAGGTAACTTTGACATCCTCTCCCTGAAGTGTGGAGAAGTGAAAAATATAAAACCTGATAAACATCACAATTTTAGAAATAGAAATTGGCTGGACATTGCTTTTGGACATGGGATGTTTTGGACCCTAGACAAATTATTTGTAAACATGTTTTTGGAATAACCATTTACAGGGTGATGATAACAGTTGAAATACTATACATTAGGTTACAAGCATTGGAGATCAAGCTATATGTTATATCAGTGCCAATATTCAGCGAAGAGTGCTTTATCTACTCAAACCCGGAACCTGATAATGAAACAGTCATGGCTGAAGACGGTCAGATTCGGACACTTGACCTTTAGGACATAGCACTACTTTCATTTACTTTCATTAACATTTAAATTCCCAGGGTTTAGGTGGCTCTGACAATGCCCCCCTTTAAGATAAACAAACTGCCTATCAGTGCCACTTTAACCTATCAGAATTGGGTAAACAATATGGGAGTTAATAATAGTTCACCTCTCCTACCTCAGACAAGCTGGGTTATTCTGAAGGGAAAAAAAGTACACATGTACCTCATCGTCTCTCACCATGCTTTTATTTAAATATTATGACCAAGTGTTAACAGGCTAGTCTTTGTTTTCAGACCTCTGGCATTGGTATATGCCCTCTGTCGTCCTGACCTCATTATGATACAGTGATACAGTCAAACCTGTATAGAAAGACCACCTGTCTACAAGGACCACATTTTTTGTTTCCTTTGGAAATGGTTTCTCTTTGAAACATGTACTTAAGAAACCTGTACTTAAAGACCACCTGCCTATCAAGACCACTTTTCTTGTCTCCCTCGGGTGGTCTTTATAGACAGGTTTCACTGTATATGGAAAGCTAGCCTTCAAGGCAAAATATAGTATTGCCTGTTTGGATCTAGAAGGACATTATTAACTCTGTAAAAGTGTATGACTTTAACTCCCTTTTGGTTCCAAACAGATGATATTGGCAGCAGAAGTTATAAAACATAAAGGTATCATCATAAGTGTCTTCATGTTTTGTTCTCTAATTAATTTAGGTTAAGAATGTCAGACAAAAAAAAATATGCATTGCACAACGTTTTAAGAAATGTCAATGTTTAGTATGGGTAAATATGAGTTTTCTTTTTTTGTTGGATTTATAGAAATATTTTTATTTGTATCACATTTCTTAACAATTCTAAAATTATAGCTATCATATCTAGAGGAGTAATTCAGTACCATTGTGATTGCTCTTTATCACTTTTTAGAGTGATTTTATTTCATCATTTATTTCCAAAAATGTAAACCATACCTTTAAGATTTTTCAACCATGAGTCTGATGATACAGACTACACACAACCACCTTGTTTCAGCTCACCCTTTTCTCCCCGCATAGTAGAAAATTTAGTCGGAGCGCCAGCGTTTAATTTCATTATATTGTCTATGCTTGTTTATCGCGTTATCGCCCTATAAGCAGTGCAAGAAAAAAAATGACCTGCCTGCCGACAGCACCGGTCCGAGCTGCCATGTGTTTTTCTAATGATTGCTTTTACACCACCGTGGTAATGTCTTCTGACGTGATGCTTGCGTTCCCGGCGAGGCCCGGTGGTGAATTTCCCTCGTCGCTCGTTGGGTCGTTTCATTTTGTGTCGCTTAAGCGGACACGCATCTTTCCGTCCCACCTTACAGCCCATGTGGGTGTTAATTTTTGTCGCTTCATCGTTCGTTCCCGTCCGTGTTAGACATGCGTAACATTTGTGCAATGAGATAGGCATATGTACTGTAAACCGTAGTATCTTGCTGAACAGATCATGTTATGCAATTAGGGGATTTCCCATGTGGTAGCCCCTTATTCTTTGTTAAATATTTCTCATGCTTTCTTGCTTTATCTTCAGCAAACTTTCTCAGAGTTTTCTTACAATACATTGTAGACCTGGTCACATTCTCAATAAAATTTCAGTTTACTCAATTTTGGTTACTTTTACAGTTTACATAATGGGAGTGGAGAATCTACTTACAGTATGTGGCTCTGTGGTGGCCTACATCCATAACATAATTATGTATACATATCCAGAATCAACTGTATGTCTTTCCTGTTCATTTGAACATCTGTAATTTGGATTACCGCATTGTGGTTTTAATGAACAATCCATGTTTGAATATCATACCATAGAAGGCATGATGGCTCAGTGGTAGAGCGTTGGTCTCATTAACCAGGAGGTCCCAGGTTCAAAACCAAGTCGATGCTCTAGTGCCTTTTGATAAGGCACTAATCTTCAGCACCAAGTCCCTTGGAGAGGACTGTTGGTCCCCTGGTTGCTTACTAAGACAAGCTTACACATGCTTTCTTAGCAGTCGGTAAAACAAACTAACCATCCAACATCAGAATATGATATCACTTATCACTTGATACCACAACCAAAGTGGTTTCTAAGCTTAAGCTGAACCTTATCCTTTTACTAAACTTGGCTTTGCAATTTTATAATTGTTCAAGTCTGCTTTTCACAATTCTTCTAATGAATTTTCCGGTGACTTTTCTCTTTTCATCTGGGTTCTAAGCCTTCACACTCCCTCTCCCTTTATTATCCTAGTCGTAATAATATTGTCAGAAATTATTTTTTACTATTATCAACTGAACTCTGAATTTATTTTTCATCTATCTTTTGTTCCAAATCCTAAGTCAAAAAATATGTTTTGGGCTATTTACCATTTCCCTCCATAAGAAAATAGAAGAAAAATAGTCTAGATTGTCTAGGAAATTCATAAAAATATAGAGAAAATATAAAGCGAAGCAAATATTTTTCCTGATAAATGTTTTTGCGAGATGCAGAATAGCGTTAACTTTTTGTATGAAGGGATATATGCTCTTCTGGTTCTCAACCCACAAACTATTGTAAGGTGCATCAGGAGGTGTATAAGCCATGCTCGAGCTTCAAGATGGCTGCCGTTCATATAGGGTCTGCAACTCTGCATGCTGTGCAGGACGCGCTCTCAATTTCAACGAGCAAATAAAGCCGTGTTTGACTAGTCTAAAGTTGCCACTAAGTCTGTGATCTTGTGCTGCCTGATGCAATTTCATTTTCCCCTGCATTTTGTCGCTTCATCTTCCAAGAGGCTGGTTCCCTGCAATCATCTATTCTCTCTTCTTCTTCTTTCCGTGGGAAGATAAGCAAGAGCTGAACGATGGTGACGTGACAGTCTGGGAAGATATCCAAAGTTTAATTAAAACAACTGAGGTTGGTTGGATGAAGAAAGAGAAAAAAAAAGAACTCCCCCAAACTAGAGCAAGCTGTTTTATATTCATGCCCATGCACAAACTAGACATGTTGTTTCCTTACAAGCTC